>NW_022145706.1:635475-1835475 GCF_002938485.1 Sitophilus oryzae | reverse complement strand
GCAATATTTATTCACATATTACATCAATTAGAGCAATGGATTTTACATATCTATTTGTTGCAGTTGGGGCAGCTCACTGTATTTTCCTTTCATGGCTTCTGGGTTAAAAATAACACCTTGCTTGACTTTTTTGCAGATGTAACCCAGTGAGCAAAGTTTTGTCACATTAGGAAAAAGTTACGTATCTGCGTTTCATTGCTTCATATCAGACACAAGAAGGGCCTGGTAACGTAACAATGACGTCACCTAGAGCATATTTCCCTTGAAGGAATAAAATGCTCACTGGGAATGTTTTAAGATAAAAATATTCAAAATATATTTTCGATAACATTCGACGGTAAATATTTAGTATATTCACGATAATTAGCATCGTTTAAAATCTTTCTTGGCATGTTTTATGGCTCATCTAAACTCAGATTTATTGTATTATGACAGAGTCAATTTAAATTGATTTATGCACCTAATTTGGGCAACAACCTGGAGCCTCTGCTATGTAATGGTGGTATTTTTTTAAATTTCCAATTAATCTTGATAGCAACATTATATCCAATATTTATGGTATCATACTTTAAATTAACAAAAGGGAGGAAATCATTACAGTATTCATATTATAAAACCGGTATGACAAACAGGCACCTTAAAATTTCCATGTCCTTTAAAGTTTAATAAGTTTTGTGCTAGTTGTCCTATTTTGATAGTTTTTTAAATAATTTGTAGCTAACGTGTACACGCCTTTTTATGTCTTATAATTCTTAATTTAAAAAGATATTAAAAAGTAGAATAGATTAGCTATAAATTGCTTCAGAAATTACAAAAAATCGACCCACTAGAATGAAATATAATGAATTTTAAAATACGATTAGCGTATAATTCTCTAAATGAGATGATTTTAAAAATAAATTAATATATTTAAAATGTATAAGCAAGTGGAATAATATCTCTTAACAAGTTAACCTTAAATTTTATATCTCTCTATTTCTCGGCTCTCCTGTATATTACTAATAATAGAGACGGATTCAGTTAGCTGTACCCGGTCGTAAACCGAGCTTGAAGTAGCAATATTCCCAGTTGTTTGAACAAGCTCGGCGACTTGGCAGCGTGTTTGCCATTACAAGCCACCCTCAGTTTGTTTACGGAGACATAGCAGCGCGGAATAGTAATTTCGCTCTAAGACATTCGTAACGATATTGCCAATTTCGCAATGAGCAATTCGAATTTGAATGCGTTTATACTGCGCTAATGGAAGTGTGTACGTATCGGGCACTTGAGACTAATTCGAATACTAATAATATATGCATGCAGAAAAGTTTGGTTTACTTGATAATTTATAGTACTCTGCAATCCATAATGTTAAATGTATTTAATAAACAGGGGTTATTCAGTTCATTCGACACGGAGTACTGTAGCCAAATGATGGGATCGTTTGGTTTGGACTCATGGTACAAAGAATACAAGGTATGATCGATAGCGGCTCCAATTTCGTTCAGTTCGCGCATACCACCTGTGACGTCACTAGGAAAATAATGAATAAATAAAAAATAAAGAAAGTTGACAGGAGATCTGCATTTTTTGGGGTTATGGTTAAGAATTGTTTATTTTTAAGACTTTTTAGTTCGTTTAATTTAATAATTACTAAAACCAGCAGTTCCAAAAATATATTTAAAAATAATAATTATCAATTAACATGGATTTGGACGATAGGTAAGAATACTAAATTTATTTCTATATTCGGTATAAAATTGTTTATTAGGTTTTTAGTTTGCGATGTTTATGGTAAATAATTTTTATGTTCATTGCCTCTGAATTCACATGAGGACAGAGATGAGGATATCTATGGAAAAGTAACCACAAGAGGAATTGTTACATCATTTAAAAAATGTTGGGAATTATATTGTTTCCCATCGAAAAGTAGAAAATGCCAATGCAGATGAATGTATTGTAATTGTGATAGAAGTAATTCCAAGGGTGAAGTTTATTATAATTACTGTGCTTCTTTTTATATGTAGATGTTTCAGGTTTTGAGAATAAATCGGTTGAACGAAACCCAAAATTTAGAAGAAGTATTTGCATACCCAGAATATGCCCATCAAGGATTATATAGCTCAAATTTCCTTTGATCCTAGGCAATTATTCAATGCAAATTAACTTTTTAAGTGACTGAAATATTAAATAGTTTACATTGGTATATCACTGTAACAATATATTACTTTTAGGTACAATTAGGGCCAGATACATTTCAAAAAGTAGAATATTATTTTATATTAAATGAGGTATTGTACCAACAATCAATTTATATTAATACCGCAGATTAAAAAATAACAGAATAAATAGTTCTATCTTTTATACTAAAAAATAAACTATAGAATACAACAGTATTTAAAAAAAAGTTATGTCCCGCCGAGATTCGAACTCCGGTCTCTCGCTTCCTAGCCCAACTCCTTACGCACTGCTCCACAGTAACTTGCTTACCGATAATTCAATGACGGTATATAAACAAAAAAACAGGTTTATAACAATACCTTGACGATTTGAACTGGCGCGCGGAGCGTGCTGACCAATAGCGCCTGTTATCACCTGTGACGTAGCGACCAACCTGCGCAATATCATACCTTGTATTCTTTGTACCATGGTTTGGACTACTAAACCTACGATTTAAAATTATTTTCAAAAAGTACCCAAGTTGTTATACGTGTTATATTTTTGTTATTTTTAGCCCTATTTTCATGAATTTTTTAGCCAATTCTATATAATTATATCAAATTTAATTTGTAAACTCAGTTTCTCATAAACTTTAGTATTTGGTATATTATACAGGGTTAATCAAGGGGTTGTTTTTTTACCCTAACTTTAAAACACCCTGTGCAATAATTTCGTGTGTAAATTTTCCTAAAATATAATTTTACGGCCAAAACAATGTCTCCTGAGCATTTTGCTTTTTGGATCATGTCAATGCCTTGGTTAATTTTTTAGAGCGAAATGAACTTACCACCAAAAGCTTACAATTTATTCAATAATCGTTTCATTTTGAAGCGATTTTTGAATATGACAAGGCGGTATGTACTACTATGATCTGTCCATAATATTCGATGTTTGAAAAATGCTTGGCAGGAGTGTTAGAGATCGCGAAGCAGTACCAGCTTCATTAAATGACTTCGCTTGGTCCTTTAAGAAGAATGGGAAAATATAACGTAATATGATATAAATATGCAGTCTCGATGGCTGTATGAACGGAACATATACAGGCAGCCAAGGGAAACAATGCAAAGTATTAGAGTATTTTTTTTTCTGTTTGTATACTTGAGCATCACAGATGTTTTCTTTAATATCAATAGTTCTGTTATCGTTATTTATGTTTATTAAAATCAGGTCTGTATCGTTAGTCTTTAACGTTTCTTTTAAATTTAGTATAGAGTATCCACTGCAGCGTAATATAGTGACCTAAACCATCTCGTCACATTAAAAAATTACATAAAAAAGTAATGATAATTGAAAAAATTGCAAATTGATCGTGATCAGTTCATTTCGTCCTTAAAAATTCACCGAAGCATGTACTAACATGAATCAAAAAATAAAATGCTCATGAGACATGGTTCTTACCGTAAAATTATATTTTAGGAATATTTACGCAATTATTTCACAGACTGTTTTAAAGTAAATGTAAAAAAACAACCCCTCGATTAACCCTGTATATTATGCCAAATATTAAAGTTTATAAAAACGGATTTTACAAATTAATGTTGATATAATTATATACAGGGTGGCGCCTCTCATACGCCGCGGAGGCTCCAAGGAGAATGACAGTTTGTATTGAAATGAAATTTTGTGAGCATATGTAGGTTAATTCAGAGCACTTTTTCAAAATATAGAGAGTTCTACAGGGTGTCCCCAAAAAAAGTTACATATCAAAGTTGTGTTTTTTCTAATGGAACATCCTATATATTAATTGATTTTCGGATTCTGGGCAAAAAATAAAGGTGAGTTTTATCAGAGAAGTATATGACTAAAATGTAAGGTTTTTGACATATTTAACGTTTTCTAGAAATAAAGAACAATTTTTAAATTACAATAAAAGCTACCTAAATTATAATTTACCCGGTATAGCCTAATATGTAGTTAAATTAACTATAGTACTTTAAATCAAATTAAAACTTGATCCAAAAAGTTATACAGGGTGAGACAAAATTAATATTGAACATTGGTCACATTTAAAAGCATATTACTCTCTTATTTTAAATGGAACACCCAGTATATTATTCCGATATTCAATGGAGAATTCATGTCTCTTCAAAACACTATTAAGGTTGTCTACCCCTCAAACAAAGATTTTCCTAGATATTTTTATTTACATGATTTGATCTGAGTAGATCTTTATTATTTGATAAAATCTAGGTGGCTGTGATATGTCTGACGTTACTTCAACATAGCTATCTAATTAGTCCAACTTTAACAACTAGTTATCATTTTGTATCAGTTAAAACAAAAAAATTTCTCAGAAATTTGCTGAAATTGCAAACATATTTTACATCAGAGAGAATTGATATGATACTCTTAGTTGGTGAATGCAGTGTGCATTCACCAATTAAGAGAATACTTAAATGCTCCTGATTTTATCTAGTCTGGGTTTTTTTTATGGGGATATGTTAAAGACAGTGTTTACAAAACTCGACCAACTAGTGTCGACAACATGAGAGAAATTATTGTAGCTGTTTTTCGAGGTAGAACTCTACATATGCCTTTTAAAATGAAAAGATCCTTTTGAAAAGACAATAATTTTATGCAGTAAACAGGAAGGGAAGCATTTTGAGCATTTGATTTCATCTAGCTAATTTTTGTCGCATAATTATAGGTTTATAAATCTAGTTTTAATTCTGTAATAACTAAAATATGTTTTAAATGCGTATCTTTTTATTACCCTTGTGTATTTTACTCTACAATCTTTAATTCTTGTTAAATTAACAAAAGGTATATCACACAGCCACCTAGATTTTTTCAAATATTAAAGATTTATTGACGCAAAATCATAAAAATTATAATATCCGGGAACATCTTTGTCTGAGGGGTAGGCAACCTTTATAATATTTTAAAGATATATAAATTCCCCATTGAACACCGGAAAAATATACTGGGTGTCCTATTTAAAATAAAGGAGTAACTTGCTTTTAAAAGTGTCCAATGTTCCATATTAATTTTGTCTCACCCTGTATAACTTTTCGGGTCAAATTTCAATTTGGTTTAACATACAATGTCTACTGTAATTAAATATTAGGCTATACAAGGTCAACTAAAATTTAGGTAGCTGTTATCTAAATTTAAAATTTACTCTTTATTTTCACAAAATGTGAAATATGTCAAAATCCTTAGATTTTAGGTATATGCTTCTTCTTATTGAACTCACCTTTATTTTTTTCTTAAAATCCGAAAATCAATTAATATATAGGGTGTTCCATTAGAAAAAACACAACTTTGATGTGTAACTTTTTTTGGAGACACCCTGTATAATTCTATATATTTTTATAAAATGCTTTCAGTGAACAATGAATATGCTGCGAAAATTTCATTTCGATATAAACTACCGTTCTCCTTGGAGCTTCCGCGGCGTATGAGAGGCGCCACCCTGTACAGCTTGTTAAAAAATTCAGTGATATAAATTTGACATGTTACGAAAAAATAACAAAATTTATTATTAATAAAATCCTTAAGCTTGAAAATCTTCCAACGCCAACAAAAACATTTTTACTAGAGTCGCTATAAAATTTTATATGAAAACTTCAGGTAAAAGGATTTGACACCTTGAAATATAGATAAAACTTTCAACTATACCGTCACGCCTGTTGAAAGGTAATTTATCACACGTAAATCAATATTCATAGATGCATCTCATACTTTATAACCTGTCTCATCAATTTTTAACTACAAAAGAACGTTACAAAATAATTTAGCACCTCTTTGAGACTTTGAGAACAAGTTTTCTGTATGCTGAAAAATGTTTAAAGAAGATATAAGTAAAAAATCGTCGTCTGATTTAACTTATTAACTTATTAACTTCACAAATGCAACAAATACTTAACGAATGTAATCGTTATGTCATGGCCAACTATGGTTTCCATTTAAAAAAAAACATATGTTTGTGTCATAAGTCAAAAATGACAGGCTTTAGAAAAAATCGGAGAACTCAAACTCATTAGGAATGTGATTATCTACAACTTTTATCTGAACACTTTTTGTTTAAAATAGATTATAGTGGAATTAGGGACAATTTTTAAAATAGGCAAAATTTGTTTTTTTCGAAATATCTAGTAAGCCATGAACTTTTTCAAAAATCTGAAAAGCGCATTTTTATGACCCCACAAAACTGCAATTCCTTCCCCATTTAACCGACTCTCTATCTCCAGTAGTTTCGGAGATGCCCATAGAGAACATCGTAGGTAACTCACCCTGTATTTATAATCAATTTATTTAAATTAAATGTGGGCAACGCTATGCCGGTACAATAACGGAGAATTTTCTCTTATAATTCTTTGTTCTCAATCTAACAGGGGTATAATTATACCCCATTTTCGACATTCTCTGACCCTCGTTCCCTTAAAGGTCTTCCTTTAATGTTGAATAATAGATTGCCATTACTTGTAAATGCTCGTCATAAGAAAACATCGCTTGCCTTATATCTTTCAATTTTTTTTCTCATCCCCACTGATCTATCTTAAATTATTCAACTCTTATTTTTTAGAGAAAACACAATATAAATGCTGTAAGAAAAATTGCTCCAAAATTTTTACAAATTGCAAGTTTTAGGTTCGTTGAAGGACTATGAGAGCTACAATTTAGAAATATTTTTACAAGATACAGAGTGGCTCAAATAGATAAAAAGAGTAATAGTAAAAGAGTAAGTAAGTAATAAATGAGGTCTAAATTATAAGAAAATGGATTTTCGACGAAAACTTGAAGAGATAGGTAAAAAATGGTATGATACAATTTTATAGACAATTAAATTGTGCATCTGATACTCATAAAATATACAGTGTTTCATTTAAATTAAACAAGTTATTGCCGTTTAAATCTAGTAATTATTTAACATACATTTTTAGACACTCTGTATAAGGTAGTATTATTTTTATACTTGCAACACAATATCTGTTCAATAAATAAACTTCAGTAAATATTCAGCATTAAAAACTTTCATACGCTTGGAGAAATGAAGCCTTAAAATTTTTACTACAATTTCACAAAATTACATATATTGCAAAAACGGTAGGGTTTAAGTGTGATAAACCTTAAGTAAATTTACTTTTATTTCAATCGTAAAATTTAAAAATAAAATAATATACAGGGTGTTCCGTTTAAAAAAATAAAACTATAATATTTTTTATTTATTTTAGACACTCTATATCTTGTAAAAATATTTTTAATAGTCCTTCAACAAACTCAAAACTTACAATTAGTAAAAATGTAATCGTGTAGCTACAATACTCCGTGTCGTATGTGGTGAATAACACTGTATATTAATTAGAAATATTTGTTATCTTTTATTCATGGTAAGACCCCAAAATCGAGATTTTCTCAGTGGAAATTACGTTATTTTATATTCGGCACCAGTTTTATTAAAAATAAACGCAGTAATAACTAAAGAAAGAAAAAAACGAAGCGCCAACTAACAATACGGCCATTACATTCAACACGAAAAAGCTCTCTAAAAGTTTTATGTGCCGGCGAAGTGCCGGTGCAGTTTTCTTTTTTGCCGGCCCGCCCCAATTTGTAGACTAAGCGGACTAGTAGATGAATATTTTAAGAAGCCGGCGCCGCTGGTAAAGTTCGTAGTTAATGACAGGGCCGGACTTACAATCGGCTCCGGGATTAAACGGTGCAGATTTAGGGGAAACTCGGTCAACGGGTTTTTGAATTTTCAGCTTTGTACGAGAAAAGCTTTCTTATACAGGGTGAGTTTCCTACGATGTTCTCTATGGGTACCTCGGAAACTACTGGAAATAGAGAGTCGGTTAAATGGAGAAAGAATTGCAGTTTTGTGGGGTCATAAATATACGCCCTTCAGATTTTTAAAAAGTTCATGGCTTACTAGATATTTCGAGAAAAACAAATTTTGGCTATTTTAAAAATTGTCCCTAATTCCATTATAATCTATTTTAGACAAAACGTTTTCAGATAATAGTTGTAGATAATCACATCGCTAATGAGTTTGTGTTCTCCGATATTTTCTAAAAGCCTGTCATTTTTGACATATGACACAAACATATGTTTTTTTTTAATTGAAATCATAGATTGCCATGACTTCATAAAATTAACCATTTTTTAAGCATCTCAGCCATATAAGCTATATTTTTTTTTTTTCGAAAAATTACTGAGTTATAGCCAATTCTTATCACTTTTAAACAATTTCACTTAGTTAACCATGGAAACAAAATCAATCGTCGTGAAATGTGAAACTGTCACTTTCAAACTTTGTAAATTAAAACAAACAAAAATTGTAAATATGAATTTTTCAAATGAAGAAAAGCGTGGAGGATTATTGGTTCAACTCTTCTTGGCTATACATTTTCGAGGATACGTTGACCGGTAAACGTTACTTACGTTTTTTAGAAAAATTAAATTTAGATACTCGCGCATTAATAGAGTGGTTACAACATGACTTGCATTATGACTCCCCCCCATAATAAAAATGCTGAGAGCTTAAAAAATAGCTTTTCAGCGATATAAGCTACAATATATTTTTTTTAAATAAGAATACCATACCAAGTAAGTGAAATTAGTCAAGAAAGATAAGAATTGGCTATAACTAAGTTATTTTTTTCGAAAAAGACATATTATTTACTGGCTTTAAGTAAAGAGAAAATCGGAGAACACAAACTTATTAGGGGTGTGATTATCTACAACTTTTATCTGAAAAGTTTTTGTCTAAAATATATTGTAATGGAATTAGGGACAATTTTTAAAATAGCCAAAATTTGTTTTTTTCAAAGCCATGAGCTTTGAACTTTTTAGAAAATCTGAAAGGCGCATATTTATGAACCCACAAAACTGCAATTCTTTCCCCATTTAACCGACTCACTATCTCCAGTGGTTTCCGAGATATTTGGAATCGTAATTATCAATACCTGTCATCATTGACATAAATTAGACAGGTTGACTAAATAGTTATTAGAATGAAATCAAAAATTTGAAATGCCTTTGTATGAAAAGTTCATTAGAAATTGTTTTTTCATCATTTTTCGCAGAAAAAATTATGATTAATTTAAAAAAATAAATATTTCTCAAATTTATTTTTTCAGTCAAATAACTAGGTATCTACTCAACGTGTTTATTTTTTGTCAATAATGAGATGTATTGACTATTTCCACTCTAAATATCTTGAGAACGGTTGTTCGTAGCGATTTTTACCAAAAGATATTTTTTACGTAAAAAGTCACGAGGATGTATATTTTTTCACTCAGTAGTTTTATACAGGTACAGACGAAAAGTTATTACTCTTCAGAACAGTTAAAACGCATGTAGGTGGCGCCCCCTACAAATCGGAGTCAAATTGACATCAAAATCAAATTTCTTATGTCAAAAAACTCCCAGACACCAATTTTCATCCAAATATTGACGTTACTTCAGACATTATTTGAAAAAAATCGAAATAAAAATGCAAGTTCTACACCCTGTATCTCCGGAACTAAGCATTTTAGGACGTACATTTATAGGAACTTTTTTACTTATTTTTATCTGCAGAATATGCTCCCAAAGACCACCCTGTATAACAACATTTAATTTATAAAGTAAGCGAAAAATGAAAAGTAACGATATCAAGAAATATAAATAAAAACAACAGAGTTAACAATCTTGCTCGGCATTATCACAGTGCTCTGACACTTGATAATGCCGAGTGCTACTTATGGACAAGTTTAACGTCAATTTTCATCCACAGCCGTCTCTGATACCGTTTTTTTTCTATTATACTGTATATTTATTCCTAAGAACGTAAAACCTTTTTAGTAGAGTGTGAATTTCTAGATTTTATAGTGTCACTTCGATAACAAGAAATCATGTTAAAAGTTTAAAATTTTAGCGTCTCAAAAGATGTTATAGGCCAATAAAAGGTTTTAAGACCGTTGGCTGTTTTCTAATAAACTAAAAAACCGCACTATAGTTTTTTTTTCTGTGTAATCTCCTGAAAAGTTGTAAAATAATTCAGTTCGCTGTAAAAGCGATACACGCGAAACCGCCTGCTGAGATCTCTATTTCTATTTTCTTCCTTTTTTTCCGTAAAAAAACTAATTTAACATTTTTACGTCACCGGAAAGTGCGCCTTATGGAAATTTAACCGTGTAATTAGTTTCTGGAATTTTACGACAGCTACTGACTTTATGTCTAAAGTTTATTTCGTGTTAAAGAATAAAAAAACCTCACAAACATCCTTGAACAACGTTTAAAGTTATCGAGGTTTTTGTATGGGAAAAAGTTTTTCTTCGGGTAGATATCGAATGTGGGGCAAATATTTCTGATAAAGAATTATCTGCAAGTTTTATGTTCGATCAACAGGTTTTCGATAACAACTTTATTGAATTACTATTTTTCTTTGAAACACAATTTGTTCTCAATCGATAATTTCTTAAGACTTCTGTTTTCCTTTCTCAAATACTTCAGCATATATTATTACTACTTGTAAAGAGAAAACCTATCTAAATTAGATGGGCATTTTGGAGAAAACAACACTTCCACATCTTAGATGTATTCCTAATATTTCATTTTTTGAATTATCCTTTATCTATCTATTCTTTTATAACGAGCTACACATTTTTAAATAAAGTACCCAAGTAGCAATTGGACGTTATCTAACGTCGGGTATACGTCGCGTTCAATAAACCCGACGTCGGGTACCAACGTCGGTTCGACCGCCTGACGACCCTTATTTGCACCTAAATGGGGAATACAGATTCGGGTCGCCTCGACGTTCGTATCTGACCTAATAGAGAATGTAATCCTACCAATTACCAACGTCATATTACGTTGGATTTTAGTTAATTAAAATTCGTCACTAAGCACTTACGTTACGTTTGGTTTCATATTCGCTACCAAGAATACATAAAAACCTAACCAAACTACCTAAGACGACTAATGTTGGAGACCCGGTCGGAATTGGTATATTAGTAGTTCATATTAAGTCGGACACAGAAATCCGCCATTCTTAACACGTATCCGATTGTCAGCCATTTTAAAATCGTTTTTTGTTTTTAAAAATTAATATTCACATTTCGATTTCTAGTAGAATAATATTGATAAGGTTGAGTTTGGGGGGAACCACAGTACAGTTTTATGATTAAACTAGCTAGAAAATAAAAAAAATATTTTGCGAGTTACTTTTTTATAGATATTTTTATTTCATAAATCTACCTAATTTTGAAGGCGCTCGTTGTTTTCCGGAGTATTTTAACCAGATATATCAAGAAAGTGACTTCCGTTGACAAAACTGATGTCTGGATTAACGATTCAGAATTATTATAATATGAAATTAGATAGGCACTTATAGTTATATTCGAGGAGTGATTATGAATCCATTTGTAATTAGGTAGTTTGGTTAGGTTTTTATGTATTTTTGGTAGCGATTATGAAACCAAACGTAACGTAAGTGCTTAGCGACGAATTTTAAGTAACTAAAATCCAACGTAATATGACGTTGGTAATTGGTAGAATTACATTCCCTATTAGGTCAGATACCGACGTCGAGGCGACCCGAATCTGTATTCCCCATTTAGGTGCAAATAAGGGTCGTCAGGCGGTCGAACCGACGTTGGTACCCGACGTCGGGTTTATTGAACGCGACGTATACCCGACGTTAGATAACGTCCAAATGCTACTTGGGTGTTCTTTATAAAAAATTAAAAGTAATAGCACACAATAACAATGAAAATAAATAATAAGAGGTAAACTAAACGTAAAACCAATAGAAGCACCAATATAATCAATATTACTGATTATACAAAATTAATTATTTACTGATTCAGATTTTTTACGATTCTTGCTTTTTATAAGTCTCTAAAATGCAAAAAGGTATATAAATTAAAAGTTGCATGTTCCTTTATTCTTGTCAACTTTTCTTTAGACCAACTCGTTCGTTTTACTGTTAAATTTCGAGGTTACACGCTCGAGCGACGTCATTTAAGACTGGTGACGAATCCTCGATCGACTCGACGAGCACAAAAGGTGGCAATTTGCATTTGTTAGGAGAAATATAGGTCGCGGGATGAGTTGGAAAACTCGCTTTTCCAAAGGAAGCCTTCGGGAAAAGAATCGAAGATAACGCGAAAATTAAAAGGAGAAGTTAAAAGTTTTTTCTTTGTAGATATATAAGAAAAGTTAAATTGATCGGAAAAATATCTAGTTTTAAAGCAATTGTTATAATAATAAGACATTCTTATAAAAGTGATTAAAATAATTATATTTCTGTTAGTTCATAAAGAAGTATTTTTTAGACATTATTATCAATTCTCTAATCTGCATGCTCTCAAGTTACATAGAATACATCTTGTTTTTTCAAAGCTACTATTATGTTAAGCTTGTTTTACAGCTTTTTCCCATTCACTGTTCGTGTACCTTTCTCTAGTTGCACTTAAAGTAAATAGTAAATTTTCTTTATTTTTTGTTTGGTTGTCAAAGAGAAAGTCTGCAAGCAATTTAGTGTTCAACGCTGAGTGCACTTGAAAAAAGACAATAACTATTAGAGAGTAGGAAAGTATCATTAGGTATTAATTACAGTAAAAATGTTATAACGGATCTTAAGATTATGTTTCTCTCTTTGTATTACATTAGGAGAAATTAAGCAAATTAGATTAAATATGGTCAAAAAAAATGGCGACAAAGACAGCTGGGGAACGACAGTCGATGAGACTGTCGTTCGATGAGAAAATAGAGACATAAACTTCTTAAAAATTAACTTTAATTATAGCAATTCTCTTTATACCGAGACATTCTCTTTATACCGAGAGTTTCCGAAAAGTGGCTCATCCCTATAACTTTTTATTTTTTCAGATAAAAAAACGGGATTTGGTAAGTTGGTATACGACATAAATCAGGATTGATCGACGTATTCAATTGTTTTTAAGTATTTCCTGTCTCACTGGCTGTCAGAAGGTGGCATATGATATGTCATTGTATTCAGAGTATTATAAAGTAAAAAAAAAATACCGAGGTTGCCATTTAAAAATCAAAAGTTGTGGTCATTTCCGGTGATACAGGAAGTGACCGAAAACAACTGAATACGTCAATCAATACTGATTTAAGTCATATACCAAATTTCGTTTCTTTTTAATAAAACAGTTATAGGAATGAGTCACCAAACCAAACCCAACACCCGGTATTATATCATTTTATTTTATATATATTAATTTTACAGATCTTACCAAGGAGTCTATTGAAAACCACATTGTATACTGCATCAAGCTCTTCAAACTCATTTACCTGAAACAAAAGAAAAATACACATAAAACAAAAGGTAATTATTGGGAAAAGTGGAAATCGTCCGCTTTTAATCAAAATTGGTATACACCATATTTTGAGGTCGTAGATTACGAATCTGAACTTGTTTCCTGGCGGTCTCTTACCGTTTTTCAGAAAAACGGAAAATTATGTCAACATTGAATTTTTCTTAATTTCTCGTATTTTTAAGGTTTTTTCGCACATATTTTGTTAGGTATTCAATAAACAATCAGGTTTATGCTATTTTCTGTTACTTTTTTAACCAATTCTATGCACAATAGAGGAAAATTTGCTAAAATAAATTTGTAAATAATCTGAAAATGTTGGGTTATGCGTTTCTGACATTTAAAGCGACGTTGCCAATGCTAAACCTAAATTTAGCGCGTTTTTTTCGCCCCCTCTGGGATTACCAGATTCATGGAAAGGGAAATATTTTCCCCTACATTCCAAGGCAAAAACCGTTAGATTCTAACGATTTTTCCAACTGATTTTTGTTGATTAGAGCTTTTTTCTGCGACTGAAGACAAGTAAGTATTTAGCAATGGAGCCCTGCAATGGATGCACTTTGGACGTCGGAGGTATGTATAATATAGTCAATGATGAGGGTAAACTAAATAATTTTTTATTTTCTCATTGGGTATTTTCTATCGAACCTATAAATTGTCCGAGATGCCATGTACCCTGCAAATTTTACGCACGCGATAAATTTACATTTCATTGCACTAATACAGTGTATTTGTCTAAAAAAAGGGGACTAAATGTACGTTTAAAATTGGGGCATAGAGGGGAACTTTTTTTGAGAAGGCGCATTGAGACATCCAGACAATTTGTAAGTTCGTGTTTTACTGGTTAGCCCATAATCACGGGCAGGAGTGGATGATGGTCGAGCTGCAATTGGCGTCCGATACTGTTGTCAACTAGACAAATTTCTGCAGGGAAGTTTGCTTAATTTGTCTGGTTGATAACTCCCAAAAGGTGGGGGCCCAGGGGTTATTGTAGAGATCGACGAATGTAAGATGGGCAAACGAAAATATAATAGAGGTAAAGTAATCGACGGTCAATGGATTTTCGGAGGAATCGAACGGGAATCAAAAAAGCTCTTTTTGTTACCCGTTGAAGAACGGTCGAAGGAGCATCTGCTGGCGGTTATTCAAGAATGGGTACTACCGGGTACTACAATAATATCGGATTGTTGGAAATCGTACAACTGCTTGGCAGATGAAGGTTTCTAACATCTGACGGTAAACCACTCCCAAAATTTTGTCGATCCAGACACTGGAGCACACACGCAAAATATTGAGAAAGCATGGAGGGATCTGCGCGGAAATGTTCCTAAATATGGCCGGGCAAAAGATCATTTTCCCGGTTATTTGGCGGAACATTTATTTCGGAGGAAATTTCGAACACCCAAACATCAGGAGATGTACCATGAATTTTTTAAATATATCTAAATGGGACAAATTAAACGGTCCAGCATCAGGGCCTGAAGGCATCGCTTGAACATTTTTCGTCCGATATACCCCGGGTCTGACGGCCTATCTTAAACGTACCGGGTCTGACTCCGTCGATTTAATAAATATATATATATATATATATATAATTTTTTTTTTTTACATAAAATGAACCCCTAGTTTTCGGCCATACGAAATTCGGCCGTTTTCTGTTAAAAGCAATATGGCGGCACAAAATTCCTAAATTTTAATAAAATTATTGATTGTCCGACTTTTGGACATTTTAATCTTAGAACTACCTACGTATAATTACTCAAGAAATTCGTAAAAATTATATTGATGGACGATAATGTTACATAAACACGTTTAGAAACTTATGAGACGTAATTTTTTTAAGAAAACGTCCTAAATTCAGATGCAACTGAACTAATAAAAACTGAACTTAATCGTTTTGATATTTTGACGTAACCAAGTTACCTGTTTTTGTTTTCTAGCCTACTACTATAATTTTTAGACCATATAATCCTAAACGGCAGCCTACATGATTTGTTCTCTTAATATCTCCGGTTAGAGAGAAGATAGAAAGTTGCGGTTTGCGCTGGTTTTTTGGAAATTTTGTGCTCTATTTAACTGTGTAAAGAGAAATATAGCCTCCTATTGAAAATTTTTCTACAAAAGCGCAATATCTGTTATGGTGTCAAACAGCGCCCTCTAGCTACCACGAAAAAAATTATGGAAACAAAATTTATACTGGAGATCATAAAGGAAGAAAAGCTCTTTTAAACGAGCCCTAGTTTGTTTAAATCGGCTAACCTAAATCAGAGTTATCCTTATTTTAATAAAATCAAGTTTAACCTTCCCCCACCACTTTATTTTATGAGATAGAGCAAAATACTCTATATCAAAAAAATTACAAATTTCTCGACGATTACAATAGTAATATTTAAAATACCTGTTCACCTACATATTTTTGAGAAAAACTCTGTTTTCTGAATGGCTCTCAGAGAAACGCCCCCTAGCGGACATTTTTCGAACTTGGCAATAATTTCCAGCGATTTCTCTTGGTCGATTTGCTTACTAGAATTTTTTTCCCAAAGTTATACGATAAGTGGTTTCTGAGATACAGCCGGCGTCCATTCTTAGTTGGCCACCCGGTACAATTAAATAGCATCAATATAATAAATTTGAACTGTTTTGAATGTAGATAAAATATATCTTAAACACACTATTTTGGGTTTATTACTTTGTAATTTTGTTTTCATAATGAGTTATAGTAATGTGTTCCCCGGAGTTCAGCTTTTAATTTAATAAAATTAAAATCAGTAATATAAATATGTTGATACAGGTATAAAAAAATCAGCTTTCCCAAATCTGCCCTTTTTGAAATAGCCCTTTATTTGCAGGGAGTCGCACTAATTTCTATAGCAGTCCTGCAATATCAAGAAAGGATTTTTTTAGTTTTAAAATGACAAATATTCTTAATTATGAATTTCTAAGTTTATTACAAGCTTTTTTTCATAAACTTGAAAGTAGAAAAAAGAAATCAAATAGCTGTGCAGGGTGTAAATGACACTCTTTTGCGTTTCACGAAAGGTGCGAACTGCATCCATTTTCGGTAACGCTTGCACTACTCCAGTTTTTTCTACTAAAAAATTTTCTAATATTTAAAATTAGCCCTACAAATATAATAAGAAAAACAATGTGTGGATAAACATACGAAAAAAAAATTAATCTGGATTTTTTTCAAGGCATTTTGCCGTGTGGTGCGGCGATGCAACAGATGGTATTCCCATTTCGTAAAATTGTTGAATAAATCATAGTTTACAAATTTAAATGCTAATAGTCCCATAAAAATTAAGAATTACCACAAAACATCTAACAGACCATAAAAACATCAAACCACAGTTACCGAAAGAAGGAAAACGAGGAAAAAACTCCGCGTTTTATGTGCCCATATGGTCGAAAATGGCCGATCAAAAGGGCATTAAATAACAACACAATCAACAGTTGCCTTATTCAGCCGCATACTCTCCTTCTCCTTCGTCTCGCCTTCTTCTAGCCTTCCCTGTTCTCTACGTCTTTTTATTATTCCGCACCGTCGTTATACCTGCAGTCATCGACCATCTGGTCGTTTGCGCCAAGATGGCGGCGGTACGACCAATGGGAGCCGAGATCGTTGACCCGTGGTACGGCCACGGCGAGGTTCTTGCGGCCGGGGTTCAGTTCTAAAGACTTGTTTGTTTTAGAGAAGATCTAAAATGTATAGGATTTTGATTTCAAAATAAGCAGAACTGAAATAGGCCAGTCGCCAAGTATTAAAAAATAGCATATGGCGGGAGCAAATCCGGACAAGCTCGAATAAATTTTGTTTTGTTTATTTTAGTGTAAGGAACCACGTGTTAAATTTGTACCACCCCCAAAGCCCGGATTTGGCAGCCATCTTGGAAAAAGTGGCTAAAATTCGGTTTATTTTTCATTATTTGTCAATAACTCGATTTCTATCAACTTTAGTGCAAAAAATGTACAGACTAAAATTAAAGAAGAGGAAAAACTCTATAAAAAACGTTCTATGTACTTTTTCCGTGCGACGACCCGTTTCCAAGTTATCTCGGTTTAAACACGCAAAATATATTATAATATAAATTATTTCCTCTATTCTAAGCAGTTTTTGTCTTTCCGAGAACCTTACTCTTTTTATTTCTCTACGCATTTAGTGGCTGCGATACCACATCCGCATTATACAGACAAGAAAAAATGAAATTCGTTAAAGTTTTACAGAAAGAAAAAGAATTATTATAGACAGCTGCACAAACTTTCAAAGACCCAAACACATCCCCAGAAGGTATAGAAAAAGCTGGAGAACGATTTCTTCTACATCTATATGGATCCAAAAAATGCGACTTATTAGATAAGTACAGATACCAGTGTTTTGTAAAATCTATTACCAAAAGCTTACCAAACCTAGAATCATTCCCACCGAGCAAAGACGCAGCTCGCTTGCACTCCCTCCGTACGTACAGCTATAGTATGCGAATGAAAAATCACCTCTAGATTGGGAATGGAAAAATTCAAAGAATGGGTTGATGCACATTGCTACTTCCCAAGATGCAGCTCCCCAAGAATTATTAAATCTGATTTCATTTAAAGTTGCCGCAAAGCAGGTTTGCGTTGCTCGGTAATGTGTGCACTTTTTCAGGGCAAATCATGTTCGAATAGTTTGGAGGTGGCAAAATTAGACGAAGATGAGTACGAGGACAATTTTCCTCTCGATAAAGATCAACGAAAAGAATTCTGCACCTTATGAACCAGATCCGGAATATGATACAGATGTGGAAGATATTCAGAAAGATTATATTGAACAGCCAGTAACAGAAAAAAAACGAAGGAACTCTGATTAACCTTCCACCTCAAAAGAAACCTAAGTTGACGACATGTGGATTAGGCCTATTGAAAATGGGGAGGAGACCACTCAAAGAAAAACGCGCCGGGTACCTGCTTTACCTCAATGCAGCTCCCTGATCTGAGAGATAAGGCGGTTAAACTTGATTTTCCACCAGTCGCGCAACAATAAAAATTTAGTCCGTTATTGCGTTCATAATGTAAATTGCGTTCTTCCATTATGACCGCGACAGCAGACTACTGCCAACCAGTAGCAAACAAGTTTTTAGGCTTTATGTATCGGGGGTGCCGCTCAAGGTGGTGTGGAAACAAGTACAGTTAACCCCGGATATATTGAACACGTACATTATATGAAACTTTAATTTTGTTATCGTAAAATTCGATACTTTGGGTAGTAGCACGAAAAAAATCCATACAACGTTTTTTATAGAGTTTTTCCTCTTCTTTCGTTTTGGTCTCTACATATTTTGCACTAAAGTTGATAGAAATCGAGTTATTGACAAATAATGAAAAATAAACCGAATTTTAGCCAATTTTTCCAAGATGGCGGCCAAAACCGGGCTTTACGGGAAGTGCAAATTTAATAGGTGCTTCTCGACACCAAAATAAACAAAATAAAACTTATTCCTGCTTGTCCGGATTTGCTCCCGCCATCGATGCACTTGTCGACTGGCCTATAATTATATAGATTTGGGTATGATTAGCGATGGGAACTATCGAATGAATTAGACTATCGAATGGTTAATGAATGAATGATTTCAACTATCGAATAGTTTTATTCGAATAAAATCATTCATTCATTTGTATACTAAAGCATATGTGACAACCTCGCCGTGCGACCAAATGGTTATCGTTGCGCCACGACTATCGAATGCTTTTGATAAATGAAAAATGAAATTTAGTATTCGTTTGATTTTTGTATGCGTCAGTGCATTATTAGTTCTTCCAAATTTTTATAACTTCGCCGTATAAATACTGTGCTATTTTTGCGTTTATTAAAATAGTTAAAATACTAAAATAGTAGTTATTTTTTAATTTTATTTATTGACGATTGTGTGCATGTGCAGGTGGTCAAAATTTTTCCGAAAATTTGTATGGTTTTCCGTAGTCCGATCTTTCAATTATTTAATTTTATGTGGTATATGATCTATTTTTTAATGGGAAATTTTGAGAAGTAGCAATTTTTAAGAGAGATGATATGAACTTTGAATTAATTTTAAAAATACATATTTGTATTTTAGATGTTTTAATAATATGAATTAGTTGAACTTAATAATCATATTTAAGTAATGTGGTTAAGTAAATGGTTATCGAACTCAAACTATGGGGTGAGAAAATTAAAATGAAAGTTTTACACGTGTCAATTAAAAAAAAAATTAACGATGTTTGTATTTTGTTTATGCTAATTCTTTTACATGTAGTTTTTTGCGAAGAAATATTTCATTTATTTTTTAAAGTAAATGCCAGTAAAAGTAAATATAATTTTTAAATAGTAATATAAAGCACCTAATATAAATAATTTTGATTTCTAATTTTTTATTTATATTTTCGTTCCATTACACTGCATGCTTAGAAAATTAATAAATGTTTATATTTCATGATTTTAAAATTTGTTGTTAATATAATAAATTAGTTCTGTAATTATTATTATTTAATAAACCAACGTTGCCAAAAAATTTAGAGACTATATTATTTTTAAATAGGATCTAATATAAATAATTTTTACATCTAATTTGTTGTTTATATTTTGCTACTACTAAAAAAAAATATTTATATTAAATCGTTTTAAATTTTGTTGTTAATAGGTATAACAAATTATTGCTGTTATTATTATTTATTAAACCAGTCTTTGCTTAAAAACATTAAAAATCATTTTCTTACATCCAAAATAACAAGTATTATTGCAGTGTAACAACAGAATATTAATAAAAAAAAAATGCAGAATATATAGACATACTATCCCTAACTAACTAAAGCCAAACAATAATATTCTTTGCTAATATCAACTAATACCAAAATATGGCAACAGCGCCCTTCATAATGTATTTTCTGTGTAAATACTAGCACCTCAATAAAAAAATAATGTGTCCTTATCTATATCTGACTCCGCAAAAAATCAAAGATGCCGGCTTCTTTCATAGCATTGCCACCGACCGCTGTCGGGTTTCTCGGAAAGAAACCTACGTCGCCGGGCGACAACTAAAATTCAGTTAATATTTTATTATAATCGATCCTGACGAATAAATGAATTTCATAAATGAATGAATTTTATAAATGAATGGTTTTTGCTGCCGAATTACTAGAATACAATATTTCAAGGCAGATGACGGATCTATTCAATAATTTTTATTCGAATATTTTTCAACGAATGTTTTCTTACTAACTATCGAATTATTCGAATGAATTGCAACTATCGAATGTTTCGATAGTATTCATTCGATAGTTCCCACTACTAGTTATGATATTGTTTAAAGATTATATTATCATAGGCATAGTTTCCTCACTCTTAGCTACTGAGCATGGGTCAATATAACTCGAGTTAAATTTTGAACACTCTCAATGATAAAGCGGACGATCCTCACCACTCCTCGATTTCAATAGCTGTGAGTTAATTATTTGTCATTCATTGAGTGTGGCAGTTGTGTTTATGAATCTTTTACAACATTGAAATACCGATGCGTACGGTATATGCGCAAAATCCACTCAAGATGAGAATCTAATACGATTTCCAAAAAACGTTGACTCCATAAAAACGCGTTTGGATTTTTAGAACTTATTTTTAGGACTAATTTTTATAAATTCAACTATATTTTCTTGATCACAGTTGGTGGTTGGAAGCTTTGGTGTTAAACAACAAAATAAAACACTAAATCACCACAATACACCAAAACGCTTTTACTTTTACACTTGAAGCGCGTTTCGCTAACCGAACCTAACGCGCGTTTCGCTAACCATAGCATCATCAACAGATGATTAAAACTGATTTAATCATCACAATACACCAAAACACTTCTACTTTTACACTGGACGCGCGTTTCGCTAACCAAGTTAGTATCATCAGTAAATGATTAAATCAATTTTAATCATCTGCTGATGATGCTAACATGGTTAGCGAAACGCGCATCCAGTGTAAAAGTAAAAGCGTTTTGGTGTATTGTGGTGATTTAGTGTTTTATTTTGCTATATTTTCTTGTTTTTCTTTATTTTATCTAAAACGGTATGGAAATTTAGAAAAATATAAACGGGATTAACGAATTTAGAACAAGCCACTTTTTTTGTGAAGAATACATTTTTCTCAAAATGTTTATAATAAAAAACGATTTCCTTTTGTAAAGATAATCCGAGAACATTCTGTAGATAAAGATATGTAATACATGCTATGGACAACTTGGAATGTTCATTAAAAGTAAAACAATGTAAATCCTAATCTTTTTGCTGAAAAATATCTTGCTTAAATTTTTACACCTACGAATAAAAAAGCTATTTATCTAGCCAAGCTGTCTTTTATTCCTCCTAAATTCCAGCTTAACAACTTAAGAAAAAAAACTAAGGTTTCTGTTCCAAGCGCTTGTTGATATGTATAAAAACGCACAAGGCACACGTAGGGTTTCTCGCTGATTCGCCTGTCGATATCTTATTGAATATAAAGTAAACCCAGCGTTCAGGAGCAGAGAATTTCAGTTTTTTTTCTTTCTACAAGACCCAAACGAGTTTATTGAATTACAGCCTGGTCGGTTGCAAGAGAGTTGCTTCCACATATTAATAGGGATGGGATAAAAATCAATTTATCGATAATGTCACATATTCATATAGGAGGTACGTACCAAACAGCTTCAATCCAGATTTTCTTTTTTAGATTTTCATGTTTTTAAGGGGTACTTCCGTATTTTATTTATATAATTACATTAATTTACGTATCATATATCATTACATTCTGAAAAAAAGTCATTTGATGGCTAGTCAATTTTAGCGTCTGTATACAAGATGTCCAAACAGCAATTTCATCATCTAGTTGTATCTTTTATCGATAATTTGATTTTTGATTAATCTCAATAGCTTTATTTTCTTTGGAGATATTCGCTTTTGAAAAAAAAATATGTGGTGCTCAAAATAAAATTGATTCTATAGACAAGTATAATTATTATTATACAAGTATGTATTGTGATAACAAAATTTATCAAGTTTTTAGATTAGAAGAAAAATAAAATTAGAAACATCTAATAAATGAAAGTCTTGTTCATTTAAAATAAGGAAGTAAAACATCGATAACAACACATCGATATATTTTATAAAGGTATCGATATTTGAAAAAAATCGATGCATCATTACCATTCCTAACTTATGAAACCAAATCGTCTCAAAACCCGTTATTACACGTTATGCATACATTAAGACTCGAGGCTGACTTTTAAATTGGAATAAATTGATAAGTGCTGTTCTTTTTTCGTGTTTTTTTCTTCTCGAAAGCCGAGTGTGGTACACCTGTCGCGCGTGGACGTTTCACCATTAGCTAATGGAGAAATTATTCCGAGTTAAACGCTCGTGTAGTTTTATTATTGCTTTATATGTTCTATGGCATTTTCTAGAATCGCTTAACGTTTATTTTATGATGCTGAGCAACGGTTGTATTGAAGAAAAAGCCATCTGTATTTCTATCTCGAGTATTTATTCTTCCGTGTAAATAATTTAAATTGAAAAGAAACTATAATTTGATTGGAGCTTTGTATTTGTAACGGCTTAATATAAATTAATTCAAGTAATATTAATAAGTCTTTGACAAAAACTTACTAATATTTTTTTTATTTTTTTATTATATTTTATTTCTTATTTTTTACTTTTTCTTTTTCTTTTTTTATTTCTTATTTTTTACTTTTTCTTTTTTATTTTTCTTTGTTTATTTCTTACTGAATTAATATAAGCTAATATCGTTTTGGTTACGTTAACCATAAATAGAGTTATAACTCCCTTGGGACGACTTGGGACATTTTTAACGGGAATTAAGATGCCTATCTTTTATAGGTAACAACCATGGAATACAATAGAGATTTTGAATAATAATATAAAATGAAAATGGACATTCATCTAACTACTCTAATAATGTATTTACATTATTAATGTCACCTATAACAAATTTACAAGAGAAGAGTTTCACAGACATCTCCTGCTACAAAGTTTTTTCTGTTCCAGCCACTGAAGGCATTTCTTATATTCATTTTGGTAAATTGATTCGCTTTAATGTGGAAGTAACGATTGTCGTGCTTTTTAAGCTTTTTTAAATATTCCATCTATTTTAATGAAAACGTACTCCAACGTGTGCCAAATTCGTGCAAATTGCGTTTTTTTACAGAAACACTAAACTCGATTGACAACATCCCTCAATTTATGAACAGGTCATTTAATATATAAGAGAGATATGGCAAAGTCCAATACTGCCGTAATTCCGTTATTAGCGCTGACGTTATTTTGACATTTGCCTTTGTCGAACTTCGAGTTATGGCAACACAAAACAGCATTAATTGATTTTGACGATTATGCCAACATTTTTAAAAAATTATCCCTAACCTAGTTTTCTGATTTTGTCAATCAAAAGAGCATCTATATTCATAATTTTTCTTTATTTTTATAAAAAAATAGCTATTTTCATTTATCAGAAGTTTTAATTAGTGTCCAAAAGAAAGTGTGTCTAAAAAAGAGTACAATTTAACCCAATAAAGAGTTAACGCTGCTTGTAGGAAACAAGCAGCGTTAATATACAAATATTCCAGAAAATTAATAAATGCAGCATTTGTGTCGTTTTCAAATGGGACAAAATATATTAAATTCAGTAAAAAATAAAATTATCTATGTACCAAGGAAATTATAAGGTGTCAATAAACTCGGGCAATTATTGTACCTCGGGTTATAGGCCCTCGGGACAGAAATTTTGCCCTCGGTAGTTTGGTTTGTAAAATACCTTTATAATTCACTTGATATACAGGGTGGTCCGAACTGTATTCCGGAAACTTCGGCAACATATTCTGCAGATAAAAATAAGTAAAAAAGTTCTTATAAATGTATGTCCTAAAATGCTTAGTCTCGGAGATACAGGGTGTGGAGGATTCATTTTTATTTCGATTTTTTCCAAATAATTTCCGAAGTAACGTCAATATTTGGATGAAAATTGGTGTCTGGGAGTTTTTTGACATGATAAATTTGATTTTTATGTCAATATGGCTCCTACTTGTAGAGGGAGCCACCTATGTATTTTTTAACTGGTTTGAAGAGTAATAACTTTTCGTCCGTACTTGTATAAAACTAGCTAGTTAAAAAATATACGTTTGCGATATTTTTTACGTAAAAAAGATCTCTTGGTAAAAATCGTTACGAGTAACGCTTCTCGAGATATTTGGATTCGAAATTACCAATACCTGTCATTATTGATATAAATTAAACATGTTGACTAATTAGTTATTAGACTAAAATGATAAATTTGCAATGTTTTTGTGCCAACAGTTCAACAGAAACTGTTTTATCATCATTTTTTTTAAGAAAAATTTATGATTAGATTAAAAAAATAAAAAGTTCCCAAATTTCTCATTTCAGTCAAATAACTATCTACTCAACATGTTTATATTTAGTCAATAATGACATGTATTGACTATTTCCATTGTAAATATCTTGAGAACGGTTGCTGACGATTTTTATCAAGAGACATTTTTGACGTAGAAAATCACGGAAATGCATATTTTTTCACTAAGTAGTTTTATACAGGTACGGACAAAAAGTTATTACTCTTCAAAACAGTTAAAATACATCTAGGTGCCGCCCCCTTAAATAGAAGTCATTTTGACATTAAAATCAAATTTCTCATGTCAAAAAACTCCCAGACACCAATTTTCATCCAAATATTGACTTTACTTTAGAAATTATTTGGAAAAAATCGAATTAAAAATGAAATTTCTACACCCTCTATCTCTGAAATAAAGCATTTTAGGACATACATTTATACGAAATTTCTTACCTATTTTTATCAGTAAAATATGCAGCCGAAATTTCCGGAATACAGTTCGGACCACCCTGTATAGGGTGTGTCTTAAATAATTAAGTGCAAATGTTTTCAGAGCTGGTAGATCTAGATAAAAGAAACATATTTTCTCTCTGCCATTTTCAAATAAGTCCAAAATAACTGAGTTATTTTATTTTGAAAATTTCAAAAAAAATATATTAATTTGTTGTATAATTTAAGATATCGAGCAGCTCTTCATTTGACTTTATAGGGCAAATGATTGTAACAGATATTTTATTTAGATTAAAGCTGCAAAAATTAGTTTAAACCGTATTTTATTAGCGCTATGTTGGTCATATTGCGCCTTTTTCAGTAAGGTTGTCGTTTATTATTTGGAAATTATCCTAATATCAGTCATTATTTTGTATAATATCGTGTTGTTGAATCTTGGTGAGTAATTCTCGTTTTTTTTGTCTATTTTCATAGTCTTTTTTAAAAATTGTACTTTAAAAGCACAAACAGTTCTTTTAAGAACTAAATTTTCGAGTTTTTTTTATTGCATTTCATGAAATTGTGTGTTGAAAATATGCCGAAGCATTTAAACAGTCCAAGCAAAGAGTTTGTAGCTTCCCTGATAAACTATTTTGAACAAAAAAAACGTGTTTAATGTTACTTTACTTTGAAATTATTAATTTAGAGATACTAAACTAATAATAAAATATGTACTGACGCATAATATTGACGGGAAAGCGCTTAAAATAAAAGGGCTAATAAAGGACAGAAATGAGACCTTGGACTTGTTTTTCCTTTAAAAAATATTTTATCACATATTGTATTTTTACACATATATTTTCAGATCAATTTTAAAATGCGTATTTTTTCTTCAAGGACACATATTCTACGAATAGTAAGTATAGGAGAAATATATTTTTTTAACAAACACATACAAATTAAGGAATGGCAAAGCTAAGAGCGAGATCATTATCGCACATAGACATTCAGGCCTTTCCAATTACAGCGATCGTTGGTGGTTTTTTGCCAGCGCCTCGTTTGGCGAACGCGCTCGTATCTTATTCCTACGACTTCCCTGTTTGCTTTTTTCTCTAAATTAAAAGTCCCTTATCATTAAAACTAGAGCTAAGCCTAGAAATAAAATAAAATAATTTTTCTTGAGTCTGTCGTTAGTTACGGTCAGTGAAACGAATGATTAAAAATAAAGAAATTATTTCCTTAATGCTTCTCAGAAGAATATTTTTATAGAATTCAAGAAGATTTATTGCATAGGTAATACATTATTTGTTCATTGCTTCATTTAGACATAAATATTTTTCTTGATTTAGAAAAAGAAGTCAGAAGAAGAAAATTAATTAACAAGGACGTACAATTAGCATGGATACCAAGTCATACCAACATTCATGGAAATGAGGAAGCAGACAAGTTGGCCAACGCTGGGCGGCCCCTACCTCCCACACTAACACCCACAGCAAATTATAAAACCTTTATAACAAAAGTGAAAGAATTCATATACAATAAATGGAAAGAAAGATTTGTAACGATTGGTAGAACGAGAGGAAAAGAATATTGCACTACAGTTCAACAGCCATACAGGACTCCATGGTTCAAACAATACAAATCCTTGACAAAGCAACAATTAACCACCATGTGTCGACTCAGATCAAACCATTGCTTATCCCCGTCATATCTCTATAAAATCAGAATCAACAGAGACAATTTGTGTCAGTATGGAAAAGTTGCTGATGTCTTTCATTTGATAATTATTGCTTGTCCACACAATTATAATCACCAAAAAATCTTATACTCCTATTTCAACAATGAGATAGAGCAAAAACCGATTTCCCTGCATGACATCCTTTTCAAATTAAACAAGACAGAACACATAAAACAAATCGCTGTGTTTTTGAATGTTAGTAATTTAAAACTCTAAATATTTACTAATACCGAGCCTAACATTAACTTTATAATCAAGAAAAAAAAACTAGCCGCAAATTTGAATTGTCATAATCACATTTTCTTGAAATGCACAGTAATTATTGGAACTTTGAGCTGCTTACTACTTGTAGAATGCATGCATAACTGAATAGAGCTTAAAGCAACCTGTTTAATAGGCTCAATAATTGTTAGTCGTTAATAAAAATAAATCAGTGAAGGTCCATAAAACGTGACCGCCCAGAATAAAGAAAAACAGAAAAGAACTTTGCCAGAATGGCCCTGGCAGCCTAGGCAGCGCAACTCTCTCCTGAAAAGGAGAGTTTGAGAAGAAAGAAGAAGAAGTAACAACAATCTTAGGATTGCCACGGTTTTTTTAACAGGACACTGTCTCATCAATGAACACCTTGAACATTGAAGCTAAGAAACAACGGCGATTGCAGATTTTGTGGGCAAAATTGAGATATACCAGAACACCTCATTATAGAGTGCGACGAGATAACAACCATTCGTGCCATACACTTTGGTTCGACTAAAATCGGAGATGGAGAACTAACCTCTGTAAAACCGTCTCAGAAACTGGCTTTTGTCAAAACCCTGAGACTGTATGATTAGTTATAACTCAAGAAAGGGGGACACAATGAATCTACGTGTTTCCTTATATATTTCGATATTATTATATATATTTTGTGAAGTTGTCCGTTATTTTGTGATAGAATATTTTAAATAAATAAATCTTTGTTGACTTCCCTGATTTATAGATTTAAGCTTCATTCAGAACCTCGTAATTATTAGAACAAATTAGTGGTTTGAATTAAACTTTATACTTTTTTGTTTACGATCATTCACAATCTCTAAAAAACACAATTAAAATTACTAGAATATTCTATTAAAACCCAGCAAAAAACAGAGGCTTGACTTGAGAAAGCTTGTAAATGCTGATGTTCTTCAACAAACACAGACAGAAATAAATGACAACTTAAAATGTATCTCAACTTTGCAAGACACTTCTAATATTAATGAAAAATGGTCCGAAATAAAAAAGGTAATCTGAACAGTAGGCCAAAAAAACTTAACTGCAACCAGAAAAACAAAACAAAGATGGATAACCGATGAAATCTTGGATTTAATGGATAAAAGGCGAAATAACAAAAACAATGCCGCTAAATATAAAGAAATACAGAACCTGATTCGACGGATGATCAGACAGGCCAAAGAAGACTGGGTCCGTAGAGAGTGTGAAGCCATTGAGGAGTATGAGAAAAAGTATGATAGCTTTAACTTGCACAAAAAGATCAAAGAACTGACTGGAATGGCGAAACATAAACAACCGACAGTAATAAGAGATAAAAATGTTACTTTAATCATTGATATTAAACAACAGCTGCTTCGTTGGTCTGAATATATAAAAGACCTTTTTTACGATAATCGTCCGGACATGGTGCCCAGCTTCTCAGAAGCCACAGGTCCTACCATTTTGCGAGAAGAAGTATTACACGCAATTAAACAGATCAAGAGTGGTAAAGCGAATGGTCCTGATGAACTTCCAATCGAGCTTCTCAAACTTATAGATGATAAAGCCATTGAAATTTTGGTTAATCTTTTTAATGTTATATACACTACGGGCATTATACCAAAGGATTGGATAATGTCTAGTTTTGTACCGTTGCCCAAGAAACCCAATGCCAAAGAATGTTCCGACCATCGAACAATTGCCCTGATGAGTCACACATTGAAAGTGCTTTGGATAATTATTTATAATAGAATTTTTGCTAAGGTGGACTCAGAAATCAGTGATAACCAAGTAGGGTTTAGAAGAGGCATGGGTACGAGGGAGGCTCTGTTTAGCATAAATGTGTTAGCACAGAGGTGTATTGATATGAATCAGGACCTGTATGTGTGTTTTATAGATTTTGAGAAGGCGTTCGATAAAGTTCAACATCATAGACTAATTGAAATACTTAAAGGCATGAATATCGATAGCCGAGATATCAGGATAACAGCAAACCTTTATTGGGGGCAAACATCGAAGGTTATAGTGGACGACCAACTTTCTGATGAAGTAAAGATTCTGAGCGGCGTTCGTCAAGGATGTATATTTTCTCCGCTATTGTTTAATATATATATAGCGAATCAATTTTTCGGGAGGCCTTGACTAGTAGAAAGGAGGGCATCACTATTAATGGGCAGGTCTTAAATAATATGCGGTTCGCGGACGATACCGTCCTTATAGTAGACAACGTGGAGGGTCTGCAAACACTTCTACAAAGACTAAACAACACGTGTAGAGTCTATGACCTGAAAATGAACCCTAAGAAAACTAAATTTATGATCATCACTAAGAGAGAAGATGTCCAAGCCAACAACTACTCTACTCTATGGTTCAGAGGCTTGGACACTTTAAAAGGTCAATATGGAGAAGCTTGAGGCATTCGAAAGATGGTGTTATCGGCGTAGGCTGAGGATTGCATGGACTGACAAGGTTACAAATGTAGAACTGCGACGCAGAATTCAGAAGGACGAAGAGGTGATTAACACCCTTAAAAAGAGAAAACTTGAGTACTTTGGACACATAATAAGAGGACCTATAGAAGGAAAAGATAAATGGTAGAAGGAGCCAAGGAAGAAGAAGAACATCATGGCTCAAGAATTTGAGAGAATGGTTTGGAATGACTTCAAACCAGTTATTCAGAGCAGCCGTTAACAAAGTTAGAATTGCCATGATGATTTCCAACCTCCATTAGGAGATGGAACCCGAAGAAGAAGAGGAATATTCTAGCAACAGCTTGCGATAATCAGTTGTATCCATAGAGAAACAAACTTCTACGCTAATTGAAACCACTAATTTATTCCACTAATTGCGAGGTTCTGAAAGCTTTATAGTTCAGTGAATAAGTTTACAAGTCAGTGATGAAATACCAAAAAGGGTATTTATTTTTTTATGAATTTTCTTTAGTTTCACACAATGGCGGAATATTGCCCCTTGACTGTAAAGTGTTTTTTTGTTTAAAATAGTTGTCTGCAATCAAAGAGCCTTTAAGATGTTGTTGTCAGTAGATTCCCAATGCATTGTCATTTAAATTTACAGTTCTATATACCCACATTTTCGCTCTAATTATATTAAAGTTAATAAAAAAAATAAATCTAAATTATTATTCTCTTGCCCAATCTCACTTCTTAGCTCTATTATCCTTGGTAAAATCCACAAATCTAGGTCATCAGCAACGGTATAATATTATATTTAATACTATTATTGCACGACCACACCCATTGGAGTACTACCACAAATTCAACATAACCTACTTTTGAGATGAGATTTACCAGCGATAATATTAACGCTCGATCAATAATATTTGTGTAGCATAAAATATATTATGAATAATAATTAATCAACAAACAATTTCTTGGTAGAGAAAATAAAGGAAATAACTAAAATTCTTTCGAGAGAAAATATGCAATTATTATTGACTGACCCTTTAAAAAAACAACTGTCGAACGTAAAGTAGTAACAGTCACAAATTGTTCGATACGACCGACAGCCTGTGTATATACAACCGGTTTGCGGTAAAAAAGCGTTACCATGTTGCCACTTCTTACTTAATTAAAATAAATAAATCCCTGAATAATACACGCCAGAAATTTTTACACTCTTACTATTTGTTATTGTAGTTTAATTTTACCCTGAACAGACAAAAACATAATAATATAACACTATGCCTGTCTCATAATGTTTTTGATTGAAGTCAAACTTTTTTACGCGCGCTGGGAGTAAAAATTGAAGGCAGTAACACACGAGACGCGGGAGGAAAAGTGGTAACGTTGACATTTTGATCTCGAAGCGTCGTAACTCGGGCCCTATGTGAGCTAGGGGACTGAAACTCGGAATATAGATGTGCCTCGAAGAGCCTCATCTTTTCATGACATTTTGACGACGTTTCGTGCACAACGAAACCCCATCATCAAGGAGTCAAATCAAAAAATCATCCGTTTTAAATGAAATTTGGCATGTCGATAGATTGGACGAAGGCCAACTTGACAGTGTCACTGTATCAGTTAGTTTTGACGTAAGAAACATCAAAACTGAATGGAGTTCCCAGACGGACAGACAGACAGACGGAAGTAAGAAGAAGTTTCACATCAAATGTGCACACATATGTACCTAATTCTTTTTCGATATTTTATATTTTTACAATTTAGTGTGCATAGATATTTGTCAATAAAAATAATTATTCTTTTTTGTTAAAAATAAAAATAATATTTTAAATTTACTGTTTTCTTTTATTATTTTTTAATGTTTTTGTAACTTGTGACATTAACCTAATTAATAATTAAATTTTACCTATCTATGTCAAATTATTTTAGAGATGTCTATAATTGTAAATGTTTAGGAAGTTTTTTCTTAACTTTTTTGGAAATCTTAATGCTTTTCTTCGATATGGAATGTTAAACATTTACATGTTTACAAATTAAATTATTTACATGTAAGTTTATATAATATTATATTATATTCAGGAGATTATTGTAATATTTTGTAGCCTTGAAAAAGGAAATAAAATTTCCGAAAGCTTGGCGTATGTAAAACAAATGTTTAATTTTTTGCCTTCAGACCGCTAATCCCAAGAATTTCCTTCCAAGTTTTTTGTGTCAATAAATATATGTTAGAGAGTAATACTATAAGCCCTATCTTAATAGTTAAAATCTCTGTCTAAAGACATATTGCAACGTTGGACAACATGAGATTTATCAGCTGTACCATACCTTAAAAAGCTGTTGGTCAAACTAAAGACCAATATTAACTAGATTTAAAGAACATGTGGCACAGATAAGATATGGTAGGGCTAATATATTTTTGATAAAAATAATTGTATAGTGTACAAGTCTCAGATAAAGGCAATTAGATACATATGAGAGCGTCAAAATAAATAAATGTAAAGATAATATAAAGAGAGATAATGGTACAAATCAAAAAAAAAAGTTTTTTACCTGCAATATGCTAACTTTTTCACATGATCGGTTACGAAACTGCTTGTAAAATGTAAATCAAAATAAAACATCTGTAAAGTGAAATCTTATAAATCAAAAGCACTTTCCAGCTTAACAAAAACTTGTTCTTTAACACCTTTAAAATCCTGGTACACAAAAAATACTGTTTACTCGAGACAATTAGATGCATATGAGAGCGTCAATGTTCTGTATCCAATGTTGTTCAATTTATATGTGGAAAGAGCATTCACTGAGTCAATCTCCGACAGTCCCATTGGTTTGAAAATAAATGGCATTCCAATTAATAATATCCGATATGCGACCCAGTGATATTGGCAGACAATGCAAATGACCTCCAAATTCTTCTAAGTAAGATTGACAATGAAAGCCAAAGACTGGGTTTAAACATAAATACTACAAAAACTAAATTTATGGCTGTTAGCAGAAACAACATTCCAAACGCCAGAATTTACTTAAATGGAGAGGTCATCAAACAGATCACACAATTTAAATATTTGGGATGCATGGTTAACGAAACGTGGAATCCAGATCAGGAGATGAAATGCAGGATCGAACAAGCAAGATTAACTTTTCTGAAACTTCGAAGATTTCTCACAGATATGAACTTGAATTTCGGCTTTAGATACAGAAGTTTTGTTATATGGTGTGGTTTTGTTATATGGTGTGGTTTTGTTATATGGTGTGGAAGCATGGATACTGAAGGTAGCAACAATAAACCGAATTGAAGCCTTCGAAATGTGGACCCTACGACGAATGCTAAGAGTGCTCTGGGTCGACCGTGTGAGGAATGAAGACATTCTCAGAAGAGCTGGTCTAGAAGAGCGTGACCTCTTTGAAATCATCAAGAAGAGGAAAACAGCCTCTTTAGGAAACATACCACGTGGAGAATGCTATCGCTTTCAGCGTCTGATTCTCCAGAGGGGTAAAAGAGAAATAGGCCGAAGGAAGCTATCCTGGCCGATAAATATTCGTCATTGGACAAGCATACAGGACTTTCAAGCACTCCAAGTCGCTACAATTAATAGAACCATCTGATGAGGAAGAAAAAAATTAACGCCTACGCAGGAATCTGCACGACACCTTAAGAAGAAGATAGCGTCAAAATAAATAAAGATAATATGAACAGACAGAATAATATAATATGGTACAATTCTAAGTTTTTCACATACTAAATGCTAAGTTTTTTATATGAAGCGTAAAGAAACTGCTTTTAAAATGTACATCAAAATAAAACATCTGTAAAGTGAAATCTTATCAAAAGGTTTTTTTACATCAAAACACCTTTCAGCTCAACAAAAACCCGTTTATTAACACCTTTACAATCCTGCTACACAAAAAATGCTGTTTATTCAACACCAAAATCTGGCAACGCCGAATTGTCGAGGTCATGTTGTCAAGCGAGCACCTGCTGCCGCCGCTGCTGTTACCCGAACACCAAGAAGCGCAGCATCGTCTGTCTGCGGCACGGACGTGATTCAATTTTCGATTCTTTGCGGCCTTTTAACTCCGGTGTAAAAGCGCCCGCATCGATCTTTAAGGCTTAGATTTGGGTGAATTGCCAAAAGCTCGAGCCGGAAAAGGCGATAAAAATGATTGTAATATGATTTAAATAAATTGGAATGTGTGAATTTGGTGATAAAGGAGTTCGAAAGGTACTTATAAAAGAGTTTTGACAGATAATGATGTTACTAGAGTTAAATTAGATGATTGAAGAGGTTAGTTGAAAATCACACACTCCATCTCCGATATCAGTCGTACCAAAGTTTTTGATACGAATGGTTGTTGTCTCGGCACACTGAGTGCTGAAGTGTTCTGTTGTTTCCCCATCTTTTTTTATCACACATTTATCTTAGATAGGAACTATCGAAAACAGGAAATTGCCATTCTATCCGATAGTCAAGCAGCACTTAACGCGATCAACTCAGTAACCATCGATTCGAAGTTGGTCAAAGAATGCCTAGAGAAGCTCAACAAATTAGGCAAAGAAAATAAAGTCCTCCTACTCTGGGTGCCTGCTCACCAAGGGATGGAAGGCAATGAAAAAGCAAATGATCTAGCTAGAAAAGGAGCGAACACTTCACTAACTGGACCAGAACCGTTCTGTTTTCCAAACGGGAACCAACTGAAAGCGGAACTGAAGAATCTGGAAGACTCCATCCGTAACTTGGAATGGGTGTCCTCTAACGGTCTAAGACACTCGAAAAAGTTGCTAAGAAATTATGAGAGAGAAAAATCAAAGGTTTTCCTTGATTTAAGTAAAAACAATCTTCGGATTGTCACGGGGTTTCTAACAGGACACTGTCTCCTCAACGAATACGTCAGTAGGCTGAAACTGAGATACAACGGCGAATGCAGATTTTGTGGGGAAAATGGGGAAACACCAGAACATCTTATCACTGAGTGCGCCGAGACGAAGACGAACCTTGGTACGTCTGATGTCGAGGATGGAGAGTTGGCCTCTGTGGAGCCGTCTCAGATACTGGCTTTTGTTAAAGCCCTGATACTGATGATGAGTTATAACTCGTTATAACTCAAGAAAGGGGAACACACAATAGATAAGGTCGCGGTGATTAACTCCCCTCCTAAACATTCTATATTCTACATTCCCCATCTTGTCTTGTGGTACTTCTTGGGGTGCAAAAGCAACAACACTTCGGATCTCCGCCCTTGGTCTGGTATTCAGTGTGGCAGAGTATTGTGCACCCGTGTGATTGAACAGCCACCACACAAATCTCGTAGACAGACAGCCGAAGAACACCATGCGGCTGATTACAGGGAGAATCAGATGCACACCTAGTTACTGGCTTCCAATTCTGAGTAACATCCTACCTCGAAATCTACGCAGAAACGAGGCTCTTAGAGAATTTGACAAAATAATAGCTACCCCAACGCTACCTGTTCATGAAACACTTCCTGCTTTACAGGTGAATAGACTTAAGTCGAGGAATCCACCTTTGCGAACAGCTGAACAAACTAAAAAGCAGTAACTACAATTCTCGAGAACAGTGGCTTCAGTTATGGAGAGAAATGGCCGATGCGCACCTATACTCCTGGTTCAAAAATAACTATTGCCAGACACCGGGTACCGATCTAAACCGGAAAACATGGTCAACTTTGAATAGGATACGCTCTGGCCATGGAAGATGTGCGGATTCCCTTTATAAGTGGGGAAAAATACCTACAGAATGTGATTGCGGATCCCCTCACCAAACCATCCATCACATAACTAGAGAGCGCAACCTACTCGCTTATGGTGAAAACTGGAGGGACTTTCTGGAGGCTTCTCCATCAGCTTTGGAATGGCTGGAGCATCTAGATGTTAATATATAGTGTTCGTAAATACGTTTTTTATGTTGTTTTTTATAATATACTTGTTTTTTTTTTATATTTACATTGTAATGTTTTCATTTACATTGTAGTTTATTTTATGTCTATGTTTAAGTGTCTGGTTTTCTTGCATGTATATGAGCCGTACGATAAATAAATAAAATTCTTCTGATTTTTACAACAGCTAGGGTTTCACAGTTATCTAGTTTCTGCCCAATAACACCTTTGAGTCCACAGGGACCTAAAGTTTCACCATCTAGTTCTTTTACTAAATGTCGCAAAGGAAGTTCATTTAAATGGAATAAACAAATTAACCATTGTAAGGGACGTTTTAATTCTTTTTCCAAAAAACGAATAACGCCATTTTTCACTCCCGTATTCACAACAGTTCCATCTGTCCCAACTGCTACTAAATCGGAAAGTTCGGTCAAGTCAAACTTTTCTTTTAAGAAATTAACCAAAGACCGTTTTATATGACATGCAGATCCGCTTTCCGGTGTGACCTAGCCCAAATACTTAGAACCGGGTTCACTTAGAATAGAAATATGTTCGTAAATAATAGTAGAGTCCTTTCGACCATCAAAAACACGCCTAATAACGACATTTTTCACCTAATACACTAGTACAAACGTTATGTTGATACATTCTGGCCCTCCTGATCTTCATTCTATCTACTATCTGTGTAGAACTGCTTTTAGACACTACTCCAATATCCTCTAAAACAGCATTTACGATTATAGCGGCAGCGTGATCTGAAACTCCAATTTTGTCACAAGCAAGTGCCACGGATGGTAGTTTATCATGCAGGTGGACAAGTTTCAAATATATTGAGGAACCGGAAAACAATAATTTAAGTGATTTAGTTTGGATAACATTATTGGATTATATTTTATAGTCATGGTTAAATAATTATCAAATATGTTGACGGGCAAAAAAACAAATATTTTTCAAAATATCTCAGCTTTTAAGGCCCGTGAGGAACCTGAAGATACAAAGGCAGGGCGCTCAGCTTTTGAGAAAAAAAATTACTTATCTAAAGGCACATTTTGAGGCTGGTGTGAAAATATTTTGGAATTTTTTTTTATTTTCTTTTTTATTTTATCACTCCCTCATATATTTAGATACTCTCTTTGTAGTTGGGGCCATTGTTGTCTATTGTTGGTTTTGTTTTCTAATATCATGGTACCATCTCAGGTTTGGTCTACTTCTAGATCTCTTAATTCTTCGTGATTACCATGCTGTAATTTCTGTAGTTCATCTGTTGTTCGTCCTTCTTGCCAGGTATTATGTCTATTACCCCTTGAGGGATTTGATTCTGTGGATGACATCTATTATCTGGGTTTTTTTCATGTCCACTCTATGCTTTTACGGTCTTTCTTGGTTATTTCCCGCATATTTCGTTTCATTGAGTGTCCATGTAATATACATTTTTCTTCTTTAGATAAAGTGGCATTTTTGAATATAACAAATAATATAACAAATCAACCGTACAAGTAAATATTTAAATAAAGCAACAATATTATTAGCACCTTTTAAGAAATTTTATAATCACTGAACCAATAATACATTCGGAGATACAATCCGTACAGACAGTTAACTGATTACAGACTTACTTCAAAACAGCAATTCAAAAACACACCAACAATAAATAAAAAAACTAATTAACTAAAACCTGACACGTCCTTTATACCTTCACACTCCAACCTAAACGGGCCAATTTCAACAAAAAAAAACAGCGTTAAAAACCCTACTAATTACCGACAAATCCTCCTGTCGTTTCCCACACTCTCGCGCTCTGATATATTTTCCGCTTTTCCTTTATTAACAGGCCGCACAAAGAAAAATCGCCGCCATTTTTAGCTGGCCAGCGACGACGAAATATATGGTCGGGCCGGTCTGCAAATTGGCAAGCGCGCGTGTAATTTATACGCTGACCTAACATCAGGGAGCGGGAGAGAAAAAATCCGTAGAAAAAGGGTCTTAATTCGGGCTCTAATAGATAATCTAAGCTTCAGTAATGTGCTCGTTTTTCGCATTTAATGAAATCGAGAAAACTCTCAATAGGTGTGGTTTGTTTAATATAAACAGGCTCTATAATATTAGTATTTTAATAAAACACGATTTTAGATGTATTAAAAATTTAGTATGAGTAACTTTTTCTCAACATATATGTTTCGGCTTGTTTGGCCTTTTTTCAAGAGTTTCTTAAAACTAACCGTCTAACTATATTGTACCGGGTGGCCAACTAAGAATGGACGCCGGCTGTATCTAAGAAACTACTTATCCTATTACTTTGGGAAACATTTTTAATAGTAAATCGACCAAGAGAAATCGCTGGAAATTATTTTCAAGTTCGAAAAATGTCCGCTAGGGGGCGTTTCTCTGATAGTCAATCAGAAATCAGGGTTTTTCTCAAAAATATGCAGGTAAACAGGTATTTTAATTATTACTATTGTAATCATCGAGGAATTTGTAATTTTTTTGATATAGAGTATCTTGCTCTATCTCATGAAATAGAGTGGTGGGGGAAGGTTAAACTTGCTTTTATTAAAATAAGGATAACTCTGGTTTAGGTTTGGTGGTTTTAACCAGTAGTAGAGTTTTTACCCATATCTCGATTTCATTCTTGATTCTATATAGAAATTTTTAATTCTGCGATTTCTAGAAATTAACATTTCCTTGGCTCATTTTCTTAGTTTGTAAGTTAAAAATACTCAGTGCATCTTCCTATCGCGGCAAAAGTTTGCGTTGCCCTCTAGCCGTAACGAATAAGTTATTCAAACTTTGATTCCACCGTTCGCGCTCTATTTCCATCTGTCATTCCATAATGGAGGAGTCGGTCGTGGAGAAACGACTCAAGGGCGCCAGGATGAATACGGAATGGAGGAGGACGACTCATTTGCTTCCACTATTAGATCTTAAAGGATAGGTTAAAAATGGAGGAGGAAGGAGGAAAGACAAAGGTCTTAGAGGTGGAGGATTCGACATTCGTTTTGTCGAAGATGAAGACAACGTTATCGGTTTTTAGTTTTTTACATACGTATATATAACGTATAGCGTATAATGTTTGGTTTAGTCAATTGTAAGAACTCTATTTTTCTATGCTACGTTTTCTTTATCTGACGTAATAAAAAACAGACATTTCAAAAGCCGGAGCGCAATGGAATTTCGAATGTAAACAAAAACAAGCCCAAAATTCATGCTACCTGCACTTTTCAAAAAGGTTTTAGATAACATTCAATACAGTATCGCCGTCTAAAACAGTATTAGACAGCGTCAGAGAAAGAATTGGTACGCGGTTATTAAATTAAAACTATTATAGTTTCTGAGGTTTAATTAAGGTTTTGTGGTAGTTCTGAGTTCCATTGCCGTCCCGAATAAGAAGTCTAATTAAGGTGAGTTTATTATATCTCACTGAGCAACTAGTTGGTTACTGTTTATTGTTTATATTGAGATATATTATATTTCTGAATCTCAGATAAATTTTAAGATATTTGAATATAAAGAAAAGATAGTTTGCAAATGATAATATTGAAGTATTTCTTTATAGTGAGTTATTTATAATTTGTCTATGTGACTTTAATAGAAGATAAGAATATATTTGTGTATTAATATTATCAAATCTTGATTGAATATTAAGAAAATCTTGATTGAATATGAAGAAAATATGATTTGCGGATGATAATATTGAAGTATTTCTTTACAGTCATTTATTTATATTTTGTATAAGTGACTTTAATAGAAGATAAGAATATATTTCTGTGTTTGTATTATCAAATTGATCTTGAATGAATTATGATTAGCTTTATTATTTTCTACAGTTAGCCTTTGGGGCGTAGTGACCCTGTGTAGCGTAGTTAGACTTGAAGAGTAGTTCGTCCTGTAGCGTAATTAGCCTTGACAAGTAGTTAGTCCCGTAGCGTAATTAGACTTGAAGAGTAGTTAGCCCCGTGGTGTAGTTTGATTATTAACTTGTCCATTTTTTTAGCCTGTGTGGCACTTTGATAGCCTGTGTGGCATTTTGATAGCCTGTGTGGCATTTTGCTAGCCGGTGTGGCATGTTTTTTTTAATAGTCTGTGTGACTAGCCTGTGTGGCATGTTTTTTAATAGTCTGTGTGACTAGCCTGTGTGGCACTTTGATAGCCTGTGTGGCATTTTTTTAGCCTGTGTGGCACTTTGATAGCCTGTGTGGCATTTTTTAGCCTGTGTGGCATTTTGATAGCCTGTGTGGCATGTTTTTTTTAATAGTCTGTGTGACTAGCCTGTGTGGCATTTTATTATTTTATTTAAACTTGTATTTTTAAGTTGGACTATTGATAAATCATTCAAGTACCTGTTTAATTTTAAATTCACTTTATTTTAATAATAACTGGTAACATTGTTGCTCACACCATGTTTTTTTCTCTTTAATTGCAGGTAGGTCATCTCGGTAGCCAGGTCATACAAGACTTTTGTTGCTATACAACATTTGTCCATTTGCAGCGCCCAGCGCCCAGATCAAAGTTGGCTATTACCATTAGTAACGTACCATCTATTAGTATTATTTTTATTTTATATTATTAGTTGTATTTTATTATACAACATTTACGCCCTTTAAATTTGTTTTATGGTTTTTATTTTTAATTTGAGTTGACAGCTTGAAAAAAAAATTTTGGCCCGTACATAATATAAATCAATATTTAATTTTTTAATGTCGAAATAAAAATTAGTTTTAGTTGCTGTAGCTTTTTCGTAGCCGAGGGTTTGAGATGCAGCGCGAAATTTGTGTAAGTACTAATTCAAAATTTTCTGGTTCTGGATACATGATGAACTCTTGTTGACTAATTCTGAAATAGATATTTTCAAATAGACAACATATAGTGTTTAGTTTGTAAAATCCTGCGGTTAAAAAAAACAATTGCTTAAATTTCGAAAAACGTTTAGAGAAAGAATTGACTTAAAATATAAAAAAAAGTGAAGTAAAACTTTTAGGAATATGTATGGGTATATATGTATTTATATTTTTGTGACATTATTATTTAAGTATCTTTCAAATCCTACCGTTGAAAATTTGTGTAAAGAACATTGACTTACAACAACATTGGTACAAGTACCTTGTAAGAAACCAATTAAATTTGGTCGCGTCTTAAACAAAATCGACGCAATATTTTTAGACATTGACCTCTCTACAATAATAACCACGAGTCGCCACTGCAATTACTATTCAAAATTTAACAAAAATATTTGTACAACAAATTTGACAATACTTTTATCGTATATCCAGATATAGAGTTTTTTTTCTAAATACACGTTTCTGTTGACCGAAATACATTAATATATCCGGAAACCATCTGTATTTATTCCTTTCCAAACAATCAAACAATAATCCAATATATATCCAGCGTAAACAGAACGACTCTTTAACGCAAACCCGCGACTATTTTAAGCCATTTCTTCGACAGACACGTCGGCCTGTAACGCCAGTTTATTTTTAATTCAGGTATTTGTTTTGTTTCGGCATTTCCAGTTACTATTTATGAATGTTTTTGAAACAGACGGAAATGCATTAGAATCGACAACGGACTCGGAATATTCTCGGTAATTTCGAGTTATTAATAACTGGATGCAGGCAGGAAACGGTCCATGTCGTAAAAGTTTATCGGATTAGAGATTGTAATTATAAAAGTAAAAAAGGGAATTAATGGTGTTTAGATCTTCGTGATGATTTAAGAATTTTATCGTTGAATAAAAGTTTTAATAGGTGTCGTGTATTTATAACTTATCTTTATCTAATAAATTTTCTTAAACGCATACGAAAAATTTTGACGCATTTTAAATTTTTATACAGGGTGGTAGAAGTTTCAATAAATTGTACTGAAGCTGTGGTTGGTTCCTTGTGAAACATCGTTGAAATATTAGTATTTTAATAAAGCACGCTTTTAGATGTTTCAAAAAACTTTTAATAGGAGTAACATTAACTCTACATATATGTTTCGGCTTGTTAGGCCTTTTTCAAAAGAGTTTTTAAGAACTAATCGTCTAACTACACTGTAACTGCTCTTATATATATATATATATATATATATATATATAACAACTTATATATATATATATATTTGCTATGGGTACGTAGGCGTATTTTAAATTTTATAAGGGTGGTAGAAGTTTCAATAAATTGTACTGAAGCTGTGGTTGGTTCCTTGTGAAACATCGTTGAAATATTAGTATTTTAATAAAGCACGCTTTTAGATGTTTCAAAAAACTTTTAATAGGAGTAACATTAACTCTACATATATGTTTCGGCTTGTTAGGCCTTTTTCAAGAGTTTTTTAAGAACTAATCGTCTAACTACACTGTAACTATATATATATATATATTTGCTATGGGTACGTATGACGTATTTTAAATTTTTATACAGGGTGGTAGAAGTTTCAATAAATTGTACTAAGCTGTGGTTGGTTGTAGCGTGAAACATCGTTGAAATATTGATATTTTAATAAAAACGCAGATGTTCAAAAAACTTTAATAGGAGTAACATTAACTCTACATATATGTTTCGGCTTGTTAGGCCTTTTTCAAGAGTTTTTTAAGAACTAATCGTCTAACTACACTGTAACTATATATATATATATATATATTTGCTATGGGTACGTATGACGTATTTTAAATTTTTATACAGGGTGGTAGAAGTTTCAATAAATTGTACTGAAGCTGTGGTTGGTTCCTTGTGAAACATCGTTGAAATATTAGTATTTTAATAAAGCACGCTTTTAGATGTTTCAAAAAACTTTTAATAGGAGTAACATTAACTCTACATATATGTTTCGGCTTGTTAGGCCTTTTTCAGAGTTTTTAGAACTAATCGTCTAACTACACAGCCAACTTCCTGCCATATATATATTTGCTATGGGTACGTATGACGTGGCACTAAATTTTTATACAGGGGTGGTAGAAGTTTCAATAAATTGTACTGGCTTTGTGGTTGGTTCCTTGTGAAACATCGTTGAAATATTAGTATTTTAATGAAGCACGCTTTTAGGTAAAAAACTTTTTTTAATAGAGTAACTTTAACTCTACATATACCAAACTTGTTAGGCCTTTTTCAAGAGTTTTTTAAGAACTAATCGTCTAACTACACTGTAACTATATATATATTTGCTATGGGGGTGGGTTCAGAGAGTTTACAATAGGGGTAATAATAATTATTAATTTATCAAATATTACTTTTTCAAATGATGAAATTTCAATATTGGAAAAAGACATAGAATTGCTAGCAGTTAACACCGAAATCGCAGTTGGGACTTTACCTCATGCCTCAACATGTAATAAATATCGCATACTAGAAAATTTCAATAATTGTAACAAATATTTAAAAACTAACAGTAAAGAGAAAAATATCATACAGTCTATAACCAAGAAAATAAATGATAACAATTTAATAATTACAAAAGCCGATAAGGGCAACACTATAACAATTCTTACAAAAACAGAATATGATAAGAAAATAGCTGATATTTTAAATAGTGGAGATTTTACTAAAATTTCTGATCCAACATGTAATTTTCAAAAACAAATTCTTTCTATTTTAAAAAATAACAAATCTATATTACCTAATAACAATGAATACTATGCCAAAATAATGAATCCTTCACCCCCATTACTCTATGGTTTACTAAAATTACATAAAGACAATAATCCAGTTAGACCAGTCGTCTCGTACATAAATGCTCCCTCTTATAAATTATGTCAAATACTAGCTAAAACACTTCCTTCCATGATCAATTTTCAATCAAAATTTGCCATAAAGAATTCTTTTGAGTTGCTAGATAATTTGAAAAATATTGAAGTTCCACATAATGCAACACTCGTTTCTTTCGATGTCAAAAGCCTGTTCACTTCTATCCCAACCCATGAATTGTCCTCTATTATTTATGAACTAATTGATAAATCTAATCTTAATATAATAGTAAAATCAGATTTAATAACAATAATTGAAACTTGTTTAGAACAAAACTATTTTCAGTATAACAATGAAATATTTAAACAGAAAGATGGGTTACCGATGGGTTCCCCAATTTCACCGTTATTCGCAGAAATATTTATGGCAGATTTTGAAAAGAAGCTATTTAAAAACAAGAGTAGTTTAATATCAAAAATAAATTATTGGGCAAGATATGTAGATGACATTTTTGCTTGGTGTCTGGGAGTTCTTAAACATGAGAAATTTGATTTTGATGTCAATATGACTCTTCCTTAGAGGGCGCTATCTACATATTTTTTAACTGGTTTGAAGAGTAATAACTTTTCGTCCGTACCTGTATTAAACTGTCGAGTAAAAAAATATAGAGTTACGACGTTTTTTACATAAAAAAGATCTCTTAGTAAAAATCGCTACGAGTAATGGTTCTCGAGATATTTGAAATCTAAATTATCAATACTTGTCATAATTGACATAAATTAATCATATTAAACATGCTGACTAGTTACTAGACTGAAATCGTAAATTTGAAATGTTTTTGTGTCAAAAATTCACCAGAAACTGTTTTATCATCATTTTTTGCGAAGAAAAATTTATGATTAATTTAAAAAATAAAAAGTTCTCAAATTTATCATTTCAGTCAAATACACCAACCGTCCGAACAAACACTAGAGGCGCTACCGGTCATCAAATGGTGTAAAAATTGCGAAAATTTAATAATCTAATTTTGACACAAGGGGTCGCGCTTAACTTTTTTCATTTTAATTATAATTTTAATTCAATATTCATTGTTTTCAAACTATATTGTTAGACTTTGTTGTATTTTGTGAATGTATAAATGTTTTCTTAGTATAAAGTTGCATTACATTAATTTAAATTTTATTACATACATATTTGAAATTCAAATATTATGACATATATGTCAGTTGCCGTCTAAAATGTCATCTTAATAACGAAAAGTTAGTTATTGTCAGATAGTTAACATCATGTTAAAATATTAAAATTTACAAGTTATAATTAGATATTTTATATTATTTCAAAAACAAAAACATAATGGTGCCGCGTAATGATGATATGCAGGTCCAAAACAAAAAGTGCCGTTATACTTTTCAGTTTTCGTTGTCGGCCGCGGAAGTTTCAGTGATTTTAGTGTTGTCGCATATTTTTATTTGTGAAATATTACGTTTGGATTGCAAAACTAAAAGTGGAAGTTTTATTGCAATGTAAGTAAGCGTTTGTCCATTTTATATTTAACTGTTTTCATACCTACGACAAATATACATATATTGAAATTTTATAATTCGTTTTATTTAAAAAAATATTAGACAACAAGCTCGTAACCTGTAATTGACATAATTGTTATGTAATATATTCCATTTAAATGTAATATATTACTTAACAATTAAAAAAAATGTAAATTTAAAAAATATATACAGGCATTAATTGAAATTTTTAGTGTGCGAACAAACACTAGATGCGCTTTATTATTTACTTTCATTTCTTAACATGACAGATGAAGTTCTAAAGGGAGATGTTTTGTGGTCAAATAACTATCTACTCAACATATGTTTATTTTTTATCAATAATGACATGTACTGTCTATTTTCTTCTAAATGTCTTGAGAACGTTTGCTCATAACGATTTTTACCAATAGACCTTTTTTACGTGACAAACGTCGTAAAAGTATATTTTTTCACACCTTATTTTTATACAGATACGGACGAAAAGTATTTTTCTTTAAAACAGTTAAACTACTATACTTTTTCTTTAAAACAGTTAAAAACATTTAGGTGGCGCCCTTTATAAATAGGAGTCATATTGACATCAAAATGAAATTTCTCATGTTAAAAAACTCCCAGACACCAATTTTCATCCAAATATTGACGTTAAAATTATTTGGAAAAAATTGATATTAAAATGAAACTTCTACACCCTGTATCTCCGAAATTAAACATTTTAGGACGTACATTTATAGGAACTTTTTTACTTATTTTTATCTACAGAATACTTTGCCGAAGTTTCCGAAATACAGTTCGGACCACCCTGTATTGATAAGTTGTATATTGTGTCTAGTGGGCCGATTTTGATAATCTTTTAAGCAATTTGTAGCTAGATTATTTGACTTTTTATGATCTCTTTCTAAATTAAAAATAAAAGTTCTTATCTGTCAATTCTATGAGGAAACAAAAAATGTTGTTATTTTGGTGAAAGTTTGGAACACCTTTTGAATATGTTAAATGGAATGTTTTTAAAGTAGAATAATATGTAAGAATATAAAAATCATTTTATGATCAATGAAAAAAAAAATGGAAATATAAAATAGATTTAAAAAAATAAATCAGTATAATTTAAAATAAATACAATGTTACTGATATTTATTTATTTATTTTTTATTAAATAATTCTTCAATTTTGAAACTAAATTCATTGTTACTGAAACTGTTTATCCAAAACACGGTGTAACACAATAATACAGATTGAATTTTATCTTGATATGGGACAGTCCATATTTCATCTCGTATCTATTATATTGTGCCATACTATGAAATTTATGGCTAATTACCAAGCTGAATAATAATGGATGTCGGTATACAATAATATTATTGTATTAGTTTCCAAATATTTTAATAGGATATTAATCTAGGATGGGGTAGAAAACTTTAATAATTAATTTTGATTGATAAAATATATACAGGGTCCGGCAACAGTGCGTCGATCATATGTAGCTCCTCGAATAACAAATGTGAGAATTGAGAAGTTTGTTAGTACAAACCTAAAGTATGTACTAAGATGTATTTAAAAAATTTACATAATTTGATAAGATTTTTTTTATAAAAAATGCACCTATTTTTATTGGCCTAATTTTCCTACTCATATCTGTCTTAATGCAAAAGAATTTTCGTTAACTTCCTGCCGGAACTTTAAAATAAGTTTTTAGAACATAAACACAGTACTTAGCCAGACCCGTACTCAGATTTTTTAATGGTAATTTTATCCGGGAAATAAACGCGGAGAAAATTATTTTAAGGCAACACCAAACCATTAACAAGTAACTTAATACAACCGGCCGGGAATTATCCTTAATAAACGTTTGAAGGCGAAGTTTCTGTAGAGATTTGCGAAACTTTTAGCGACGTACCTGCATCCAGTCAACTCCGAAGACGAGAAAGAGGAAGAAAACTAAGAGCGGGGGAAGAAAAAAAGTTGGAAAAGTTGTTCGAGACGCCGGGAAACCGAATCTGGTTTAGGAAAACTAACAGGCAAAGGGTGTCGGATAATCTAGCTCGCAAACTTTCTGTTATGTGGAACAATTCAAAGTTTCAGTTTACTACTACGGTTTTTTTAAAGGAAGACAAGAAGATAGTATAGGGAGACGGTTTGTGTTTTACTTTGATTTGATTTATATAAAATTGAATAACCTGATTTATAGACAGATAATTCATATTAACTCTCTTAATTCCTCTTGGGTACCATGCTGTAGTTTTTGTGGCCCACCTGTTGTCCGTTCTTCTTGCCAGGTGTCCTGCTTATTGCCACTTGAGGTATTTGATTCTATGGATGTCATCTACTCTATTCTTTTACGGTCTTTCTTGGCCATTCGCAGCATATTTCGTTCTATTGAGTGTTGTGCGACCTGCCGGTTCCTTAAAATGTCCGTTTTAAGTATCCAGGTTTCGCATGCATAGGTCATAACTGGTAGTACACATTGGTCGAATGTTTTCTTTTCTCTTTAGCCAAACGGATAATTGCACTGGCCTCTCCTATATTAAACCACGTAAATTGGCGTAAATTCCGCAACCAAGAAAAGCGTTTACGCCCGATGCCTCGTCGTCCTTCAATCTTTCCCTCAACGATCAGCTGTAGGAAACTATATTTGTTATTCCTAAATATATGACCAAAATATGCCGCTTTCCGTCGTTTTATTGTAGTCAATAGTTCTTGGTCCTTACACATTCTTTCTAATACCCTTGTATATATATATATATATTTTTAAAGTAGATCAACCTAAGACTTTTATGGACTAAGACTACTAGATGGCAGGACCGGTTTGCCTAGAGAAAAATATTTTTTGTTACTCTGAATTTTGAAGCTACCTATAAAAACGAGAATTGCAGTTTTGTGGGGTCATAAATATGCGCATTTCGGATTTTTCGGAGAACTTCAAGGCTTATTAGATATTTCAAAAAAAACAAATTTTGGCTATTTTAAAACTTGTCTCTAATTCCATTATAATCTACCGTATGATCGAATAAAAACGGCGTCAACGATGGCTATGAAGTGAAGATCCCTGTCATTTTATATGTAAAATTATATGGGAAATATCATTGATCGTCATTTCATAGCCATCGCTGACGCCGTTTTTATTCGATCATACGGTATTTTAGACAAAAAGTTTTCAGATAAAAGTTGTAAATAATCACATACCTAATGAGTTTGTGGTTTCTGTTTTTTTCTTCTAAAGCCTGTCATTTTTGACATATGACACAAACTGTTTAAAAAATTATGTTTTTTTTTTAAATGGAAACCATAGTTGGCCATGACTTCATAAAAAGCGCCATTTTTTAAGCCTTTCAGCGATATAGGTATAATGTTTTTTTTTCGAAAAATTACAAGTTATAGCCAATTCTTTTCTTTCTTGGCTAATTTCCATAACAATAATACCATGCCAATTAGTTAGCATCAAAAATGTAAAAAGTTTTATGTTTTCAAAAAAAAAAAATATCGTAAAATTCGTAAAGCACTCGATTCAGAATAAAATAATCTAAGAATGAAATGATTCTTTTATAAACCTGTATTAAATCAAATTAAAATAGGTATGTAACTTTTTTTTAAATATTAATTAACAGCCAATTAGCATTATCATAAATTATAAATAATGTACCAACATATCGAAATAATAATTTCTTTGTTAATACGGTTTAAAATTCTTAAAATAAAAGGCAAAAATAATCCACAATTTACAGTAAAATAAAAGTTTCGTTTAAATTTCTTAATCAGCTGATCACTATTAAAATAATCGATATTTTTGACTCCGCCCCGAAAGGTTCACGATTTGTCCTCCAGTTAGCAGCACATTTTGTCTAGTCGCTTGACCAACTTTAAAAATATATAAACAAAGCTAATACTTAGAGATTTGTTATTCGTCCGGTCCAGGATATTTTCAATTTTCGTCGGTATAACCAACATCTCAAATGAATCCAAGCGTGACATGGTCCGTGCCTTCAACGTCCATCCCTCGACTCCGTACAACAATGTAGACAGTACATAGCATTTGGTAGCTCGCCATCGAGTAGCCAGATTCAGGTCTCGGTTGCAGAGTAGAGTTTTCATTTTGAAAAAAGTGTTTCTGGCTATTTCAATTCTATGTTTGATCCCATTTATCATTCAGCCAGCAACCCAAGTAACTAAATCTTCTCACTCTTTCTATATTTTGATCTTCAACTTGTATCCTGATATTTTCAATATTTGGTTTGCTGATAATCATAAATTTTGTTTTGTTTATGTTTATTTTAAGACATGACTCTGACTAATACTGCTAACTCTGTCCACCAGGCACTGCAAATCTTTCTCATTGCTTCAATTTGCCATCAAAAGGCCATCTCAAATTCAATTCAATCTAATGAGGTGTTCAATGAAGAGACAGTGTCCTGTTAAGAACCCGTGACAATCCGAAGATTATCCTTACTTACTAAGTCAATGAAAATCTTTAATTTTTCTCTGTCGTAAGTCCTGAGAAAGAAAAACTACCTACTATTTAATTTTATAGTCCTTTAAAAAATCCACCCAAACTTCCGTTTCAGTTTTCAACCAAACAAATATTTACCACATTCACTGCTCTCTTTTTTCCGACGAAACTTTGTAACCGACGATTTTAGGTACATGTTAGCTCTGTACAGTATTTACAATTACACACGCTCAACGCTATTATATACGTTTTCCAGAACGGGTAATCAGATATTTCCTGGTCGGTGTATGGCCCTATTTAAATGTAACCAAAAACCAGGCGAAAACAAAGGCTATTACGGCTACCGCATGTCCATGTCTTTTACAAAAGAATAAATGAAAGCGTGCGCGCCTGTTTGTGTGTGTATGGTAATAATAGATTGAGATAGAAGCGAACAATGGCATGACGGAGCTTTCAAAAAATAGGCTGGAATAGACAATGAGCGAGTGACAAAAGCGTAAATGGTTTATGTGATATGCTTTACTTTCTTTTAGGTGTAACGTTTCTTAACGGAATCCTAAATAAATAATTTAAGAATAGTATTATTTAAGATAATAATATTACAATTTTAATTATATAGATTAGTTTTAAAACGCTGTTAATGGATTAATTATAAATTTAGTAAGTCGAACAAAAAAAATAAGAAAACGTGTTTCATAGCTTATAATATTATGATATTCATCTTGATGGATTTTTAATATGGTTTTTAATTTTGAAAAACTATACAACAAATGATAATGTTGTGTAAAGTGTCAAGAGCAAAGACAGTATCAACAAGATATTTCTAGATGGGATAGATGGGATATTTCATAGTTAGTATGTTATAATTAGCTAATAAAATATACTCGATACCAATTAAATTTTAGTTACGTAATCGAGGACGCGATTTTTAAATTCATTATTACCAGCCATGGACATATTCGGCGCCGGGCTGACTAACTGGAATTTAAATTTCGCGCTGGGTTTAGGTGGTAGCTCTGCTGTAATTGTCATTCGTTTTGACACTTTAGCTTTGTGTTACGAGTTTTTGGTTTAAATGAATTGTGCTGTGATATTTTAAACTTAAAAAAAATTACTACCAGGCCTTGCAGTCGAATATTGTTCTTTTTAGAACCTTAGAACGTCTTTTAGTGCGAAGTGTACAAGATTGCTTAATAGCCATAAAAAACTCATTGAAACTTTATTAGAATATTTTGAATGGAAAAGCGATAGTAATGGCCCTTATGTCCCTTAAGTGCTGTTAAAAAGGTGAGTTTTGTTGATGTAAATAATAACTGTTTATGTATTTATAATTGAAGGGGTTAGAATCATAAGGGTCTAAGTACATCTACCATTGTTTTGAGATAATTGAAGTTAAAGTTGATTGCTTATTGTAAATTCTGCATGAACGCATTTGAAATGATTGTTACGTAAAAGAATGCACTTCATGTAACTATTTCATATACCGTTTGCCACAGACTGAAAAAAAACTGTATTTAACTAGTTTTATGTCACTTGGATCCATATGCTTCTGACGACTTTGATCAATTTCTGTCAGGAAAAGAGGTATAAGTCGATTTTTTATAAAAATAAAGAACATTTTATTATACAAAAATTGGCGCCGGGAGGCACGTATAGCCGCCCATACTAAAATATGTTAATATCTCGAAAACTGCGACTTTGACTGATTTTGATGTTATTACAAACTAGGTTTTTCCCGCGACTACGTTCGCGTTACACCTCGAATAGTTCATGCATTGATTTAAATGATTTACTTTGTATATAGAGCTAGTGAGTCTTACAAATGCCCTATTTAAACTGTGTTTTTAAGAGTTCTAGAGCTACTCGTATTTCATATGAAAGTTATCAATTGTCGATTTTCTGGATATTATACAGGGCAAGTTTTGAATAAGTGCAAATATTTTCAGGGCTGGTAGATCTCGATAAAAAACATATTTTCTCTTTACCGTTTTTCAAATAATTCTTTCGAATTACTTTAAAAAGTTCCAAAAAATATTTTTTTGCTTACATTTTGAGAACCACTGCAGCTTTTCGGGTTTTTCTGTCCTGTAAATTTAATCTACTACCTATCTATGTTGCCATATTATCAAGAAATTATGGTTTTTTAACTAAAAACTAAAAAAAATCCAGAAGGTTTTTCAAAAAATTCAAAATTTTCCAAAAAAATTTCGAGAAAAAACTCATAATCCTGTTTCTGGGGTCAAATATACCTACTAAATAAAAAATGAATTTCAAATATCTCTTCTAATTCTTTTTGTAGGATTTCATTCTTCTAGACCACATAGTAAGGAATTTTCATACAACAAATTGTTCCGACATAATTTTACTCTCTAAGGATGAATTTTCTAAAATCGCTTTGTGTAGCTAATTCACTAATGTCGTTTAAACGAACCTTTGTTCTAATATTTATGTATCTAAAGCTGGCTGTATGAACTGATCCCTAAAATATCTAAAAACTTTATATATAATCTAACTGACAAACCACTGACAATGACAAATAATTTATTTCTGGAAGTATTGTGTGTAGGTGTTTTTCAGGTATGTTTTATTATTTTAGTCAATTTACACAAAGAAATAGCCATTAAACAATTTATAAATACTTCATAACAAATCTAGACATATATACCTTTCATTTAAAAAAAGAATCATCAAGATTGGTAAAGCAGTTTCTGCGGGATGGATGTAACAAAAAAAAACATATATAAAAGCTCAAAAGCCCTTTGAGCTTTTATATATCTATGGATTTTGTTGCAAATATTATTCCTAATCTTAATTTGAAAACCGCATTTCGCTAGCTACTGTAATTTTGGAGTTACGATTTTTTAAAATTTTTAACCCCCTCCTATACCCCCTTACCAACCCCCCACCCCCAACAAAAACTAATGGCCAGATTCTCGGGTGCCACAGTATTTTTGTGCCAAATTTGGTTAAAATCGGTTCAGCGGTTTTTGAGTTATCGTGTTACAGACGGCAGACAGACAAACAGACACCACGAAAATATTTTGTATTTAGGTCATTTATGACCCAAATAACTCATTTTGAGTGAAATTAAAAAAAACTTTTTATTTGCCGATCCTAATAGCCTATCATACCTATTGGTATGGTCGGCTAAAAAAGGTATCAAAAAATACAACACGAACTTTAGCCGAATAATCCTAATTTTCGTAATCCGACACCACATTGTCGTTGCCTTCATCCATTTCTGGATTTTCCTCAACTTCAACAATGAAACAAAATCAGTTTTTTCCATTTCATAAACAGTAAATTTTTTAGATGTTTTTTTTTATAACTTCAGTCGAGTCCTCTGGAACAAAAACGGTTAATACAGTTTTCTTGGCTTTCTCAAAGCGGACAAAAGAGCGATCGCAGTCCATATATGAATATCCAATTTCAAAAAACTTGTGATCTATTTTTTCCAGGCTAGTAGATTGGACTAAATACATAAACAACTTCGCAACAACCAAACCAAACCAAACACAAGAGCCGGTTTGCACGCGTCAGTTATATTGAATCTATACAATAGAAATACCAAATAAATAAAAAATGTAAAAAAGGTATATATTTGATTAAGGTTTATCACACTTAAACCTTACCGTTTTTAAAATATATTCAATTTTGTGAAATTATCTATAGTAAAAATTTTAAGGCTTCATTTTCTTTCTCCAAGAGTATGAAAGTCTTTAATGCTAAATATTTACTTAAGTTTACTTATGAGTCATATTTTGTGTATATTTGTGTGTATCTGAGACACCAGTGTTCACTCACTGTACAGAAATCTGCAAAAATCGTGCCGATATCTCAAAGTTTGTCAGATTTATAGGGTTCACCGGCACGCTGACCGGACAGATAGAAAAGCTAGATCTGTCCGTGCGCGCTGCTTTATTTATTTCCACCTTTAAACGGGTCCGAAGTCAGCGGTAATTTATGCGAGCGGCAATAAACTGTGACCGAACGCGACGGAACCGTAGTCACACCCACGATTCGAGCCCAACCTCTAGGAAATCGGTCGTGTCCGGCCGAGTTTTTTTCTTTCTATCCTATGTAAAAACGGGAAAGGTTTCGAAACTTTCTAAAAGCGGTCAAAATGTTTTAAAACGGACAATTTCCTGCTGTGATAGGAGTGAAACTTATGAGGTTTCATAATTATTAACCCTAGAGTCACATAATGCAATGCCACAAATACTAACCATTCGTAAATTCTTGTTAATGTCATAGAAAAGTACTATACAACTTTTTGTACTTAATAGCACTACTATTATTGACGTAGTGGATTCTGTGAAATTCTTAGAACTTGTTGTAGACAACTCGTTAAAATGGGACTTGCACATCGAATCTTTATCAAAGAAACTAAGCGCTGCCTGTTTTGCGCTAAGACCAGTTTCTAAGAAACTTAACTTATTAACCTCTAGAATAGCCTATTATGTCCTTTTTGAGTCACATCTTCGCCATGCCCTTCCATTCTGGGGTACTTGCTGCGCAACAGAATTTGATCGTATTTTCAAACTTCTCGCAGTTCGATATTTATTGGGACTGAACAGTAGAACTCACTGACAGCATTTCTTTAAAAATTTCAAAATACTGACTCTTCCTTCTTTATTCATTTTTGAATCCGTTTGTTTAATCCGCAAGCACATATCTGCTATACCCAAAAGGCCATCTCACAACTGTCCACTTAAGAACCTCGAGCTCAAAACTAGTTAAAGGCTCAATACTGTATTGTGAGGCCATCCATTTCTTCAGTTTCTGAGCTGCTATACCTCCAATCATCTGATGACTAGCCTTTCGTCATTACCCTCAGTTTGTAACAGTCAAATTTCCTCGCAACGACCTCTGTGTGCTAGCTCATAAATTATCGCAAATAACTATTATTTTTGCATCATGTTTACTATAATTTTATTGTTAAATATTATTTTATTTAGTATTTTACCATTATGCAACCGAATATACACCGCGATATTATACTGGCTTCAGCTCCACAATATTGTCACTGGCCCAGCATTAGAATTTTTGTCCCTCTCTCTATATCTTTGATCATCACCTCCGTCACTTGTCATTGTCAGATCAAATCAGATGTTTTAGATTTATTTATCCTTTGTTTTGGTTATTGAAATTTTATCATTATCAGATAAAATTTCGTAATTAAATTGTTTATTTTTGATGTGGATCGCAGTGTGCAATTCGTTCATTTTAATTGTGGAATTTCTGAGTTAAGTTCGTTCATTGACCGGATATGAAATATGGCTGTTGGAAAATATTCTAGAACATCGTTTTTTATTTACGCCTTTTTGTGAGTTGGACTAGTCAAGATATATAGTTCTCTATCTATATACTGGAGGGAGATTTCCGGTTGAAATCTGATTTTGTGAAGGAAATCGAATCCTTGCATCAATTCTTGTGTACTCCCCGACCGAGAATATCGTCGTGAAGAACTGGAACTGGCTGCCGTTTCGTGAAGCATTCCCTGTTGGTGAATAGCAGGTCTTCGTAAAGAAGGATTAAGCCTTCCGAAACACATTTGGTCAGAGACGTGGTTGGATTTTGTTGAGTTTACATGGACCACCGACCAATTTCCGTAAGGGATTAAATAGTATTCCACGTGCCCAAGAAGTCCCCGAACAGTTCCAAGAGCAAGAAGACCGATCCAGACCGTACAGCACAGAACAGTCCAGAATTCCATCCGTTCCTGTTGTACGTGTGTAGAGTTACCCGTTGGACATCATAAACCCTCGTTGAGGTAAAGTTCAGATTTGATTAGTCCTTCTTTATTACCTTTATTAACTCATACACGTTGTGCTAGTCCTTGTTCTATAATTGAGGCTCTTTTCTAAGACAACCAATGTTATTTAGGGTTTTTATGTTCACCATTTGAAACCTCAACAACTTGCCTTTCATCTGTACATCTGCTGACATACGTGGGCTCCAGTGACAGTACACCGAGCTGTAGCCACCCTTAGCTGTACACCGTAGCTCAACCGGAGGAAGTTTCAGAAATTTTCAAGTGTATCACATCGAGTAGAGTAAGACTGTTTAGATATTACTTAGGTTTAGATTTGCAAATTGTATTCCGCCCTTAGAGCATACTTAGTTTAAGTTAAGGGGGATGACGTCATAGATTTAGTCTTTATTGATTTAAATTCTGATTTAATATATTTCAATCATTTACATTTTATTTCAGTTCTCATACATTTCATTCATTCCTTTATATATTAACTTTTAATATTTTAATAAATTGCTTAAACATTTTTACTAGTATTATTTGCAGTCTAGTCTCATAGTTAAGTTAGAGTCACTTAAGTTTAACGAGTTATAGCATATTTGAAGTTCATGGTCGTTGCACTCAACAGTTCGAGGTTAGTATTGAACTCTACTTAATAGTTATATCTTTATTGCCGAGTTTATAGAGTATAATCTCGTGGCGCCCTTTTATTAATATCTTTGAACCCCGACCACCCGGCTGTTAAAATTAAAAAGCTAGTGGCCTCTATGCAACTCATTACCGATTAAGTAAACTTGTGTTTTATTGAACTGCAAATTAGAAAGGGCGTGGCAAGTTAGGAACAGTGACAGTGTTTCTGATTCTGTTCGTTTTAGGGGTCTTGTATCTTCCCACATCTTTGACATTTTTCCATAAATTCGTCTTTAAAACAAAGAGCAGCTCGGGAATGTTAAAACACCAAAAAATAGTAACGTGCATACTAACTTTTCGTAAAAAATACGACGCAATGCTGTTTATAATAAATTTTAGTTATATACTTCTTTACTTACACAAATGAATTTAAAGGATTTCAGTTAATTTTTATTTTCTGTTTTACAGGTCTAAATATAACCTAATGTCAGTGCTGTAAATACTACTTTGTTAACTTACCGCTGTAGTGCATAGAATAAGTATTTTAACAACCAAGGAACTGCGTATAACACTGAAAATTACCTGAAACAAAAAAAAACGTTATTATATATACATCAAAATCAAATGAATCTGAATTTAAAACATGCATTTCTCAATAATCGATTAAAAATAACCCTTTAAATTTTTCTGTTGCACTGTTTGATTTGGTTTGATTTGATCATTTCAAATAATTCATCAGTATAAGAATCATCTTATACTGACTGTTTTCAGTAAGTATACAGGGTGCGTTTTATAGTATTAAAAAAAATTGTTGGTTAAATTTTGAGAACCACTTGATATTTTCTGTGTTTTCGTTTCTCTAAATTTAATCGACTATCCATATTGCCATATTATAAAGATATTTTGTTTTTCGAGGGAAAATTAAAAAAAATTCCAATAATTCAAAATTTAAAAAATCATGAAAAAAAAAACTCATGGACGTATTCTAGGAATCAAAATTTAGTGCACCTAACATGTGCACTTTTTTAGGACTAACTCTCTGTAGTTATTATTTAGTAAATATTTATGTTCTAGTAAAGAACCACCAAAAATTCTCTCTTAGTTTTTAATCCAGCAATTTAGATAACTTAAATAGTAAAATATAAAATAATTGTATACAATAACTTAAATAAATATAATAACTTGAATTAAAATAGTCAATGTGGTTACTGTAATATAAAACAAATATTATTCGCTCTCGAATACCTTTCCTACTAACAAGAAGAAAATATTTTAAATGAGTTATTCCACCCAAACCGACCACCGCTATTATTTTCCAAAAGAATTCGATAAGGAATATTGAACGGTGGCATTATCCAAACAGAGGAACGTTTCCAGATAGACGTCATTCCAGGAAAGGACACTTTTTCTATTTTTATTCGCAAACCGAGAGATCGTACACATTTCTCCATTCCAGACAGGGACAGAGGCGATATTTTCTCTATCCAGAGATGCATCTCGTTGTGAAGGAGATATTGGAATTATATCGGAAATCGAAGTTTAGGTATTTAATTCTAGACATACAATCGATATCATTTCGACTAAAGACCTTTTGTGCGTTTTTATTATCGGTTACTATTGTCTATCTTAAGATAGTAGAAATGCTATAACCGTTGATATAATAAATAAAAAGATGCGCGAGCTTATGGGCGATTTCGCAGCACAAAACCTATCTGAGATGTAGGTGGCGTTACCGTCAGCCTGTCCGAGATTTAGTTCAGCTATGCGCCGCTGGGCGTTGATAGCCGTTTACAGCGCAGCAGGTAAAGAATACTGTACCGTAGTTCTGTTTTCAGGCGACAGAATGAGTGTTTGTCGGAGACAGTGTTGTCAGAACTACTGATTAATACATAGATTTGCGGATTTTGGGTAGAGTACGTTAAAATAATAATACAACAGATTTTCTATCATTAAATAATTTAATATAATATTACATGACTAAACAAAGAACGGCGTCAGAGTTGGCTTGGAAATGAAGATCGCTGGTATTTCATATGTAAAATATTATGGTAAATGTCAAAATCGTCATTTCCAAGCCAACAAAACGACTTTTTTCGATCATAAGATATATTCAGTACCTATAAAAGAATTTTTATTTTTGTTGTTTATTCTATATAGCGTGTACCCGCGACTTCGTTCGCGTCGAATTGATCATTTGTAATGGTGATGATAAAGCAAAGCAAGAATTTCCATGCCAAAAATCAACTTTAAACTGTGATTACTCAATGGTCATATTTTATGAAACGCCCTATATAAATTTTTAAAAAATCTTAAAATATGTAAAACAACAAAATAAAATATTCGTGTTTAAGAGTTTTTCCGAAAAACTCACCGGTTTTTAAATAAAACATATTCTAATATTTGAGGGGTTTTAGAATTCGAGTTTCGAAAAATCCCTTCTTATCGAACCTCTACACCCTAAAGTCAATCCGTTTTCCAAAAATCAACTTTTTACGTCAAGCGCTTTAAGCAGGATCGTGATTAATCAATGTCCAGATTTTTCGAAACACCCTGTATAACGGGTGACCTCGGAAACTTGACCGTTTTTTAAATAAAAAATATTGTAATATTTGAGGGGTGGTTTCCATTAACGTAACTACAGGGGTGCACGGGGATGCCGCCCCCCCCAGGTTCTGCTGGGCACCCCCTGAGAAATCATGAATTATGACTTTTGGCTACGTATTAATTTTTATTTGCTTGTGATGCAGTAAAAATGACTGTTTCTAGTTTTGTTTAGTTAACATTATTTTGTTGTGTTCAAAAAATGTGTTAATTTTTATTTTTTTAGAAAATTTGTAGGTATTTAAGTAATCTACGGGAACAGGGTTTGATAACCAAGTCTATGAAATTTATTGATAGCGAAATTCATGTAAACGTTTTATTCAAAAATGTGTTTTTTTCATTTAAAAAAAACAAAAGCTCTAGGCCCCGCCTGGGCTCAACCCCAGGTCCGCCCCAGGATAAATTTCTAGTTACACTAATGGTGGTTTCACCCCCTTGGAACTGGAACTTCGAAAAATCCCTTCTTATCGAACCTCTACATTCTAGAATCAACCTGTATGCCAAAATTGAGCTTCTTACGTTGGTGGTTTGAGCAGGATCGTGATTAATCAGTGAGTCAGTCACTTAAGGATTTTATATAGTAGTATAGATTTGTCACGAATAAATTTTCAATACATAAACGGGGATTTTTCATCCAAAAATATGTTCGTCAACCGTATTACAGATATTACACATTTTAATATGGCAACACTGTCGCTTTCAGATCCACAACGTCTTCGATATGCCTTCGCTGGCCGAATTAGAGAAAATACGTGTTTTATGCGTTGGTCGCAAAACAGATCGGTCAAGTTTGCCCCCCGTACTAGAGGAAATTCAAAAAGAGATATACCACTATTTTGCACACATTTTGCACAATTTTGGACACCATAAATGATATTTTGCACACTTACCTATGAGAAACTAGAGCCGTTTTTTAAACGGGGGGCAAACTTGACCGTTCCCCCATTTGTTACGAAATTGATTTATTTCTATGTACACGGATTCGGCTAATTTTGCACAATTTTGCACACATATTTTTAAATTTTGCGCACCCTCCTGACTAAAGTTATAAGCGGTTGAAAATTTGAAATTTCCCCCCCCCACCTGCGACTAAATTGAATTTTGTTTATATCAAACGAATGGGCTAATTTTGCACAATTTTGCACACTTATTTTAGAATTTTGCACACCTTCCTGATAAAAGTTATAAGGGTTTGAATATTTGAAATTTCCTTCCCATCTGCAACAAAATTGAATTTCGTTTATATCAAACGAATCGGTTAATTTTGCACAATTTTGCACACCTATTTTAGAATTCTGCACATCTTCCTGACGAGAGTTATGAGGGTTTGAAAATTTGCAATTTCCCCCCCATCTGCTACGAAATTGACTTTTGTTTATATCAAACGAATCGGCTAATTTTGCACAATTTTGCACAGCTATTTTCGAATTTTGCACACTCTCCTGACAAAAGTTATATGGGTTTGAATATTTGAAATTTTTCCCATTGTGTGTGAATTGTCCCATTTAAAAAACATAAGTATGAGTCATATTTGAAAATGATAAGATCTCAGCGACGTGGAAAACTGTACGGAACCCAGACTTCATCTTTTCGATAAGTATAGGATAACCGAGATATGAGGATTGTCGAAAAATGCAAAATTTTCAAATTTGTCAGGTATTTCAGGAAGTAAGAGGGCTAAGACAAATCTGTGTGTAGAATCTTTAGTTTCATAAATGTTCTTCTATGCAAGCTATAAATTATCGAAAAGGTGAAATCTAAGTTCCGTGCAGTTTTTCACGTCGCTGGGATCTATCATTTTCGAAATATGACTCATACTTATGTATTTTTAAATGGGACATTTCACACACAATGGGACAAATTTCAAATATTCAAACTCTTATAACTTTTGTCAGGAGAGTGTGCAAAATTCGAAAATAGCTGTGCAAAATTGTGCAAAATTAGCCGATTCGTTTGATATACACAAAATTCAATTTCGTGACAGATGGGGGGGAAATTCCAAATTTTCAAACCTCCATAACTTTAATCAGGATGGTGTGCAAAATTCAAAAACAGGTGTGCAAAATTGTGCAAAATTAGCCGATTCGTTAGATATACACAAAATTCAATTTAGTCACAGATGGGGGGGAAATTTCAAATTTTCAACCGCTTATAACTTTCGTCAGAAAGGTGTGCAAAATTCAAAAACAGGTGTGCAAAATTGTGCAAAATTAGCCGAATCGATGTATATAGAAATAAATCAATTTCGTAACAAACGGGGGGGAACGGTCAAGTTTGCCCCTCGTTTAAAAAACGGCCCTGGTTTCTCTTAGGTAAGTGTGCAAAATATCATTTATGGTGTGCAAAATTGTGCAAAATGTGTGCAAAATAGTGGTATATTTATTTTTGAATTTCCTCTAATACGGGGGGCAAACTTGACCGACCTTCGCAAAACGATTGGTGTCTCCACCGTACAGCACTTGAGACTTAAGGAGAAATCAAATCAGCCTTGTTACGAATTCGCCCATCAGGTTGCGTACCCTCTCAATTCTTTCAATCAACCCTGTAACTTATGCTTCTGTATACTAGAGACACTGTGTTTTTTTAAATTTAAATTTATTTGTTTTTTTTTATTGAAATAAACAAACTGCTTGGATATTATTAGTAAACATATCATATCATATTCTATATACAATTAATATTTATTTTACTCAATATAATATACATTAACCTATTGTAAACAAGACCTTTCCAAGACTAAATACCCATTAACATGACTTTCTAGACGCACACGTGTGAGAAAGATCTCGAAAAAAAACTATAAATTATGAGTGAATCCCACCGAAGCCAACATGTGTCTTCCAACTGTTTCTGTTCGGCTTTGTTGTGAAAGGAAATAAATATCGAAACGCTCCAAATAAATATACTTTTAGCTGGCTGGTCTAGGGCGGAAAGGGCATTTTTTTCTGTATATTGGTGATAAAACACTCGTTATACATTACCTTTAAATTTATATGAGATTTTCTTTTTGACTACTAAACTTGGAATAGATATTTCTTGAACTTATTTAGAGCAAAAGGTCAAGTTATTAATTGTTTTTTAATGATACTTTGTTTTAATGTTTCTTTATATTTTATTAATTTTTATTTAAGAGCTTGATATTTTATTATTTTTAGTTCCTTTCATTTATTAATTGAAATAAACAAGTCTTAGAATATTTTTAGTATTGATTTAAGTGTTTCAATCTGTTGTTTATACTCAAATGTATCGGTCCTCGAAAAGCTAATTGCGAGAGCGCTGAAATCATGATTTCTAAATCCCGCTTAAGATGGGCTGGTCATGTATGCAGAATACCAGAAAACCGTCTACCGAAATCTTTTCGTTTTTATTTATTTTACCCCTCGAGGGGGTAAAATAAATTAAAACAAAAATAATATACAGGGTTGGGTTGGTCATATTTAAAAAAAAACAAAGAAAAATTATATTATATTTTAGAAAGTTTGGCCTAGAATTTTGAACACTCTGTATAATTGAAGATTACGATATTTACAGTAAAGTTAAGTATAGACCATATTTACAGTAAACACCTAATATAGTTTTGCTTTCAGGACAGTTCTAATATTTTTTTAAGGAAGTTTGAAAAAAAACATTATTTTTTTATTTTTTTTATAAATATCACTGAAACTATCAAAAACATTTAATTATAAATTAGGATTATGTAAAGTGATCAGATAGGAAGCTAAAAATGCAATAATATACAGGGTGTTCCTTTTAAACAAATTAAAAAAATATCCCAATCCACTCACACGTTTTTGGGTCACCCTGTAGAAGTTAAAATACTTTCCTGTAATACATCCTAGTACTTACCTTAAGGTTTGAACTTAAAAAAATTCTAAACTTTTTATTATAGGAGCTACAAATACCCGAAAATGGTTGCAGGGCATATTTTATTGTATTATTTTTATTTGAGACACATGGTATTATCAAAATTATTTAATTTAATAATAAACAATTTAAAATAGAACAATATTTGTCAATTTATCATAAATTATCTGCCGGCATAATGTTTAGTTTCGGACATTAAAAGCGCTTTTCCAAAAACCATCCCCTTTCGATAAGAGAAATACATATTTAACGTTAAATATATTTTACAAAATATATAATCCAATTTATCATAATAAATCAGTGGTATTATTACGCATTATGCGCCGGGTTAATAAATGTTTCATTAATGAAGTTTTGTTTCGTTTCACTTGCCATGTAATCGATTTTGCATTCAAAATACAGCATTAGTTTTTTTGTTATACATATATCGCATTATCTGTGGTGAATCCATTAGAGTTTAACCCCTTTGATTCGTGTTCACTTGTTTTATACATTTGAGTATCAATTAATTATTATTTTAATTCATAAATTACCGTAAACTGGGGTATATCTGTGACTGCAGCATGACTTTAATACATTCACCATATTTTCACATTGTGAATTATATGGTTCATCATTATCAATAATAAAGTTATCTCTACTACATACTACTAAAGGGTAACTAAAATACGACTAAATAATCCCAATCTGGCCATTCCGCATTAAACACTGCATGTTTATTAACATTCCAAAAAGTCAACTACAAATAAAATAGGTATATTTTACGAATTATGTATGCTTTCTAGGCTACAAACAGAACTGTAAATTTCTATGAAAAACTAGTTAGTATATCTTAAAACCCTCTTATTTCCCTCATATTTTAGGTAAAAAACGGTTTTTTATATGACACTGGGAGAAAAATATATTTGCTTCTAGACAAAATTTTATCTTTGCGGGCCAATTTTGGTACTCAGAGTTGTCCTATGAATTCTTATTAGTATGTGTCCTGAATAATTAATTTACTAAAGTTGGACATGGTAATTGAAGTATTCTTTTAAAGCAACAAATTCACATATACATAGACTAAATAACTATTTAGTCTATGTATGTGTGAATTTTAATCATTAAGGCTAGTGCGAAACAGGGATATTTTTGATGAAATTATTGGATCTCCAAAATTAGGGTGCACTGCACATACGAGGCATGTTTTTTAAGTAAGTACCGTTTTGGAATTAAAAAAAACGTGCAAAGATATCGCAATAATTTTATTTTTACATGAAAGCCTGTACTTTAATCTACTTTTCTACATAATTTCCGTGAATATTGAGGCACTTGTCATAACGTGGCACCAGTTTTTCAATACCCTCCTCATAAAATTCTGCCGCCTGACTGGTTAACCACTGTATCACAACTGTTTTGACTTCGTTATCGTCTTGAAGACGCTGACCGCCCAGGTGTTTCTTCAAGTGCAGGAATAAATGGTAGTCACTGGGCGCCAGATCAGGCTGTATGGAGGATGATCAGAGTTTCCCATTTAAAAGATTTGATGAGATCTTTGGTCCGATTAGCCACATGTGGACGGGCATTATCATGCAGCAAAACAATACCCTTACTCAACTTGCCACGTCTTTTGTTTTGGATTGCACGGCGCAGATTGTTCAATGTCTCACAATAAGATGCTGCCTTGACTGTCTCATTACGAGGCAGAAACTCCACTAGCAATACTCCTTTTCTGTCCCAAAAAACTGCACATGATTCTCCGGGCAGAAATTGTTTGCTTAAACTTCACTGTTTTGGGTGATGATGAATGTCGCCATTCCATGGACTGTTGTTTCGATTCTGGTGTTTCGTAGGCCACCCATGTTTCGTCACCAGTAACAATTTTGTCTAAAAAATCTTCACCTTCATTGTGGTACTGCTCAAGGAAAGTCAATGCACTGCCTAAACGTTGGGTTTTGTGCAAATCCATCAACATTTTCGGAACCCAACGTGAACACAATTTCCGGTAATTCAAGTTCTCGGTCACAATGCGATACAAAACACTACGAGAACATTGAGGAAAGTAGTCGCACAATGATGAAATTGTAAAGCGTCTGTTTTCTTTCACCTCTTTGTCCACTTTCTGCACCGAATCTTCATTAACGACCGAAGGACGCCCACTCCGTTCTTCATCATGCACATTTGTGCGGCCATCTTTAAATGCTCTCACCCTTTTCCTTACCATTCCATCACTCATAATGTTTTGTCCGTAAACTTCACAGATCTCACGATGAATATCGATCGGTTTTACGCCTTTAGCACTAAGAAATCGTATGACAGCCCGTACTTCACAATCGGCGGGGCTCACGATTGTCGGAGGCATCTTAAACACTCAATAAACAACGTATACAATGAATACGTACTTACGGTACTTACTTAAAAAACATGCCTCGTACATTAGCCTTTCTATTTAAGAATAATACAACTTTTTTGCTCCAATATTTTAGACAATAAGTCGTTGTACCTATATAAGAAAAATATTGTTTTATTTTTGTGATGGATATTTAATTATTAGAATCTGTGTGAATCTAGTTGCTATCTGTATATGCTAGTTCTTTAGTAAATAACATACATCGCAACAAAACTATATCATCAGTTTTTTCCCCATGTTCCAGTTGAAAACAAAAATAATTTAAAATTTCCGCACGTCAACTCGTACGTTGATGCTTTATATTCCCTCTCCAACTTTAACGAAAACCCAGAGCGGCGAATAGAAAAAATAAAACATGGGAAATAATAACGGGAAAAACTAAGGAAAACTTTGCTCGCGGGCAAGTTTCGAGTGAATTTTCCCCGGAAAAGTTAGTCGGTCGGTTGTGGGAAAACTAGCGAACGCAAACCGCAAGTGATATTTGGAAAAATTGAAATCATAAACTGAATTTTATTCCTGTGTCAATTGGCTCGCTGGCTGGCGAGTTTCGAAGCGTCAAACGAACTCTCGGGTGTCGGAAGTCGGTCGCAAACTTCCGGAGTTTTACGTTCCAACTCTCTTTCTGACTTATTGAGTGGTGGATCAGAAAGAAAAGAACTGTTTGTAGAGTTTCTTGAAAGTTTATCTAGCCGAAGATATATTTTTTAAAGAAAATTATATATAAAACGATACGGTTTAGACTGGATAATAAAAAAATAGATTATAGATTACACTGCTACCCTCTAGATTTATTGTTTCCCCCTTTCTTGAGTTATAACTCATCATACAGACTTAGGTCTTTGACAAAAGCCAGTATCTGAGTCGTACCCAAGTTTAAGGGAGGAATGGTTGTCGTCTCGGCGCACTCAGTGACGAGGTGTTCTGGTGTTTCCCCATTTTCCCCACAGAATCTACATACGCCGTTGTTTCTTAGCTTCAATCTACTAAAGTGTTCATTGAGGAGACAGTGTCCTGTTAAAATCCCCGTAACAATCCCCGGGTTTCCCCATTTTACCCACACTTCAATTACTGAATTTTTCACTGAGGAGACAGACATTTATTCTTCTTCTTCTTCATACTCTATATTAGGCAAATCTTTTTCTTGGCCTTCCCGTACTTCTTCTTCCCAGTGGTGATTTGTCTCGAGCTGACCTTACTATTCTTCCCTCGTCCATTCGCCTTATATGTTCATTCCATTCGCGTCCTTTGCCCAATACCCATTCATTAATGCTATCCACCTTGCATGTTTGCCTTATGTCGTCTCTTGGTTCTCTATCTAGCAGCGTATTACCTGTGATTTTGTGGAGGATTCTCATCTCGCCTGTGTCCAAGAATCTTTTTGTTTTTGCTGTATCCGGTCTGGTTTCTGCTGTACAGGTTATTATGGGTCTGACGACAGCCTTGTATGTTCTTGACTTGACCTCGACACCTATGTATTTATTATTCCATATGGTGTCGTTCAGACATCCAGCCACCTTCAAGACAGACATTTAAACCCGTAAATAGCCGCAAAGAACCATTTTGTACCCAAAAAGGGCGCACATCTTAATATAAATGAAGCTAAAAAAGTTTGGTGATATTTGGAAAAATTGAAATGATAAACTGAATTTTATTCCTGTGTCAATTGGCTCGCTGGCTGGCGAGTTTCGAAGCGTCAAACGAACTCTTGGGTGTCGGAAGTCGGTCGCAAACTTCCGGAGTTTTACGTTCCAACTCTCTTTCTGACTTATTGAGTGGTGGATCAGAAAGAAAAGAACTGTTTGTAGAGTTTCTTGAAAGGTTATCTAGCCGAAGATATATTTTTTAAAGAAAATTATTTATAAAACGATACGGTTTAGACTGGATAATAAAAAAATAAATTATAGATTACACCGCGACCCTCTAGATTTATTGTTTCCCCCTTTCTTGAGTTATAACTCATCATACAGACTTAGGTCTTTGACAAAAGCCAGTATCTGAGTCGTACCCAAGTTTAAGGGAGGAATGGTTGCCGTCTCGGCGCACTGAGTGACGAGGTGTTCTGGTGTTTCCCCATTTTCCCCACAGAATCTACATACGCCGTTGTTTCTTAGCTTCAATCTACTAAAGTGTTCATTGAGGAGACAGTGTCCTGTTAAAATCCCCGTAACAATCCCCGGTGTTTCCCCATTTTACACACACTTCAATTACTGAATTTTTCATGGAGGAGACAGACATTTCTTCTTCTTCTTCTTCATACTCTATATTAGGCAGATCTTTTTCTTGGCCTTCCCGTACTTCTTCTTCCCAGTGGTGATTTGTCTCGAGCTGACCTTACTATTCTTCACTGGTCCATTCGCCTTATATGTTCATTGCATTCGCGTCTTCTGCCCAATACCCATTCATTAATGCTATCCATCTTGCATGTTTGCCTTATGTCGTCTCTTGGTTCTCTATCTAGCAGCGTGTTACCTGTGATTTTGTGGAGGATTCTCATCTCGCCTGTGTCCAAGAATCTTTTTGTTTTTGCTGTATCCGGTCTGGTTTCTGCTGTACAGGTTATTATGGGTCTGACGACAGCCTTGTATGTTCTTGACTTGACCTCGACACCTATGTATTTATTTTTCCATATTGTGTCGTTCAGACATCCAGCCACTTTCAAGACAGACATTTAAACCCGTAAATAGCCGCAAAGAACCATTTTGTACCCAAAAACGTCTGCATAGTAAATTAATTTTTCGGCAATACAACAATTTCTAAAACAATTATTTTTTTAACCGGTGGCTTTACAAAAAACACAATTTAAATTGATTGACACCATTGGACTGGTTGATTTTTCTTAAGTTCTGTTCTGATTCCAGAAATTTGTTAAGCTCTATTTTCTTTTAATTAGTATTTTCAGAACAAAAGAAAATTACCTCATAAAAAAGTAATTAAATTGTCTTAGTTAATTACAACATGACAAAAAAATAATGTCTATACATTTCTTGGAAAAAGTAATCGGTTTTTCGCAACTGCGAGACAATCTAAAATATAAAAAAGTTATTTTTTTGTAAACATCATTGCGTTCAGCTTGTCAGTGTTTTTTTTGCTAGCAAATCAAATTTGACTACAGACAAAATATATTTAATGTTTCAGGAGATCTATCTCCTGCCGTCGTAAGAAGCAAAAAAACAAAAAGAAAATAGAAAAAAACTAATTAAAATATCAAAATACAACAGTATTCTGTATCCAAATTAGTAATGTATGGATATCGCTTCTTTGATTATTTATTTATTAGTCTATTTATTTTTATCTTTTACACCACATAAAATAAATAGATATAATATAATGGAGGTAAAAATTAAAAAGAAAGAAAGCTAGAAAGCTACGGCTTTTTGGTTTTACCCCACTAAGTTATTGTTATCAGATACTAACTATTAATTTGAAGTTTGACGTCATGTAGTATCATTCTAGCAGTACTTTAACGGTTTATAATACACGTATTTGCTGAAAAATAAGGTGTTCTTAACAGGTCTAAATAGTTGCATTTTGAAATTCTATATATTTTTTTTTTCTTTATGTATTTTTTACTTCTGACGACAAGAGAAGATATAGATTGAATAGTTAAGCATTTCCTGTCGGTTAAGCAAATTTGTATTAGTAGTAAAAAAGCCAACCGGCAAGATGGTTTCCATTTGGATTCAACAAAGTGGTCTTTACAGAAAAAAGGACTTTTTTATTTTGTAGATTTTATCTTCCAGTAGCAAAAAATAGAGCCTTTCTCAAGAAATAACATATAACTTTATATAATTTTGATGTCATATTTAAAAGATAATAAAAAGACACATTTTTGTCTACAGAATCGTACATATAGATCTAGTTTTGATCCAATTACTTCAATCAATAAGCAGTTTCCCTCTGTGCTGCATAAATCTGTCCGATTGTCACACAGATATCCGATCTTAGAATTAAATCAGTTATCTCTATGAATGATGTATTACCAAAAGTGATTGACCTATTACCATTGATTTCCAGTCAGCGCACTACTGGATGAATACAAAGTTTAACAAGGAATACAAAGATAGTATTTAAATATGTGAGGCAGGCTACACAATAATTGGAAATAATGTAAAAAAACGCAACAAAACTTTTTTCTTGGTCCTAATTTTTTTCTACCAGAAGGAAAATATTAAGATGAGACGTTTATTTTTCATATCATGTAGTATTCTCGAATTTTCCTATAAAAACATCAAAAATTCTCCAGACTGTGCGTTCTTTACCAAAGTTTCTTTTCCAGAGAGATCCACTCTTAACTTTAAGAACTCCCATCCCAAATTGTTTAATACTAAAAAAAGTTTCACGAGGGATAATCTTCTGGAAATATCCTTCGAATTTGCTAAAAAAACACTTTTTTCTTATTACTTTGCCGCTGCTGCTGCTGTTTTTTCTTCGTTAATAAACTCAAATTACCATACTTAAATATCTTTTTAAAATTAATAATTAAATTTCTTTTTATTCTAAAAAAAAGGATCACAAATAGAGTAAAAAATAAATATAAACGTATGATTTCAAAGAGGAAATTATCCATATCATTTACATTTCACCGTAAATCACGACAAATGCCCAGGAAAAAATTGTGATAGATCACGAATATTCAAACATTTTGAAATAAAAAGTACACTGATAATTGAATTACATGGTTAGGGCGGATTCTGCGGTTTATAACGTTTTTTTTATTTGTTCGAGTTACCTCTTTCCCATGGTTAATTGATCAACAAAAAATATGTAGGTATATTAGTGTCTCATTTTTGCTGAGTTTTAATATGGTTAATATTCTTTTTTAATAATTGTTTAGTATATTTTTTTTGCATGACAACTGTTAAAATTGCCTAATATCTATTAAAAATAGTAGATAAAATAGTACTTTCACCGGGGTTAAAAGGGTAGATTAAATGATACTTTAACAGCGAGGATAGGTTAAAATCTTTATTTCTTCTCGCACGTTTTTTAATTGCTTCCATTTTTTGAAAATTTTTGAATTCCTTTTCATAAGTTATTCGGGATTTAAATGGAAGTAGTTTGGATATGGCGTTTGTCGCCTCAGCCTGAATATCTGTTGGTAATTTACTTATTTCGTTTTGAGCCATTTCTGGATCCAATTCAATCAGCAATCGACACGAAAGACAATTAAAAAATATTGACTCAAAATTGACAACTAAAGAGACAGCTTTATTTATTTGTCAAATGATATAGAAACCAACGCCAACCCAGCACAATATTATTAATTTCTGAATATTTTTAAAACGTAACTCGCTATGGAAAAAATATTGTTTTATACACGACCATAAAATTTCATTATCGTCGCCCGAAATTAATTCACTGAATTAATCGTGAATTAATCTTTTCGGTCGACGATAAAATACCATTTTATCGTCTTGAATAAAAAATAACTATTCATTTTCTAAATTATAACCACATTATAACTTATATCGATTTCAGACTATTTTTTTAGAAATAATAAATAAGATGTTTTAGATATGTGTTTTTACTATACTACACCTGACTTGATATGTATATTTTACATATTAATGTTAACAAAATATGTATATTTTACATACATCACACAGACCTTTCAAATATGTGTCAGTTTTAAGAAAGTATACATTTTTTCGAATCCACTTTACCTTAAAAAGCTCAATAAAATATTTATTGCATGCTTTATATTTGAAATATCTCACTCTATAACATCTCGAGGAAACGGGTGCTAAACCTACATGTGTCATTTTCTGTAATTGACAGCATATTACAAATTCCTTGTTTTATTCTTGAATAAAAAAAAATTTTGATGGAATACGTTTTTCCGACAAAACACACACAAAATATTCTCCACTTACTTTGAGTGAGTATTAAGATAAGATATTTTCATACATCAATTTATTTTTTATATTATCATATACAGGGTGTCCCAATATTCCGTGGACATAGAACTACTACGTATTTTTAGAATCAAAATAAGTTCATTGGACACATAATTTATAAAAGTGTTTCGTTTGTCCGCTAGAGGACTAATACAATGTTTATGGTCCTTGACGTAAAAAATGAATAAAACAAAAGCAATACAGCTTAAAAACATGATCAGCACTTGTGGTTCGTCAAATATAATACATAAATCTACAGTTCATACCAAACAAACTTTTAGTCACGTGATTAAGCTTGGCCGGTATAGCGTTGCCCATTTTTATATATTTTCTTTTAATGAAAATATTTTAGGCAACAAAAATAAATTAATTATAAATATATAAACAGTTATTATTTATGTTTGCTTAATCCACGTTACCATAGATGGAGCTAAGAAGGCTTAGGTAGGGTATATAAATATATAATAAATAAACAAAAATACGAGTAGCGGAAAAAGGGGCCAAAAAACCCTACATATATGCTTATTCTCTGTGCATTAAGTTCATCAGACCGAAGGGAACAGCCATTCGACGACCGGTTTCGGAGATTTTTCTCCATCGTCAGGCCGACTTTGCTGTAACCCTCGATCTGAGATCTGACCAACGAAAAGCAGAGAATAGCATTTCAGTACAAAACGTACTACTATGGCGAGAGTGCTAGACGCTCTACGCCATCTAGCGGTAGCTGTGACAATCACAGATCGTACCACCTAAATTAAAACCAGCGGCCTACTGGACAAACATGCTTGCTTCATCCACGTTACCGTAGATGGAGCTAAGAAGACTTAGGTAGGGTATATATAATAAATAAATAAAAATACGAGTAGCGGAAAAAGGGGCCAAAAAAATCCTACATATATGCTTGTTCTCTGAAGGGAACAGCCATTGCCGTTGGCGTTGAACAATAAAGCACTGGAAATAAGCACTTTAGCCCTTTAGTTTTAAAATACCTAGTAAACAAAACAATTACAAAGTTTTAAATTCAAAGTTAGGTTAAGTTTAAATAGCGGACGTGACGGGAACAGAAATCTTTCCGATCCGATAACTATAAATTAAGTTAATACCACCTCACGTAAAGGAAATCAAACCTGGCCTTATTAACGCTCATGCACGCTATTCGGTTTAGCGATATCTCTCTATTACGCTGTTTATTGTTATTTTACGCGAGTTTATTTTTGCGCACAGGAAATTTTAATCGTTTGCACATCGTCATAAAAAACAATTTTCGTACCACGAATTAGGGATAAGATCTTTATCTGTATACATATAGTATAATAATAATAACTGCTTATTATTTTAACTTCCCTTCGGTAAAAAAAAACTTAATATAAAACAATATAATAAAACTCATCTTTAGATCTCCTGAGCCAACAAAATCGACTATGCAAAATTCAGCACAACGCGGTCTTCTACAAAGCTCGTCTATAAAACAAACCTTAAGGGCCCATCGCTGGAAAGAAATAACGTCGATAGCGAGAGATAAAGGAAAAACGAAAAGAGTTAGTAGCTTCTTCGTTCTAGGAAAGAGTCTGAGTATGTTTTTTTATATAGAAAACGAATAAAACAAAGAGGAAATAAAAACAAATTAAATAAAGCTACGCGCTGGCCCTTTTTCGCTAATTAAAATTTTTAATTCTAAACAATTAATTCGGTTGCATGTAAATTAACTGGAACGAGCTAGAGGGAGCTACGTGCCGACTTGAGAGAAATACCGGGAGCTTTTTAATCAAATAGCTTTTTTCTTGGGTCGTTGTTAGTGAGTCTTTTTTTGCTTTCTTCTTCGGTGTCTGGTCGTGTATTTTTACGTAACCTTAATAATTAAAAATAACAATTAAAAACGAAGAAAAAAATACTGCATAATGAGATTTAAGAGTTTGAAAAATAAATTTGTGTATTTCAGAGACTACTTAAATTAATTTTTCGAGAATAAAATACAGGGTCCGGCAATAGTGCGTCGGACATCTGTAGCTCCTAGAATAAAAAACTTGAGAATTTTGTTTAAGTTCAAATCTAAAGTATGTATAAGGATGTATTTCAGGAAAATATTTGAACTTCTATAGGGTGAATCCTTCTATTGGGGAACACCTTGTATATTATTGTACTTTTGGCTTCCTAACTTTCCTTTTTTTGACTTTACATAATCCTAAGATATGAGTAAATATATTTCGATAATTTCAGAGATAATTAAAAATAAAAAAGATGTATATTTTTCAAACTTAAAAAAAAATATTACAAATACAAGAACTGCCCTGAAAGCAAAACTACATTAGGTATTTACTTCAGATGATCTATGTTTACTTTACGGTAAATAATCGTAATCTTAAATCATACAGGGTGTTCAAAATTCTACGCCAAACTTTCTAAAATGTAAAATAATTTTTCTTTGTTTTTTTTACAGAACAGCCTGTATATTACTTTTTTATTAGATGGATAGTTAAAAAATGAGTATTTTTTGTATTTAAAGTATTTCAAAATTTTTAATTGTTTCGCATATACACGCTGTATTATTTCATATTATGGCTCTCTCAACGGTAAAATATGAGAAAAAAATTATTGTGTGGTTTTGATAAACAATTACAATTAAAAAAAAAACGAAAAAAAAATTGTTATATTTTACAAATTTTGGCTTAGAATTTTGAACATCCTGTATGATTTACGATTACCATATTTATAGCAAAGTTAGTACAAACCATCTAAAGTGAATATCTAATAAAGCTTTAATTTCAGGACAGTTTTTGTATTTTTAATATTTTTTTAGAAAGGCTAGAAAATATATATTTATTTATATATTAATACCTCTGAAACTAACAAAATATATTTACTCATATCAAAACATTATTGCAATCAATCACTCACACTTTTTGAGCAATCCTACAGAAGTATTTTCCTGAAATACATCCTAGTACATATTTTAGGTTGTACTTAAACAAAATTCACAAGTTTTTATTCCAGGAGCTACAGATGCCTGACGCACTATTGGCGGACCCTGTATAAACAATGGGAAATAGATGGATTTTAATGAATTTAACAAGTCAACAGAAAGTAGTAAAAAAGTTGGTCGAAATACTTAAAACTACAAGATAAAAAGGTATTAAAAAATGCTCAAAATATAAAACGAAATTATAGGATTTTCTAAATACAACTACTTAAGAACACTAGGTTTTTTTTTCAACAGATACGTCTATATAATAACCGAAGACATTTTGTTAAAATGACGTTATATCAGGTTAAACTTCAAAATTAACAATTACTACCTGATAACAATAATTATATTTAATAAGGTAAACCAAAAAGAGACCAAGAGAGACGGTTATTTTAAATTTACAAAAAAGATTTAAAAAAAAAGCTTGACACTTTCTTTTGGAAACAAAGAAAAACCTATGAAAGTAAAAATTTTTATAAAGTAAGAATTTGCGCATAAAGCGTTTTGAACTGTCCACTTTTTATTGTATGTATTTAATAAAAAAATATTAATTATTATATGTCCTATTTCCATTTTCAGGTTCGTCGCAACTGGAGACAGCTTTAAAACAATATCATCCAGCTACCGCCTCGGGGAATCCACTGTAAGGAAAATAGTATACTCTACTTGTAAAGCTATCTGGGAACAGTTAATGCCAGTTGTAATGCCGAAACCGTACAAAGAACAATGGGAAAATATTGAAAACAATTTCAGAATACGGTGGAACTATCCCAATTGACAGTGATAGACAAACCTCCCAAGTCTGGGTCCCTATTTGTTAATTATAAGCAGACATTCAGTGTCGTTTTGATGGCATTAGTTGTGATGCCGATTATAAATTCATCACCATAAGCGTAGACTGCGTAGGTGGTTATGGTAAAGACAGTGATGCCGGTATTTTTGCCCTTTAGGAAATTATTCCCCCCTAGGAAAAAAATGACAACCGGTAAGGCAAATTTTACCGATGACAAACTTTTTCCAGGTTGTACTGAGCCTGTACCACATGTTATTATTGGGGATGAAGGATTTCCTCTCCAAGAGCACCTTATGCGACCTTTTCCTAGGAAGCAAGTAAAATCCAGCTTAGTAAAACAAGTGTATAATTATCGCCATGGCAGAGCTAGAGGATCGTAGAGAATATGGTCCTGCACATAAATTGAAAACCACCTAAATACGTTCTTGAGAGTACTAGAAACACATTATTACAAAAAACCAAACTTCTCTACTTTCTGTATGATTATTTTCTAATTTGTTAGCGATTGCCATACATTACTAACCTCTATACAGTTGCCTAAACAATATATTTATTCTTATAAGACAGTATTAAAAAAGTCTCTTTTATAGCTATAGGGTATTACCGTTGAATAAACTGTAGCCAGTATTTTTCCTTCTTGATTATCTAATATATCCTTACAAACGTTATTTTCATCCATATTTTTTACCGCATTACGACAAAAATCTTATTAAAACTCAACTTTGAAACTTCTACTTCGATTTCGTCAAAATAAACTATTCCCTTTATATAAGGCCGCCGAAGAATTGCATCGACTCTATCGATCATTTCTATTCCTGCCTCGATATCAAACCGAATGTCGCTAAAAAGTATCGAATATTGGAAACGTTGCGGCATTTCCCGATTTATATAGAGCAGAGTATATCTTGTGGAGCTTCCCCAATATAAAGTCGAGGAAAATTCTTTGGAGGAGCACAATACGAATTTATCTGATGTTTTTATTGTCGTTTTGTAGAATTGTGATATGTGTCGTGTTATGTTAGAAAGGGATAAGTGAATTTAGGAGATATAATAAGCTGTATTTTGTGTTGTTATCCGAACAAAATACACTTTTAACACTTAAGGTGGGTTTTCACTTGTCAGTGTCACTGACGCAGTTTAACTGATTCGTTATTAATGAAAGATGGAAAACGGCGTTTGCATTTATACGTTTCTTTTATACCGGGTGTTGCATCGTCGAACGGGACATAGGAAATCCCATGTAAATTTTAATGGGGTCAATTATTGGCTTTCCTAATTATTTTAGAGAATAATTCTATTTAGGTTTATTGAAGAGCACTAAAACCCACATTTCAAAAGAATAACTTTAGATATTTTTGATTAGCTCGTTTACGAGTTATCGCCGATTTCTTTTTAAATATTTCTCCTTTCTTATGGCCCTGTATTTACTTATGAGCACCAGTCAAGGTAAAAGATAACTGTCAAATAAAGTTGTCATTTCAGAAATTTACCTATTTAGTGCTTTATTATTATTGAAAACTCATTCCTACATCGGAAATCTTAAAGATGTATTTATAAATACAAATTAATATGAATTAAAGTAAAATAAATTAATCAATTACAAGGTTAATTATAGTATTATTACAATATTCAATAACTTATTAATTTAGGTACTATTAAATTGTTAGAACTTTAGGATTTAAGAAGATGTTCAAATATTCATCCATCGACTGCTAGACAATAACACAGGCGATCACAAAATTCTCTTCTTACATTCGCTAGTTGGTAAACTGAAATTCTATTGCATTCGGCAGAAATAGCATTTTTTAACTCGTCTAGATTTGGGTATTTTTTATCCTTGTATATCCTATTTTTTAAATGGCCCCAGAGAAAGAAATCATTTGGCGAAATATCAAGAGACGTTGCTGGCCAATTTACTGTATGATTTAGGCCAATAATGTTTCCGTTAAAACTATTGTCTAAATATTCCCGAACAGCCAGGGTACTATGTGCCGGGCAGCCATCCATTTGGTACCAAACTTCCTGATTTTCTCTAGCGGCATCATGTAAAACAGGTAAAATATAATTTTCGAGTAGTTCCGAATAATATTCTGCATTTAAATTTCGCGTAAGAAATAATGGCCCGATAATATTGTGTCCAAATATCCCTGCCCAAACATTTACTTTCTGTGGAAATTGCGTCCTTGTTTCGACAAACCTGTGTTGGTTTTCTTTGTTCCAATATCGATAATTTTGAACATTGGGTTCATTATTTAAGGTGAACGTGCATTCGTCAGTGAAACATATGTTTTTTAAAAATTTCCTATCCGTGTTTGCTCTTTCCATCATATCAAAACAAAACGCCTGCCGCCGTATTTCATCCCCATCTCGTAGCTCTTGGTGCTTTTCATATTTGAAGGAATAGTATTTCTGTCGTTTCAAAATTCGAAACGCTGTAGTGTGATCTATTCCTATTTCATCCTCAAGTTTCCTTGTGCTGATCTTTCCATCGTTCTCTTCCACGCACAATAAAACTTCCAAGTCGTTATCATTTCTTGCATCTTCTCTTTGTTCCTGCCCTGCTTCACATCTGCAGTTATTTATTAGGGTACCTTTGATCTCAAATCTCTGGATATTCCTTGCGATTGTAGATTTTCCAGGTATCGGTCTATTCAAATACAGAGCAGCAAACATGTCCGACACCTTTTGATAACTATTTCCTTGATAATACCATTTAATCATCAATACTTTTTCTTCGGTAGTGTAATTCATGGCTAATATTTTCGATGTAGGTATGAGTTTTTAATAATAATAATAAAGCACTAAATAGATAAACTTCTAAAATGACAACTTCATTTGACAGTTATCTTTTACCTTGACTGGTGCTCATAAGTAAATACAGGGCCATAAGAAAAGAGAAATATTTTAAAAAAATCGGCGATAACTCGTAAACGAGCTAATCAAAAATATCTAAAGTTATTATTTTGAATGTGGGTTTTAGTGCTCATCAATAAACCTAAATAGAATTATTCTCTAAAATAATTAGGGAAGCCAATAATTCACCCCATTAAAATTTACATGGAATTTCCTATGTCCGGCTCGATGATGCAACACCCAGTATACCTATAATAGCTCTAAAAGCCTAAAAGGCTCATGGCTTTATTGGTTATCTTTCTACATTTGTTTCTGTCTCGCCTTTATTCTCCACCCATCCACTCTTCTCCTTCTCAAGTCCTCTTCAACATCCTTTCTCCATCTGGTTCTCGGTCTACCCCTCCTCCTCTTTCCACCTATTTCACGTTTCATTATCATACCAGGAATTCTTGCTTCAGCCATTCTTTCAATGTGTCTCAGCCATCTCAGTCTTTGTACTCTTCCTACTCCCGTTACCCGATGTAGTTAACAACTTGGTGCCTGATATAGTTAGCAACTTTAATTCTTCATTTGTTCTTCTGGTCCATATGTTGTCTATCTTCTTTCCTCCAAAAGTCTTCCTCAGTATTTTTCTTTCCCGAATCTCTAGCCTCGAACTTTCCCTTGCATTGAACGTCCACGTTTCACATGCATACAGCACTATTGGTCGTATCATTGTTTGGTACATTGATGTTGTTATTCTTAATATTTTTTTGTAGTGCGCTAACACATATATTTTCTGTCATTATTCTTGCCACAATTTCCTGAGTATTTAGTTACATTGGTTTCCTTAGAAATACTGTTCCTAGATATGTGAATGTATCTACTTCCTCAAACTTGTATCGTTTCCTTCTCTCAGAGTCTATTTGTAGGCATCTTTCCTTCTCAAAATCCCTATCTGACTACTCCATAAACTTCGTTTTCATCTCATTAAACGCTAAGCCTACTTTTTTCGCTTGATCTTCTAATCTTCTGGTCACCGATCTCTGGCTAAGATAACTAAATCATCTGCAAATCATCTTGCATCTGAGTGTGTATTCTAGTAAAGCAAAAGTCTAGTAAAGATAATTTAAGCGCTTGCGGAAGAATATGAGCATTTGCTATGACAAATAACTAACAGATTTGTTAGATTATTTTAGTTTGTTTGTTATAATGCTATGAATATTTATTGCTGATTTGAATTATTGGTTATAAACGAATATATCGAACTTTTGTATAATCTGAAAAGCACATCTTGATCTTGCTCATCTATACTAATATATAAAATCCTTAAGTGACTGACATACTGATTAATCACGATCCTGCTCAAACCACTCAACGCAAGAAGCTCAATTTTGGCATACAGGTTCATTCTAGGGTGTAGAGGTTCGATAAGAAGGGATTTTTCGAAATTTCAGTTCCAAGAGGGTGAAACCACCCCTCAAATATTACAATATTTTTTATTTAAAAAACGGTCAAGTTTCCGAAACAACGCTTAAACACGTATATTTTATTTTGTTTTTTACATATTTTAAGATTTTTTAAAAATGTATACAGGGTGTTTAGAAAAATCTGGTCATTGATTAATCACGATCCTGCTTAATCACGATTTTTGGAAAACAGATTGACTTTAGGGTGTAGAGGTTCGATAAGAAGGGATTTTTCGAAACTCGAATTCTAAGGGGGTGAAACTATCCCTCAAATATTAAAATGTTTCTTATTAATATATAATTTAATATAATAACCTTATATAAAACCGGTGAGATTTTCGGAAAAACTCTTAAACACGTATATTTTATTTTGTTGTTTTACATATTTTAAGATTTTTTATAAATTTATACAGGGTGTTTCATAAAATATGACCTTTGAGTAATCACGATTCTGCTTAAACTGCTTGACATTTAAAGCTGATTTTTGGCAAACGGATTGACTGTGGGGTGTAGAGGTTCGATAAGGACGGGTTTCTCGAATCTCAAATTCCAAGAGGGTGAAAACGCCCCTCAAATATTACAATATTTGTTATTTAAAAAACGGTTAGTCCTTCGGGAAAACGCTTGGACAAGCATAATTTATTTGGTTTTTTAAAATAATATTTTGAAATTTTTTAAAAAATCATACAGGGTATTCCAAAAAGTTGGGTAATTTCTTAACCACGATTCTGCTTAAACTACTTGTCGTAAAAAGCTTATTTTTGGCAAACGGATTTTTCGAAAGTCAAATTCCAACGAGATGAAACTATTGATATTACCAAGTTATATAATAATATCGCCATATTATTTTTTCTTATGCTGATATAAATGTGAGAAAATTTTATCCAGTTTGTATGATAATGGAAATTCTTGCTTTGCTCTATCATAACCATTACAAATGATTAATTCGACGCGAACGAAATCGCTGGTACACGCTAGTTATTGTATAAAAACATATGTCCTGTATTTAACACACATTTATTTTTTTATTTTAATTAGAGAAAAGAAATTAGAATACGAGGTATCCCGAATAAAAATATTATAGCCCTATCGTCTTCCTTATCGTAAATAGTACTTTATACTGATTAAACATCTATATATTTACCAAATTTACATCCACTTGACTCCAGAATTCTCCCCAGACTTGCCCAACTTACGTAAACCTTAGTCCCAGTCTGACATCGTCTTATTTCTTGCAAAACACTCACCTGAAATAAAAAGAGAGAAAAGAACTGTTAAATCTACGTTTTCATATGACAGACAGTATGGAGGTAATAAGTTAAAAGAGGCCGGCAATCTACATATTGCCTCGACTAAAAGGACGGCAGACATAACTTTGTTACCCAGAGGGAACACAGAGCACAAAAATTGTGATCACGTAAACGGAGGAATATAAATAGACTTTTTTTTTCTTTTTAGATAAATATGTTTATATCTCTAGTTGTTCTGTTTTTGTGTTGTGTCACCCCTATAACTTTTTTTAGTTCTTCAGATATAAAAATGAAATTTGGTATATTAAGTTTCGGTATTTTTTTACTTTATTCGATAGAAAATGACACTCTGATTAAAATGACATGTCATATGTCAACTTTTGACATTTTCGCATATGGTTTATTTGAAATTGTAAATGCGGTTCATAATGACAATTTGACTCGCAATACCAAGTGTATGATACCATATTATTCATAAAAAAATGCTTTTTCTAAATATGCTAATGACCCATCCTCGTTCAAAATTGAGATATTATTAAAAATACGATTTGGTCATCTTTCAGCCGGCAAGGACAAGGCACTAAAATCATTACACGATCAAGTCTATTTTTCCAAGGCTCCTTGATTAAAAATTAGTGTTTTTAACACAGCCATGACACTCTAGATTGAAATTTAAAATACAATAATTTCTTGTTAAGCGAGAATGTCAAAAATTGACATATATGATATATCATTCTATTCGGAGTGTCATTTTCAATCGAATAAAGCAAAAAATATCGAGGGTGCCGCTTAAAAATCAAAAGTTGTAGTCATTTCCGGTAAATAATTGAATACGTCAATCAATCTTAATCTATTAGTACCAGAGCTAGCAACGTCGAAAAAAACAAGTATTTTAAGATGTCTGGCTCTATGATATATCTTTTGCTATGCTCTCTAGAACAGCATGCGGCCCGTCTGGCTGCCGGTTAAACGTTGCGTTTCCTACTGCGCATTGAAAGAACATCCTCTATTTTTATTAGTCCTTTAAATTCTAGTATTGAATATAAATCGAACATGTCTCCATAGCGCAGTGCGTAGAGTTTCCGACCACGAACCTATGATTCAGAGTTCGAATCCGGGTCAGGTCAAAGACTTTTTTTTTATTTTCGTTTTTATTCTGATAGTAAAGTATTAAATATTTGTTTTTTTTAATTACCAGAATTATTTAATACTTTACTATCAGAATATAAACGAAAACAAAATTAAAAAGTCTTTGACCTGATCCGGATTCGAACTCTGAATCATCGGTTCGTGGTCGGAAACTGTACGCACTGCGCTATAGAGACGTTTTCGATTTATATTCAATACTAGAATTTATAGGACTAAATTAATAAAAAATCTAGGATCTTCTTCCGATGCGCAGTAGTAAACGCAACGGGTATTGGCAGCCAGACGGGCCGCATGCTATTCCAGAGAGCATAGTAAAAGATATATCAAAGAGCCAGACGTCTTAAAATACTTTCTCGAAAACCTTGCTAGCTCTTAGACTATACAGGGTTGTTCACCACATACGACACGGAGTATTGTGGCTAAACGATGATATTTTTAGAAATTGTAAGTTTGGGGTTCGTTGAAGGACTATTAGTGCTACAATTTAAAAATATTTTTACAAGATACAGAGTGTCCCAAATAAATAAAAAATATCAAAGTTGTATTTTTTTAAATGGAACACCCTGTATATTATTACATTTTTAGTTTCTACGATTACAATAAAGGTAAATTTGATTAAGGTTTATTATACTTAAACCTTACCGTTTTTGAAATAATATTTTCAATTTTGTGAAATTGCAGTAAAAATTTTAAAGCTTCATTTCTCCAAGGGTATCAATGTTTTTAATACTAAATATTTAATGAAGTTTATTTATTGATCAGTTATTGTGTTGCAATAATAAAAATAATACTACCTTATACAGAGTGTCTAAAAATTTATTTTAAATAATTATTAGCTTCAAACGGCAATAACTTCTTTAATTTAAATGGAATGCCCTGTATATTTTAGGAGAATCAAATGCACAATTAAATTGTCTATCAAATTGTATTGTACCATTTTTTACCTATCCCTTCAAGTTTTCGTAGAAAATGCATTTTCTTTTAATTTAGACCTCATTTATCAATATATCCATGGAATATTGACATTTTAGATTGTTTTTAAAGCAACAAATGTACAAAATGTACAGACTAGTAATATTATCGTTTTTAGCAAAACGATAATATTACTAGCCCATTTGTATGCAAAAAGAAAACTATTTAAATCTTTATAAAAGAGTATACCATTAATTAAAAACATACTTAATTGTGTTCGTTAATAAATTATTATAAATAAATGTGGATTTGAGTCAGAAATCAATATAATAATAAGTTATCAAATTAAAGTCTCTGTTGTTATAAATAAGCATTTATTAAAAAATGAAATATCATTTTTAAGGTTTTACTTTTTATCACACTGTCTAATGCCCATACAAAATTCAGTTTTTTAGTATTTGGAGCAATTATTATTAATGAACGCAAACAGTCAGTTAATGTAGTTTGAATACTGGAATCATATTAATTGATCCTCTTTAACAAATATTTAAACAGTTTTTTTTATTTTTTAATGAAATAAACGAATTATATCGACAATATTAGTTTTTTTTTCTCTTTAAAAATTTGGTACATCTTTAAAAATAATCTAAAATGTCAATAGTCCATGGGTATATTGATAAATAAGTTCTAAATTACAAGAAAATGCATTTTCTACGGAAACTTAAAGAGATAGGTAAAAAATGGTATAATATAATTTGATAGACAATTAAATTGTGCATCTGATTCTCGTAAAATATAGAGGGTGTTCCATTTAAATTAAACAAGTTATTGCCTTTTGAAGCTAATAATTATTTAAAATAAATTTTTAGACACTCTGTGTAAGGTAGTATTATTTTTATTATTGCAACACAATAACTGATCAGTAAATAAACTTCAGTAAATATTTAGTATTAAAAACTTAGATACCCTTGGAGAAATGAAGCCTTAACATTTTTACTGCAATTTCACAAAATTGAAAATATTTCAAAAACGGTAAGGTTTAAGTATAATAAACCTTAATCAAATTTACCTTTATTTTAATCGTAGAAACTAAAAATGTAATAATATACAGGGTGTTCCATTTACTTTGATATTTTTTACTTATTTGGGACACTCTGTGTCTTGTAAAATTATTTTTAAATTGTACCTCTAATAGTCCTTCATCGAACCCAAAACTTACAATTTGTAAAAATCTCATCGTTTAGCTACAATACTCCGTGTCGTATGTGGTGAACAACCCTATATGTCATATACTGATATACCAAATCTCGTTTTTTATCTGAAAAAATAATAGTCACAGGAGTGAGCCACTTTTGAGACGCACCCGGTATAATACATAAAATAATATAGGGAAAAAACTGAGTTAATCTAAATCTACAAATTATACAGGGTGAGTCTTAAATAAGTGTAAATATTTACAGGGTTGGTAGATCTCGGTGAGCAGTCATATCAAAAATATTGATATTTTAATACAAATTGTGTGAAACAAATTATATATTATTTTTTTATTTTACGCTTATAAAGCTATTTATCACACGTAAAAAGCAATTTTTTACACGTAAAAAAACTATTTGTTACACGTAAAAAACTATTTGTGACACATACATTTTTTTAATTTATTCCTTTTTCAACATTTCAAACTACACTTTTTCAAACATGTCCTTCCTGAATAATTTTTGTTAAAATTACAGAGAAACACAAACCAGAAAAATGGTTTGCGTAGTTTTCACGCCAGTACGAGAACCGTTTTAATTATAACGAACTCTTTGCCGTCAAAAGCCCGAAAACTGTTCGTGAAAGAAGCGGCACCGACGCGACGGCAAAGGACTGAATATTTCACGGCATAAAACAGTTGTTACCGGGACGGCGAGATCATAAAAGCGCCTAAAATGACACTGGAAAAAATTTAAAACAAAAACTGGAAAAGGCAAAGCAACGAATACACGTTTATTTTTGACGCCCAGCCAACCCTAACGAACTAAAAAAAGTAGGAAAATGCGGGTAGGTATAGTGGAAAACGGGCAGTGCCGGCCTAAAGGGCCGAATGAATACAAATGATATGTCCGCATCTAGGCCGGGCTTTGTCCGGTGGTCGAGAGATGTTTTTTTTTCAGTTTTATATCTACCATCATCAGGTTTTGCTTTAAATTTCTTTCCATTTTTGAGGGAGTATGTTTTTTTCTAGAAGGACTAAAAATGCTGGAGTACAGGATGATAACGATATCCTCAATCGTTTTAAATGTTCGTCAAATATAGTCATTTATGTACCAAGGGAATTACAAGGGTGTTAGTTATCGAGGAAAAGTTTCTGGCAATAATTGCCCAAGGTTATTAACACTCTGTAATTCCCATGGTACATAGATAATTTTATTTTTTACTGAATTTAGTATATATTGTCCCATTTGAAAACGACACAAATGTTGCATTTATTAATCTTCCAGTATATTTATATTACCGCTGCTGGTAGGAAATTTGTTTGTTACCAGGTTACTATTATATTGAATGAGCTGTTTATAAATTGACGGTTGTTGTCAATTGAGTTCAATTTTTTTCAGTTCGCACGATCGAGTTTCCATCAAAATAGAGAAAATATTAAAGAAAGCTGAAGAAGCACGACAAGCGTACAAGCACTTAAAAGTGCATTTACCTAAATGTGATTTACACTCACCGGCACGAACATTTTCTTGTATTTTCAAGTTTTATATATTGTATTCTAGTGATCCAATTTTGATGAATTTTAAAGCAATTTGTAGCTAGATTATTTGACTTTTTAATGTCTCTTTCTAAATTAAAAATGAAAGTTGTCATCTGTAAATTATACGAGAAAATTTTACTACCTTATACAGAGTGTCCAAAAATTTATATTAAATAATTACTAGCTATAAACGGCAATAACTTGTTTAATTTAAATGGAACACCCTATATTTTTTACGGGAATCAGATGCACAATGTAATTGTTTTCGTATCGTATAAAATGCATTTTCTTACAGTTTAAACCTCATTTATCACTATACCCATGGAATATTGACATTTTAGCTTATTTTTAAAGATGTACAAATTTTTAAAGATGTAATAAATTTTTAAAGGGTGCATATACTAATATTGTCGATATTGTTCTCTTATTTAATTAAAAAAATAAAAAAAAGTTTAACTATTTTTTGTTAAAGAGGACCAATTAATATGATCCCAGTATTCAAACTACATTAATTGACTGTTTACGTTGATTAATAATAATTGCTTCAAATACTAAAAAATTGAATTTTGTGTGTGTATTAGACGGTGTGGTAAAAGTCCCAATTTTATTTCATTTTTTGACGAATGCTTATTTATAAAAACAGAGACGTTCATTTTCATAACTTATTATTATACTGATTTCTGAGCCAAATCCACATTTATGTAGAATATTTTATTAATTAAAACAAAAATTGATTTACTCTTTTACAAAGATTTAAATAGTTTTTTTTGTATGCCAATGGGCTTGCAGTATTTACCACCTGTACATTTTGTACATGTATAGTGCTATAAAAAATCTGAAATGTCAATGTTCCTTGGGTATAGTGATAAATGAGGTCTAAATCATAAGAAAATGCATTTTCTACGAAAACTTGAAGAGATGGGTAAAAAATGGCATAATACATTTTGATAGACAATTACATTGTTCATCTGATTCGCGTAAAATATATAGGGTGTTACATTTAAATTAAACAAGTTACTGCCGTTTAAAGCTAGTAATTATTTAATATAAATTTTTGAACACTCTGTATAAGGCAGTAAAATTTTTATTATTGCAACACAATATCTGATCAATAAATAATCTTCAGTAAATATTTAGTATTAAAAACTTTGATACCCTTGGAGAAATGAAGCCTTTTTTTTTTTACTGCAATTTCATAAAATCGAAAATATTTCAAAAACGGTAAGGTTTAAGTGTGATAAACCTTAATCAAATTTACCTTTATTTCAATCGTAGAATCCAAAATAGAATAATATACAGGGTGTTCCATTTAAAAAAAAATACAACTATAATATTTTTTACTTATTTGGGACACTCTGTATCTTGCAAAAAAACATTTAAATTGTAGCTCTAATAGTCCTTCAACGAACCCAAAACTTACAATTTGTAAAAATCTAATCTTTTAGCTACAATACTCCGTGTCGTATGTGGTGAACAACCCTGTATATTAAACTTTAAAATACATCAATATTTTAATATGCCAACAATCAAGTCAGTATTTAACGCTACACCTTTTGATACGCTTTTGATTATTGGAATCAACGTACAACGCAGTGGTGTACAAAAAATAACTTTTTATTTTGCAAATTTCTCTTCCAGTGGCGAAGAACACAGACTTTCTCAAAAAAGATAATTATAGTTATATTATCATTATTATTCCATAAGTAATACAAAATCACGACAACACTTCGACTAGTATTAGCTAGCCATTATTGAAGCAAAAACTGACAGAAACCTATAATTTAATGTTAATCAACTCTCCGTAATCACTCTATATTTGAATTTTCACAGTCTAATTATAAAAACCAGATAAATAGCGCAAAATTGTCGAGCCATTTAATTTCCTAGACGGTAAAACAGGCCGCTGTAAATTGCAACAGTTCATTAGTTATTTCGAATGAAAATTGCCCGTAGAATTTATCGCTCTCTTGTGTTTGTTCTACCATAAAACTTTAATTATATTCAAACGGTTTTATTGAAGCTTTTAACGGCAAACTGTTTTCGCCGGAGTTATAATATATTATTTTTCATTGCTGGGATTCTCAAAATTTTACTATTGGTTTAATTGGTATTTAGGAATATCAAGTGTTGGCGTCGCGTTGTAAAGATTTGAAATCATATATTTTCCGAGTAATGACATATTATAAAATGTTAAATATTGTTTTATATGTTTTCATTTCACAAAAATAATAATCAACACAGTACAAAACACGCTAGACGCTGCTTACTTACTTACTTACTGCCATTACTCGCTGACGAGTATTCGACATGCATCAGAAGATGGTCACGCAAGGCGTTTTCTTTCTTGAGCTTTTCTGTGGCTGAAAAGCCCGATAATGTTATCTCTCTTACGCACTCCGGACATTCAAAAATCTCATTACTTTGTTGCCTCTTTACTTTTTGGTTGTCGTTGTTAACTGAGTTTACAATTCTCCTCCATTGCGATCGAGTTCTATTGTGCGCTGCCCCCTCCCACTGATGCTGCATACTTAACCCCTTTAGAATTTTAGAATTTAGAATGAGTGGGAGGGGGGGTTAATCACTGCGACCTTACAGATCCATTGTGTCCCCCTTTCTTGAGTCATAACTCATCATACAGTCCCAGGGCTTTGACAAAAGCCAGTATCTGGGACGGTTTTATAGAGGGTAGTTCTCCATCTCCAATATCAGTCGTACCAAAATTCATGGCACGAATGGTTGTCGTCTCGGCACTCAGTGATGAGGTGTACTGGTGTTTCCCCATCTTCCCCACAGAATCTGCATTCGCCGTTTCTTCTTAGTTTCAATCTACTGAGGTGTTCATTGAGGAGACAGTGTCCTGTTAAAAAACCCGTGACAATCCGAAGATTGTTCTTACTTAAACCCAGGAAGATCTGTGATTTTTCTTGATCATAAGCCCTCAGAAACCTCTTCGGGTGTCTTAGACCGTTGCAAGATTTCCATTTCAGGTTGCGGATGGAATCTTCCAAGTTCTTGAGTTCCGCCTTGAGTTGGTTACCACTTGGAAAGCAGAACGGTTCTGGTCCAGTTAATGGAGTGTTCGCTCCTTTCCTAGCTAGATTATTTGCTTTTTCATTGCCTTCTATCCCTTGGTGAGCAGGCACCCAGAGTAGGAGGACTTTGTTTTCTTTGCCTAATTTATTCAGCTTCTCTAAGCATTCTTTGACCAATTTCGAATTGATTGATACTGAGTTGATCGCTTTTAACGCTGCTTGACTATCAGACAAGATGGCTATTTCTTGTTTCCGATAGTTCCTATCTAAGATAAGTTGTACGCATCTCTCGATAGCGTAGATTTCTGCCTGTAGGATACTAGGGTCAGTGCCCATTGGTTCGGAGTACTTAGCTCTCGGTCCAAACACTCCGATCCCTGTTCCTGTATTGGTTTTGGAAGCATCAATATACCAAGTTATGGTATGGTCTTTTAACTACTGGGCAAGCGTTTCGCTCTTCCAATCCTTTTTATTGCTCAATACTACATTGAGATGTTTCTCAAAGTTGTACGTTCTTGGCATATCGTCCACTGGGAGTTGCAGGAGTGGTATTTCCTTTTTGAGGGTGTTCCAAGCCCCTGATCTGACAATTCTCCCAGCCCTCCTTAGCCTTGCCGTCCGTTGCTCTAGTTTTGTATACCAGGCAACTGCTCCATAAGTAATCATTGGTCTTACTATCATGGTATCCATCCAGCGCAAAATGTTAGGGGAGCCCCTTTAAGTTTTCATGAAAAACATCCATGTATCTTTTGAGTTGTCCACCCGGTTTCCTCTTACCCTCTACAAGTTCACCGTAAAGAAGAGATTTCGGTAGGCGCTTTCCTTGCAACCTGCACATCCTGTGGCCAGCCCATCATAAGCGAGATTTAGGAATCATGACTTCAGCGCTTTGCAGCTTGCTTTTTCAAGGACCGATACGTTTGAGATATGGTGGAACCATTTGATTCTTAATAGTTGTCTAAGGTGTCTCTGTTGCAACTTGTTTAATGCGTTCATGTGCCGGCGGTACGGCACACAGTGGATCGAGGTATATAGCGATCATAAATAGAAAAAAATACTTTAATAAGTAATTTGTAGCCCAGCTGCTTTATTGATGCCGAAAAGAAAAATATCTATAGATTTTTTTTATAATTTTAATTGAATTTTAGCAAAACGCCGGCGCCCGCCGTTCTAATTATGACTGCAAAAATTATTTTGTATCTTAATAATATCGGTAAAGGAACACACCTGTAGATTTACGGTTATCGCTTAGCAATGATTTCTGGTGAACTCCAAAAAATGTTTTTCGAACTCACGCCCCCTCCTTTAAAGGGTGAACGTGTTGGATGGGTTTCGGAAAATGTTTGGATTGGGTGAGCAAGTGAAAGGTGAAAGAGATAAGTTAAGTAATTCTTTAAAAATCACTTCTTGTATGACCAGCTGTTTGCTTAGACATTTCTTAATAAAATAAAATCAAGTTTCCCGTGAAAAAATAAAATAACAAGATACTAATTTAACAATGGGATCCAAAAAATATATGCGTGCAGACGAAGAAGTGTTTATAATTTAATTATGTTTGTAAAAAAGTTTTATTTTGTAAATAAAGTGATTTCCATACTTAAAAGAAACTTTAAACAGTATTAAAATAAACCTGAAGTATAAAATTAAAAAAAAAATATACATTTCACAAAACAAAAAAACTAAACCACCATTACAACTCTGAACGTAAAAGTAAAAAATAATATTTATGTAAGAAAACGTATTCTCAACCAACTCGGTTCTATAAAAGGAGTTCTTTGGCATCATCATCCAGCTCTCAACATTCACTTTTCTTCCACATATGCCGAAATGCAGCCAAATAAGAGTCAGAGGATATTAGGAGACAATTAAAAACATCTTGATTTGTGGCATACCGTGAACATTTTCGACTATTAGACAGTTAAAGCAAGGCACAATACGTATACGTATCTCTCGACACGTAACGCAGAAACCTACGCTACGTCTGCCGTTCCGTTATCGTGTAAACAAGGATTAAAGCAAGTATTTTGACGTACGTAACGTAAATTGTACATTTGTAATTCTAAATTATTTTGTGAAACAATTTATTTCATTTTAAAACTGAAAATGGATATCTATTATTCCATTGATTCCACATTAAATTTATAAAAGTTCGAAAAATGAAGAAAATTATAAATGGTAATAAAAAATATTGGAAAACAGACACAGAATCCTCATATGGATTTTGGCTAAGAACTAGCATTTAATTAAATAGATTTCAAAATGAGTTGATTATGATGCTTAATATTTTCATACTAATTTATTGTAATAAAATAGGCCCAGTTCTGTTACACTGGCCCCAAAATTTATGAAATAACTTAATTACTAGCCAGTTGTGGAAACGAGTTGTTTGTGAATTTGTACGTTCGGCATCATTCGGGTGAAAATCGAAACTCCTTCGGCTCGATACGTTTGCGTTTTGTACGTACGTAAAGGCACGTAAAGATACGTATCACGTATCCGTAAACGCAAGTGAATTTTTCACTGCGCAAGCGTACATGTCAAACGATACGTTTACGTCTACGTCTTCGGCCGTGCTTTAACTGTCTATTGTCTTTTCTGAAAAAAACGTAACTTAAAATTGTGTTGCCGGTCTATTGAGAAACACGAACTACTTCAAATAAATATATCGCATGAATAGGCAGAATTCGGCAAACCGTTTTTTGTTTATAAACAAATACATTCCTCAAACTATATTATTTGCGATAAGAGGGAACATCGATAAGCGTCGATAGTATTTTTTTGGTATTTTGAAAACTATAAAAATATGGATAAAAACGACGTTTAAAAAACATGAAAAATTAATACATAATAATAATTTCAGAACTTTCTTAGTAATAGTCCAAAAGTAGAGAAAACCTTTTCTTTAAAATATAAAAAATAATAATCACGGGTTTTTTAAAGCCTCCAGGAATATTTAGATTCTTATTTGCTATCACTGAGCGAAAAAGACAATTAAATGTGATGGATTTAAGAGAAAAAAAAACATGGTTACAAATTTTATTCAAAAAATTTGTTGTTGTTTTTTTTTAAACTAATGCTACTACTATTCAAAAAGTTTAACAGTGTGTCATATAGTTTCATTTTTCCAAAATCACTTATGGCCGCTCTTTAACATAAGCAAAAGCCACTGTGCGGCACCCAGGTTCCATATAACATGGTGGGGATTATTACTGCTCGATACACTGCAAGTTTCGTTTTTGTGCTCAAGTCATGATTGTAGAAAACCCTGTCTTTTAATTTCCAGAATGCTCTTGAGGCGCTGCTAATTCTGTGCTGAATTTCAGAATCGGTATTTGCCTTTTTCGAAATCAAACTGCCGAGGTAATTAAATTCCGATACATATTCCAAAAGTTCTTCTCCGATTTTTATAGCGCTGTTATGATTTTCCGGGGGAGTGCACATGGTTTTAGTTTTGTTGATGTTCAGCTTAAGGCCCAAAGTCTCGTATGCCCAGGTATATGTGTTCAGCATTTCCTGTAATTGCTGTAACGTACTTGCAACTAGAGCGCATTCGTCAGCGTATTGGAGTTCTGTGATGAATTTTATACGTATTTTTGCCCAGAGTCTTTTTATGTTGAACACACCCATCATACCTGTATCTAACACCCATTTCTCTTTCCTGCAGTTTGCTGTCCACTATAAAATTCCGGAAGTCCGAACATGCCTAGCCAAAACTACCTTAATAATGTATCTAATCTAAATATCCAAAATACAATAATTATATATTAAGTATGCGAGTTTATTTAGTAATTGTATATTTTTCCGTAATTATAAGAAAATTTCAGACAACCCCAAGCAGTCATCAGTCATTATATATCTCACGGTGGCCTAAAGGACAAAACTACCGTCATAATGGCGTAATTTAACCCAGTAATAATAACCTATGGGAAATGGATCTCGTGCATTGTCAAGTGACACGGCCAAAGTACCTGGTTCTTTGAGATCTCTTAAGCAACATGAGAAATCGTGCTGGTTGAATACTGGTACTGAATGGGTACAACGGAAGTTGCATGAAACAGGGTTGGGTATAATTTTGATTTGCTATGTTAATTTATTACGGTAATAAATTCCCAGTAGGTTACATAATGTAGTAAATTATTAAATCTCTCACTTTACTATAGGAATATACCAGTTAACAGTAAAAGAATATTTATTTTTATTTCATTCATCCTTTTTTTAATTGTCATTGTGTCGTTTTACTCGGTTTCTTCACTGCCTGGTAAAAAACTTGTTCGCACAGTTATTTGTCAGGCGTGTTGTGCTCCCGTGTATGTTCGTGTGCAAATGGGAAATTAATTACACAGGTAGTATATATATTTTTTCCCTTCGTCTAATTCTATGTTAGTTTTATGTGTATATGAAAGTAGATCGTAATATTGCGTGAAGCAAGAGGTAATTTATATTTTGTTTTATGTGGAGAATGTCGTAGATAGTAGGAGATTAAAAAATATACATAAAAAATGTGTACCTACATAACCAACTGTATACAGTTTTTTATCTATAAATAGTAACTTTATTCCTATAGGATGACCAATATTAAATAATGAATAGTTATTTTTTATACAAGACGATAAAATGGTATTTTATCGTCGACCGAAAAGATTAATCCACGAGCGATGAAATCGCGAGTGAATTAATTTCGGCAGACGATAATGCAATTTTATCGTTGTGTATAAAACAATATTTTTTTCCATAGTGAGTTACGTTTTAAAAAAATATTCAGAAATTATTATTTCAAAGAATTTATTACGAGTAGAAAAAATACTGTGCTGGGTTGGCGTTGGTTTCTATGTAATTTGACAAATAAATAAAGCCGTCTCTTTAGTTGCCAGTTTAAAGTCAATATTTTTTAATTCTCTTTCGTGTCGATTGCTGATTAAATTGGAGCCAGAAATGGCATAAAACGAAATAAGTAAAGTACCAACAGATATTCAGGCTGAGGCGACAAACGCCATATCCAAACCACTTCCATTTAAATCCCGAATAACTTATGAAAAGGAATACAAAAATTTTCAAAAATGGAAGCAATTAAAAAACGTGCGAGAAGAAATAAAGTTTTTAACCTATTCTCGCTGTTAAAGTATCATTTAATCTACCCTTGCGGGTAAAGTACTATTTTATCTACTATTTTTGATAGACATAAGGTAATTTTAACAGTTGTTGCTATGGAAAAAAATATATTTATGCTATATATTTTGTCTAATATAGATATTGATTATTTATTTGTACACGGTAAAAATACAATAAAGTTGTGGATGGAAACCTAGATGTAACAACAATAAAAAAACAGTAGTTCACCATAGTACACCAAAACACTCTACCACTCTCCACTTACTACACTCTTTCAACAATGGAAACGAATTTTGTTAACCATGTCCGTTTGCATTAAAATTTATTTTATTTTAGTTTCAATATAGAGGGCAAAAATATAGTACGAATTACATAAGTGTATTGAGTTTGTGTTATTTTTCAAGTGAAACTTCTTTACGCGGGCTGGGAGTAAAATTTCAAGGCCGGCCGTGACACACGAGCTAGTACCAATGGCGAAAAAATCGTCCGATTTAAATTAAATTTTGTACGTCAATAGATTGGACCAAGGCCATCTTAACCATGTACGAACGACATGTGTCACTGTGACAATTCGTGTTGACGTAAGAAACGTCAAGAGTTGATGTCGTTCGATCTTGACCAAATTTGGTAGGTAGGCTATGTGAGCGAGGTGCACACGGTCCCACCTTCCAATGTTGAATACGACGTTTCGTTTACATCTTCATCAGGGTGGGACTAAGGATTTGATATTGAAGAAAAATGTGGGTCGATTTCGGCATAATTGAGGATGGGCTAGAGGTCGACCAACCGATGTCTCTATTGGATGAAATCATCAGGATTTTTCTTAATTATGAGTCGATTGGAACCAAACTCGGAACGTATATAAAAGTATCCGAATGGAGTCCTCAGATGAACAGATGGACAGACGGACAGACAGGCAGACGGACAGACAGACTAAAGTAAGAAGAAATTTCAAAATGCCAACAAATTTTTTTTGGATGTCGTCTGTGTTAATTATCTCATCTCACAGTGAACACAATTTCGTCAATAATAATTATGTACATGTATAAAATATACAATAAATTAATTTTAAAGCTTCAATTGTTTCGCGTCTAATAAAAGACAATTTTAATTGCGTTATTACTTCATACCACAGCGTAAATGTTTCACTACTTTTCACTACTTTTTTTTTGTAAAAAGGACATAAAATTTCCTGTATCTAAAACTTTCTTATTCTACGATGTATACGCTATGACGCGTTTAATATAATAATTGGTAAAAAGTTTCATCTTACAGCAAGGGTGGGTAATATTTATAGATTTTTTTTAAATTTTTAGTTAAAATTGAATGATGTTCAATAAATTTTGCAAAATCTTTTAATTTAATTATGCCTAAATCCCAATAGCTAGTATAAATATTAAAATTATAAAAAATGTATCTATATCTATGTGGGTATTCATCTATCCAAAAAAATCCTATGGGTATTTCGCCACTGCAAGAAAATCTACATAATAAAATAGTTATTTTTTGTAAACATTGCTGTGTTAATCCAACGGAAACTACTTAAGTTTACTGATAAACAAATTAATAAAAATAATTAAATAATAAAAATCTAATTAATAGATTTTAACAACGCCAAAATTATAATGAAAGAAGCGATAGCCTCTAAAATAAAAATAAAAGAGGCTTTTTAATACAATTTAATAAAAATAAATGTATTGCTCATGCATCTGTAGATTCTAGTAATGTATGGCAATCGCTTCTTTGATTTTAAAGAACATAACATAAATAAACATAACATACGTACAAATTAAAAATAATCATAGAGAAAGTTTGGGGCTTTTTGGTTTTACCTTATTAAGTAATTGTTGTCAGGTAGTAATGGTTAATTTTGAAGTTTAACTTGATATAATGTTATTTTAACAGAACGTCAACGGTTTTTGTAGACGTATCTGTTTTAAAAAAGCTAAAGTGTTCTCGAATAGTTGCATTTAAATATTTTAAATAGTTTTTTTTCTTTATTCTTTGTATTTTTTTGCTTCCGACGACGGAAAGAGATACACTTTCCGAAACGTTAAGCATTTTGTTGTTCGTTAGGCAAATTTGTTTATCAGTAAACTTAACTGCTGACAAGTAGTTTCCCTTAGATTAACGCAGTAGTGTTTACAAAACATACCTATTTTATTTTGTAGATTTTCTTGCAGTGGCGAAATACCCATTTAGGATTTTTTTGGAAAGATTAAAAGTATAATTGCACATTTTGTAAATGGGTCAGTTTTATAAGTATTTGTTCTGGAAAAATCCAAATTAAAAGTTTTTCTTTGCCTTGTGCATTTTAAATATGTATATGTTGTTAGATTCTCTAAAAATTCTAGTTGCTATACTTAAGTAAGTTTAGTAACTTTTAGTAAGTATAGTAGTACTTTCATAATAGACGGTTATAGTTAACTAAAAACCCAACCCTGCTCTGGAGTTGCAGAAGTTTCCTCTTCTAGGTTTAGCGAAAGAAACACCACTAGCGCACTTCCAGTTATAACGAGTTTACAAATTTCACCAACTTAATTCATATCGTGTTTTAAAAGTGGCGCTAGGCCAAAGTTCGGGCTGAAGCTGAAACAGACTGCTGTTGCGGCACCGTCTATACATAATAGAGTGAATTATATCGGCTGGTGTCAGTTTCGGGTTTATATTATATACGACTGGGAAGGGTAAAAGTTTCCAACTAAGAAAATGGGTTTTAATAAGTTGAGAAACTTTAAATAATTGCCTGTTTTGCTTGGAGACTGCTTGTAAAATATATTCTGCCATAGATATATTTTCGTGGAAGAATTACTTAGAAGAGATTCCAAATTATATATGAAAACTTTCAAGTACTGTATGATCGAAAAAACCGGCGTCAAAGATATCTGGGGAATGACAGTCGTTGCTAATTTTGGGAAGGTCAATCTCTACAAGACATTTATTAAAAATTGTCATGAAACTTGTAAAAAATTAACTCTAATTATAGAATAATTAAAAAAGGATACAACGTGTCCTGGCACACAAATCTATATCAAAAAAAAATATTTTTTCTCCAATTTTAAACTACACAATTTAAAAATAATTTTTACTCAATATAAAAATAAATTACGCCAACTAGCAGTAAACGTAATGATGTCTAGGGCTTGACTTTGCCAAAATTTTTATCGATTGTCGTTCCCGCCGCCCCACAGTGGGGTATTTGACACTGATACTTGATAAAAAAAAAATTATGTAGACCTTATATAAATTATTGCTATTTTCAATTAAAGAGGAAATAATATGAACAAAATAAAGGATAATTCGTCGATTCTAAAAAAAGAAAGAAAAATCACTGTTCCAGTGTTTCCACGGTCAGTGCCAGTAGTAATATCGCAACTACTACTACTAATGCTACGACTGATCCGCGAGCAATGCCCATACCACTAAAGTCGCTACTAATGCCAAATTGTGCTATACTGCTAATGGCACTAATGCGATCGCTTTGTACACAACAATGCCATCGCGGTTTACACCTCGCATTAGTATATCACTGATTGGCAAATTAGAGGAAACCAAGAATGTTTTTCTCATTTTATCAGCAAAGTCGCAAAAAGGTGCAGTATTTTATTTTACTGTATGAAAGCCCAATGTTTACTAAGTAAAACGTATATAGACAATATGCTGAATTCTTCGAAATGCGCAACTAAATGTCTAAGTATAATAAAAATGTCACAAATTTAATCAAATTTTATGAACGCCTAACTTTTAGTTGCAAAAAAAATCGTTAGTATAGAGAATATCAAAATAAATAATACGTTTTTGTAGAATACATACCTGCAGCTTGCTGAGCCATTTTCAATCAAAACAATAATATAAACGTAAAAAGAGCACAAGAACAACAACAATTTATAATTTTAAACATAAAATTTAGCCATTTACCTCTTATCTGTGAGAAGTAACAACTTTGACGTTTCGTTGAAACAAATGAATGCAACTAAACACACCCATAGCAACGCCATTCATGGCAGAGATGATTTACTTAACTAACCAAAGTAAACCAATCTTATCATTTATCTTTTTTTGGGAAATATTAAACACATTTGCTTTTTCGAATTTCGATCACATTTTTCATGCTAATACCCCACCGTGCGCCCATTTGACGCCTTTTTTTTCGATTATACGGTATTACAAATATGTGTTTAAAATTCTCGTTGGGAATGCAAAAAAAGTTAATTTCAAGAATTCATAAAATATATTTTTTGTATCTACCTGTTTATAATATTTTTTAGAACATATTTTTCTTCAAAAATATCTTCAAATTAGACATATAAAGAGACATACTCGGAGACATGCTAGGAATGCATTGTTTTTTCATTAAAAATATTTTTTGAATTGAGTTTTTATTAAAATATTTCAAACCAAAGAAACTGGAGTAAACCAAACTTTTTTTGATTTATACAAAACTTTGGAACTAATTGAAATGTGCGATAATAATAATCTCCACTTTTTGCAACAGTCACTATACAGGGTGGGTCTTAAATAAGTGCCAATTTTTTAGGGGTAGTATATTTCGACCAAAAAAACACGATTATGATGTTTTTTTCGTTAAAAAAAATTAAATTTCGATTTTCTTAAAAAAAAATATTTTTTTTAGTCAAAAAACATAACTTCTTGGTAATATCAATATTCTACATAGCTAGTTCAATAAAATAAAACAATTCATTATTAGTTCACTATTTCGCGACTCTACCATATGATTATTTTGACTTAAAATTAATCAGCTGGCATCCGCTTGACCCTCTCACAAAAACGAATTGACAAGCGGACCATTTAAAGAATTTTAATGCGGTCGCAGCACTGAAAAAAAAAACCGGTCGGAACACACTTTCAGGCCACTTATTCGCCGCCATGTTGTATTCCGATGGACAACCGTTATCTGAGGCTGAAGCCGATGACGACGATGAAATAACGACTCGCCAGAGGGCGTCCGCAGCAGGAATCTGATAATGAGAGCCTGTTTCAACCTCTTTTTTAAACGTGTGTGTGTGTAATTATCGTGATATTAACAACCTACATCTATATAATATACCGTGGAATATCCTTTGGTGTTTCTTCCTTTTGTCTTCTATGGAGAATGCGGTGTCAGACAGACTAGTAATTTGGGATTTTGAGAGACGGTTGTGAAAGATTGAAATAAAAAAAATGTGGCTTTGTCTGGACTGTATCTTAAGATATTATTACAGCTATTTCTTGTTCTATGTAGTTGGCTTGAGGGTTTTTGTGTGGCAGGGTAATTAAAGTTGTTATTTAAACGGAAGTAGTGAATCAATTAATGATTAATATTATCTATGATCATATAGAAATGAAGAATTACTGCAGATTCTAAAATTGGTTGAGGGCGAAAGCGAGAAACTTGTAATTAATCCCTTCCAAACAAAAGTTATGACTATCGACAGATAAAACAACAACAAACCTGATAAAGTGAGAATTGATAGTTTTGAGGTTGTCAGTCAATTTATATATCTTCGTTCAACATAAAAAACACGTACAAAATTCATCACGCTGATGACTGCGCTCTAGTTGCAAAAGCGTTACAGCAATTACAAGAAATGTTGAACACATATACTTGGGCACATATACTTGAGCTTAAAGCTGAACATCGATAAAACTAAAATTATGTGTACTCCCCCGGAAGATCATAGCAATGCTATAAAAATCGGAGAAAAACTATTGGAATATGTAACGGAATTCGATGGGCACCAAAACTGTAGCTGTTAAAACAACGCAAGGAACTCCACAAGGTGGGGTAACCTCCCCTTTGCTGTGGAGCTTGGTGGTGGATGAACTACTAGACGAATTAACTCTAGCGGGAATACACTGCATTGGGTATGCAGATGACATAGTCATGATCGCTCGGGGGAAACATGAAGGCACCTTGTGTGATATTATCCAAAGAGGACTCCGTATCACTGAGAGATGATGTAGAACTGTCGGGCTGAGTATCAACTCAGACAAAACCGCGATAGTGCCATTCACCAGAAAGCGAAGTCTGAAAAACTTGAAAAGAATCCAACTAGATGGAAAGGAAATACTGCCAACACAGGAAGTTAAGATATGATTAGAATGGTCACTAACGGAATTAGTACTGGGAGAATTGTCAGATCAGGGGCTTGGAACACCTTCAAAAAGGAAATACCACTCCTGCAACTCCCAGTGGACGATATGCCAAGAACGTACAACTTTGAGAAACATCTCAATGTAGTTTGAGCAATAAGAAGGATTGGAAGAGCGAAACGCTTGCCCAGCAGTTAAAAGACCATACCATAACTTGGTATTCTGATGCTTCCAAAACCAATACGGGAACAGGGATCGGAGTGTTTGGGCCGAGAGCTAATTACTCCGAACCAATGGGCACTTACCCTAGTATCCAACAGGCAGAAATCTACGCTATCGAGAGATGCGTACAACTTATCTTAGATAGGAACTATCGGAAACAAGAAATAGCCATCTTGTCTGATAGTCAAGCAGCGTTAAAGGCGATCAACTCAGTATCAATCAATTCGAAATTGGTCAAAGAATGCATAGAGAAGCTGAATAAATTAGGCAAAGAAAACAAAGTCCTCCTACACTGGGTGCCTGCTCACCAAGGGATAGAAGGCAATGAAAAAGCAAATAATCTAGCTAGGAAAGCAGCGAACACTCCACTAACTGAACCAGAACCGTTCTGCTTTCCAAGTGGTAACCAACTCAAGGCGGAACTCAAGAACTTGGAAGATTCCATCCGCAACCTGGAATGGAAATTTTCCAATGGTCTAAGACACTCGAAGAAGTTTCTGAGGGCTTATGATGAAGAAAAATCACAGATCTTCCTGGGTCTGAGTAAGAACAATCTTCGGATTGTCACGGGGTTTTTAACAGGACACTGTCTCCTCAACGAACACCTCAGTAGATTGAAACTAAGAAGAAACGGCGAATGCAGATTCTGTGGGGAAGATGGGGAAACACCAGTACACCTCATCACTGAGTGCGCCGAGATGACAACCATTCGTGCCATGAATTTTGGTACGACTGATATTGGAGATGGAGAACTACCCTCTATAAAACCGTCCCAGATACTGGCTTTTGTCAAAGCCCTGGGACTCTATGATGAGTTATGACTCAAGAAAGGGGGACACAATGGATCTGTACGGTCGCAGTGATTAACCCCCCTCCTGCTCATTCTAATTCTAATTCTAAACGGAATTCGATTACCTTTGCAGTTTGATTTAGGAAAAGACCAATATCGACTCTGAAATTCAGCACAGGATTAGCAGCGCCTCAAGAGCATTCTGGAAATTAAAAGAGAGGGTTTTCTACAATCATGATTTGAGCACAAAAACAAAACTTGCAGTGTACCGAGCAATAATAATACCTACCATTTTGTATGGAAGCGAAACCTGGGTGCCGTACCGCCGACACATGAACGCATTAAACAAGTTGCAACAGAGACGACTTAGACAACTCTTAAGAATCAAATAGTTCCACCATGTCTCAGACGTATCGGTTCTTGACAAAGCTAGCTGCGATAGCTTTGAAGTCATGATTACAAAATCCCGCTTAAGATGGGCTGGTCACGTATGCAGAATACAAGAAAACCGCATACCAAAATCTCTGTTTTACGGTGAGCTTGTAGACGCTAAGAGAAAACCAGGTGGTCAAAGGATATTTTCCACGAAAACTTTTAAAGGAGATCAACATGCAGAATGAGTGGAAAGAAGCAGCGCACAATAGAATGCAATGGAGAAGAATTGTAAACTCAGTTAACAGCGATGCCCAAAAAGTAAAGAGGCAACAAAGCAATGAGATTTTTGTTTAACATTATTTAACTGCAACTTAACTTAACCTAACCACCTATAAGTCCTAAAAAAAAATGTTATGTTAAATGAAAACTTAAAGCAACCAACTTAAACGAACACAACTTTCCAAGTATACAAAAGTGGAATGTGCCGAACACACCAGCCTCCTGCGACAAAAACGCCCGTGTTTGCGTTCGTGCCCTACACGTACATGCAGAATAAAACCAGAATCGAGTTTTGTTGTCTCGTCGGTCGCTGGAAAGGAAGAGATAAAAGATGCGGCTTTCAGAGTGTGCGGAGCGATTTCTGAATAATTTACATGGCTATATGGGGCCATGCTTATGAACAAACATTTTCCGCGGGTAATAAATATGCCCCGGGCATGACAAAAGATTGTGCGTAAGAAGAAGGATGCTTAGCGGAGGTTTAAGGTTTGCAAATGGAATACGTAGAGATAGGGCGGATTTATTTAATGTATACCTGTTTAACGCATGTTGAATCGTATAAAATTTTATATAAAATCGGTGTCTGGAGCTCAATTTGAAATGATGGTGAAAACCGCACATCGATATCTGTTATTATTAAAATGCACATTTTTGAAAAATATCGAACCGATATCCATGTGCTCTTTTCTCCATCATGTTTTTGACAAAAATTGAGCTCCAGACACCGATATTAGTTTTTGTCTATCTTCTAAAGAAAAATGTGTTTCCTTTTAAAAGCGTCCACCCTGTACATATGGAAATACGTCTATTTATTATCTCTTTTACATAAAATGATACTTGTTTCAAAATGTAAAGAGAGAAGTCTCATACTCTATTTTTGTATGATGTTTCTTAAATTAGATATATGCAGTGATTCTATTAGTGTTTCAGAGTATTTATAAAACTCATTCTTTCTGTCTGTTGAACATGAACACCACCACTAAACAAGATAACTCAAAACTTGATTGAGTCCACATTTGCCCAACCAACAAAATAAATGTCTATTGCAGAGTTGAGTCGACTTATATAACATATCGCGAGTAATATATACTTATTATAATGACATCACCATTCAACTGATATTAAAAATTAAACATTCCATACTGAATGTTTCTTTCATATTTACACACTAATTATTCTTCAAAGTTTAATACACTATCGATTTAACAAACAATTTTCCAGCAACATACGATCCCTAATTTCCCTAGAACGCCGCTACAAAGACTATCACGAACCACCTCCATGGCCGTTTTTAACTAAAAACATCGCATTTTATTTAATTACAAAGTTACTAACGCGCCGAAATTAAACTAGATGGCGCCCGTAGTTCGTTCTCGCCTTCGTATTTCTCGCGTCGTCTCGTTTTAAGTTTGACACCCCAAAAGAATGGGAAAAAGCACCGTTTGTGCATGAGAAAAGAGTGAAAAAAAGCTATTGTAATTAGCTACGGGACGTAAAAATTGCTTCCCAAAGGGTTGGAAAGGCCTTATAATGGCAGTTTTCCTCCGAGAGTACCTTAATGATCTCTTTTAGCGCGCTAAATTATGTATTACCTGCTTTTAATAATTATAAACACGGTCATTTTATCTCTCTCTGTTCATTATTTTTGCGTCTGTCTCTCTTTTAACGTTAATGATTGCGCCTTGAGTGATTTTCGGTCGTTATCTTTGTTTTCTTCGTACAGACACCAACCTCATTAAAATTTTATTTGCTCTGTTTCTTTTTGTCTTAAAGTAAACAATGGTTCTTTATCTATTCACAAATATGGACCCAAGTCCCAAACCTTTTTGACTCTCAATATCCATACCTATGAAAGTCGTAATTGTCACTAAGCGTCCCCTTTTTTATCATAATATAATTTAGTGATATGATCGAGACTGGTCTTGATCTTGTGGACCTGTGCTTCTTGCAAGGCCAGGATTAATACTGCAACACCAAGACTAGTCTCGCTCATGCAAGATATTTTCTTGGCTTTAAAGTATGTAACACCTATAACAAAGATAATTCCACTTTGCTTATAGTAACTTTTACCCTCTGAATGTCATTCCATTCACTAAAGGCACTTGAAAGAAAACTGTAATAAGTCGAAAAGAAGACTTTAACCAAGACCTTTCCGCTTCCAGAGTGGAAATAAATTGACAGCAGACCTCAAGAACCTGGAATACTCCATCCGTAACCTGGAATGAGAATCCTCCAAGAGTCTAAAAAAATCGAATGAATTTCTCAGGACTTACGACCGAGAAAAATCAACGATTTTTCTTGATTTAAGTACAAACATTCTTCGGATTATTATGGTTTTTTAAGAAGACACTGTATGCAGATTCTGTGGGAAAATGGGGAATAACCAAAACACCTAATCAGGGCCGTTCCTGGCGAGCGTACAGTGCGTGCACGCACCTACGCGCAACATTTTGGGGGCGCAAAATCGAAGGGTCAATCAGTACTTTGTAACAAAAAACCGATACGCTTTCTTGCCAATAAACAAATACTTAAACATACATCACAGGATAAAGTTTGCTTAGCGCCTTTTTTGCGTTAGCCGCACCGAATAAACAAGTCTAGGGCAATCTGTCGGCAACACATTGATCTCATTTATTTATTTTTCATTTTATTCATTTTATGCAAAGCACTGTTCATTAAAATGTTGTATCCTATGTTATAGGGCTTGTGTCTCTCTACAATTTCCTGTCTCACAATGTACCGTTTGTGTCGGGGAAGGGATCATAGTTTCATAGTTGTCGATTTTCGAAAGAAATCAGTTCATGAATATTATTTCGTATATTTTTCATTTTATTGATTTTATGGAAAGCACTGTTCATTAAAATGTGGTATCCTATGTTATAGGGCTTGTTTCTCTCTACAATTTCCTGTCTCGCAATGTACCGTTTGTGTCGGGGAAGGGATCATAGTTTATCAGTTCAGGTATATTATTTCGTATATTTTTCATTTTATTGATTTTATGGAAAGCACTGTTCATTAAAATGTTGTATCCTATGTTATAGGGCTTGTTTCTCTCTACAATTTCCTGTCTCGCAATGTACCGTTTGTGTCGGGGAAGGGATCATAGTTTCATAGTTGTCGATTTTCGAAAGAAATCAGTTCAGGTATATTATTTCGTATATTTTTCATTTTATTGATTGTATGGAAAGCACTGTTCATTAAAATGTTGTATCCTATGTTATAGGACTTGTTTCCCTCTACAATTTCCTGTCTCGCAATGTACCGTTTGTGTCGGGGAAGGGATCATAGTTTCATAGTTGTCAATTTTCGAAAGAAATCAGTTCAGGTATATTATTTCGTATATTTTTCATTTTTATTGATTTTATGGAAAGCACTGTTCATTAAAATGTTGTATCCTATGTTATAGGGCTTGTTTCTCTCTACAATTTCCTGTCTCACAATGTACCGTTTGTGTCGGGGAAGAGATCACAGTTTCATAGTTGTCGATTTTCGAAAGAAATCAGTACATGTATATTATTCGTATCATTGCCTTCTGTCCATCCAGTCATCGGCTTGTAAATTGCGCAATGACATTGCCTTTGTTACCCCCTTTAACCATGTCTCTCGGGGATCCATTTCGTTATATTCTTTGGTAGCCTTTCTTCTCCCATTCTGTTTACGTGCCCATACCAGATTAATTGTTTTTTTTTATTTCTTCTATGATGATACTATTTAAATAATTCAAAAAATGAAATAAAATTAACTCTTTTGTATAAAACCTGCTGATCCTAATGCCGGCGATTCTATAAATATAATAGCTTTATTTACTGATCCTCACTGAAAAGCTTCAAACACGTTAGATTTATGGCAGCATATAAACTGTTTAATTGTCATTATATCTCACGCAACCCGCTAGCGAAGGCTTCTTCGTTTGTTCCGTTCTAAAAATCGATCGGATTATGTCGATTAGAAGTCACTTACTGTTAGAATAGGTCAGGGAAGTTGTTGTTTTATAGGTCACATGTTAAGAGTTAAGAAAAGGTGATTTTTTAATGAGTTTTCAATATAAATAGAAACATTCCAGAGGCTTAGTACAGTGTAAACTAAAAAAAGGATATATATTTTTTATGAATGCTTTTTATAAACTTCAAAAAAAAATAGAGTTAATATAAAACCGTATACTATTCTAGCTTTATACTTGTATAATGTTTATTTTTTAATTTTTATTTAAAAACGATAATTCTATCACTCGGCCGGATAGTCTGGCAGCTGTGGCAAGTAAACCAAAATACTACTACATCTGTATAATATCTAACTACTACTAACTAGGCCAGGACAGTTAGGCTAAAAATAATGGCCTTTAGGAGAAGTTTTTGCAATCAAGCTAATTTTTTCACAGATGATACTACCCATCAATAGTACTCTGTAAAAAAAGTTACACCTTCTAGGAGGCTTGCTTTTTCCGCCATGTTGAATTAAAGATGGCCGACACAATATTCTTTTAAGTACTGTAACTTCCTTATTTTTTAACCGATTTACCTCAAACAAACTCCATATTAAGGAGGAAGAGAAGCTATTTTTATAACAAAGTACAGGACGAGAAAAAAAAATAAAAACCGATTTTTTAATTTTCGGGAATTTTTTAAAATACATGATAATGCAAAAAAAAAGATAAAAATGCTATTAACATTCATATTTTAAGGCACTTTACACGTTTCAGGTGAAAAAAGTACAAAAAATTGAAAAATTCAAAATTTTTTTCAAAGGGTTACGTATGAATGCTCAGGAAATCGACAATTGAAAACTTTTATTCGAAATATCTCAAAAACTATTCGTTTTAGAAACACAGTTTAAATGGTACAATTGTAGGGCTCCACAAGCTCTATCCACACAGGGGTCAACCATCATTTTACAATTTATCATTTTCGAGATATTTAGGATTATTAGATTTTGCAAATTTTTGACTTTGGATCGATTTCTACAACACTCTGTACAATATTAAGAAGTAAAAACATTCTCGTTAATGACCACCACCTATGCTCTATCCAACAATGTATAACTAATTACAGACAAATGAAGAATATGGGAGATATTTAAAAAAAATAGGCAAAAAAGGACACATGGTTTGGGATCTAATTTTGATTTGGCAAATCTTCCTCCCACAGAAGACTCCAGTAATCAACACGTTTTTAGAGTATATTTACAGGTACAAAGCTGGAGAGGAAACGAGTTAGATCCACTTGAGTGGGGGTGGTTTGCCAGTGGCAATGAGCTTTTCCCAGTAACTTCCACCAAACCTCCAGGCCCGAACATCTAATGGCAACTTTTTTTTGCAAATTCAAAGATCTTTGCACAGCAAACTGTGTGTGTGCTCCTTATAATCGGAAATGCAGCAATTTGGGTAAAAAATGCAATCAAGCCTGTCTAAATGCACCCAGAGTCGATTATGAAGAAGTGGATATAGATGATGGTGACGTGTAAATACAAATGTGAAAAAGTAATTATTATGTATTTGTAGTTAAAAGCTATTAAAAGTTGAATTTATACTTTTCTGTTGGAATAAAAGAATTTCAGTGTTTATTATTATCTATTATTAAGAATAACAATTTTTACTGTTTTTTTAAATTTATTTTTAATGTTTTTTTTTTAATTCATATGTTTAACCTAAAACCAAAGGCAACTGTTTTTATTTTATGTCATTCGAGCAAAAAATAAAGTATTTTTACATCCTGCATAAGTTTTATTTTTGTTTGTATCCTTAAGGATACACGAATACACTATATCTACCGCACTACTCAACCTATCACAAACTCAAGGACTGTTTTATTTAATTAGAACAAAAAGCGCATATTCTTTAACCTTTTTTGCTACGGAGTACGGTTCAAATAAAATTGAAGAAAAGCAAGTCGATTTCTTTTATTATTTTCCCTTTTTTATTTTTGACAGAAAAACAACCTGTCAAAATAGTTTTATATTTTTATTTCATTCTTTAGTCCAAAACAAAGGTAATGATTTTTATTTGACGAAAATCGGTTAATAAATAAGAAAGTTACGATTTTTTACGAAAAGTTACGAAGACGCCATCTTTTATTCAGCATGGCGGAGGAAGCAAGCGCTCTAGGAGGTGTAACTTTTTTTTACAGAGAACTGTTAATAAGTACTATCATCTATGAAAAAATCTGCGTGATTGCAAAAACTTCCCCTATTTTTGCTAACTGCCTTGGCGTAAACTGCTACTAACCAACAATTTGTTTTGTGTGGTCTGTAGTCTGTTTATGTTTAAATGTTTTGTTCATTATTCATGTTGGAGAATTATTTTTAAATTAATGTTAATCGTTAGGCAAACCCATAGAATATGTATTCCTTCTGTACAATCAAAATTCTTACTCTAAATTTTATATAACCAAATTGCCACTCAAAATCGCGCGATTGTAAACGTAGCAACTATTAGCTGTAAAATAATGAAGCTGAAAGTTCCGCGAGTAAAGATTGTTGTTAAAAATTAAAAGAAAATATCGAAAAAAGCACTATCCACTATCAGTATCCTGTTTTTTTTTCTTCGAAAGTGTCACTGTTATTTCTGTCCAAAAACTAGCTTGGAAAGAGACCGAGAACAAGCTTTCCGATTTAACACGCTCCCATCGACGATAAAAATAGTTAAAAGCTCCATTACGTCCGGATCGGGTCGATCAGTGCTGCCAATCTATTTCGTAATTTAGTCGTCGATGACTTTTGCAGCTGTCGCCTGACCCTGTCCCGGTGAAATATAGCGTCCGAGTGAGAGAAAAACGGTAAAAAAAACAAAAAAAAGCAGTATAAGAGAAGAAAAATAACAGTTTAATTGGCTTTTATAGCTCGGAGGGCTGTTTTTCTTTCTGCGTTTCGTGTTTTTATTTGATATTTTGTTTTGATTTTCGGGGTTATGACATACCGAATTAAATTAATTGTTATTTTAGGGTATTATATTATTTTAGTAGATATATTATACAAACCGATGATTTTTTATACGTATACAATCACATGATTTTAACTGGAATATCTTAACCATCTAAGATTCGCTGATGACATAATAGCCAATAGTAATGAAGATTTTTTTTCTGAAGAAAAAAAAATTGGCAAATATAAGGTAAGCCTGTAAACAAGACCACTTCTTAGTTGTAATTTGCTCATCACTAATAAAAAACAATTTTAGAATGCTAAAAATTGATTAAAACCTTTTTCAAAAATGGCAATACCAAGAAAAATAAATAAAAATAATATTATTGAGACAATAAAAGAGAATATAAACATTCAAAACTGTATACACTCTTTGAACATTCTCTCAATTTGTTATTCCCCAAAAGCAAACTCTCCCGAGACCGAAAAAAGTGAAAGAAAACGTTTTTAATATCTAATGGATTTTCAGGAAAGAAGACAAATGCTCAGAAATTTTCTTTTCCCGATTGACTTTTTCACTAAATTTACCTTCTTTTAAACTCTCCAACAATAAACTTGGATTGAATTAAATTTAAAAATGATTTTTAATTCTTTCGAAAAAATTAACCATTGTTTTTTAGACTCTTTATAGATGTTAAATGCAAATGATTTATTTGTTAGAGGAGCGATTTAAAGCTGTTGTTCCGAACAAAAGAACGAGTTGAGCTTACTTAACCCAACACACAATTCTGAGATTTAAAATCGTATTTAGTGTTGTTCAGAGCAGAAACAATAGATGGTTGGACACAAACAATGAAGAGGTACGAATATTAATGATTTTTAAAAATAAAGAGAACATTTCTAAATGAGCATATTGCTAACAATAAGGTACGAGGATGGTTATTACCGAAACAATAGAACTGTTTTAGCTATTGAACATAATGAAAAAAAAATAACCTACGCATATGCTTTAATTTCTACTTTTTGCCTTAACTTCAAAACTAACTGTGTTTCATAAACTGAACTAATATTACAATTTTTCTCGACGATAATTTAAGAAATGCAGTGTCAGAGATAGTGATGTAAAATTTCCAGAAATATATTTTCGGAAATATTTCCTGAAATATTTCCTGTAACATTGGAAATATTGGAAATATATGAAATAAAAAATAAGAAAAACTGAAATATTTATTTATAAAAATTATAACAAAACATCGCAAAACACAAAATGAGTTATTCTTCAAATTAAAAAATAAATTAAGGTTAAATTTGTACAAAAAAAAATATTTTTGACACACTAGTCGAGCAAGAGGCATATCTTCATCGCTGTCATCAGCATCACACTCAATAACCTCTTCTTGACAGTCTACTTCCTCAAAACCTTCAATAGTGTCGGAAATAAAAATTGATCTATTGCTGTTTCCTATTTTCTTCAGCAAGTTTTCATTGTGGGATACATAGAGTAGCTTAGCGGCTCTATCATTAGTAAGCCTGTATCTCTTTTTTGAATGAATATAACTATAAACGCTAAAACTGCGTTCCGTGGCAGCCGAAGATGCTGGCATCATCAAAATTCGTGAAGCTATACTTGTGATAATGAAGATGAAGAACACAGTCCTTTCCAACAGGAGACTGGATTATCAAAACTACTTTTCCATATGAAGTTATTTCCAAACAACTTGCCACTTCTACAACGGTAATCTGCTATTTCATCTATTATTTCTTGCTCCTTTATATTGAGTTTATTTTTTGATATATTAAGTATATGCATGTCTATGACAGAAAGAATTTGGGTTTCATCAAGTTCAGAACCTTGTGATTTTGGATTTAGTAATTCTGCAGCATAATGAATGGGTTTAATAGCAAATTTTTCTCTTTTGTCAACAAACTCCAACAGTTCGGATTTTTCTTTGTCGTCAAGTGAGGACAATGCAAGATTATTCTGAATTACCCTTCTAATATCACAAAATGCTTTTACAGCAAAATGAATGTCGATCAGGGATTCCCCTACGCTACGACCTACGAGCTCGGGACTTCCCCGTAGAAATGCGAGGTTGCAAATAAGTAGGTGAATCCTCAAACTCGATATATTCACCATATTATATGTTTGTAAACAGTTTAATGTTTATAGGGTTGCAAAATATGAAAGATATATTAATAAACATCGGGTTTGAATCGTTAATGACAAGATTTAAGTATTTTTAAAAATATTTCCAATATTCCCAATATTTCCGAGACACGTTTGGAAATTTTCCAATATTTCCATTTACAACACTAGTCAGAGATAACGTCCGCAACATATGGGATTTTTTAATTATTCATATATAGTTCACATCAAATAAACTTTTACTCACGTCATTAAACTTGACCGGCACAGCGTTGCCCATTTTTCTTTTAATCAAAATATTTTAGGAAACAAAAATAAATGAATTATAAATATATAATCAGTTATTATCTTCATAAACAAAACTCAACTTCTTAACAGCACTTAACGGACATAAAGGGCCATTACTACCGCATTCCCGTTCAAACTATTCTAATAAAGTTGCGATGAGTTTTTTACGGCTATTAAGCTACATTGTACACTTCGCACTAAAAGAGGTTCTAAAGAGAACCATGTTCGACTGCAAGGTCTGCTAGTAAACATTTTTAAGCGTAAAGTATCACAACACTGTTTATTTAAACCAAAAACTTGTAATACAAAACTAAAGTGTCAAAACGAATGACAATGTCAGGAAATAAATAAATGAATGTGACAACTTGACATTTTTTACAGCAGAGCTACCACCTAAATCCCAACGCAAATTTAAATTCCAGTTATGTTTATGGTTGGTAACAATGAATTTAAAAATCGCGCCCTCGATTACGTAACTCAAAGTTTAATTGGTATCAAATATAGATGACCGCGCATACATTTTTACTTAGCTACTTCGTGTATAACATTTTATATTAGTTTACAGTAAATTATGGTTAAAAATTTCTGATATCTTTTTCGTTTTCTGTATAATTATACAAAATTAAGTAAAGTGGACCCATTAAAAAGAAAGCGATGACCTACAACATCCGTGGGAGAAACGAAAACAAAGGGTATCCTCTGTATATCGTCGCATTGGTTTCTCATGTCTTTAGATCATAAATGAGGGGGGATTTTAGATAAACCAGTAGCGGTTCATCAATAGGGGCACAAGTGCACGTAAACCCTCCAAATTTAATCTCCCTTTGTTTCCTTCTTAAATTTATTTTGAGGTTGTTTTATAATGTTTGAGGAAGTAGATACGATAACATCTCTAGGAACGGTATTTATAAGAAAACCAAATGCAACCTAGAAAACTCTATGAAAAATAACGGCAGGAAGTAGATGTGTCAACGCACTACAGACAGAGAATTATTAGGAGGAAGAATATCTCTAGAACTTTAAAATTTAGAATATACTAAACACTGACAACAAACAACATGCTGAACGACAGAATATTCCAAGTTGTAATGGGATCTGACACAAGCTCTTCGTTCTTAAGAAACTTAAGAACAGCCTATCTCAAGGGCGGTGCTTGCGCCGCTTTGATTCAGCTTAAATGACGGTTGATCTCAACAAAAAATGGGAAATGTTTCCGAAATTTCCAACCAAACGCTAGCAAAACAGAATTACCCCGCTTTCACCTGAATAACAAACTCGCAAATAGAGAACTCAGTGTCCAGTTTGAAAACACTACTCCCAAACATAATATAAACCTAAAGTACCCAGGTATTCTCGATAGAACACTTTCGTGTAAAGAGCACTTGTCAAAAACAGCAGAGAAGCTGAAAACAAGACAATATAATACAAAAATTGTGCGGAAAATTTTGGGGTGCTTCAGCTTCTACTCTACGCTCGTCAGCTCTGGATCTCGTCTACTCAGCTGCCAAATACTGTGCTCCGATATGGCTCAATAGCCCATATGGTTCACAAAATAGATGCACAGCTCAATGAGAATGATCGCTGGTGTTGCCTCCGATCCAGAAAATCACCCACCAAGACCGCACTAAATTCAATTGAAGACGAATGGAGCATCACCGATGCTTGGTATCAGGAATGGACGTCGAAACAAAACAGTGACATGCCATGCATCACCAACTCTACTAAGGAAAACCTGGTGCACGCTAAACACAATTAGAACGCAGCTTGGCAGATGCGCCTATACTTTACACACACATATCGTGGAGGAATGCCCTGGAACGGCTTATAACGGCAGACCAGAAAATTTTCTATTGGCAACTCCAGAATCAATAGATTATATAAATTTGTTAAATGTTCGTTTGTAATTTTTTTCTTTTTGTCATACGTATTTTGTGTGAATATGGCCATACGCTAAATAAAACTAAACAATAATAGACCAGTAGCACTTAGTTCAATTAAACGGAAAATTCGAGACTAGAGATTTGGAAAAGGAAACAACTACGAAAGATTTTTGGAGGAAAGAGGATAGATCATATATGGACCAGAAGAACAAAAAATGACATAAAGCAGTTATATCATGCACCGAGTGTAAAGGGACATTAGGGTAGGACATTTTGAAAGACTGGCTGAAACAACAGTTCTTAAAATGATAAGACGTGAAGTAGGCGGAAAGAAGGGGTGGATAAAAAGGGGTGGATAAATTTTAATGGATGAAGAATAAAGTCAAATGACAGAAAAAAGAGGAAAAACATAACTAATCAAGCCATGAGCCTTTTGGATAGGCCTTAAATTGATGATTTTATATTCGAAAAGGGGTCTTATTTAGTCTCTGTCGTATGTCAATTTGTTATTCTCAGGCTCTAAACCCCCCCAAAAAAAAATTAGCCACGCGCCGCTACTGGATTTTGGATAAACGTAGCACTAATTAATATTGCCAGTCGGGATTTGACGGTGTAGATTACAGAAAACCGACGCTGTAGCTACACCGGCGACATCTAGTTCGCTCGATCGGCTTTTGACGTAACCTCATTTCGAGCGCTTATTACGAATGCATCCATTATAAATTTATCAGCAGTCGCATTTCAGTTTGATTATTAAGGTTAACCTGCTTATATTAACTCTGGATATGTATGGTAGCTATAGGAAGAAATTAAGCCTATATCCGGGGATGGTTCTGTGATATATGTGTCTATTGATGACCTGAAAATGTTCATTAGATTCCCAGCCGATAAGTGCAATAAATAAATAAAATTGTTTTTTCGAAATTTCGGAGAAACGGTAAGAACTAGAAAAAAAATGTCCAAATAAAAGTTGTGGAGCGTCAAATTTCACATATAAATGATCTCTACACTTTTTTGTTCAGATCAAAATTAACCGAGATAGGATGGCTAGAAGCTAGAGGATGATAGTAGAAATTAAAAAAAATATAAGTTGCTGAAAAATTCACATATTTAACATTTTTATTCATTATTTGCTGGGAAAATGATAAATTCCAATTAAGATTTTTTAAATTCACCCCGAGAAGGGGTGAAAAATATAAATAAAGTGTTTTTTTTAAATTTCGGAGAAACTGTAAGGATCTGGAAAAAAAAATTCAATAAAAACTATTCCCCAATTTTGATTTGAGCGAAAAAAGTATAAAGACAATTTTTATCTAAAACTGGACGTTCTACGACTCTTGTTTGAACTTCTTCTTTCTAGTCCTTACCGTTTATCCGAAATTCGGAAAAATAATTTTATTTAGTTATTTCACCCTTTCTAGGGTGTGAATTTAAAAAAAAACATTTTCACAATTCGTTTTTAGACCTTTCAAAGTAACTTATATCAAAAATTCAAGTTTTTACTAAAACTTCGTGTTTGAAGGCCTATTTTCTTGGACTAATAAGATTGAACTACAGACACGATTTTAGCGTGCAACATTAATTTATAGACAATACATTTTAGTAAACGTTTTTTTATTATTAATTTTATAAGTAAGTTTCTACAATTTGCATACTTTGATTATTGATGAATCGATAGCCGAAAAATAGTCTTTTTGGGGGATAGTCGCGTGACATTTTTTTTTCCACAGGTTGTCCAGCACAAGTATTGACTGATCATGCTTTACAATTCAACTGATTTAAAATTTTAAGTGTTTTTAAAACCTACATTGCGTGTTTAAAAATTACATACCGTAAATTTATAGATAGTAAATATGAAGATTATTACTATAAGAAAATTAAACTTAATTTAATAAAATAACTCACCAACAACAGCTTACAGGACATTCTAACAAACTTCTCATAAAAGTATTTAGTTTACCTGAAACAATAAAAAAATCAAAATTAGATAAATATGATGTAAATACATTCAATTTTAAACATACCTAATATATATATACCTAACCCCCCCCTCACTAGAAAGATAAGAATTGCACATAATCTATATAAAATAAAGTCCCTAAAACACAAACTAGGAGTCTTAATTATCTGCTGATGATGCTAACATGGTTAGCGAAAGGGGCTCCAGTAAAAAAGTAAAGCGTTTTGGTATATTGTGGTGAATTAGTGTTTTATTTTGCTGTTGTAACACCAAAGGTTCCAACCCACAGCTGTAATAACGGAACTTCGCCATCTTGTGCGACAGTTCACGTATTGATGTCGACTTAACTCAATACATACAATCAATATTATAAGATTATTAAACAAGACATACTAATCAATACAAAATGTAAATTCAACGAAATATATTTAAGTAAAATAATAGTGAGAAAATAGTGAGAATTAACTAAATAGTAAATAACTAATAATAACTAAAATACTGAGAAAATAGTATATTCGAATTTAGAAAGATATTGAAATATAAAGAAACTACTTGAAACGTAATGTAAACAAAAATATAAAAAAATGTCTATACCTATGTGACGGATTCATCTGTTTTTCATCAAATATATTCTGTGCTCTGTGTCCCAAGAATGCTGATAAATCTTAGATTTGTGAAAATCTCCCTTTCTTAAATAATCTTTATGTTCTTTAATTCGAACATTTAAGGGTCTGTATCTTTCGCCAATGTAAAATTTATCGCATTCACATGGTATTTTGTAAATTAAATTTTTTGTTTCTTGTTCTGTATTCATTGGTTTAGTGTGTGATAAAATGGATCTAAGTGTATTTTGTGTTTTGAAAGATGTTCGTATCTTATATTGTTTTCCTATTCTTATTTTTTCCGAAACGCCTCGTATGTATGGAAATGTAAATTGTGTATTGTTATTCATTGTGTCTATTATTTGGGGTTTGTATTTCCTTTAATGCTTTGTAAATAAAATATGGTGGATAGTCGTTTTTTATTAATGTATTTTTTATGAGGATTTATATCTGTTTAGTGAAATGTCGTCTGAACATATTATTTTTGCCCTATCATATAAACTTTATATAACACCTTTTTTACACTTATACTCTGATTAGATGTGAAATTTAAGTATTTATTTTATTTTTTTTTATTTTTTTGTAGATTTTCTTGCAATGGCGAAATACCCATGGCCATATAGGATTTTTGGGGGAGACAAAAATAGAGATAGATAACAAATGACAACAACGGTCAAATTTATTATTCTCAGTCATTTTAAATCATTTGGTCAATCAGTAATCTCACAAAATTATTTACAAAATTAGTCGGTTCAGCTAGTAATTATAAACCTATCGAAAAAATGCTCTGGGAATAATCGCCAGCAAACGGGAAAAAATCAATGAAAAATCGATCACCAAATTTTAAATGGCTGTTATCTTACAAAATTTATACAAAGTTGCTCAGAACTATAACCTATTCCTGGCACGCTCTAAACGAACACTGAACTAATTACTATTATTCAGGTTAACGAGTGTATAAACTTAAAAGCTTTACGCCGGAACGGATTAGATTACATAATATAAGAAACAACTTCAAAAGATCGTATTTCTAATAAACCTAACATCGCTCCTAGCAATAAAATAGAGAAGTGTACCGAACCAGTTTAAACGAAGCTATTTACATCGGGTAGAAACACCGAAAGGTCAAGTTTATGATCTTTAAAACGAGTTATACTAGATACGTTTACGTATTTTTGCGTCTAAAATTCGTAGAAATGTATTTTTTTCGTTTTTTTATGTGTGTAACTTTGAATAATGTCACATATAACGTGAAAGAAAAAACGTTAGGTATACCCGAAAAAATGTGAAATGCTCTGGAATATAAAGAAGGAACGATATTATTTAATAAAACTTTTGTCACATGTCGCCAGACATTTACAAGTTTAATATTTTGTCGAGATTTCTTTTAAGAATTTTTTCTCCTTCAAATTTTCAGCACCATATGTACTTTTTAGAGATCATAATATTCAAAAAATAATACATATTTTTTCTTAAATTGAGAGCTATACAATTTTGCAATGATTAATCATTGTATAATTTTATAAAGATAAATAAGAATTCTTCTTGAATAAATGCTACGTATTTCGCTCCACTGAATCATAGGTAAAAAATTAAAAAGCTTGTCAAAGGCTTTCTACTGAACTATTTTGAATTTTTACTAAGATTTTTGTAATGTTGTAATGTTGCTTGAAAAATCTTATTCTCTGTTTAGAGGCTTAATTTCTTCTATTATAATTTTTGCATTGTTATATAGAACTTATAGTTACATATAGTATATATTAAAATACATTATGTTATTAAAATGATTACAACATAGTACCCACGAGGAATCAAGAGACCTAGAGGAAGACCAAACCTGAGACGGGTTAATGATATTAGGAAATTAGCAAGAATAACTTGGGCCTGCATAGCCAACAATAGACAACAATGGGCCCAACTACAAAGAGAGTATCTAAATATATGAGGGAGGTTTGGACCAAACCAAACCATAATTGGAAATGGTTGAATAAGCTGAAAATGATGATGATGATATTAAAGTACTCCACGCGAGCACTTACTTAGTAACTGAGTAACAGAAGGTAACGACAAAGAATAAACTGTCAAAATTACAACGACAAGCATGCTTAGCGGTGACTGGTGCCTTTCATTCTACGCCGTCAAAAGCTATGGAAACCCTACTCGACTTACCTCCTCTTCAAATTATTTTGGAGAGGGAGGCGAGATGGGCTACATATAGGTTTCTAAATATGGCACGAGAGAGCCAAGGAACAATCATGTTCATACAAAACCGACTAGTAGACGAACTACAATCGGATGAGATTCTGGGAATGGTCTCGGATCTCACACCAGCAATCCAACTCTTGACGCGCACCTACAACGTCCTGTTTCCGAATAGGGACGAATGGGATAAGCCGAGAAACGGCTTATTATTTGCGGAAATGTGTTGGTACACGGACGGATTCAAAAACGATAAAGGATCTGGCGCAGGAATTTACTGCAGCAGTCCAAAGACTGAGATCTACCAGAGTCTTGGAAAACACACCACTATTTTCCAAGCTGAGCTATATGCGATTGAAACCTGTGTGCAACTGCTGGTAGAACAGCAATACACCGGAAAACAATAAGCATATTTTCGGATATTCAAGCCGCGTTGAAAGCACTTGAGGCAACGAAAGTACGTCCAGGACGATTCTTCATTGTAAGAAACTACTCAATATATTAGGAGATGGAAACAAAGTGTCGCTAATATGGATACCGGGACATGTCGGCCTAGAGGGAAATGAACGTGCTGATTCCTCGCCAAAACTGGTGCAGGCTCGCCATTCGTGGCCCAGAACCGACACTAAGCGTACCAAAAAATCTCGCAAGAGACAGGCTCTGTGAATGGGTTAGGGGTGTAACGCTTCGGGACTGGTATGACAGTCCCGGAATGGAACATGCCAAAACAATCCTAGCAGGGCCATCCAAACGTAGAACAGATGAACTCCTAAAGGCTGGTAGGAACGGAGCGCGTACGCTTACTGAAACTTACTTAAACCCACGCTAGACTTATCAGACCTAGAAGACATATCACCCTCGGACATAACGGCCTATGTTAAAAGGCTGGGTCTTGAGGGCAAACTTTAATGCTCTTTTTCTATTAAAGAGCTTGTAGAAACTGAGCCACAATAGGCCCTCGCGGCCTCAGTGGAGGGTCCCACCTGGGACTCACTCTTAGTAAAATACAAAAAAAAAATACAACAGAAGGTTAAAAAATGTGACCAAAATGTGTTATTCAATTTATCAGTAAAATTTACAATTATTGCATTATTGCATTATTAAAGCAAGACCTGTCAAATAGCAGGAGTATCCAAAGTGCTGACAAAACAAAATAAAAATCTCAAGACCATAAAAACTTATGAAGATGAGCGAAACGTCAAGATGTTTAAAAAAAATGATTTATTTAACGAACCCCAAGAAAACATGAATTATTGATCTTTAAAAAATGGTTCAAGAAAAGCTTCATGCAAAGTTCATTATGTTATAAAATAGTAAGAATAAGAAATTTAGTGGTAAGCTTTTTATATTAAAAATAATGATGGACAATTGAATACATTTAATTCTCAGCTGCTCCTTATCAGTATTTAAACAGATTTTGATTTATTTATTTTCCAACAACATATTTTATGTATAACAACATACGCAAACATAAATCTCATAATGACATTTACGCAAAGAAATGGAAATTAATGTTAAAAAGAAACTTTATTATGTATGATATGTTATTCAACAAATTTGCTATACCAGAAATAATTGTACATTGAAAAAATAAGCCTTCAATGTAGGGTGTGTATAGGTCAAACCCATTTATTTTTTAAACTGTAAGACCTCGATTTTCAAGTCTAAAAGGTGTTATAAATAACAATGGTTGTTCTATTTTATTTAAAATAAAAAATATTCCGTAACATTGGCTATAGTTGACTTTTATTCTTCCTTAACCTACAAATTCAGGTTTTTAGCTCTAACTTTCAACGTTTTATCGGCTAATTATGTTAACATAGTGAAAAAAGTCTTAGCGCATTGTGATGGACTAGTATTTTATAATCCAAATTTTTGTTTTAGTTTAATCAGTAGAAAATGTACATTTTTGCATACGATTTCTTAACAAAATATATCGTTCTGTATACTACTGGGGGAGATACTTATTCCTCCGCCGCCACTGTACCTATTTTTACCTGGCGCCCCCGACCCGCCGGCTGTTCAAATAACGTCGGCATTCCGCTGTGTTCTGAGGAAGGGCGGTCGAAAAAGGGCCGAAACAAGGCCTGCAGGCCCCTAGCTGCATAGTAGGAATGAAACGATACTAGTTTTTATCTCGATAGCTTTCTATCGATACAACTACTTTTGATATCTATATTCTTTTTTTGACTGTTGCTAATCCTGTGGAGTTAATCAACTGAAGTAGACCATATTATCTCTTTTGGTTCCTCATTCCATGTCTCCTAGATAATTTTCAATATTTAATAATGTCCGGTCTCCTTTTGAAGAATTTCGAAGATTTTCTTTTTGGATATGTGGTCCACCCAGGAAATTCAAAGAATTGGTCTTTATAGCCACGTATACATATGTCAAAGGTTTTAAGTTTCTATGTGGACGCTTTCGTCACTATCCAGAACTTTGCACCATACGAAAGCACACCAGATGTACCTCTCTATTACGGATGCTGGTAATAAGCCAAGCGATTTAAACTTTGCGTACTGCTGCTCTAAATATACATACATATTGCCATTACCCACTGACGAGTATTTGACATGCATCAGAAGAGGGTTGTGATGAAAGGCGTTTTCTTTCATGAGTATTTCTGTGACTGAAAAGCCCGATACGTGATGCTATCTCTCTACCGCACTCCGGACATTCAAAAATGTCATTGCTTTGTTGCCTCTTTACTTTTTGGTTGTCGCTGTTAACTGAGTTGACAATTCTTCTCCATTGCGTTCTATTGTGCCCTGCTTCTTCCCACTCATTCTGCATGTTAATCCCCTTTAAGTTTCCGTGGAAAATATTCTTGTACCTTTTGAGTTGTCCACCCAGTTTCCTCTTACCGTCTACAAGATCACCGTAAAGCAGAGATTTTGGTATGCGGTTTTCTTGCATTTTGCATACGTGGCCAGATCATCTTAAGCGGGATTTTGATCTTCCGGGGAGTACACATGATTTTAGTTTTGTCGATGTTCAGCTTAAGGAACAAAGCTTTATATGACCAGGTATATGTCTTCAACATTTCTTGTAATTGCTGTAACGTTTTTGCAACTAGAGCGCAGTCATCAGCGTATTCAAGTTGTGTGATGAATTTTGTACGTGTTTTTCCCGTTGAATAGCCCTCCGTCGTATCTGTATCTAATGCCCAATCCTTTTTCCTGCAGTTTGCTGTCCACTATAATGCTCTAAATAATCCTCGTATAGACAGAAAAAAACAGGTTCTAAGATTTTTTCATCAGGACATTCTGCGCCTTCCATACTTTCTTCTGTCTAAGACCTTTCCATGGTGCATCAACTGAAATGGACCATAATAATATCTCTTTTGATTCCTCATTATGGGTCCCAGATATTCAAATTTTCGTTCTTTAATAACGTTATTTTGATGTTGTTAATAATAGTTAAAAGTATCGATACTTAGGTTCATCCCTAACAATAAGGGTTCCTTGGAGCGTGACTGAAAGATGATTTTTATTTTACGTGTGTGTGTGGGTTAGGGCCCTTGGTTTAGGTATAAAGGGTCCACCCCACATATTTTGCCGCTTCGGCATTACAACGGTCGCATTGTTAACAGGATATATGCGGACTGGTTTCTCGATGGTTTGGCTAGGAAATCTGTCGAAAATTATACACCTGATGGTTCTTTAGTAAATAATGTACTTTTATATATCTAGTTAGTTAGAATTAAAACCAAAATTAAAAAGGAATCATAATAGAAAGTAAACGTAAACCACCTATAATTTTATATACAAAACATGACGTTGAATTTCACTGGCACCTTAATACCTTTTCTTAGATTTATTAAACTATCTCTTTGAATATACGAGTCATACGACTGCCCATACGATTTAGAAAATATACTAAATTTTTGACTTGTTATATTATAATAGATTAAAAAATAAGCGGATTTTAAAAAACTTAAGACTTAATTTTAATGTTCAATATTTGACATTAACAAAATCGTAGGTTGACATCATAAAGTATTGTTTCTTACTATTATTACCTCTAATTACATTTTTATTTTTTTTTAAATACTACTTATTATCACTCCTTGCATACAAAATCTCAATCAGGATACCCGTTACTTGTTTTTTTTGAGCTAATTAATCCCTCACTATAGAAGTGGGAACTCTAGTTCCTTGGGAGGAACTAGTTTCTTAGTTCTAGTTCCTCCAGAGGAATAGTTCCTTGAACTAGATTTTTAGTTCACAATAGTTCCCGACTAACATTGACATCCCCCTTGCTTGCTAATGCGTTTCGTTGTCAGTCAGAACTATTCACAGTATGATCTGTATAATTTTTATAATGTACGCAGATATAACGAGACGTGTAATTGTGTATGTTAAAAACATATAGGTAAGTTTTATTGCAGATAAAAAAAATAAAATAAAACTCAAATCAGAATTTAAAAAACTATATCACAAATCAATTGGAGCAAATATTACAAAAATTTTACTAAAAATTGCATTTTTCCTCACTTCAAGCTTTTTGTTTTTGTCTAAAAATTCAGAATATCTACTTCGTTTTATAAGATATTTCTTAATTTTAGGGACCTAAAGTGAAATATTCGCATAAAATATTTAAAAAACAAACTAAAAATCAAAAACAGTATCCACGACAATTTTCTGTGGTAATTACGCCGCGCCGGCTGTGGCAATAGACAAGGCCGAATCCATCGTCGTCGCCTTGTATTATATCTCGGATCTGCCGACTGAATAGATTCCCGTGAACTAGTCTTTTAATAGTTCCTCTATGTCCGGATCCGATAACATACGGCTGGCACTCTCCACGCCTGCCTAGCATCAATCGCGCTAGCTGATGCATACGTAAACTAGTCTTTTATTTAGTTCCTCTAGTTCCTTTAGGTCCGGATAACATACGGCATACGGCTGGCACTCCCCACTCCTGCCTAGCATCGATCGCGCTGGCCCGATCCGTTCGTACGTAAACTAGTCTTTTATTTAGTTTAGTTCCTCTAGGTCCGGATCCGATAACGTACGGCTAGCACTCCCCACTCCTGCCTACCATCGGGCTACGCGCGCTAGCCGATCCGTCGCATATTATTCTATATCGCTCACCGTCTCGATCCCGGAATAAGTCCTGAGGAACTAGTTCTTTGAGAAAGCAGGAACTAGTTCCTTTCATTCCGGGGTCGGAATAGTTCATTGGAACTGATTCGTTCACGAACTACACACCTCTACCTCACTATGCCATCTTAAATTGACAAAAAAATAAAGAGTAAAATCTTTACCATGCATATCATGCACATAACTGTTTTGCCTAAAAAAGTTCAAAAACCTTAAATGCATGTTTGACTTTATTATTTTGAAGTAACCTACGAGTGTGTTTGCGTAATATATTAAGGCAGGTTTCACACAGTCACTTATCGTATTCCCACAAGTTATCGGAACCATCTGCCATCACAAATAAAACCGTTATTTCAGGAATTAAAATAATCTTTTTGCTGCAATTCCTTGATACTTATTTACTTTTTATTCTTCTTTTATGTTTCCTGTTTCTTTACCCTCTCAAAATATAATCCTATTTTCCCAATAATAAAGTTTTTTTCTGCAATATTTTGCTTCATTTCACTTCGTTGCAGTCGTTCCCCTACTTCAAAAATAATCGATCAAACCCCAAACATTTTTTTTTTATTTAAATTCTTCCACTTGTATTTGCACTCCCCCTATTTCAAGCGAATAAAAAACTCTCTCAAATCCTTCAATAACTATTCAAACTCGTGATCGTTTTATTGAACTCTGGATGAAATTTTTCCCCTCTCTAGGGAATGCATTTAGAATCAATTCTTGCATGAAAATGTGCATAATGCGTGGTTCCCACATTAAAAACATATTTTTTATGTTATCAGGACAAGTTAAGTTAGAATGAGACATAAAGATAATCAAATTATTCAATATCGCTTGACATAAAGGAAAAATTAGTTACAATATTTCAATCAGTTAAAATATTTTTATGTACTAATTTTAATTGTTCCCAAAGGTTTTCAAGAATATACCCGCTACTGAAGCATAGAAGTTACTTAAAATATAATCTATTAACACTATTAGCAGATACTTAGTTTTAAATTTCTGTAAATTGGTTGGTGCTAACAAGGTAGTCGTAGGGAATGATAAAGATATTTAAGTATGGTATAGTAAAAATATGTTTTTTGAAATATCAAAGAGGAAAAATAGCCATTCTTTACTAACATCTACAGATGCTTGAATTAGAAAAGCTTTTTTAATTTTCCGTTTATAGTTTACTGGTTCGTTCAATATAATTTCTGCATGGATAAAGTCTACTTTATGGTCTGTGTCCCATGATGCTGACAAATTTGAGATTTGCAAAAATCATCTACATCTAAACTGCAGCCACTATTAATTTTATTATATAGATTTTTTATGGCACTTTTCTATTAAATCCTTCATAATCTGCCACAGTTTGAATAATTTTAAGACTTCCCTGGGCAGAAGGTATTGAAAGGATGCATATAATTATATTTTAAAATATTATAATAAAATTTTATGAATAAAAAATAAAATTTTCTTTGTAAAAAATCTAGTTCTGCTAAATTTCGATTTTCGACATTCCTATACAGTCAATAACATCCTTCAAAAATGAAATCCTGAAAATTAATAAACCCGGAAAATTTTTCATCTAATACCTCCACTTGCAGTGAAAGCTTCCACCCCAATTTTATCACCCTCGAAAAAAAATCCCTCAAATCGTTCAATAACTATTCAAACCCATCCTAGCCTTCGCTATATTGGATTCCTGGCGAATTTTTTATCCCTTTTAGTAATGCATTCAGAATTAATTCCAGCATGAAAATATGCGTGTTGCGCCGTTCCCACATTAAAAGTGCTGTGTTTTGTGGAGAGGGCGCCATCTCTCGCGAGCTTTTTTCGTGATTTATTGCTGCTTGAGGAGGTGCTCTGCGCGAAAAGCTTTACTTAATCCGGCTAGAGTCCTTAATCTTGGCGTTGCTGTTCAGGATTAATGGTGGTGTATATTGTATCAAAAATAACGAGACTCTGGGAGTTCTAAAATATTGGAAAAAGCTGTTTAAGAAATTAAATTTGAATAGACTTGTAAGAATAGTTTAGTTTATTTATTATTCTCTATAATTATGCCACGCCCTTTCTAATTCGAAGTTCAATAAAACACAAGATTACTTAATCGGTAATGAGTTGCATAGAGGCCACTAGCTTTTAATTTGGAAAAAATCGAAATAAAAATGAAACTTCTACACCCTGTATCTCCGAAACTAAGCATTTTAGGACATACATTTATACGAACTTTTTTACTTATTTTTATCTGCATAATATGCTGCCGAAGTTTCCGGAATACAATTCGGACCACCCTGTATATGCTATGCTTAACGAAAAAAATAAATTTATATAGTTATATTTTTGTAAAATATGCTATTTTTAACGAAATATTCAAATATCTTAAGAAAATAAATTTAATATAAACATAGCGTGCAAAAAGTATGCATTTTGCATATTTGTGCTTCTTTATATAGCGCTTCAGGATGAAAATAACTTTTCACTGATGATGTAGGTAGGTATATTAAAAATGTTCAATTTATTTTTGTAATCTGTACATTTTCTGTTTCCTCAATAGCCTGCAAATTTCGTGGAATACCTCCCAAAATACACACTTTCGTGTAAATGCCTAATAACGTTAACGCTTAAATTTATTTAGGAAGAGAAAAACTTTTGAACCTAACCATCAATTCGTATTTATAGTGGCTTACAGTACTTTTGTTAATTATACGAATCTTCTCGTTGATGATTGGTTTGAAAAAATTATGACAATATCCCCCAATTAAAATGCGAGTTTCGTAACTCTAATAATTCTAATTCTGAGCTAGCATATGAGTTAGATGCTTTAGCTAGACCGTTATTCAGAAGCTTCAAACCTATCGATGAAAATATGCGTGAAAATTTACTTTCAGGCACACAAACAGAGGATATTGGTACAGAGCGTACAGTATCAATTTTATTATAATGATTTTCTTAGCTTTAAATTAAATGTTTTTTCGTGTTTGCGCGATCTTTACCACTTTTTTTTCTCGTTAGTAGTAGTGGGAACTATCGAATGAATACTATCGAAACATTCGATAGTTGCAATTCATTCGAATAATTCGATAGTTAGTAAGAAAACATTCGTTGAAAACTATTCGAATAAAAATTATCGAATAGATCCGTCATCTGCCTTGAAATATTGTATTCTAGTAATTCGGCAGCAAAAACCATTCATTTATAAAATTCATTCATTTATGAAATTCATTTATTCGTCAGGATCGATTATAATAAAATATTAACTGAATTTTAGTTGTCGCCCGGCGACGTAGGTTTCTTTCGAGAAACCCGACAGCGGTCGGTGGCAATGCCATGAAAGAAGCCGGCATCTTTGATTTTTTGCGGAGTCAGATATAGATAAGGACACATTATTTTTTTTATTGAGTGCTAGTATTTACACAGAAAATACATTATGAAGGGCGCTGTTGCCATATTTTGGTATTAGTTGATATTAGCAAAGAATATTATTGTTTGGCTTTAGTTAGTTAGGGATAGTATGTCTATATATTCTGCATTCTTTTTTATTAATATTCTGTTGTTACACTGCAATAATACTTGTTATTTTGGATGTAGGAAAATGATTTTTAATGTTTTTAAGCAAAGACTGGTTTAATAAATAATAATAACAGTAATAATTTGTTATACCTATTAACAACAAAATTTAAAATCATTTAATATAAATATATTTTTTAAGTAGTAGCAAAATATAAACAACAAATTAGATGTCAAAATTATTTATATTAGATCCTATTTAAAAATAATATAGTCTCTAAATTTTTTGTGTGTGGCAACGCTGGTTTATTAAATAATAATAATTACAGAACTAATTTGTTATATTAACAACAAATTTTAAAATCATGAAATATAAACATTTATTAATTTTCTAAGCATGCAGTGTAATGGAAGGAAAATATAAATAAAAAATTAGAAATCAAAATTATTTATATTAGGTGCTTTATATTACTAGGTATTTAAAAATTATATTTACTTTTACTGGCATTTACTTTAAAAAATAAATGAAATATTTCTTCGCAAAAAACTACATATAAGAGAATTAGCATAAACAAAATACAAACATCGTTAACTTTTTTTTTTAAATTGGCACGTGTAAAACTTTCATTTTAATTTTCTCACCCCATAGTTTGAGTTCGATAACCATTTACTTAACCACATTACTTAAATATGATTATTAAGTTCAACTAATTCATATTATTAAAACATCTAAAATACAAATATGTATTTTTAAAATTAATTGTAAGTTCATCTCATCTCTCTTAAAAATTGCTACTTCTCAAAATTTCCCATTAAAAAATAGACCATATACCATATAAAATTAAATAATTGAAAGATCGGACTACGGAAAACCACACAAATTTTCGGAAAAATTTTGACCACCTGCACATGCACACAATCGTCAATAAATAAAATTAATAAATAACTACTATTTTAGTATTTTAACTATTTTAATAAACGCAAAAATAGCACAGTATTTATACGGCGAAGTTATAAAAATTTGGAAGAACTAATAATGCACTGACGCATACAAAAATCAAACGAATACTAAATTTCATTTATCAAAAGCATTCGATAGTCGTGGCTCAACGATAACCATTTAGTCGCACGGCGAGGTTGTCACATATGCTTTAGTATACAAATGAATATATGATTTTATTCGAATAAAACCATTCGATAGTTGAAATCATTCATTCATTAACCATTCGATAGTCTAATCCATTCGATAGTTCCCATCGCTACTCGTTAGCTCGTGCGTCAAGGCCGAGTCGTGTAAATTGTCACTCCTAAAGCGTAAAAAAGTTTCATCTAAAAAAATAGTACAATTTTTATGAATAGTTAAAATCGTTAACAGGAAATGCAATATATATGCAGTTTTTTTTTCAATACCAAATCACCGCGTCTAATTTACGTAAACCTTAACAATGAAAATCGAATTTCTATCACAAGAATAGAAATTTCTTCCAACAACAAGAGAACCTTTAAAATTTTCGAAACTTTTGTGGTGCTACCGCTGCGAGTTCTACCTGAAACCCTATTATAACAAGACCGATTCTTGAAATACAATTTTCCACTCCCACCTACCTACTCGTTATTTTCTGTCTAAGTTAGTCGGTTTCTAAGGGTTTTCTACCTGTTGCCGGGCCCGAACGACTTGTTGGAATAGATATACTACCTAGATATTTCGTGAAATTAATGTTGTGCCGTCTCAAGTTAGCGAGATTTATTTTTGAGAAATATAAATACGAGCTAGGGTTTGGAATAGTTTCACTTTCTGGGAGATTTTGTTACTGTATGTTAATGATATTCGTATTAGAATAACAGTAAATCCTAGGTTTTACCGCATTTCGGGCATTTACAGTAACATACAGGGTGTTGCATCGTCGAGGGGGACATAGGAAATTCCATGTAAATTTTAATGGGGTCAATTATCGGCTTCCCTAATTATTTTAGAGAATAATTCTATTTAGATTTATCGAAGAGCACTAAAACCCACATTCAAAAGAATAACTTCAGATATTTTTGATTAGCCTGTTTACGAGTTATCGCGGATTTCTTTTTAAATATTTCTCCTTTCTAATGGCCCTGTATTTACTTATGAGCACCAGTAAAGGTAAAAGATAACTGTCAAATGAAGTTGTCATTTCAGAAATTTATCTATTTAGTGCTTTATTATTATTATTAAAAACTCATACCTACATCGAAAATATTAGCCATGAATTACACTACCGAAGAAAAAGTATTGATGATTAAATGGTATTATCAAGGAAATAGTTATCAAAAGGTTTCGGACATGTTTGCTGCTCTTTATCCGAATAGACCGATACCTGGAAAATCTACAATCGCAAGGAATATCCAGAGATTTGAGACCAAAGGTACCCTAATAAATAACTGCAGATGTGAAGCAAGGCAGGAACAAAGAGAAGATGCAAGAAATGATACCGACTCGGAAGTTTTATTGTACGTGGAAAAGAACGATGGAAAGATCGGCACAAGGAAACTTGAGGATGAAATAAGAATAGATCACACTACAGCGTTTCGAATTTTAAAACGACATAAATACTATTCCTTCAAATATGAAAAGCACCAAGAGCTACGAGATGGGGACGAAATACGGCGGCAAGCGTTTTGTTTTGATATAATGGAAAGAGCAAACACGGATAGGGAATTTAAAAAAAACATATGTTTCACTGACGAAAGCACGTTTACCTTAAATAATGAACCCAATGTTCAAAATTATCGATATGGGAACAAAGCAAACCAATACAGGTTTGTCGAAACAAGGACGCAATATCCACAGAAAGTAAATCTTTGGGCAGGGATATTCCGACACAATATTATCGGGCCATTATTTCTTACGCGAAATTTAAATGCAGAATATTATTTGGAAATACTAGAAAATCATATTTTACTTGCTTTACATGATGCCGCTAGGGAAAATCAGGAAGTTTGGTACCAAATGGCTGGCTGCCCGGCACATTGTACCTTGGCTGTTCGGGAATATTTAGACAATAGTTTTAACGGAAACGTTATTGGCCTAAATCATACAGTAAATTGTCCAGCAAGGTCTCCTGATATTTCGCCAAATTACTTCTTTCTCTGGGGCCATTTAAAAAATAGGATATACAAGGATAAAAAATACCCAAATCTAGACGAGTTAAAAAATGCTATTTCTGCCGAATGCAATATAATTTCAGTTTACCAACTAGCGAATGTAAGAAGAGAATTTTATGATCGCCTGGGTTATTGTCTAGCAGTCGATGGAGAAATATTTAAACATATTAAATTCTAAAGTTCTAACAATTTAATAGTACTTAAATTAATAAATTATTGAATATTGTAATAATACTATAATTAACCTTGTAATTGATTACTTTATTTTTTTTTAATTCATATTAATTTGTATTTATAAATACATCTTTAAGATTTCCGATGTAGGAATGAGTTTTCAATAATAATAAAGCACTAAATAGGCAAATTTCTGAAATGACAACTTTATTTGACAGTTATCTTTTACCTTGACTGGTGCTGATAAGTAAATACAGGGCCATAAGAAAGGAGAAATATTTAAAAAGAAATCGGCGTTAACTCGTAAACGAGCTAATCAAAAATATCTAAAGTTATTCTTTTGAATGTGGGTTTTAGTGCTCTTCAATCAACCTAAATAGAATTATTCTCTAAAATAATTAGGGAAGCCAATAATTGACCCCATTAAAATTTACATGGGATTTCCTATTTCCCGTCCGACGATGCAACACCCGGTATATATTTCTTATATGATGAAATAAATTGAAAAAAAATCCAGTAAACGTTAAACTAAAACATAAAAATAGGTAAATGCTATTTACGTTGTCTATTCTTTATGTTATAATAGTCCAATTATTGAAAACAGGAAATATATTCCAAAATCATAAAAAACCTATGCGAAGCAAAATGTAATATCGTCATTAGATATAAGGTGGGGTGCCTTATAAAGCCTCCTCGCGCTTTCATTTTGAGCGAAGCTTTCAGAGCTCTTATCTGCGCGTCGATGGTGTTTGCTCTGAATGTGTGACAATATTGTTTGGCGATAATGAAAGCACTTATGGCGTTTAAGGGGTTGATTATACGAAGGGGTGAGATTCAGCCAGCCGTCTTCGGCATTTGTTTATGAATTAGTATCGCGCGCAAACATCGTTGCCAGAATAAACTGACGAGGATGACGAGTTGTTTGTTATTCGATATAGAGAGAAATCGGAAAGTTACTCTTAGAACATTGTGTTAAATTTTTTAATGTCTTTATAACCGGGTGTTTTTCAAAACCCCTTTTTTATATTTCACAATAGAAAAAAAATACATTTAGTCTTTCGGTTTGTAAAAACTATAAAGCAGATAAAGCCCCATAATCATAAAAACCACCATAATGTCGTTCCTTTTTCGCTACGACGCATTCTTAAAAAGGCAGTTAAATATATCTCTTTCCCAGATCGTAAATATCAAGGGAAATTTGGTTGTTTGAAGTTTTCCAGCCAGCCTTGCTTCTGTCGTTACTTCCAGACCATTTGCCTTGAAAGATGTGTCTTTGCGGGTTTTTTGGGGGGTCGCCCTGTTACAACAAGGATACATTGGAAGAGGGAGAGAACGCTAAAGTATTATGTTAGCATGTTTTGTCAACATACACATTATTTTTTCATATTACATAAAAGGTAAAACTGGTAACAGAACAAAAAATTAAGCCTATCATCAATTGTGGAACAGAAATTTAAAAAATACGGAAGTTACTTTTTTGTAAAATACCAGTCCGTAAAATCCAATATACCGTAGATAAAGGACACAAGTTTAGATTGGAATGCTCGGCTTGCCGCCAAAACTTAAAGTGCTTAAAGCGCTCATTTTCAAAATAATTATTGCTTGTGAGTTTAATTTAAATTTTATTCACTCGAACTCAAAAAATTGTGAAAAAGTGGCATTAAAAGCTAAAAAAGCTGTGTGAACTGTGAACTGCAAGAACCATCGCATTACATATTGGCAAAAACTAATTCATAATGAAGATTATTCTAAGCGTTATTATGGGTCATTTATTTATTGATATACATCTTACAAACTAATATAATCACAGAATATAATAAAAATTAACTTTGAACGTGGTATAATGTGCTTATCAATAAAACTTACTTTTCTGACTGCAGTCAAATGACAAGAAAGGACATTTATTATCACGTCCTCGTTCAAATTGTTTATCAGCGAAGCTACAAGCTCTTTGCTTCGACTGTTTAAATGCTTCGGAATATTTTCAACACACAATTTCAAGAAATGCAATACAAAAACTCGAAAATTTAGTTCTTAAAAGAACTGTTTGTGCTTAAAAGCGCAATTTTTAAGAAAATACTACGAAAATAGGCAAAAACCGAGAATTGCTCACAAAGATTCAATAGGAAGACGATATTATACAAAATAATGACTGACACTAGGATAATTCTCAAATAATATAGGACAACATTGCTGAACACGACGCAATGTGACCAACATAGCGATAATAAAATTCGGTTTAAACTAATTTTTGCAGCTTTAATCTAAATAAAATATCTGTTGCAATCATTTGCTCTATAAAGTAAAATGAAGAGCTGCTTGGTATCTTAAATTATACAACAAATTTAAACATTTTTACCAAAATTAGGTTTATTGACTTTAATGTCAATGTCGATATGATTGATGACGTGCATCGGAAAATGTTTTGCGATTACAATATATTTAATTCTAAGGATAGTTTATTAAAAAATTACTGAAGGCCCAAAACTTACAACCGGTAATATTAATTTACCGCTTCATTGTGTGCAGTTTCCAAACTTCTCCAACTGAAGCACGAACATCTGTCAACTGGCCCTTAGAGTTTCGCGAAACTTCGTCGAATTATTTAAGAAGTACAACTACCTAGCCCGTACCGAAGTTAGCTGTGAGGCAAGACCATTATGCATGTCCAAACGTACATTGTATTACGTCGTATTAGAGTGGGCGCTATTGCCAAATGAGCAATACGGACTGCTCTAAAGTCCTCTGCAAAGTTTGGGACAAGAAGTCGGTCGCGCACGTCATTGTACCATACTGTTGGACAATGTAGGTATAATCTTGTGTTTGCTTAACAAATTAAAAATGTATATGGCAGTTAAAACCACAGAAATATATAAAAGAAAATACTAACCAATTTCTTTTGTAAATTTACAAGTTCATCATCATCATTTGCAGCTTATTCAACCATTTTCAACTATGGTGTAACCTCTTGATGTTGTTGGATCTAGTGTTACGACTCCGAGGACACTAATATATTGATTTTATTCATCTTTTCTCTGATAATTTTTCAGACGCAGTTTTTGAAAAGATCCAAAATTGATTAAACTATCTTCTAATTTTTTAAAAATGGCTGGGTTTGGTTGCTCGCGCTCTGGATACCGCTCAAAATATAAATCAGCTGCCATTTGCTTATGTATGTTAGACTCAATATAACATTCTAACATATTATATTTCTCAAAATTTTAAAATTTACTAATTTTTTTATTATTTAAAATACACACACTTCAATCTGTTGAAATTAAATGTCCCGCATCCATCAAAGGTATGTTCCGATCACCATGAAAACCGTTTACTTTGTTACTCGGCGCGGCCTACTATCTACTAAGTGGATAGATTAAAAAAAAATTGAAATATTGACGTTAATAATGAAAATAAATATAGAGTGTTATATATTTTCGAGAAGCCCATGCCAAGCTGAATAAGAAAATTTAAAAATATACAGGGGGTTCTATTTAAAAAAACATAAGTATAGTTAATATCTCAAAAAATATTTTTTTCGAAAAAAGTCTCACTACGCCACTGCATTCTACACAGAAAAGTACCTTTAGAATGTATAATTCATTTTTCCGTGGTTGCTGAAATAAACAAACTATCGAACATCTTCAAAAAGTACAAAATTTGAGAATCCCCCTGTAGCTTCGAAATAATATATAATTTTTTCAAAAAAAGAACCCGAGACTGCAGTATCAAAATTTGAATATTACTCACGGTTTCCTAGATACCCTATAGAAACAACCAAAATGGTCCACCCTGTACAATACGAAAAAATGTACAAGCATCTGCCTTTGGATATCAAGTCGCTTTCATTCTTTCCCGCATTTCGCAAAGCTCTGAAATCATACTTACTGGATATGCGGTAAACGACTTTTTTGTTGATATTTCATCTTGAACAATTTTGAATTTTAAAATTTTGATCATCTCACACACTGGTAAAAAATCTGGCATTTAATGATAACTCTAAATTGGTTATGTTTTTTTTGCCGTTTAGAATTTTCCAATTGTAAAATTTTTATTAATACGTTTTTTTGTGTTCTGCAATGTCCATGTACATATGTTTTTTATTTGTAATTTGAATGACGTATTTTTTTTTGAATTGTATGATGCTTAGTTGGATCTTTTATTATTTGTATATATTATTTTTTGTGCTTTTATTATTTGTATATTTATTGTGCTTTTTTTGTTTTTTAAATGCTTTGTCGATGAAGCTATTTTTGCTTTTTGTACATAAAACCGTTATTTGTTATTATTAATATTATAAGCGATCAACAATACCATCTTTCACTCTGTAGATAATTATATTTGAACTAATGTTGATTAATCAATTATCCAAGGATTCCATACATAATTAACGTTTTCTTACGACGAATTGTTGAATTCTAGTCTATATATCCTTGGAAAATGGCCCCCTCAAGCACAATATAATTGAAATTTACAGGCGAGTGTATAGAGGATTATTCGGGAATTAATTCTGGCATAACTGTAACTTTATATCGTCTAAATCAATATGGCCCTATTCGATTTGGGTTACATAATGGCGGTAAATCCCAGGCATTAGATAGAGAACGGTTTCAGATTTACCGACTAGACACTAGAAAAAGTTTCGTTGAATTGTGTCTGGAATGAAGAAAATTTATTTGAGTTTCGGTAAAAAAATTTTGATACAAATTTCTTTTTTTGAGAAATATATATGATTTTACACAAAATTGAACAATTGTATATTAAGTACTTTAATTCTTAATCAAGTAACGGCGTTGATGTCAATGCTGCGTTCTACGAGTACATTGTAAATAACCAATGACGGAACCAATGGTTGCTAAAAGGAACAGGGGCACAGATAAGTGTCCACCAGGTATTATTGAGTAATGTCTATACCATTTGGCGGACTTATTCCTTGACAAAAGGTTTGGTATTCTGTTTTTTAGATAATAGAAATATAAAAAGTAAAAAAGCATGCTACTTTATAACCTCTTTTAACATGCTACTGTCTAACCAACAAAAGCAGATTATATTTTAGTGTCATTAGATAGCAACTGTTAATTTAAAATTGGATTTTATGCAATGACAATTTGTCAGAACGTCAACGGTTTATATTACGCTATGTTCTATGCATAGATAATGGAAACAAGTTTAGATTGGAACTTTGAATAAGAAGACTAAGGAAGGAGCATAATGCTATCCATGTATTCATGCATGGTGGGCGGGAAAAGGACTCTAGGGTCGGGATCCTTGACAGTTCTGTTTGACGATTCATTTGACACATTTGAATTTAATTTGAAATATTGTGGATTTCTCAGTCTTTACGGAGCTTATTTTATATTATTTATTCTACTACTGATAGTTGTATAAAGGTAGTAAATCTAGATGGAAATTGTGGCAGAACTGAAATTAACAGTGACACTATCGCGATTTATCGAAAAAGATAGTTGGTTGGCGTGCGGTAGATCTCGGCAAAAATGGAGTGAAATAATAGAACAACTTTTCGCTAGTAAGTGACTATATAATATACATACGTGTAGTAAACCGATCATTTATGAAATTCACTTAAATTAACTAATTATATATTTTTTCTTGCATTTTTGCTTTTATTTACTACTTGTCAAAGATTAGATGTCAAAGAATTTAGATACTTCAGTTTGACTTACCTGCTTCAGTAGCGTATCGGATGTTTGTTTTAATAAATAATTATTAAAACTTATCTATTTTTTTTATTATAATAATATGTTTTTATAACAATTTTAATAACTATCAACATTTATTCAAAACGTAAAATAAAAAAAAATTATTGAGTCTACCCCACGTCTACCCTACATCATAGTTTTACATTTTTTAAATAAAATTAGAACGGCACTGATAAACAGGAATTTAAGTCGGCCATATTTTAGTCCTATCGCGGTGGACCTAAGATTTCTGATATGCTCCTTCCTTAGTCTTCTTATTCAAAGGATTGGAATGCTCGGCTTGCCGCCAAAAATTGTTTTGGAGCGCATACGTTGTGGGGCGCTGCTATAACGGTTGCTAAGAACAACCGCAAACAAGAACAGAAATAATTTTCTCTTGTCAAAGTCAGAATCTTCAAAAATAATTATAAAATCTTTCAAAATTTAAACCGCCCTCACTGAAAAAATACCAAAACGTGCTTAAAGCGTCCATTTTCAAAGTAATTATTGCTATATTGTGAGTTTAGTTTAAATTTGATTCACTCAAACCCGTGATAATTGTGAAAAAGTTACATTAAAAGCTTAAAAAGCTGTGTGAACTGCGAACTGCAAAAATCATCGTGGATCGTGGTATAACGTCGGTTTCCAATGTTTCGTAGGTATTTCATACATATTCTTATAAAAAATAAAGTTTCTTATATGCAACACACTGTATTTTATTTAAAAAAATAAACTGAAAAAATAATAAACTTGAATAAATAATATTTGGCGACATAATTCCGAGAAAAGCCGATCAGTTCCGAAATTGTCAAAAGCTTTGGAGAGCGACCGTTGTAAGAATAGCGCCAAACAGTATTTACATTGTCCTTATGGGCACTTTCCAATCTAAATTTGTTTCTTTTATCTATGATTCTATGACTGTTCAAAAATCTCAGATTTGTATAATCACATTTTATTTATAACATTTACAATTCTTTTATTCCAACATATAAGTATGCCTTAGCTGTCTAGACTTTCCGCAAATAAATTTTTTAGTGTTTGATTTAAAAGATTGTATTAAAAAAAACAATCAAAACAAATTAAATTCCTAAAATAGATTACATTCATAAAATTTTATTAATAATCGTAAGTAAAAAAACAGTAATTAAACTAAAGTAATTTGAATACTCCGAAGCGTAAATAATAAATCTTTATTAAGAAAAAAGTAATATAGAAAAGTTCAACCACACAAAAAACAACCGTTGTTTTTTTTGGATTCTCTGAGATATATAGAAAAAAACAAAGTCCTTTAATAACTTTAGGCAGAAGAGTCAGAAAAAGAAAGGTTAAGAACAAAACGAACCTCGCACATAAATTATCTGGAAGTCAAACAGAAGACGTCTCGAAAAGTCCCTTTTTTTCTCATTAACACCGAATCAAAAGACCTTATAATTAAAAAGGGGCAAGTCTAAGGAAAGAAAAAAGGAAAGTCGCCTTGATCTCTTGCTACTTTCGAGGGATTTCTAGTGAGTTAGCTTAAGTTTAGTGCTTAGCTGGACCATAAAAACCGGCCTTTAACTATCAGGCTGTTTCGATTAGAGATAGAGTAGGGTCAAGAGGACTAAGCTGGTTAAATTATTTTCGAGGTGTGATGGATATTATGATTCAGAAAAAAATGTGTAGAAAAAGATCCAATTCTTAGATTAAAAAAGTATTTTGCAGGTAGAAAAAGGTATCTTTATACACTTCTAAGTTTGGAGTGTTAGATAGAGTGACCTAAATTTTATCGGAAGAAACTTTGTTAACATTTGCTAACAGCTAGATATAATTCGTCACAGTCGCTTTATTTTGGACACAAACTGTTAAATGTTCTACTTAGTATTTAGTGCTTAAAATAAAATGTGTAAGTGCGGAATTTAAATTTCCCGCTGGGATTAAGGTGGTAGCTCTGCTGAAAGAGATGTCAAGTTGCTACATTTATTTATTAATTTCCTGATACTGTCATTCGTTTTGACACTTAGTTTTGTATTGCGAGTTTTAGGATAAAATGAATAGTGTTGTGATACTTTAAGTCTAAACATTTTTACTAGCAGATCTTACATCGAACATTGTCCTTGCCTTGAAGCAGTCGAACATTGTCCTTGTTAGAAGCTCTTTTAGTGCGAAGTGTACAAGATAGCTTAATAGCCGTAAAAAAGTCATCGCAACTTTATTCGAATATTTTGAACGAGAAATTTGTAGTAATGGCTCTTCATGTACCTTACGTGTTGTTAAGGAGGTGAGTTTTGTTGATGTAAATAATAACTGTTTATATATTTATAATTAATTAATTTATGTGTCCTTAAATAGTTTGATTAAAAGCAAATATGTAAACGTGAGCAACGCTGTGCCGGTCAAGCTTAATCACGTGACTAAAAGTTTATTTGATTTAAACTATATATCCGGAGCTATAGGAATGGTTCAGTCCCCAGGTGAATAAACCTTTGATTTAGAGAGACAAGAAGAAGACCATAATAGTTCTGAAAAAATAGCAGTAGCAAAAGGCTAATAACCAACTCATTAAATCTATCTAAATGCATCAGAGTGTATTAAAATATTAAAAAAGTATTACTTTTGCTATTTTCTTCAGATACGTTTCAAAAGATGAAGAAAGAATTTGTATACTTCGTTCCATCGTCCAACTGAACCTAGTGTATCATCAATTTATAATACGTAAAAATATTTTAATTTATTTATCGTATATTTTTGTTACCAGATTCTTATTTTTATATTTATCAAAGGAATATCCTTGATCTGCAGTGTAATCAATCCATTCATCCAAAATTAAAAACGATTCTATTTAATTTCGCCAAAATATTTAAAGAAATGCGTCTCATACTTCGATAAATTATGGTGTTAAATGGAATTAAATGTGTAAAATGTTCTTTTAATACCTACTTGTCTATTAAACAAGATAGTATTTTATATAGCAATAAATCTAAGATACATATTTAAAAAGAATACACCGAATAAAAAATAGTTTTTCATACAAATATTATTTTTTTATTTCCACTCGGTATTAAATATACAATGATAGAAAAAAAACATTTCTTTTCTTACAGGTCCAGTGAAGCATATCTTAAATAACGAAAGATCGAGAATAGATTTTTTGCCGAATAGTGGAAAGAAAGTAGATGGGGAAACATCAAAATCGAAGGAAGGAAAATAATGGGGGATATGAAAATGATAAATAATGAAAGCAGGGGCAAAATAAGTCGAAGCTTTTTCCACTTAAGGGCGAAAGAAAAACCTCAGGGCAGACGAATTCTGATTAAACCCAAGATCCGTGATTAAAAGAAATGTTATTTGGTAAGGTTAAGTTTCGGTTTCGCAGATAAAGCCTAGATACTATCTTGATTAAATAAGATTTATGACTTACTTTGATAAAACAAAAACAAAAATTATTAGGAATAGTTTAATAATTTATTAATATAAAATTATATTATAAAATATTGCTTTTTTTCTATTTTCTTCTTATTATAAGCACAGGGTAGCTCATATGGTGCGGAGGCTCTAAGGAGAACGGTAGTTTACATCAAAATTTCAGGTCAGGGGCTTGGAACACCCTCAAAAAGAAAGTTCCACTGCTCCAACTCCCAGTGGATGACATACCAAGAATTTACAACTTTGAGAAACACCTCACTGTAGTATTGAGTAATAAAAAGGATTGGAAGAAAGAAACGCTTACTCAGCATATAAAAGACCATACCATCACGTGGTATACTGATGCTTCCAAAACCAAAGCAGGGACAGGGATAGGAGTATTTGGGCCGCAAACTAAATACTCCCAACCAATGGGCACCTACCCCAGTATCCTTCAGGCAGAAATTTACGCTATCGAAAGATGCGTACAATTTATCTTAGATAGGAACTATCGAAAACAGGAAATTGCCATCCTATCCGATAGTCAAGCAGCACTTAACGCGATCAACTCAGTAACCATCAATTCGAAGTTGGTTAAAGAATGCCTAGAGAAGCTCAACAAATTAGGCAAAGAAAATAAAGTCCTCCTACTCTGGGTGCCTGCTCACCAAGGGATAGTAGGCAATGAAAAAGCAAATGATCTAGCTAGAAAAGGAGCGAACACTCCATTAACTGAACCAGAACCGTTCTGTTTTCCAAACGGGAACCAACTGAAAGCGGAACTGAAGAATCTGGAAGACTCCATCCGTAACTTGGAATGGGTGTCGTCCAACGGTCTGACACTCGAAAACTCGACCGAGAAAAATCAAAGGTTTTCCTTGATTTAAGTAAAAACAATCTTCGGATTGTCACGGGGTTTCTAACAGGACACTGTCTCCTCAACGAACACCTCAGTAAGCTGAAACTGAGAAACAACGGCGAATGCAGATTTTGTGGGGAAAATGGGGAAACACCAGAACACCTTATCACTGAGTGCGCCGAGACGACGATCATTCGTGCCACGAACCTTGGTACCTCTGATGTCGAGGATGGAGACTGGCCTCTGTAGAGCTGTCTGAGGTACTGGCTTTTGTTAAAGCCCTGAGACTGTGTAACACACAATAGATCTATAAGGTCGCGGTGATTAACTCCCCTCCTAAACATTCTACATTATATCAAAATGAAGTTTTGGGAGCATATGAAGTTTAATTGAAAGCATTTCATAAAAATATATTGAGTTATACAGGGTGTCCCCAAAAAAAGTTACACTTCAAGGTTGTGCTTTTTTGTAACGGAACACCCTATATATTAATTGATTTTCGTATTCTAAGACAAAAATAAAGAACATTTTGTGAAAAAGAAGAGTAAATTTTAAATTTCAATAACAGCTAGCATTTAAGTGTTCTATTAATTGGTGAATGCACACTGCAATGAAAATATCTAGGAAATTGCTCTTGTGTTCATTTTTGGCATCTAACAACACTGTATCCAAACACTATTTACTACTTTAAACTCATAAAAACTTGTATAAAGAGTTTTGAATATTTTCGCAATATCTTGTGCAGTGAAGCGTTTTTAATCCTTATCGATCTTTAACTTAATCCATGAATTCAAGTAATTTAGTTCTTGCGGTGATTTATAAACAACTAATTTATTCTCGTTTAAGTATTCTGCTTCTAAAGGTAAACAAGTCAAACCGAACGGTACAGTTGATTAACGATTGGCTCTGACATTATTCGAGTGGCATTTTCAGGCCAATCTCATTGAAAATCGAACGAAAACGTTTTAGCAAACACTACCATACCTTGATACGGTATTTACGTATACGCATGTACAAAAGAATCGCACGCAGTCATGTGACAGGCTTGGATAAACGGAGTTGTTCCAGAATATTAATTTCTAAGCTCGCTTGGGCAGACTTGTCACGATTTGGCTATTTTTTAAGAGCGATAACGATATAGGGCAGGGACAGCAAGCACCACTGGCTTGAATTAATTTCTAGAACCGAGTCCGGTTGCCGAGGTACAAATCGTGCAGTATTTGCCAAACAGATGGCATATAGGTTAACATCCAGAGATTCGTTAAACAAATCTAGATGTTCATGTTAAATCTCTCTCTTTTACGTTATTTTTTTATTGTTTCAATAATATTTTTATTTGCAGCAAAGGGCACACATATATATTAAAAAAGTAAAAATTATATAAGAAAATTAGGGTGAGTCAAAAAAATCGACATTTTTCACTTTAGACTCTAAAAAACAGGTTGTAGACATCTCAAAAAAATACTCTCCATTAATTTTAATAGGATTAAACCTCCGTTTTTCAGTTTTCAATTTTTTCCTTATTATTAGAAAGAAAAATTCATATCTCGATATCTACTCATTGGAAAAAATTGGCGCCGGGAGGCACGTATAGCCGCCCATACTAAAATATGTTAATATTTCGAAAACTGCGACTTGACTGATTTTGATGTTATTATAAACTAGGTTTTTCCCGCGACTATACGTTCGCGTTACACCTCGAATAGTTCATGCATTGATTTAAATGATTTACTTTGTATATAGAGCTAGTGAACCTTACAAATGCCCTATTTAAACTATGTTTTTAAAAGTTTTAGAGCTACTCGTATTTCATATAAAAGTTATCAATTGTCGATTTTCTGGGTATTATACAGTGCAAATCTTGAATAAGTGCAAATATTTTCAGGGCTGGTATATGTCGATAAAAAAAAACATATTTTCTCTTTACCGTTTTTCAAATAACTCCAAAATAACTGAGTTATTTTACTTTAAAAATTTCCCAAAAAAAATAGTTTTGCTTAAATTTTGAGAACCACTGCAGCTTTTCGGGTTTTTCTGTCTTGTAAATTTAATCTACTACCTAACTATGTTGTCATATTATCAAGAAATTACGGTTTTTAACTAAAAACTAAAAAAAATTCAAAAAGTTTTTCAAAAAATTCCGAATTTTCAAAAAAAATTTCGCGAAAAAACTCATAATCGTGTTTCTGGGTTCAAATATACCTACTACCGCTAAGAATAATTGCACTTATTTAAGACTAGCTCGACAAAAAATCGATATTGTTATTTTTGACTTATTACATATTTTTTACTTAAAATTTATAAAAAGCCGACAATATTCCAATTTCAAGAGCATTTTTATTCTCTTTAAATATTATTATGTACTTGAGAAAATTCGAAACTTTAAAAACCGTTTTTTATTTTTTCATCGCTTGTATATGACTTTATGACACACTTTGTATACCAAAAATAAAACTTTTGATTAGAGCCGTCTGAAATAAAAAATCTTAATAATTCTAGAAGTTATCGAAATCAAAGTATTTCAAAGAAGTACAATTTTGGCCACAAAATGTTTTTGAAATCTTGCTTTTTTTAACACTTTTTTTCAATTTTTTCTAACTACTTCCATTGACTGAAACTAATTATGTATGGTTGGATAGAGGGTGGATGGCGATCTTCCAGGGCGGTTTTTTATTTCTTATTTATATATAGATTATTTTCGAAACCGAACCAAAGTCAATTTCAAAGAAATTTTGCAAAATCTGAAAAAATAAAATCTCTCCAAAATAATAAATAGTGAAATGATTATTTACCCTCTATAGATAGAACCCCTACCTATGGTCCCATATAAACTGAATTACTAAAATAAATAGTTTTGAAATATGAAGTTTTCAAATGAATATTTGAAATTTTCAATTGTCGCTTTTTTCGCAATTTTTTTTTAAGAGCACTAATACTCTATTTATAGTTATTTTTTATTCCTTGAAGGATAATTGAAGAAGAAATATTTCGTTTATATTATTGATGTGTCACTAAATAAACCCTAGTATACAATTTGATACTGCTAGATGTTATAGTAATGCATTTTCGTACAGCAAACTTTCATTCCCTATTCTACTCCCTAAGATTATAAATTTCATAAAATCGTTTTATCCAAATAATTAACTCATGTCTTTTAAATGATCTTTTGTACCAATTTTTATGTGTATAATCCAGAGGTCACCAAGTTTTATATAAATTTTTACTAACTTTACCCATTCGGTTGATACATTTCAAAAATCTCTTCTAATTCTTTTTGTAGGATTTCATTCTTCTAGACCACATAGTGAGGAATTTTCATACAACAAATTGTTCCGACATAATTTTACTCTCTAAGAGGATAAATTTCCTAAAATCGCTTTGTGTAGCTAATTCACTAATGTCGTTTAAACGAACCTTTGTTCTAATATTTATGTATCTAAAGCTGGCTGTATGAACTGATCACTAAAATATCTAAAAACTTGATATATAATCTAACTGACAAACCACTGACAATGACAAATAATTTATTTCTGGAGGTATTGTGTGTAGGTGTTTTTCAGGTATGTTTTAATATTTAGTCGATTTACACAAAGAAATAGCCATTCAACAATTTAAAAATACTTCATAACAAATCTAGACCTTTCATTTAAAAAAAGAATCATCAAGATTGGTAAAGCAGTTTCGGCGGGATGCATGTAACAAAAAAAATCTTTGAGCTTTTATATATGTATGGATTTTGTTGCAAATATTATTCCTAATCTTAATTTGAAAACCGCGTTTCGCTAACTACTGTAATTTTGGAGTTACGATTTTTTAAAATTTTTAACCCTCTTCCATACCTCCTTACCAAACCCCCACCTCCACCAAAAACTAATGGCCAGATTCTCGGATGCCACAGTATTTTTGTGCCAAATTTGGTTAAAATCGGTTCAGCGGTTTTTGAGTTATCGTGTTACAGACGGACAGACGGACAGACGGACAGACGGACAGACAGACGGACAGACAGAGAGACAGACAGACACCATGAAAATATTTTGTATTTAGGTCATTTATGTATTATGTATCAATAATATTAAAAAGAAATTAAAAAAACTTTTTTTTGCCGATCCTAATAGCCTACCACTGTTAAGCCTAAACTGTTGGTAATAGCCTAAACTGTTGGTATGGTCGACTAAAAATGAAAAATTTGTAGGAGTGAGCCACTTTTTAAAAACACCTGGTATAGTTGGATATCGTTCTCGAGAGAAAAATAATTCAACATAAAGAAAACAGACTATGCCGGGAAATTCAATTTTACAGTAAACTTATTTTCGAGCTGTAATATTTTAACTTTATTAACGGAATTTAGTGTTGATTTTGTGCCAAGTTATCTTGGTGTATCATAAACTGCCTTGAACTTAACCGGGAGCTTAGCAAAAGCCGGCGGTATAAATCACACAGCTTTCGCAAACTTTTATTTATTGGATCTTGTAAAAGTATATTGTTAAGTCTTCTTAATAGTTTAGCAGAATAATACGATTAAATTGTAGAGAAGTTATAGGTAGTCGAGTGTTTGAAACTGTATTATTCTGATTCATTATCTGAGACTTTTATTTGTTTATATTTAATATACATATACAGGGTGTTTCAAAATTTCAGTCTCCTTGATGAAATAAACTCAATTAACCTAAATGTCAGATTTGAGAGATACTCGAGAGTAACAGATAATTCGTTATGACATTTTTGCACCAAATTTCAAAGCAAAAACTAAAACCGATGTCAAATATCACATAAAGCCTCTCTAAAAAGTCAGGGAAGATTTCTACCGGCAGACGACATCCAAGAAATGATAGAAAATCCAATTTACCTGTGAATAAAAGTGACAGAAAATAACTGTCACTGTATCCCTCAAGAATAATCTTATTGGACAGACCATATAAATAAAAAATCGATATTTTGAGGACTTTATTTGCTTTTGACAATATCCATCGCTACATTTCCTCTTCGCAAGCACTGTATTCAGACCTACCCCAACACATTGTAACTCTATACGCCTAGCAAAATGGTGTATGCAACAACTGCACCAGTATCGGCCTTTTGCCATTAATGCCGGCCCTGGTAAAAAATAAATTAATTGGTGCAAGCCGGGCAGCAGTATCTATTACAAAAGCTTTTAGCGGTATTAGGTTTGCGTTATCTGTATATACGTACGAATATATATAAACATATATTGTAAACCGTGCATACATATATTTAGTGGTCTGGATGTGGAGGCCAATTAGCCGCAACGGTGTAATTTACTGGTGGAGAGAACAGTGAAATAGTTTTAATCGGAATATTGGTGGAGTTAATGGAAATACGTAGTTTGTGGTTGTTACTAGTACTATTTAATTCAATAATATTAAAAATAACAGCAATTTACCTTTAATTTTGTTTTATTTAGTTTTCGTTTTGTTTCTTCTTCAAACAAAATTTGATCGTATTTTCAAACTTCAAAAGAGAGCAGTTCGATATTTATTGGGACTGAACAGTAGAGCTCGCTGCCAGAATTTCTTCAAAAATTTCAAAATACTGACTCTTCCTTCTTTATTCATTTTTGAATCCGTTTGCCTAATCCGCAAGCACATATCTGCTATTCCCGAAAGGCCATATCACAACTATCCACTTAGGAATGCGGAGCACGATCTTTATCTGCCAACCCCGAGCTCAGAACTAGTTAAAGGCTCAATACTGTACATACAATGCCAAAAAAATGTACAATCATCTGCCTTTGAATATCAAGTCACTTTCATTCTTTCCCGCATTTGGCAAAGCTCTGAAATCATACTTACTGGAGAGAGCCCTATATGCGGTAAACGATTTTTTTGGTGATATTTAATCATAAACAATTTTGAATTTTAAAATTTTGATCATCTCACACACTGGTTAAAGGTCTAGTATTTAATATTTAATATTTTATAACTCTTACGTGATTATATCCATTTACAATAATTTTCCTATTGTAAAATTTTATTGATACGCCTTTTTTTGTGTTCTGCAATGACCATGTATGTTTTATTTGTAATTTTAATGACGTAATTTTTTTTGGAATTGATTTGTATTGTATGATTTTTTATTATTTGTATATTTTTTGTGCTTTTGTTTGTTTTCTTTGATGCTTTGTCGATGAAGCTATTTTGGCTTTTTGTACAGTAAAGCGTTATTATTATTATTATTATTCTTAGCTTCATAATTCATTTTGTCCTTTACTGCTACGCGGAGCATACGGCTTCAATAAACGCTCTCCAGCGGGTTCGGTTGTTAGCAATTGATTTGACATCTCGCCATGATCGGTTTCGATTTCCTTTTTAATTGTCCTTTACCATGTATGTCTTGGACGACCGCTTCCTCTACTGCCTTGTGGATTCCACCTCCATTTCCTCAGTTTGATCTCGTTATACACCTGCCTCTGTTGGTCAAGCTACATAAATTCTCATTTCTGATAGTATTTGGCCAGAATATTCCGACAATTTTTCACAGACAGCGGTTTATGAAAACTTGAAGTTTGTTAATGAATGGCGATGAAATTTTCCAGGTCTGTGCACCATACAGCAATACTTATTTTAAGTTTAGTAAGTTGAGACTACTGTCTAGATCTCCAAATATTGTTGAGCATTCCAAATGTTATTCTGGCCTTGTTTGTTTTATTTTATGTATTATATATCCTTGTTTATTTTATTATTCTTCTTAGCTTAGGTTGTTTCATAAAAATAATTAAATCACCTTATTTTAAGTACTTTAAGATAGTAATGCATAATGATAAAAGCTTAAAATTCAACACTCTATTAAATTTCTGAGACAACAACTAAAAGTACTTTAAAATTTAGATGATCGATGATTTTGATTAGCAATAATTCATAAACTTAGTTTATGAATGGCAGTTTATAGATATAACACTAAATTATAAACATAATTGTAATGTTGTAGACTGTAGATTGTAGATTTGGAGGGGGAGGTTAATAATTGCAACCCTATAGATTTTTTGTGTTCTGCTTTCTTAAGTTATAACTCATCATACAGTCTCAGGGCTTTCTCAAAACCAGTATCTGAGACGATTTTATAGAGGGACTACCTGAATTGTTTAGAAATTATCAAAAATATAGATGAAATAACGTAAAGTAATATTTTCTATAAGATATATCCAAATATGACTAGAATATCCAAACAAAAGTACAATAAAACTGATATAAATCTGAATGCATATCTACAGGGTTTTTAATGAAATCTAATATAAAATTATAAACACCTGAGAAGATTAAGTGTGACTGTTGCCTTTGGCAGAGTTCTTTGATCCCTCACAATAATACCGGACACTTTCTTTTCATGTAAAACTAACCTTTCCCTAACCTCTAACCCAACCAAATGTAACAATGACATTTGTTGACTGATTGTATATTTTGCAACCAATATTTTCTGAATACTGAATAAGTTATATTATTTTTTTTAGCCCACCATACAAGGTATGGTAGGCTATTAAGATCGGCAAAAAAAAGTTTTTTTAATTTCACTCAAAATAAGTTATTTGGGCCATAAATGACCTAAATACAAAACATTTTCATGGTGTCTGTCTGTCTGTCTATCCGTCTGTAACACGATAACTCAAAAACCGCTAAACCGATTTTAACCAAATTTGGCACAAAAATCCTGTGGCACCCGAGAATCTGGCTATACGTTTTTGGTGGGGGTGGGGGGTTGGTAAGGGGGTATGGGAGGGAGTTAAAAATTTTAAAAAATCGTAACTCCAAAATTACAGTAGTTAGCGAAACGCGGTTTTCAATTTAAGATTAGGAATAATATTTGCAACAAAATAATTTAATAATAAAAATAAGTAAAAGTTGCAGTTTTTGAGATATTCCGTGTTTCAGTAGTCCGTTTTTGAGAAAATCCGTGTGGAGAACTCCAAACTCCCATCGTCGCGACCCCAGGTGGCGGATAGGGGAAATAACCGCGGACCAAAATTGAAAAAATTCCTTTACTTTGAAACTAAAAGAACTGCCTACCAACTTTTTATTAACATATTTTAGTATGGACGGCTATACGTGCCTCCCGGCGCCAATTTTTTTTACATTATCATTATCAGTGATTAATTCTGATAAAAAACTAGTATATTTTTCTCCATCTCCGATATCAATCGTACTAAAATTGATGGCAAGACTGGATGTCATCTCGGTGCACTCAGTAAAAAGATGTTCTGGTATTCCCCTTTTTTCCCGCAAAATCTATATTCGCGGTTGTTTCTTAGCTTCAGTCTATACTGAGATATTCATTGAGGAATCAGTGCCCTGTTAAAAACGCCACGACAATCCGAAGATTGTTTTTGCTTAAATTAAGTAAAATATTTGACTTTTCTCTGTCTTAAGCCTTAATTCTAACGTTCTGTTATTTATAATAACTTACATTAGTAAGTAAAGTTACTCAACTCCCTTGTCGACTAGCTCTGAACGCAATCAAGCCCAATCTACACAACCCAACACTAACTTCTATTCACCGTTAACAAACGAAAACAAACAAACCAGCACACCGACGTCTCCTAATACGTTTTCTACCTGAGTTCTGCTGCAAATCAACATACCAGAATCGGTCGGCAAACAACTGCATGCACTGGCTAATCCGCCTCATATTAAATGCAAGTCCTCTGTGGAAGTTTGTCTTGCGTGTCGCGTGTGGACCGGCCCTAATGATCAAAAGGACCGAGCGTGTGTCTGGAAATTGGTACAGGACGAGAACTGAGGTTGGATGGAGATTTTCGGAGGGACAGTGAGGTTTCGCATCTCTAGGGTCGATTTGATTTAGTTATCGCGTTAAAATAAATTAACTCTGATTGAGCGATGAAGAGGAAGTGGGGATTTTGACGCTCTACGGGGCATTTAATTTGTTTAATCTAGTTCCTGTTAGATTTTAATTGAAAGTTTTTATCTCCTAAAGCTTCATTCAAAATTAGTTGAATAAATTAGTTGTTTAATGAGTGCCAGAGACCTGAAAGATTGACAGTGGAACAACTGAGAGGTGTGGAAGAAGGGCAACGAACAACGGCGAAAGACGTTTTGAAACCGATTTATATAGTATATATTTTCATTTAGCCCAAATTATTATTGTTTTAAAAAAAATATATTTTGTTTATATTCTCTTCCAAAGTTACAGAATTAACAAAAGGTTTAATTTATACCTTCGAAGTAGGAAATAAATTTTGGGCAAGGCCTCTCATTCAAGCCAGACTGCCCTATTTTCCTATTGCTCTTGATTGATAGCGCACCTCACGGGTGATATTAAGCCTTTTCAACGTACACGACAAGCCACTTTAAACTAACTCTCGCATCGGAGAAAGAATTAGCCTTGAACTCTGGCAGCACGATTGCTACTTTTGTTTGTTATGACAGCAATTAATTTCTGAGAAAATTTCCATATAATATGTTAAAATATGCTAAATACTCTGGTATTGTTAAAAGTATATAATTAGTAGATGTGACATTATTTTGCTTTTGAAATAAAATATAATTGAATAATATTTTTTCTAATAATATTTTATTATATTTAAAGTAAAGACTTATTTTAAAATTCTGTTAAAATACGGAAATAGATTGAAGTTTTGTGATTACAGTGATATATAATCTATATATTTTGTAACAAATTGCTCGCTACTTTATGATAAATGCTTAAGCTCTGCAAACCTTAATAAAGCCTTAATCAAAGCACGTGTGCTTGGAATTTTGGATGTGGCTTAACATCACAGGATCGGGCTAAGTCTTAGGGAGATCCTGTTAGGCAGATTCCTTCGCCACACACACGCTTTACCCGACACACCCTGAGAGCGACCCGAACAATACAGCGTAATAGACTCTCACAACTGGCAGTAAGCATTAAACAATTAAAAAGAGTACGACCAAGTAACTACTCTAGGACTTGACCTCGCCAAAATTAGCATCGATTGTCATTCCCCAGCCATCTTTGACGCCGTTTTTTTTATCGTATTGTATAAATAGACAACCGTTATTATACAATATGAATATACTCAAGATAGACAATCCAGTTGTTAAACAGAAAAATGTTTGGTTGCCATTTATGTTATTCATAATCATAGTTTTGATAATAGATAATATATTTAAACAATGTTAATTTTGTTATAAAAAATAACTATAATATAAATAAAACATACAATTTGTTACTTACACATGGCTTGATGCACGCTTGCACAAAAGGCACAATAGACTCACCTGAAACAAAAATAAATAAATTAGCATTAAATAACATAAAAGTTATTCAATAATAACAATTCTAAACAAAAATGCCAGCTGTTAGAGTGGTAGCACATAAAATACATGTCTGTGAAAAATACTCAATGTTTTCTATTGTATTTTTGTCATTTTTCAGCACATTGTAGTAACAAGTATATTTATAAAAAAAACTGTTCAAAATATCCCAACTCCGCTTCTATTATTACCATATTACTTGTTATTTCCTAATTTTATTAAAAAAATGCTATGGAAGAATTAATATTACCAGTTTGCATCTTGCCGGCTCTTTAGAAAAAGTTAGGCGTTCAGTTTTTTCTGTAGAGAAACTGATTTCCTGCTCTCAAATTTACCTTCAATGACAAGTTTGAGCACCTCGTATCTTTCACCCCTCATAATGTAACCGAAATACTGTAGCTTCCTTTCCTTAACCGTTGAAAGGGGTTCTTTATCTTAAGTCATACTTGAAGTCAACTCAATAAATTAAAATAAATCTATAAAGAAAGTAAACAGAAATGCTTCCCAAATATAAAAAATAACGCTGAAAATACCAGGATTAAGGTGATATTAATCCAAACGTCCTGAAACTACAATTCAGAACGATATGTCAACGAAAGTTACGAATACAGAAGGTGAAAGACCTAAAAACCCGGCCTATTTCGCTGTTCGCGAGCGATAATCTCGTTTACTATTTAAAATCCGACGAGATAATCCACGGGGCAGTCGTAAAACCGTCATATTTTGCCTGGAAAAAGTCCAGAATGCAGTAGAAACCCTGGAAAGTAATTTCGGCGACAACTACTCCAGACATTAATCTGTATTCGACGCGGAGTCGTTAACAATTAGGAATTTTCCAAAGGATAAACGTGGACGGAATGTAAAAAATGTTCCGAAGGAAAAGGCTGAATCGAAAATTTCAGGGTTTTTTAGCATTGTCGTCGTTTGAATTTGTAGTAATTTAAGTTTGGTTTAAAGGGTGTAATTGAAATTAAATCAAGTACATCATATTATTTTTAAGATTGTTCCAAGGAGATTTTAAAGAAAATTATGAATATTCTCAGTATTTTTGTAAGATAAATTATCTTTTTGGACTGAAATTTTCCTTAATTTTAATATTTTAGAAGTGAGACTTCTTCTAGGAGATGCAACACCTTGTCATTGGTGGAGGAGCCCCTAGTCAAGTGCCAAAAGGATTCCACTCATTCCAGCATTTTGGTTGGGTCTAAGGAGCATCCCATTGTCTTGTCCCTGGTTGTAATGTCGTAGCCAGGGAATTGCACCAAGGCGTATAACACTGCCGGATGAGACTACCCTCTGCGTCATACCAGGCACCCTCTACTGTCTCTTGATGTATTAAGCCCTTAATACCTTATTATTAATTTTCCAAAGACTGGCAACCGCCTATACTAATCAATATAATCGGTTAAAAAAGTCGTATTATTACTTAAATCGCTCATCTTGCTAGTACAAAACTTCCAACTGGTCAAAAGATGGGAACAAAATATGATTAAAAAAGTTGATAGGATCTTTAAAAACAAAATTTCGGTTTATATGTTTTCAGCTCTTTTAATATTCCGGAGCATTCCAAAAATATAAACTAATAAACCCAACATCAAACAATGACCTTTTGTTGTATACTGTCCACCCAAAGCACGAAACAAGTTTGTAATGTCCATTTCACACGGTCGGTCAGTCGCTTCTCATTTTTACATTACGATCACAACCGTATCCCTACAAACGACAATCATAATATTCCCTACACGTCCATGTCCCATCTTACGTAACAAATATTCCGAAAACCCTCCGGATTACTACGTACATTAACGAGACGCGTATCAATGAAAATCGGTATTTAACGAGCTAATGCGCCAGAAAGAGACGAAAGAACAAAGCCGCGCAAGGCTGGAGAAAGACAAAAGAGAATTAATTATTCATGAACGGTCGCTTTGAGTTAATCAGAGGCAGATCACGAATCAACGCCGAAGCGCTTTATTGTAGCCAGTTTTAAATAATAAAATAATAAAAGTTATAAAATCGTCTGGGCATGGCCGGAATTAGAATAGAATTCGGAATGGAAACACATTCTAGTCAGTTAAATTTCGATTTTGTAATATCTAGCTATAAATTTGTTTGGTGATTAAATTAGTACGATCCCGCGTGCGTTAAAAGCTTTAAAACGTGAAATATTTTATTATTTTTGTTAACAATATTAGATGAGAATTTATATGATATAATATTATAGGTACATTTCTTGGCAGAAATAATATAAAGGCGCACTCTCACGACTCGTCTACTTGGCAAGTACGCCAATATTTGCGTACTTGGCAAGTATCCCCACCAGTCCCCACTTTGTAAACAACATCGGCAAGTGGGACGCTCACACGACGTGTCCATTTCAACAAGTACGCCAGCAGAAACATTGTTTAAATCCTTGGCAAGTAAACAGTATAGTCGCATCGATGGATACCGGTCGTCCCGAAATTGTCGTTGCTCGTGATTCTTTTTAAGTTCTTTTACTGTACACTTCAATACGATTTCAATGTTCTTTATATTTGGCCATCGATGGATACTGGTCGTCCCGAAATTGTCGTTGCTAGTGATTCTTTTTTCTTTTTAAGTTCTTTTACTGTACATTGCAATACGATTTTTAGGTTCTTTATGTTTGGCCATCCATATGAGGGGCTCATTTTCGTATAAATCCATAAATTCCAAAACAACATCATTTGAAGACTACACGGGAAAACCCAGTTTTGTCCATTTTAAGCCGAGAAAATTGCAATTTTAAGCCGAGAATTTGGAGCCGAGAAAAATGCAATTTAGTGTTTTTAAAGAAATATGTTATTTTCGGTTGAATAATTAGAAAAATATTTATATTACTACCAATTTTGAATTATTAATATTGCGAATTATCGCCATATTCTGAAATATTGAAATAAAATCTAAATAGATAATCTAAAAAAAATAGACAAAATGCAAAACAAAACAGAGGAAAACCAGAGATGTTCAATTAATTAAAGGTTTTATAAAACCTAAATATAAACTATTATTTTTTTTTGTTGAAAATTTATATTTAAGTAGGTTTTATTACAATATAAATTTATAACCATATTGATAACGAAAAAATATTCCGAAATATACGTACATAAATTAATTACGTATGTGTATACCTTTAAGATTGTTACATAAGGATAATATTTTTGTATTGATCGTGTCAGATGATGTTTTAAAGAGATTTGTTGATTCATCTATGTTTTTCGGTCAGTCGAGATTATTGTTGTTTATTGTAAGCTTCGGCAAGTTTCGAGCGGAATAAATTTGTTTGTGTTTTTGATTTTCGACGTTTATTTTCTGTAATATCCCTTGTTTTAATAATATAATACTAATTGCAAGATGCATGCTTGTCGCCCATGCGTAAGTACATCTCTGGTTTTTTGCCATTTACGCGTGGACTACTGTGGTTTTTCCTTTGTACGGCAAAATAACCAAGCTGTAATATCTCTGGGACTAAGCGTATTATTGCTTTCTTTTTCGAATGACGTTAACATTTGTCTATAAGTTGTATCTTAATTTCTATGAAAATGTGACATGTCTGGTTTTTCCCGTGTAGTCTTTATTTGTCCACTCGCCATTATTGAAGTTATTAATGTAAATTTGATATTATATAATCATTATTGTTTTAACGTTTTAAATTATTCGCAATTAATTTGAAAAACAATACGATCCGAAATAAACGGGACATTTTCTATAACAGTACAATTATTTGCGCCTCGGCAAGTATAGACAAGGCTGGGCAAGTACATTTGGCAAGTGTACGAATAATTATTGTGATCCTTTGACTCGGGGTATATTTACCGACAGAGTGGAAGTTATTAATGTAAATTTGATATTACATAATCTATTATTGTTTTAACGTTTTAAATTATCCACAATTAACTCGAAAACACTACGATCCGGAAATAAATCAGACATACGCTATAACAGTAACATTATTTGCGCAGTCGTTTTTGCGCCTCGGCAAGTGTAAACAAGGCTGGCTCCAGGCTGGCCAAGTATACTTGGCAAGTGTATGATTAATCGTTTGACTCGGGCTATATTTACCTACAGAGAGTGGGGACGCGACAAGTGACCAAGGAACCCGTTCTCACGACATGGCAAGTATATTCCAATAACAAATGTTTGTCAAGTACGCCAGTCGTGAGAATCCGCCTTCACACGACGTGTCCATTTCAACAAGTACGCCAGCAGAAACATTGTTTAAATCCTTGGCAAGTAAACAGTATAGTCGCATCGATGGATACCGGTCGTCCCGAAATTGTCGTTGCTCGTGATTCTTTTAAGTTCTTTTACTGTACACTTCAATACGATTTCATATCCATGTTCTTTATATTTGGCCATCCATATAAAGGGCCTATTTTTGTATAAATCTGCTGATGACTACACGGGAAAACCGTTTTTGCCCAAAAAAGTTTTGCCTATTTTAATTAGAGCCGAAAAAAATGCAATTTAGTGTTTTTAAAGAAATATGTTATTTTTGGTTGAATAATTAGAATAAGATATATTACTACCAATGCTGAATTATTCTGAATTATCGCCATATTCTGAAACACCGAAATAAAAACGTCAAAATGCAAAACAAAACAGAGGAAAACCAGGGATGTCCAATTAAAGGTTGTATAAAACCTAAATCTAAACTATTATTTGTTTGTTATAGGAAGAAAATTAATATTTAAGTAGATTTTGATTACAATACATAAATTTATAACATATAATACTAATTGCAAGAGGCATGCTTGTCGCCTATACGTAAGTACATCTCTGGCTTTTTCCATTTACACGTGGACTACTCTGGTTTTTCCTTTGTACGGCAAAATAACCAATCTGTAATATCTCTGGGATTAAGCGTATTATTGCTTTCTTTTTATCGAATGATGTTAACATTTATCTATAAAGTTGTATCGCTATCTTATGAAAATGTGACATATCTGGTTTTCCCCGTGTAGTCTTCATTTGTCCACTCGCCATTATTGAAGTTATTAATGTAAATTTGATATTATATAATCATTATTGTTTTAACGTTTTAAATTATTCGCAATTAATTTGAAAAACAATACGATCCGGAAATAAACGGGACATTTTCTATAACAGTACAATTATTTGCGCCTCGGCAAGTATAGACAAGGCTGGGCAAGTACACTTGGCAAGTGTACGAATAATTATTGTGATCCTTTGACTCGGGGTATATTTACCGACAGAGTGTGGGGACGCCTCGAGTGACCAAGGAAACCGTTCTCACGACATGGCAACTATATTCCAATAACAAATGTTTGTTAAGTACACGAGTCGTGGGAATGCGCATTAAGAGATAATAATTTTGTGTTGTAGGGGGGACAGGGTATTTCCGGTCCTCCTCTGGCACTAACTGTTCATCCTCTAGGAGCGAACTGTTCATCCTCTAAGGAGTGAACATCTACCTTCGCCCCGTTTGAGGCTTAGCCCTACGTGTCCTTCACAGTCGAGGGGCTTGTTTCTGGCTCAAGTACCTTTGAGGTGGAGGCTGGCGGATCTCTCTTCATTTTCTCCACCTCTTTAACTTGGTATCTCCGTAGACCTGAATCGGTGTTTTCCCAGATCTATAATACAGGATATCTCTCTCTTTCTTTATTGTGTCCTTGGATTTGAGGTCAAATGTCAACGAGGTTAAGTGTCAAATTCAACGAGCGTAACCGTAGTTTCTCGATATATAATTACATACAAGGTATTATTTTAAATCTTTTTTAATTACTTGGAACGTTTGGAATTGTTTAAAAATGTATTTCTGGCATTTGAAAAAAATAGCATGTTCTATTTGGAGTAAAAATGACTTTTTGTGCCTCGCCTGTATGTGAAACGTATAGCCTCGCCACACAAAGTATTATTTATACTCCTAATAAAACAATACACTATTAATTTATCTGATAAAATTGAGAATCTTCCTTGAAAAAAGCTTTTTGTATCTCCTAATAATAAGTAAACTTAAACAAAAAAAAATTAAATTGGACGCCATCAATTTTATACATTTTTCATATTCGGTGGTTATTAAAAATTTTTCCAGCGAAAGATCAACGCCAAAAAATAGAGAAATCCCCTAGAAAAATACTATTAAAAATAGAAGAAAGTGCGATAAGCCAAAATGGCTTTGGGCTAATTTCGATTATGCTTGGATAATGGAGATGCGAATAATAGACCTCGCATTATTCAGAGTTTAAAGCGAAAAAAATTGGCTAGAATGGAAAATTATGTTCGAACATTTTCCAATATGGCTGAGAGTTTTTTTCGTTGCTTTTTCAGTCGATATGTTCATAGTGCTTTGCATGAAATTTTAGATATAAAATATCCAGCACCAAAAAGAATTTAATAAGCTTCAATTCATCAATAATTATACCCGAGCGCAAAAGTTAAAAAAAAGTTTGTTTAATTAAATTAGAGTCAAATTTTATTATGTCGTTTATAATCTAATTCAAAGCTATTATACAGGGTGACAAAAAATAGTGTAAATGCTTCCCGAAGAAATTATAACCCTCGAAAGGTTAAATAAAAATAATATATTATTTTGTTTATTTTTAAGAGCATTGGTAAACCGTTTTTACAGAAATTGGTACTCTAATTTTTTATTAAAATACGGTAATTCTATTACCCGGCCGGATAGCTGTGGACAATTAACCCAAATACTACTACATCTATATCTCTGACTACTATTAACTGCTACTAACCAACAATTTGTTTTGTGTAATCTGTGATCTGTTTTTGTTTAAATGTTTTGTTCATTATTCATGTTGGGGATTTATTTTTAAGTTAATGTTAATCGTTAGGCAACCAGTAAACTCATAGAATATGTATATCTTTTGCATAATCAAAATTATCACTCCAAATCAGTGTCTTTTTTAGACAGATATCACTTCTCATGTCATTCAATTCATTATTCGAATTATCAGAATGTTGTTAACAAAAGTTTTATCTTAAAATAAAATTTCAATCAATCGCAATTGTTTATCTCCATCGTTTATCGGATTCATAATACAGAAATTGCAGCTCAATTACAAATAGGGAATGCAATCCCGCACCAAAATCTCAATCCCGCAAACCCGCGGGATTAAAGCAATCAATCCCGCGGATCCACAAGGGTCCACAATATATTGATATAGCGTGTATCTTAAACTAGCTGTACACCTCTGCTTCTTAAATCAGCTGTACAGAAATTTAGACCGATGTGTACAGAGCGTTCAAAAAATATATTTAATATTAAATAAACTTAATTTTTATTATAATTTATCTACTTATTTTATAAATAAAAATATTATTCTGATGTTGAAGTTTTTTTTTAACTTGTGTTTAACTTGTGTTAGTTGTGACTGCTGTTAGATACACTCTATTACAATAATTTGTTGGCACATGCAGAATGTACAAAGCTTTTTGTACCATTTAGGACAATACGTATGACTAAAGATGCATATTTTTCGAAAAAATATCTCGTATTTTCTTTAAAACAAAAAAAAATTAAAAAACTGATCAAATTGTTTTTTTGTAATTTCAATACAGATTAGTCGTACTTGGTAAAAATTTCGATTTTTTAAAAATTGTAAATTTGCGGTAAAAAAGATTCTTAACCAAATTTTTACACTCTTATAAAACACCCTGTATACGAGAATTAATTTTTATATAAATAAAAAGAAACTAAATATATTTTCGAAAACCACATAGCATCTTAATCACAATAGATGCATCTAAAACCTGGTCCAAACCGCATCCCAAAATCTTTTTTAGTACAAGAGATATTCAACTTTAAATTTACCCTAAAATTTTGCTTGTCCCTATAATTATGTCCGGCAGTTTATTTGACGAAATTGTCCGCAAGTACTAGTTAACCGCTTTTCTATCACTCTTCCACTGGCTAGCTCCCGCGTCGCAGCCGTCTCGCATGCATATCGCGGCCGTCATTCAAGGCCGTGTGTCATGTTATTGAAAAAAGCGTAAATGTAAAGAAGTCCTTTTTCTATCAAATAATAACATAGAACCAATTTATTGCAAAATTTTGAAAAAAAAATTAAAGAAAAAAAATATAGCACCGGAAAAAAGCCGGATGCACTTTCACCAAAAACAAAATGAAACAATTCAAATAATCCACGATCAATTGATAACTTTTCCATTCCTATTTACGTTAAGCCGGAACAAATGAATAAAATATACATTTCGTTAGGCATGCCGTAAGGCCCGTTTATCCCCACAGGTCCCGCAGGAAACCGGAGGCTAATAATCATCAGCATCGTTGCCGGATTTATAATTCCGGAAAGATGGGGAAAACAGCGAGGGTCGGTATTAAAAGCATTGGAATACGATCCAGGGAATAAGTAGATAAAATAAATCGAGAGATATGGAGATTTTTTGACCATTTTGGACATCAAATAATGACTTTTAGTTGTATAGTGTCCACCAACAGCAGGTAAAGGAGTTGAAATGTTTGTTTTTTTTTTTCTTGAGAGTTTCTTGTTTGGTTTAATCTCAATTACTTTGTTGGTATTCAATATATTTGCCTGTAATAATGAAGATAAAGAATTTTCAATCAATTTTAATGAATTTTAAGTACAAGTAATTGCAAAAAGGCAACGCACTGATGAATTGGACCATGAATTTGGACCATGCATTGGGAAAACTTGAAATCCTCTAGCAAAGTTGAGGGCAATAGGTATGTAGCAAATTGAATATTACAAATATTCATCTTTAATAAATTTGGAATATCTATAGAATTTAATGAAAAATATTCTAAGAGTCATCAAGAAACCAATAAATTTGTATTGATATACCGTGGTGGCAACTCTTACTATTGGATCGGTATTTACATGTGTGGAAGTAAATGGCATAGGGATCTTATTAAGTCGGTAATCTTATTAAGAGAAATGCGACGGTGTATTGTTGCGGCGTTGCCACATTTCTCCGGTACGCCTTTCCCTATCAAGTAAAGTAAAATCACGATCGCAAACATCTGAAATGGAATTATAAGGATATCGTTTAGGTTGTCCATTTTTTTATAACGAGAAAACGTCAGTTATCGCGATAATTTAAAACTCAAATTTTTAACACATAACACGCAATAACTCAAGAACCACTTTAGATATTGAAACTTCTTTTTTATTTTGAAGTTTAGATCTTTTACAAGATGTTTAAATAAGAAATATTCGATAGACTTTTAGTGCATAACAATTTTCAGCAACCATGTAACTTTTTTATTTATAAAGACTTTTACAAACTATCTGCAAAGGAGATATAGCAGAAATATTAAGAAAGTTTATGGAAAAAAACTAGAATGAATTGTTTCTAATGGATTCCGTGATATCGATTTTTAAATTTAGAGTTCTAATAGCGCGACCACTGTCGAACACCAACTCAATTCCACTTAATTTTACCAAAAGTGCAAGTGTTTATTACTTTTACTTAAAACTTTACAAGCTATAGGGAAAATTACGACTCGTTTATAAATAAACAAATAAAGTAGTGAAAAAAACGATTACTTTTATACGATTACGATTGCGATTACGATTAAAACCGAAATAATCGTACGATTACGATTACGATTATCAAGTAAAAAACGAAGAAATATATATTTCATATAATTTATAAAAGAAACTAACGAAAATAGATACAAACTGAAAATAAAATATAGGTTCAGAACAAAAACATTTAAAATCTAAGATAAAGAAGCAAAATTAAGTCCCAGGCCTGTTTTTGGTATAACATAATATAATTTAATATTGAAAATTAAGAGATATTAAATTATTATTAAGAAAACATAACATTTTTAAGTTTTCAAAACCCAGTCGATTTCTCTTCGGAGTTTGAATGTTTCCTGCTGTAGAAAACAATCTTTCTGACTGGACAGAGAATGGTGTGAATGACAAATATTTCTGTGCCAACATCTTAAGGTTTGGATACAAAGAGTTTTCAGACCAGTACTTGAAGACATCTGCTGAATGATCTAAATTAGGTGCCTTTAGGTATCTCTCAATCCCTTCTTTAAAACCACTTTTTTGCTCTCCTTTTTTGCTCTCCCCCAGAGCTTTTTCTTTATTTGGATTATCCGCTAATTTTATAAAATGTCGCCACACATCACTTCTTTCTGGTTTATTTCTTGACGCCATTGCAAAATAAAACAACTCCGTAATACCTATGTCTGCGCGGTGAAACCCTTGATATATGATTTAAAACTAAAACGTTTTTGCCTTTACAGCCGTACGCCTAATAACACAGTCATAATAATCGATATTTTCGCATTCCTCGCGTAGAGGTGTCCTAGCGCATGGCGGAGTTGCCGGGGAATTACCAGTGGTTTTAAAACTTTTCATATTACAATAATCGTATCAATAATCGTATAAAAATCGGCGGTTAATCGGAAAAATCTAATAATCGGCGGTTAATCGTAATCGGAATCGTTTCTACACTAAAATAAAGTATCACGAGACGTAATTAAATCGTGAAGCTGAACGTATGATGCAAACCCTTTCCTAAAATTTTAAGTACTGATTGGATCGACCGGTCGACGGCGACGAGATCTGTTATATCCTCTTCCACGTCTCTTAGCAATATGCACAGTTTCTCGGTTTATTTCATACGTTTGGCAACGTTTTAACTGTTCTCTTTTTGTCCAGTTAACCTTTGTAAAACTTTTAGTTCAAAACTAACCTTTGCCAACCCTTAGTATAAAAATAAAACCACAAAAACATCGTATAAACCTTTAGCTATATCTATCTCCACTCCACATTCAATTTTAATGAGCTTAAAGTACTAATAATTTCAAAAAATCGCTGCGCTGATTGAATTTGGATCATACATTGAGAAAACCTCAAATCCCGCAGGAGAAGCGGGCTTTTGCCGAAGTTAAATTGAACTGGATGGAAAAGTTGAGGACTGGAGGGAATAGGTTGTTGGCTGGCCGAGTCCTGCCCAATGCCGCATGTGTATTTTCGGTTTACGAGGTTATTTTTTTAGATTAATGCTCGCTTTTGGCCATCGAAAACATCGAACAGAAATTGATTCGAGCTCAGCCAAGAGACTTTTTACGATTATGGCAGGCAATTTTAATGCGGGCGGTTTTTGGAGTGGACATTGTTCACTTTGATCCTTCCCCAACGATATCATTTAAAATGACAATAAAGAGGCTCTGGATATTTTTTTATTAACCTCCGGGCAGGCGCGTGTTTTAGAATCACACGACTGGGCCCTTAGCTGTATTAACCTCACTGTACTGCATTTATATTTTGTAAGTATTCTGTATTATTTATATTTAAGTATTTTATCGTCGAACGAATAGATTATTAATTTCGGTAGACGATAATGCTATTTTATCGTCGTGTATAAAACAATATTTTCTTCCATAGCGAGTTACGTTTTAAAAATAATTCAGAAATTATTATTTCAAGGAACTTATTATGAGTAGAAAAAATATTGTGCTGGGTTGGCGTTGGTTTCTATGTAATTTGACAAATAAATAAAGCTGTCACTTTAGTTGTCAGTTTTGAGTCAATATTTTTTAATTCTCTTTCGTGTCGATTGCTGATTGAATTGGAGCCAGAAAGGGCTCAAAACGAAATAAGTAAATTACCAATAGATATTCAGGCTGAGGCGACAAACGCCATATCCAAACTACTTACCATTTAAATCCCGAATAACTTATGAACAGGAATACAAACATTTTCAAAATTGGAAGCCATTAAAAAACGTGCGAGAAGAAAGATCAAGTGAAAACATACTTAATGTGTCTGGCACTTTATAAAAAAACGATATTCAGAATTACTACACAACTTTAATAATCAATATTCAAAACAATTCACCATCTTTCGATAAAATATACTATTTCTCGATAATTCGGTATGAAACCCGTTGTCAGCGATGTAAAATATTGACTTTCCCAAAAGTTATACGTTTTAGAGTGGGTTATTGAATTTTGAATACAAATACTTGGAAGATAAGTGCCTTATAATCCGCTTTCCAAACTTTAATATTTCGAAACTGCAATAAAACTACTTCCCCGATCTTGTTAGTTCGTCGTACATTATCTCGCGAGTACCGCATCATATCTATATGTAAGCGCATACATTTTAGTTTTAAGTTTCCGTTATAGGTCGTTGAGGAAGTAAGTTAACAAATTTCAAAAGTCAGTACTTAAGAAAAAAGTTTCTGAATGATAAATTTAAGTACTTGAATTATGTATTATTCCATTTTATATTAGAATGTAGAATGTTTAGGAGGGGAGTTAATCATCGCGACCATACAGATCTAAGGTACATTAACTTAATATTTGACAAAAACTGGGATGTGACACAGAAAGTGCCGAATACTGGTACAGTAACGATTACTGGTACACTTAACTTATTGTGTGTTTTCTTGAGTTATAACGAGTTATTACTCATCATACAGTCTCAAGGCTTTAACAATTTCTAATTTATTCTTTCTAATTTCTAATTTGTAAAATAAGAGTTATCTGCAACACTATAAAAACTTTTATTCCCTCTTTTAAATTAAATTCTAGATCCAAAACTCCATTTTTAAACATTTTATTATAATTTAGTCTCACGACGCTGAAACAGAAAGGGCACAAATGGGCGATAATTGACTTATAATAAAAATAACAGAGGAAGTGCCGGTAAATGGGGGTTTAGGGTGGCAGAAAACGTAGTTACCGAACCAATTACCTATTTAAAATTAACCGATTTAACGTAAAACGGGCCCCTAACTCGATTTTCCATAAAATTGCGATGCTATCGCGGCGCCATTTAATTAATTCTAATCGGGCTGGGCGTTAACTGCGTTTAAATTTGCCGCCTTTTTAGGCCCTAACCGGATTTAGATTATACGTGGTTAAGGATTAACAGCGACGCTCTATTTAATACAAAACAGAGTCGTGTTTAAGTTAGATGCATCGATTTAACTCTATACAATAGAGTTATACAGGGTGCCTCCAAAAAAAGTTACACATCAAAGTTGTGTTTTTTTGGGTTTTTACCCTGCATAGCCTGATATTTAATTACAATAACCATTGTATGTTGACCAAATTGAAATTTGACTGAAAAATTAATCAAGGGTGCGACAAAATTTATATGGGACATTGGTCACTTTTTAAAGCAAGTTACTCCTTTATTTTAAGTGGAATACGCAGTATATTATTCCGGTGATCAATGGGAAATTCATATATCTTCAAAATATTATTAATGTTGCCTACCCCTCAGACAAAGATTCTCCTACATGATTTCGTGTCAGTAGATCTTTATTATCTGAAAAAATCTAGGGGTGGCTATGATACACCTTTTGTTAATTTAACAAAAATTAAAGGATCCAAAGTAAAATACTTAACGGTAAGAAAAAGATACACGTTTAAAACATATTCCAATTATAACAGAATTAAAACTGGATATAAGCCTCTCTTTTCAAAATATATTTTCATTTTAAAAGCCATTTGTACTTCGAAAAGCAGCTACAATTATTTCTTTCATGTTGTCGACAATAGTTGGTCAAGTTTTGTAAACACTGTCTCTAATATATCCCCATAAAAAAACCTAGACTAGATAAAATCAGGGGCAGTAAAGCATTCTATTAATTCTCTCTGATGTGGGATAGGTTTGCATTTCCGGCAAATTTCTGAGATGTTTTTTTTTTCTTTTAACTGACACAAGATCATAACTAGATGCTAAAGTTGGACTAATTAGACAGCTATGTTAAATTAACGTCAGACATATCACAACCACCTAGATTTTATCAAACAATAAAGATCTACTGACACTAAATCGTAAAAATGAAAATATCTAGGTAAATCTTAGTTTGACGGGCAGGCAACCTTAACAGTATCTTGAAGAGACATGAATTTCCCATAGGATATTGAAATAATATACTGGGTGTTCCATTTAAAATAAAAGATTAACTTGCTTTAGGGCTGACCAATGACCAAAAATTAATTTTATCTCACACTGTATAATTTTTTGGGTCAAGTTTTAATTTGATTTAAAGTACAATAGTTATTTTAACTACATATTAGGCTATATCGGGTTAATTCCAATTTAGGTAGCTTTTATTGTAATTTAAAAATTGTTCTTTGTTTTTCGAAAATGTTAAAAATGTCAAAGACCTTCCATTTTAGTCATATACTTCTCTAATAAAACTCACCTTTATTTTTCTCCCAGAAACCAAAAATTAATTAATATAATATACGGTGTTATGTAATATGAGTTTACCAATTAAAGTTGATATTATTATACAGGGTGGGCAACTGAAAACTTAAAATGGCTATAATTCTTAAACCAAAACAGATATCAAAAAAATAAAAAATACCGTTTCTAAAATATCGAGGGGGAATACATATGACGTATTTTTTGAACCACCCCGACCTACCCCTTAGGCGGCACCCCTACTCACTGGAAAATCTTAAATGGCAACACCCCACTTTTGGCACCTTTTTGGAAAGCCCATGAAAAATGCTAAACGATGATCATAAAGTTTTTAGGGTGAAATTGAAAAACTAACCTTACACGAAAAATTAGGTGGATATTTATAAAAAAAGTGATTTTTTCAGCATAAGACACTTCTTTGGAAAGCTAATTGAAATTGTTAAACGATGGTTATACAGATTTCAACTTCTGTCTTCTTTCAACAATTACTGGTAAATAGTGATAAGAAATGTAGGTGTGACAATTTGAAAGATATTTAAAATGATAATTTATTTTAACAATTGCTCAAAATGACAGCCGTTTTGTTCCATACAAAAATAACAACGATTTTCAAATTCTTCTCTCACTTTTTGGAAAGTCTCTCTCAGAATATTTCGACATGCTTCAGTTATCCTCTGCCGCAATTCTTGCAACGAACCTGGTTTTGTCTTGTAGACTATGGATTTAGTGTAACCCCACAAGAAAAAGTCTAAAGGAGTGAGATCAGGTGATCTTGGTGGCCACTCGATTGGACCCCTTCTGCCAATCCATTGCCTTGGATAATATCTATCCAACCACCGCCTTGTGACAATAGAATCATGCGGAGGGGCTCCATCTTGCTGAAAGAGTATGAGGTCTTCATTAAGAGTTAAATTTCCTTCCAAATCTCTTTGTTTTTCAACCTCATTTACAATGGCTGGCTCTATCAAATTGTTCAGCATTTCCACATAAGCATCACCAGTCAAATTTCCGTCGATGAAAAATGGACCTATAATTTTATCGCCTAGTATTCCGCACCAAACATTAAGCTTTTGGGGATGTTGGGTGTGTTCTTCAACAACAATATGCGGATTCTCATCGCTCCAGTATCTGCAGTTCTGCTTATTCACAATTCCGTTTAAAAAAATGAGCACTCATCACTAAAACAAATATTTTTAGTGAGTGAAGGTTCCCTTCGAATTTCCTCCGTCATTAGTTCACAGAACTGAATCCTTCTATCTGGATCGTCGTCGCCAAGTTCCTGCAGAATCTTCATTTTGTAGGGATAGAATTTGTGCATTTTCAATACTGTCCTGACAGATGTTCGAGGTATACCTGTGATTGATGCCAACTGGCGTGTTGATGCTTCTGGATTGACCGATACCTGACCAATAACTTCCATCTGCATTTCTTCACTCAGTACCCTGGGCCCTGTCCTTTTTTATTTTTGACCGACCCAGTTTCTTGAAACTTTAAAATCAAATCTCTAACATAAACGTGACTTACGTTTTTGTCCGGATTTCTCTCATTGAAAGGACGGGCCGTTCTCAAATAACACATACCTTCAGCACTATAAAGAAAAACTATTTGAATTCTTTCTTCCACAGTATAAACCATTTTTCTTTCAAATAAGCGAACCAAATAAACGTTTAAAATACCACCACATTTGCAAACGATTGAAAATCGATAAAAGACAGTGCAAAAACGCAAATATATGCCGTTTTATTCCTGTTTGTTGAAAGTAAAAAAATAGATGAAAAGGAAGAATTTGCGTTTTCGTAAAATTAGGCTGAACGATTAGTAAAACATCTTTGTGTTGCATTTTGTATTATCTACATTTTTTATTTTTAGCTTTAAAATGGCAATGGTTTAAAAATGGCATTGATGAGATTAGAAGTGAGGGGATGGCACCTAGGGGTGGGCCGGGGTGGTTTGAAAAATACCTCATTTGCCCCTTTTAGCTGGGTCCCAATTTGTAACTTATGCTGAAAAAATCACTTTTTTCATTAATGTCCACCTAATTTCTCGTGTTAGGGGTAGTTTTTCAATTTTACTCTAAAAACGTTATGATCATCGTTTAGCATTTTTCATGGGCTTTCTAAAAAGCCCCTTTGATATCATAGAAACGGTATTTTTTATTTTTTTGATATCTTTTTTGGTTTAAAAATTATAGCCAGTGTAAACTTTCAGTGGCCCACCCGGTATACAAAAATTAATGAAAATAGGTCTAAAAATAACAAAAATTAATTAACTTTTAATTTTACTAAAAATTTCTCCGTTGCGTTTTTTGGCATCTGAGTGTATTTTTGTGAATTATTCCGGAGACTAATCCAATCCATCAGATATTTTTTAAATCGGTTCAGCTATTCTGCAGTTACAAATGGTGTAACTAACCCGGCATTATTTTATTTTTTTATATAATGTTTATAATAATCTAAGTTGCGCTTATATATTTTTGTGTTTTATTTGTCTTCGTATAATTGACTAGATGTTTCTAATTTCAATGCTACGAGTTAAGGGTTTAAGGAAAAATCCTCTTAAAGATGTTTTGTAGACTTAGAACTGTAAACTTCTTAACAAAGTTACATAAATCGAACTTTATCTTCTATGTAACGTACAGCTTAATTAACTTAGCAAATTGCGTTGCTTCTAAGAGCAATTACCTGTGCTTAAGTTACCAAGTTACTATTACGTTCTCGAGTTACGAAAGAAATTGGGATAATTTCAACAATCACGACTTCGTCTATTAAATTGACTTGTTCTTCGGTTACAAATTACATTGGAGAAACTCTTGCAAGTGCCCGGGGGTTTAAATTATTTTTTCCTTAATCATGACTACAATTTGTCTGAATGTGGTAGACCATGATTCACTATTAAAACTAAAAGAATTTCGGACTTCTGTTGTCTTTATTTATGTTTTCCTTACATCACTGTCCTTTATCAAGTGTGCTTGGTAACGTTCAAGTGGTTGCTTGTGGTGGTTGGATGACAGAGGAAAAAAGTTAAAAAAATTTTTCTTTTATTTCCTTTTTAAAATTTAATTTTTTTATTATTATAATTTTCATCTCTCATTTCTACACATTGTAATGTTTTATAGACATATTCAATATTTCAAAATATAATAATACTTATGTGATTTATGTATTGATCTCTAGAAATAAGTAGTAAAATAGTTGTGCTTCATATTTAAAGAACACGATTGTATCTTGAAAAATAATTACTATACTTTTTCATCTAGTCGAGTTAATAATATTTCAATACTTTTAAACTATATTGGTTCTAGAACATAGACATATTTTTTGGTTTCATAATTCCATTATGCAATTACCTCGACGTCCTGAACATTATTGCATACAAAGTAAAGGTATTTGCGAAGCCGAAGGCTATAATTACTTCTTGGTCTAAATTAAATTTTATGTCGAATCAAGGTTCTTTGTGGCGCCGAATAAAGAAAACTGATTGCGCCCATTGTTGCCAAGCTATGTTTAATGTTTCGTTGGGAGTCGCTGGCATTTCGAGGCATTTTAAGGTTGGTACTCGGTCCGTTGCGATTGTCCGATAAATGTCACTGGTACTTCAGTTTATTTCGAGTGATCGATCAACTCGAGTTAAAGAGAAAGTCTATTGCAGTAATATATTGGATATATACAGTCTGTCTCGCTTGTTATTATTAAAATATAACATTTGTGTCCAATTAAGAATATTTCTTTTTATTTTTTATGTTTTAACAATAATTCAGTACACTGATAAAAAAGATAGACTTGAACTAAAGTCGTCATCGTTCTTTAAAAAAAAAATAGTGGCAAGAGAATTTATTTTAGCGTAAAAGAAAATATGTCTTAACTCAAGAAAACTTTTTCTCTTGAAAAATTCGAAAATTTCTCTTGAATCTATTTTCATTCAACCAAGTGCAAGTTACTTTGTTTTAAGATAATAACAAAAATACGCTAGGAAGACTTCATTCAAGAAACATGGCCATATTTCCAATAGCTAAATACTCTTGTGATGAAAAATAATAACGACACGTAAAGACGATGACGAAGGATGGTATATACAATCAGTCGACAGTCCGATCAGTCTCACGTCGCATTTGATAGGTCGCACATCATATTATGCACGGGTTTTGTTGCCTGGAATTTTCCACTTGGAATTTTGCATAATTTGCTTTTTAAACGCATATCATATAACAAATTAGTGATCGTTATTAACATGTATTTGTCATTTTTTATGGACAAATTTTACGATATATGGATTCTTTAAAGGAGTTTCTGAAAAAATGGAAATTAGAGCATTTATTTGCTATATTTGAAGGTAAGAGACATTTACCTAATGCACCTGTTTAGATAATACATGCGTGACTATAGATAGAATAAGAATATAGGTATCGATTTTTTTATGCAAATAATTACAAAAATTTTAGAATTTCAAGTCGTCGTATTAAAAAATTCAAAATGTGACCAAAGCTTATAATTTTAATAATTTGTTTGCTTTACTTTGATTAATCGTGATGTAGTATTTTTTTTGTAATTTGTAGAGTGATGAACCACCCCAAAAAATACCAAGGAGTGAAGAAGCAGAAATAACTACCTACTATCGAGGAAAATAATATCACTTTACTTACTACAGGCTAGGAAAACCTAAATATATCAGAAAATAATATACCTCGTAATATGCCTGTATGCCTGTATATGATATATATATAGACTTCTCTTAGATCAAAATAAATTTTAGTTGAGTCAATGGTATTCGCTATTGGTTTAAGAAAAGTGTCTCTTTAATCAAGAAATGTCCCTTTTCAATCAAGAATTTTTGCATGAATCAAAGAGACTATTGTTCTTGTAGCAAGAACTTCTTTGCATATTAATTTTGGGTCAAGAGTGAAATACTTTGGACAGATAGATTCTTCTATTCTCTAAAGTAATTTTTTAAAGCTTAAGAAAAGAGAGTTAATACTTTCGGCAAAGAAACGTCGTTCTTGGCCCTATTGAAAAGCGCCAATCTTTTGGGTCAAAGTAATATTCATTTCGACTGAGAGATCTTTTTTTCAGTGTAGTAGTTTTATTTTTAATTTTTCTTATTATATATAATTATTAACTAATTTTTGATGCTATATATAATACATACCAAACAACATGGTGTAACCTGGAATGAAAATCCTGCAACGGTCTGAGACACTCAAAGAAATTTCTGAAGGCTTACAACCAAGAAGATTTTCCTTTATTTAAGTAAGAAAATCTTGGGATTGTAACGGGGTTTTTAACAAGACCCTCTATGTTTTAACTGGATATTGTCTAGGGATTTGCAGAGTAGTATTATATCCAATTGCAAGTTTGACTCATTGGTGCGCCAGCCTGAGGACGATGCTCTTTCTCCCTCTCTTAATCATCTTATACATGCAAGGAACATCGAAGAAGATCAATAGCTAAGCAGTATAAAATTAAAACTGTTTTTAAAGTCTGGGACTATTCTAAGGAGAATCACCAAACCAAGAAAAAGGTACCTAACATCTACTAGGTAAGTTGCGAGTGCGGTGAGTCGTATATTCGAAATATGGTGGCTGCGTCGCTGATGCTACACCAATCCCGTAGGTTTCTTAGCCAGGAATGTTGTTTTCTTCCTGGGCCTCGCTGTCCCTCTCTTTCTCCTTGTAGGATTAGTTTAGGAATGTAATATTTGTCTCCTCTAAGGATGTGGCTAAGGTAGGAAAGTTTTCTTTCTTTAACTATATTAAGTATTTCTCGTTCATAGCCTGCAGTTCTTAAAACTTCTTCGTTGGTGGCATGTGCGGTCCATGGCACACGTAAGAGTCTCCGGAGAGTCCACATTTCGAAAACCTCGATGCGGTTCAGGGTTCTAGCATTGAGAGACCACGTTTCTGCGCCGTATAGTAAGATAAGCCATATGTTGCATTTTACTACCCGTACTCTAAGTGCTAGCGGGAGACTGCGCATGCCAATAAGAAGTTTTTAAGATTCAAAATGTTGTTTTTGAATAATTAACATAAAATAACATAAAAAACATACGCAAAGAGGTGAAACAATGAAGACAGGTTAAATAAAATTCAGAAATTTTTTCTCATATTTATGAGTTCAAAAAAAATTCCGAAAAAATTTCAGAAACAATCTTCAGCAAGCAGATAAACAAATCATATTTTTAAGGCTCGTTAAAGATACAGGACAACAAAAATTCTTCTCCCAAAGAACAGATATTGTTTATCTGATTTGCTTAATTTTGGGACAAACCTAAACACTAAAAGCAGGTAATTTAAAATTAAGTGTTATAATGGATTAGCCTTCTAAATCATAACACTAAAATCTTAAAACGATACGGCGCGCCGTTTAGGATACAAATATTCCCCTCTGCAGAACATCACGTGCCCATAACGAAATTCTCACTCAAACCTGCATCACCGTGCGCCGGCAGCCTGCTAGATCTGACGAATATTTTAACGCAAATCCAGTCAGGATACTCTGCGCGCACAAACCGGCACACAGTATGCCTCGTCCTGAATTTAATCTAAACCTGTGTTGTACGAAATAACGGTGCAGCAGAAATAAAATTTGCCAGTCTTCTATTTTTCGTTGAAAGAAAAGCGGGAAAAGATTCTTCGCTCGAAGGGAAAGTTTATGAGTACGCGTTTAGGGGAATTTTCCGAATTTTCTCTGATCTAGTTTAATCGGCTGACGCTTTACGATGTGAAGAAAGGGTGGAAGTATTGGAGCTGATTTGAATTTGGTTACGAGTTAAGTTAAGTTACGAGAAAATCCTTCGGATATTTTAGTTTTCTTTAATATAAATAAATGTCTTCATTTTGGATTGTATTATTTAGTTGCATTATAATTATTGTTAGTTCCCAGTAGTTAGTACACAGAAAATAAATGGTGGGTGTTTGGGACGTTTGGCGACTTTAATGTCGCTTCTTCAGGCACCCAGGTAATAGCACCCAAGGTTGGAATATGGTTCTCGAGATATTTGGAATCGAAATTATCAATACCTGTCATCATTGACATAAATTAAACATGTTGACTAAATAGTTGTTAGACTGAAATCATAAATTTTAAATGTTTTTGTGCCAATAGTTCAACATAAACTGTTTTTATCATCATTATTTCCCAGAAAAAATTATGATTAGTATAAAAAAAATAAAAATTTGCCAAATTTATTATTTCAGTCAGATAACTATCTACTCAACGTGTTTATTTTGTGTCATTAATGGCATGTATTGACTATTTCCGTTGAAAATATCTTCAGAATGGTTGCTCGTAGCGATTTTTACCAAGAGACATTTTTTACGTAAAAAGTCACGGAAATGTATATTTTTTCACTCAGTAGTTTAATACAGGTACGGACGAAAAGTTATTACTCTTTAAAACAGTTAAAACACATGTAGGTGGCGCCCCCTACAAATAGGAGTAATATTGACATCAAAATCAAATTCCTCATGTCAAAAAACTCCCAGACACCAATTTTCATATAAATATTGACGTTACTTCAGAAATCATTTGGAAGAAATCGAAATAAAAATAAAATTTCTACACTTTGTATCTCCGAAAATAAGCATTTTAGGACATACATTTATACTAACTTTTTTACTTATTTTTATCTGCAGAATATGCTGCCAAAATTTCCGGAATACAATTCGGATCACCCTGTATATTCTTTTAATATTTCCAGTGTTGTGTTATTTACTAGAATATATTTCCTTTCCACTAGTTCGTTATATATTACTTTCGTTATTGCTAAATTCATTTTGAAACACACTTTATTGCTGGCTGTATTTAGTTCATTAATTTGTACTTGCAGTTTTTCAGGAATATTGGCAATTAGGACTATGTCATTAGCGAATCTAGATGGTTAAGATATTTTCTATTCTATTTCTATTTTTAATTCTTTGTTAGTCCAGTCCAGTTAGCGGAAGATATGTTAAACAAATTTCATTTTTTTAACGAAAAAAAAGTCGTAATCCTGTTTCCGGGGTTGAAATATACCACCCCTAAAATTTTTGCAGTTATTTAAGACTCACCCTGTAGAACTGGTGTATGTTGACTAACCTAAAACAAAAAAAAGGAATTATTAGTAAAATTTAATAACAGTACTTATTAAGTTTCCCCCTCATAGTAAACCACATTTTCACCCGAAAGAAAACAGAAAATCTCCTTTGTTTCGTTTATCCGACCGCAACTGTTGGAAACTTCCGATAGTGAAACTCGATATGCGGTCGAAACTCGACTCCGTTCACCGATTTGGGTCAATAAAACCGAAGAACGGAAAGCTTTTAAAATTTTGTTAGCCCCGAAAGTAACCAAATCCGACAAGAATATAAAAAAGTCAGCGCAAAGTCCATTAAATGAGTAGCCCACTGAAAAGTAAATATTTACTTTGCTCGGAAACAGTATCGAATAAAAGGAGAAATTTAGTTTTTTATGTTTGTTTAGGTAGGGCGGTTCTATAATGAACTTTCGGACAAAATTAACTCACTAATTTAGATAACTAAAGTAATGGTATTAATAAGACTTTTAATAAATTTATTTTTTCTTGCTATTTTATATACTTAATAGTAATTATATTCTTTATAGTGTTTGAGAAGTCTTTCGACTCAATATTATCCTAAGGCAATAATAGAAGCTCAAACGAAACAAGGTATTGGCAGGCCTTATATAGAAACCCTTGCCAATATACACAAAAGTCAAAACAAAATCAATGATATATAAAACAACCCTAGAGTTCCCAACTGGCAAAGGAGACGCGGTATTCCCAAAGTTGTATAAAGCAACACTAGAAGAAATCTTACGTCAACTGGACTGGACTAACAAAGGACTAAAAATAGATGGAGAATAGGCCATCGACAGAGAGTTATGTGGAAGATTCAGTCTCGTTTGCTAGACTTCAACTTCAAGACTTTGCTTAGACTACAACCTCCTGGTAGTACCAGTTAAGACTAACATTATAACTCGATATACTTAAATTTAAATGTTCATCTCTAAAAAAAGTCCAGAATTTTAACCATACATTAATCTCCAAAAGTCTAGATCACGATATATTCGCTTTTTGTTACCTTATATCTATATTAGCCCGCTTTTATTCACTGCCAAGAGACGAAGACGTATTGGGAATTCGTCGAAGTCGACGCCTCCTCACGTCACTTCCGTCTCCACGGCTACAAACGGCTCGTTTCCAAGCATTAACGTTTTTATCGCGCCGAAATAGACGTTGATGTATGGAAAGGCCGATGGCTGGTTTACGTTTGACTCCCTTCTCAATTTGTTTCCGTTATTTTTTTGTGAGTGGGAGGGAGAAGGGTTCGAATAGTCTTTTCCTTTTTTTTGGAAGGTATAATATATATCAAGTTTATTTTCATTCATATAACTCTTAGATTTCTGGACAAATTGAAATAAATAAATTACTTTAATTTTTCTCAAGCCTCTACTTCAAGCTTCAACTCAGGCTTCAGTAAAGGTTCTCCAGCGAGTTCAGTTGCTTGAAATTGATTTGAAATCTTGCCATGATCGGTTATTGTTTCGATCTCCTATTTAATTCTTCATTGCCCTGTGTGTCTTGGACGACCAGTTCTACTGCCTTGTGGATTCCACTCAATAGCTTGAGGATTCCACTCAACAGCGATGAGTCCGAAAAAGGTTGGGTAACTTGACAGTAATAAGTTGATTTAGACACTCTTTAAATCTGTATTACTTGCAACTAAAAGAATAGGTAACTAACATATTTATGCTGAAAATACAAAAAGAAAGAAACTCAAAAATAATACAAAACCGAAAAAAGAGCATGAATGAAAATATGAAAAAGGGACAGTTAAGATTATCTAAAGATCACAAAGCTTAGATATGAAAACGAAACGTTAATTCTTGGTTGTTCAGAGGAAGAACTGGTTCAAAGTTGTGACAATAAAATTAAACGCGGACTAGCAGTATGGACAGACTGTGCAATATCCTAGCACAACAAATTAAAATTACTAAACATTACTGATTATATTATGCATCAAAGATCTGCAAAACAGCGAACAGAAGAATAACAGATGTTTTCGAAATGTAAACCTAGAGAAAAATACTGCGATTCTAAGGCAATAATAATTAATTAAAATATACCATTCATATATACCTTGGATACTTTTGGGCACATTTCGAGAAGAACCAGATGGATTGGAAACTCATTATTGAAGGAAAAATTAATGACGAACGACCAAAAGGAATGTTTCCGACGCGCTGGCGCTGGGTGGAGCAAACTAAAAAAAATATTGGTCACGGTTTATAAGAAGCTTCTCTGCCCGCAAAAACAGAAATGGGTGGAGAATAACAATCCGCGCAATTATAAAACAAGATGTCGCCATGAAGAAGAATGAAGAATGTTTAGGAGGGGAGTTAATCACCGCGACCTTACAGATATATTGTGTGTTCCCCTATCTTGAGTTATAACGTGTTATAACTCATCATAGAGTATCAGATACTGGCTCCACAGAGGCCAGCTCTCCATCATCGACATCAGCCGTACCAAAGTCCATGGCACGAATTGTCGTCGTCTCGGCACACTCAGTGATAAGGTGTTCTGGTATTTCCCCATTTCCCCCACAGAATCTGCATCCGCCGTTGTTTTTCAGCTTCAATTTACTGAGGTGTTCGTCGAGGAGATAGTGTCCTGTTAGAAACCCCTTGACAATCCGAAGATTGTTTTTATTTAAATCAAGGAAAATCTTTGATTTTTCTCGGTCGTAAGTTCTGAGGAACTAAGGACTCGAAAAAGTTCCGTTGGAGGACTCCCATTCCAGGTTACGGATGGAGTCTTTTAGTTTCCTCAGTTCCGCTTTTAGTTGGCTTCCGCTTGGAAAACAGAACGGTTCTGGTCCAGTTAGTGGAGCGTTTCGCTCCTTTTCTAGCTAGATCATTTGCTTTTTCATTGCCTTCTATGCCAGGATGAGCGGTTATCCAGGCTAAGAGGACTTTATTTTCTTTGCCTATTTGTTCAGCTTCTGTAGGCATTCTTTGACCAACTTCGAATTGATGGTTACTGAGTTGATCGCGTTTAGTGCGGCTTCACTATCGGATAAGATGGCTAGATGATGTCAACATACTTTTACGAGAGTTAATGGACTAGAAGAAGAAGATCTAATTCATAGTTATTTTTTATACAAGACGATAATGCAATTTTATCGCTGTGTATAAAACAATATTTTTTTCCATAGCGCATTACGTTTTAAAAAATATTCAGAAATTATTATTTCAAGGAATTTATTACGAGTAGAAAAAATATTGTGCTGGGTTGGCGTTGGTTTCTATGTAATTTGACAAATAAATAAAGCTGTCTCTTTAGTTGTCAGTTTTGAGTCAATATTTTTTAATTATCTTTCGTGTCGATTGCTGATTGAATTGGAGCCAGAAATGGCTCGAAACGAAATAAGTAAATTACCAACAGATATTCAGGCTGAGGCGACAAACGCCATATCCAAACTACTTCCATTTAAATCCCGAATAACTTATGAAAAGGAATAAAAAATATTAAAAATGGAAGCAATTAAAAAACGTGCGAGAAGAAATAAAGATTTTAACCTATTCTCGCTGTTAAAGTATCATTTAATCTACCCTTTTGGTTAAAGTACTATTTTATCTACTATTTTTGATAGATATAAGGCAATTTTAACAGTTGCTATGGAAAAAAAACTTTTTTTTGTACGGTCTAGTTTTATTTTTTTTTTAATTTGAAATTTAGTTCGGAAAAACAGTAGCGCAAAATCAGTGCATAAAAGTTGAACAAGCAAAAACGATTCGGAATAATATTCGAAGCGGACGAGATCGCGACGCACCCAACTTATTTAATCAAAATTGTGTCGCCGGAAAAGTGGAATTCGGAGGCGCTAATGCAATTTGGCGACGACTGTCGTCGGTGTAATTGAAATCCGACGGGACCAGAGTGAAACTTTCAGGCGACACAAACTATTTTTGCCACAATGGAAATAAACAAGGCGAAAGAACGTTCAATTAAACGTTAACTACGATCTCGAAGTTTCCAGCCGGTATGTTTGTATCTGTGGTCAAATTGGTATCTGTGGTGGTATCTGTTGTACGATGTATCTGTGGTCAAATTTTCCAAAAAATTTTCCGCAATACCTTTGACGGATTTTCGCGCAACGAAAAATAATCACTTGATTTTTCAATATAATATGCGAATGCAGTTAGTCATGGCCGGAACAGCGATTTTTTAATAACAGGTACAAGCTGTTCCAGTTGCAAAAGATACCTGTTCCAAGAAACCTGTTCCAATTCCAAACTGTTCCAAAACGAAAATTAATACCGTACTTGCGTCATTGTGAATCGGTGGCTATTTTTCTTTTTAAATTTATATAAAAGAATATTTTTTGCTTAAATAATGAGAACTACTGGAGATTTTTCTGTTTTCTCTAAATTTAATCTACTATCTACGTTGCTATATTACCGAATTATATTTTCGAAAAATATAAACTTTTCAAAAACATGTTTTCCCGAAAAAAAACTCAGGAGAATCGAAATATACCACCCCTAAAAACATGTGCACTTATTTAAGACCCACCCTGTATAAGCACTAATGAATAAATATAGATTTATAATTTTGCGATATACTTAAAAAGTAAATTCTTGGAAGAGTTTAATTTTATTTTAATATCTACTATATTTATAATACAAAACAATAACCGACTGTTCTTACACTGTATTTGTCAAAAAAAAACTATAATGCGATAATTATATTGCATTTGGCAACATCGCCAGCATTTTTTTTTATTATAAAAAATGTTCCTTACCTATTCTGTTTCTGTTTACATTAAAAAATATAAAATATTTAAAAAAAATATTATAAATTTAAAATTTAAATAAAAATTTAGTTGGCTATAGGAACCCATACTAGATCCACAGTTGAACCTTTAGATATTGAAGAGTGATGCAAGTCGAGCGATTTAACGGCTAGAGGATGTTTTGGTGATAATTCGTTTAGGCATTGTAATGCATTTAGTGAATCTGAACATATCACCCATTTGGAAGGAGGGAGGTTGGAGATTATTCTTAGTGATTCCTTAATAGCAAAAAGTTCGGCAGTTTTATGTGAGAATAAACGTCTTATCATATTATACAAGAAAGCATAATGACATTATATTTCTCTGTAGTTTACACCCACACAACAATTTTCAGCTAAACTCAACCCATTTAAAGAATGACTCAGTTCTCTCGCCTTCTTGATTACTAATTTTATTAATATTTTGCGACGTGCAAATTATTAAACGCCTGAATTTATAAGGGATTTTACTTTCTTCATTATGACGTAATAAATTTTAATTAGTAGAAGGCCATTTTATGCCGGAGTTTTTAAATGAATAATCAGAAATCTGTGTCAAACTCATAAAGTATGCAAAATACAAAAATGTTATTAATTCATAAAGGTTTTCTAAATGACAGTACATTTATTTTATTTACAAAATAATAGTTAATATTTTTAATGCTTGGACTAAAAATATCTACTGGGTGGTCCAAAATTGTATTTCCCAAACTTGGGCAGCATATTCTGCAGATAAAAGTAAGTAAAAAAATTCGTATAAATGTATGCCCTAAAATGCTTAGTTTCCGAGATACAGGATGTAGAAGTTTCATTTTTATTTAGATTTTTTCCAAATAATTTCTGAAGTAGGTAACATCAATATTTGAATGAAAATTGGTGTCTGGAAGTTTTGTGACATAAGAAATTTGATTTTGATGTCAATATTAGTCATTTTCTTTAGGGGGCGCAACCTACATGTGTTTTAACTGTTTTGAAGGGTAATAACTTTTTGTCCATACCTGTATAAAACTCTGAACTGAGTAAAAAATATATATTTCCGTAACTTTTTACGCAGAAAATGTATAAATGCATAAAAAAACATTTCAAATTTATAATTTCAGTCTAATAACTATTTAGTCAATATGTTTAATTTATGTGAACGATGATAGGTAACTATTGATCATTTCGATTCCAAATATCTCGAGAACCATTACTCGTAGCAATTTTTTTACCAAGAGACCTTTCGTTCTTAAAAATAAACTAAATATATTATTTTTATTTCCCTTTCGAGGGTTGCAACTTCTTTGGTAAGCATTTTGGGGCATATGTTCATAGGGGAACTCAATGTTTTATTTTTATCTGTAAAATCACCCACCAAAGTTAAATACACATTTTTTGACACCCTGTATATATAACAATTTTCACACCCAAATGTAGATTATTTACGAATCATAAACCTTTATAAATTAAGCATGCGTTTCAGCAATAAAATATTTAAAACTAAATAAACTAAAGCCTTGGATAGGTTTAACAAATTGAATTTTCAGGATTATTAAATTTTATAGGATTAATCAAAAATATTAAATCAAAATTTTATAGCTATATTTCACGACTGGAACTTTTTTGTATAAAAATCACTAAAGAATTTCATTTAAAAATTGGAAAAATAACATTTAAAATCGATTTTAAATAAATACACCCCTTCGTTTTGTAATTCTAAACATAACTCTCCGTTAGCATTCATTCCTTTATTCAGAAATGCCATTTTAAAACGAATGTTTATTAAAAAGTGTACAGTTTCGCACGGCCAAAATGAACAAATTGAAATTCTAGTCGTTCATCAAACGAAAAAGTTTACTAAATTTAATTAAATTAAATATACGATGATAAGAGAGAAAACAGAGACAGACAGGCCAGAATATTTATTTTCACTTTTAGAATAACATAAATTTTTAGTCTAATAAAAACTTCAAATTGCGTTTGCTAATAATATACCTCTGCCAACAAGTTTTGTAAATATAATTAATTTAATTGGACGAAAACGAACTTATACTCGTTTTTCTGTTTATTTACTCGTAGCTTTTACTGAATATAACGGAGTTACTTCATTTTTCCTTTCTCCGGGGCTAACAGACTATAAAAACAATATATGATCGTAAATTGTTTATATTAAACTCATTTCGCCAGTTATTTTTAAACGTAAAATTCATATTCCGAGAAAGAAGTAAAAGTTAATAACCCGACTATGTAAAGAGGATGTTTATGATATTCTGTTGGTTTTTGTATGAAATAGAAATTCAAAATTTCCGAGAAAAAAAATATATTTAAACTTAAGTTTATAATAATTCTAATTTAAGAAATAATAGGTATGTTTTTGTATATACATTCAAATGCAAAAAAACGCAAGGGAGAAATTTTTGGTCAAATTTAAAGTGTATTTTTGCTATTTTTAGCGCTATTTTCATGATTTTTTTTAGCAAATTGTATATACTTATATCAACTTTAATTCGTAAACTCAGTTTTTTTATAAACTTCAGTATTTGGTATATTATACAGTGTTATCGAGAGGGTGTTTTTTTACTCTAACTTTAAAACACCCTGTGCAATTTTTTTGTCGATCATGTCAATACATGCGTTGGTTAATTTTTAAAACCGAAATGAACTTGCCACCAACAGTTTGCAATTTTTTCAATTATCATTTCTTTTTCAAGTTATTTTTCAATCCAAGTCAATGTGACAAGGCTGCTTTGCTGATTATTGTGAACTGTATACTACTATGAACTGCCCATCATGTTCGACGTTTGACAAATGCTTGGCAGGAGGGTCGGAGGTCGCAAAGCAATAACAGATTCATTAAATAAACTTCGCTTGGTCTTTAAAGAAGAATGGAAAAACATAACGCAATATCATATATTATACAGCCTCCATGATGGTATAAACGGACGTATACAGGCAGTTATAGGCAGCCAAGGGCAGCAATACAAAGTGTTAGGGTATTTTTTATATATTTTTTTTTCGGTTTGTATACTTGAGTATTAGAGATGTTTTCTTTAATATCGATAGTTCTATTATCGTTATTAATGTTTATTAAAATCCGGACTGTATCGTTAGTCTTTAACGTTTTTTTAATTTAGTATAGCGTATCCAATGCAGTGTAATACGACGTTACGACAATAGTCACCAAAACCATCTCGTCATATTAAAAAATTACATTAAAAAGAATTAATAACTGAAAAAAAATACAAATTGATCGTTATAAGTTCATTTTGCTCTTAAAAATTAACTATAGGATATATTGACATGAATCAAAAAACAAAATGCTCAGGACCAGCTGTTTTCACCGCAAAGATATACTTTAGGAAAATTTACAGACGAAATTATTGCACAGGGTGTTTTAAAGTTAAGGTAAAAACAACTCCTCGATTAACTCTGTATAATATGCCAAATACTAAAGTTTATGCTATAATAATGCTATACGGCATTTTATTGAGCATTAAATTGCGCAACTTTGCCTCCATTTAACCGATCCTGTATCTCTTACGGTTTCCGAAATCCCAATGATGGGGTTCGAATTCGAGCCACCCTGTACAGGTATAACGTCAAATATAAACAAAATTCTAATCTACATAAATTATAAATTTAAGTATTCAGTTTTGAAACTAGCTAAATTTTATGTAGTGATAATTTCGAAACAAGTCGAGTTTTAGAGAAATTACGCAAAGTAAAACAAAGCACCGGTATTTATATAGCAACTTGACTCGATATCGTAAACTGGAAACGAGACTAATAAAAAGTTTCATAGTAAAACTTGTCATTTACCGAGGACAATTTCCACGTCGGCACTAAAGCAGCTCTTATAAAACTCCCTTTTAGCATCTATAAAACAATATTTACTTCCCCTTAACTGCAGCTAACGCTTCGCCGAGATATAAATTTACAACTAGTTTCCTTATAAATATTTCCGTCCCTTATCGGAAAACCTGCGGGACCGTATAATTCCATTTGTATAAAATATGCATGGTAATCCGTAAAGTTTGTAACTCCGTTGATGTCATTAGTATGGCATCGATTGTATTATTTTTGTATTACGCGTTGAATTACAAAGGTTGTTAATGACTGTAATCGAAACGAATAATATAATATTGTTCTTCCCCAGGTGCCTTTTCTCAGCGAAGATTGGCGATAACTACAGAGAATTCTTCTCGTCTTTCTGCTGTTCTGACGGAGTGTCTGAACATTCATTCCTCTCCAATCCCTTATGTTTCTCATCCACGACATCTGTCTTCTGCCTGGACCTCGTTTTCCTTGAATTTTACATTTGATGATAAGGTGTAGTAGACGGTATTTGTCGTTCCTGAGAATCATCATCATCATTTCCAGCTTATTCAACCATTTCCAATTATGGTGTAGAGTTGGACAATGCGTCGAATGCTTAAAACACTCTTCTCGCAACGAATTTCATACAAGATTTTTACTATTATTATTATTTATTTTTAAACATTTTTTAAAATGTTCTGGTAATCGGTTCTAAGGCATTGTTTATGCATTGTTTAATGACAAAGTTCAGTCAGGTTCAAACGTCGCCGTGACGAGTCGTTGGATATTCAACAAGCTGCTGAAACTGCGCTATCCACGTTAGTGCCCGTGAAGTCGAAAAACTTATACGAGACCACCTACAACAACTTTGAAACCTGGGTCAAAGAAAAACATGTTGACAATTTCACAGAAAAGGTATTGCTAGCCTATTTCCTGAAGTTATCCACTACCTTAAAGCCGTCAACTCTGTGGAATAAATATTCGATGCTCCGCACCATGATTTACCTGAACAGAAACGTAGATATTAGCAAATTCACAAACCTTATTGCATTTTTAAAAAGAAAAGCTTCCGGATATCAGGCAAAAAAATCAAGAGTATTTACAAAACTGGAAATAGAACGCTTTATGAAAGAAGCCGATGACAAAGAATTCCTGTTAGCTAAAGTTGTTTTAATCGTTGGACTATTTGGAGCATGTAGGAGGGAAAAAATCACATTTTTGACGGTAGATGCCATTAAAGATTGTCAGTCATTTATTATTGTGCAGATCCCGAATATAAAAACTCATTTTCCAAGAGTGTTTACGATTACTGTGGGACCAATAATAGATGTTATCAATTTCTTTCATGTATTTCGTAAGTACGCAAAACTTCGACCATTTAATGTGACACATCAGCGATTTTTCTTGACGTATCGAAAAAATCAATGCTGTACCCTGCCAGTTGGAATCAATACAATTATTGGGGGTATGCCAAAAAAGATAGCGGAATTTCTTGGACTCTCCAACGCCATTGAATACACTGGTCATTGTTTCCGACGATTCAAGAGCAGACATAACAGTTTTAAAGCGACATGGAGGTTGGCCATCAAGCTCGGTTGCTGAAGGTGACATTGAAAATTCGATTGAACAGAAAACCGAAGTAGCAAAAAGAATCATGGGACAGAAAGATAACGCCAGATAAGAAATTAAAAGCAGTTTACGTAGAAGCAGAAGCTACCAGCATTGCCAGTACAAGAAATTTACTTATTCCGACTCCTACAACTTGCATTTCTTTTAGGCACGAAAAGTGGGATGCCTCTTGTATTCACTTTAATAATTTAAATAATTGTACCTTTAAGATTTATAGTAAATGAATATTTTCATTGTTTGTTTCATTTTTTACTTTTAGATACTAGTGCCTAAAAGAATGTCATTTCGAATCTCAGATAAATATGAAAAACTGTCAATTTCGAAAAGCTTTCACAAAAAGACTATTTAAAATATCTAACTAATTCATTGAACATTTGTATTTAGATGTTTAGCTGACCATCTATCGATATCAATCCCTGGCAATAAATCAAACATTATAACATACTTTCGCTTCTCTAGCTCTACATAATAAATTCATGAACGAACCGAACGCACGTAAAGACACTACGAACGAAGCTCAGATTGATCGAGGAAATTTTCGAGACTTAATATCTGTGGAATTTCCATGAAATCGAACAGGAACCTGATGCCGGGGCCGCATTAACTGCACGAAACGTCGTTTTCGGTCCTTCTTACGTCGCCCCAATTACCGGCAAGGCGAGAAAGACATTTGCTCGATACAGCGAGGGGTGCGAGGAGGGGTTAAATGGAAGAGACACGCGACCGTCTCTTGGCGTCATTATTTTCGACTTACCATCCACGAAAATGCAACGGAAAAATTGGAAAATTGAGCCGCTGTAATGTCGATTTGCATTGGGAAGCGTGAAATATGCTTCCTGTACCAATTAAGGCAATTTTCTTTTTTTATAAAAAAATCCGAAACTAAGCATGTTTGCATGATACGAACTTTTTTACTTATTTTTATCTGCAGAATATATTGTCACGGGGTTTCTAACAGGACACTGTCTCCTCAACGAACACCTCAGTAGGCTGAAACTGAGAAACAACGGCGAATGCAGATTTTGTGGGGAAAATGGGGAACACCAGAACACCTTATCACTGAGTGCGCCGAGACGACGACCATTCGTGCCATGAACCTTGGTACGTCTGATGTCGAGGATGGAGAGCTGACCTCTGTGGAGCCGTCTCAGATACTGGCTTTTGTTAAAGCCCTGAGACTGTATGATGAGTTATAACTCGTTATAACTCAAGAAAGGGGAACACACAATAGATCTATAAGGTCGCGGTGATTAACTCCCCGGTGATTAAACATTCTACATTCTCCATCTGCAGAATATGCTACCAAAGTTTCCGGAATAGATAAAAATAAATAGAAACATTAAACTAAAATAATTTTTTGGAGCACTCTGTATAATGAACGCTAATTTGCTTAACAACTTACGTTATATTTCCCGTTATTGATTTCTCTATAAAACAAAACCCAAGACAATCGTAAGAAAAACTAATCCCAACTAAGAAGAGAAAGCGGTAACATTAAGCAGTAGATCGGCAACTTTCTGCGGAAACTCGCCTTAGTTATTTGTTATAACCCAGATTATGTTAATGCGATTGGAGCAAACCGCGGTTTCGGCTTTTATACACTTTTCACGGCGAACTTAGACGCCTTTTCTTGGTATAATAAAGTTTATTTTGGGCACTAAAACGCCCGCCTGTACCGAGAAAACAAAATGTTTCTTTATGTCTGCCACAGTCGTGAAAATCTGTAAATATAATCACTCAAATATTCTGGCTATTATTAAATATTTCGAAAAACGGGCATCTTAAAATTTTGATGTATTTTAAAGTATTATATACTGTATATATTGGATAACATATCAGGGGTGACAGTGTCAAAGGCATTAAATATTTTCTGCCTTAACTGCTCCAAGTTTTGAATTTCTTCATGGCCGTAAATTTTTTCATCACCGAGAAGTCAGGTGAAATTAAACGTCAGTCTAAACAAAACTGTCATTTTTGAAAACTTGTCAAAATTTGGACACACGCTAAATGGACTTGATTTTCCTGTCTCGAAGTCTGTGGACTTTTCTGTATAATCTCGCAGTAATTTAATAGATTGCTCGTCATATTATATCAGTTCGTAGGAGATTAGGAAAAAAAAAAGATATTTATAGTATAAAAAATTAATTTATTTAACAAAATTTAATTAAAGATGTGACAAAATAGTTACATTTCTATTGGTTCTATCGGACTTTCTTCGACTATATAAATCTTTATTTTTTGTAAACTTTAATGCATAAAATATTTTCGATCTAATAAATAATTTAATGATGTAAATAAGAGGAAATCTCTCACATGGGTAGTCAAATTCTGTAGTTTTCATTATATCAAACAGCCTCTGAATGTTTTCTTCAGTGCAAAACTCATCAAAATTTAATATAAATAATTTTTCCAGCCTGTAAATAAAATGAACAAATTCTTCCACTTTCATGATTAAAGGCTTTTAAATGGGTAAATAATTTCGAGTTATCCAGAGATTCGGATTCTTTTGCAAATTTTAGACAAATATCACATTGATGTATTTGTTTTAATAATGTAGTTTTTTAATGATGTAGTCAAACATAATTAAAGGCATTTTGAGTTGAAAACATTTCTCAGAGGCTGTTTGATATAATGAAAACTATAAAATTTGACCACCCATGTGAGAAATTTCCTCTTGTTTACATCATTAAATGATTTATTAGATTGAAAATATTTGATGTATTAAAGTTTACAAATAAAGATTTATATAGTCGAAAAAAGTCCGATAGAACCAATAGAAAGGTAACTATTTTGTCACATTTTTAATTAAATTTTGTTAAATAAATTAATTTTTTATACTATAAATATCTTTTTTTTTCCTTATAAATAAACACATTTGCATCCCATTTTAAATAAGATATACAAATTACCAAAACTTAGACAGAACAGTTCGAAAGTTCAACAAAAATCCTACACGCGTTTTTAAAAAGAAACATATAACCACGCACTATGTCATTCCAGCAAGCGAATACGACACAGCATAGGTTTCCGGACTAAACGACTGGTGTATTTACACCACTCAATAGGCGTGTCGGGTTTGCCGAGCGGTTTCCGATGCAGTCGCTTTCTTTCGCATCTGTTATAGGTAATTTGTGCTTATGTCAAGAAGGCCTGCTTCGGGATCACAACTTACTACGTCTGTTGACTAAAGCCAAAGGGATGGTTTTAATATAAAAATTGCGAAAAAATGCTCTAGTGTCTCCTTATTCTTTGAATATCTTCAATAAAAATAATGCTACTGAGATGAACAAAGAAACCAACTATGGAGAAAGGACGTACCTAGTTGATAAAATTATTTTTTTCCATAGCAACTGTTAAAATTGCCTTGTATCTATCAAAAACAGTAGATAAAATAGTACCTTAACCACAAGGGTAGATTAAGTGATACTTCAACAGCCAGGATAGGTTAAAAACTTTATTTCTTCTCGTACGTTTTTTAATTGCTTCCATTTTTGAAAATTATTGTATTCTATTTCAAATAAGTTATTTGGGATTTAAATGGAAGTAGTTTAGATATGGCGTTTGTCGCCTCAGCCTGAATATCTGTTGGTAATTACTTATTTAGTTTAGAGTCATTTCTGGCTCCAATTCAATCAGCAATCGACTCGAAAGGGAATTAGAAAATATTGACTCAAAACTGACCACTAAAGAGACAGCTTTATTTATTTGTCAAATTACATAGATACATAAATTCCTTGAAATAATAATTTCTGAATATTTTTTAAAACGTAACTCGCTATGAAAAAAAATATCGTTTTATACACGACGATAAAATTGCATTATCGTCTTGTATAAAAAGTTAATATTCCCTGCTGTTTTAACTTATTCCAGATGTTTTCTCATTTTTTTTTCTTTTTCACATTTTTCCTCTTTGTACATCTTGTAATATTTTTTATGTTCGTTTAGGTCGTTATTTTCGTCTCTCCACCATACGACTCACCACATTCACAGATACCTAGTAGATGCACCTTTTCTCTTGTTTCAATGCTTCCAATCTTGTTTTTGTTAGAATGCTTCTAAAGTAATTCCACACTTAAAATCAGTTTAATTGAGATTCTGTTTCTCACTGATATTCATATCATCTTTTCTGATGTTATTTTTATAAATGGAAACGCCAAGAGGAAGAGAGCATTCTCTTCAGACTAAGGCATCAATGAGTCTGTTTTATTAAGTACACTTTTCATAGTAATGTTGAAGAAAATCAATTTAATAATGCTTAGTTCAGCATTCAGAGATGCTTGGTCACTAGTGATGGGTTGTTATTTAACTATCTGTTATTTTATAACAATTATTTAGAAATAACATAACGCAACCGTTACTACTTCTAAAAAATAACAGATATAAAATAACGACACGTAGAGATCGGCCGCTCGTGAAACGAAAAACGAAGTCGGCGCTCTGCACCGCCCCGAAATTCTATGCTGCTCGAAGCAATTCCAAAAAACAACTAGTATGGATGGAAAACCTGTTATTTCGTCAACCATCGATACAGGCGGCGAGACAACGGACAACGGAGTGGGGAATGCGCTACGGCGAACGTAGCTGCTTCGGTCGATCCCGTCGACGGTCGTATTGCGCTTATAACAGCTTAAAAATAATAGGATATAAAAGAAGCAGGTTTTTTGAAACAGTTGCGGGCATAACGCCTGGCGGTCGAGATAACAGGAGTGGGAAAGGAAGGCTGCTGCATCGGTCGATTGTCGATGGAAGTTCGAAACAGGTTGGAGAATAACGCATCAGTTGTTTTAGATATATTGTTTTTCAACCTGTTACGAGCATAACGGGCGGAGGTCGAGATATTATGGCGCTGTATGTTTCAGTACGTTATTAAGTTTCAATATTTAGGTATTTATTTATTCTGAAAAATTTTCAGAATAATATTTTAAGATTTTTTAAAAATGTATACAGGGTGTTTTGAAAAATCTGGTCATTGATTAATCACGATCCTGCTTAAAGCCCTTGACGTAAAAAGCTGATTTTTGGAAAACGGATTGACTTTAGGGTGTAGAGGTTCGATAAGAAGGGATTTTTCGAAACTCGAATTCAAAGGGGGTGAAACCACCCTCAAATATTAGAATATTTTTTATTTAAAAACCGGTGAGTTTTCCGGAAAAACTCTTAAACACGTATATTTTATTTCGTTGTTTTACATATTTTAAGATTTTTTAAAAATATATACAGGGTGTTTCATAAAATGTGACCATTGAGTAATCACGATTCTGCTTAAACTGCTTGACGTTTAAAGCTGATTTTTGGCAAACGGATTGACTGTGGGGTTGAGGTTCGATAAGGAGGGGTTTCTCGAATCTTAAATTCCAAGAGGGTGAAAACGCCCCTCAAATATTACAATATTTGTTATTTAAAAAACGGTTAGTCTTTCGGGAAAACGCTTGGACACGCATAATTTATTTTGTTTTTTTACATATTTTGAAATTTTTTAAAAAATAATACAGGGTGTTCCAAAAAGTTGAGTAATTGATTAACCACGATTCTGCTTAAACTGCTCGACGTTTAAAGCTTATTTTTGGCAAATGTGAGAAAATTTTATCCAGTTTGTATGTCAATAGAAATTCTTGCTTTGCTTTATCATCACCATTACAAATTATTAATTCGACGCGAACGAAGTCGCGGGTACACGCTAGTTTAAGTGTAAAATTAATTCGAACTCTAGTGTATAGTTGGTTTACTTATGAAGAATATACTACACATTTTCTTATATTGCTATTTTTTGACCACAAATGGTAAAATTATAACTAAGAGCTTCTTGCCCGTCGAGTGAGATGCACCCTGTACACTGCTACGCAATTCAGGATTTACGCCGATCGAGGGGCAAGGCGTAGGTAGATCGGAATGTATACGTATAGACGAGTGGCGGAATTTTGGCTTTTTTATATCGCAATTTGTAAACAGCGCTTATTTGTAAACAACGGCCGTTTTTAGAAAGGTATTTTAGATATCAATCGATATTTAGAAATTTTTAGACACCCTGGAAATACTACCACCGAGCATGTCATTATAGCAACTTGCAACTGCGTTAATACGCCTGGCGGCGACCGCTTCATACTCTTTCAGATATTTAGCAATAAAATAAAGAAACCTGTTATTTTTAAGCTGTTATTTTAAGCTGTTTTTTATAAATAACTATAACAGTTTCAACTGTTATCTAAAAATAACAGTTTTGCCCATCACTATTGGTGACAGCATATGGTGTTGGATTGATCACATAATGTTTTAACAAAAAAAATATTATATCACCCATAAATATGAAATAAAACTATCAAATATAAAATACCAATGTAATCAATAACTTGTATTTCCAATGTCAGTTGTTTATCTGTATATAACCAAAATATTTAACTCCATATTCAATTTCCATGATCCAAACTATAAATAATCCATGAGCGGAAACCTCCTCTTTGTTTAGAATCGACTAATAAATTGTTGCTGAATCGAAACAAATCATTATTTATATATTTTTTGTGTTGTTTGTCTGTTTACTATGGGCTTTCAACGCTAAATAAAAGTTTGTACAAAAATATCCGATTTATTTCGGTTTGTTTGCAGAAAAGTTTTTGTTGTTGTTTTTCTGGATAAATAGAAAACTGCAGAAAGGATTCTGATAAAAATGCATTGAGAGAGAAAAAGATAAAATGCTGAAGTCAGGTTTATTTTGGAATTTTTGCGGAGTGGATTGGCTTTGTTTATCAACTACTTACTTCTAATCAAAGAAAACAGAAAGAAGTTACTTTACGAGAATATATACGGAATAAACTTATAGAGATATATTGTATGACCTGTTTTTGCTAGATCTTTTATTTTTATTAGCAAATTTGTATCAATATTCGATAATAAATGCATCGTTAACAAAAATATCTTACCTAAAAATTATCGTTTTACCTATTTAAATCTTTATAAAAGAGTATACAATTAATTAAATATACCACCATTATTTTCGCCCAAATAATTAAGTATGTAAATTGTGTTCGTTAATAAGTTATTCTAAATAAATGTGGATTTGAATCAGAAATCAATATAATAATAAGTTATAAAAAGAACGTCTGTGTTGTTGTAAATAAACATTTGTCAAAAAATGAAATATAATTTTTAAGGTGTTACTTTTTACCACACTGTCTTAATACACATATAAAATTCAGTTTTTTAGTATTTGGAGCAATTATTATTAATCAACGCAAACTGTCAATTAATGTAGTTTGAATACTGGAATCATATTAATTGCTCCTCTTTAACAAATATTTAAACAGTTTTTTTTTACTTTTTAATGAAATAACCGAACTATATCGACAATATTAGTATCTGTACTTTTTAAAAATTTGGTACATCTTTAAAAATAATCTAAAACGTCAGTTTCCATGGGTATTATTGATAAATGAGTCCTAAATTACAAGAAAATGCATTTTCCACTGAAACTTTGAAGAGATAGGTAAAAAATGGCATAATACAATTTGATAGACAATTAAATTGTGCATCTGGTTCCATTTAAATTAAACAAGTTATTGCCGTTTGAAGCTAGTAATTATTTAAAATAAATTTTTAGACACTCTATATAAGGTAGTATAATTTTTATCATTGCAACACAATAACTGATCAATAAATAAACTTCTGTAAATATTTAGTATTAAAAACTTTGATACACTTGGAGAAATGAAGCCTTAAAATTTTTAATGCAATTTTACAAAATTGAAAATATTTTAAAAACGGTAAGGTTTAAGTGTAATAAACCTTAATCAAATTTACCTTTATTTTAATCGTAGAAACTAAAAATGTAATAATATACAGGGTGTTCCATTAAAAAAAATACAACTTTGATATTTTTTATTTATTTGGGACACTCTGTATCCTGTAAAAATATTTTTAAATTGTAGCTCTAATAGTCCTTCAACGAACCCAAAACTTACAATTTCTAAATATTTAATCGTTTAGCTACAATACTCCGTGTCGTATGTGGTGAACAACCCTGTAATATACTTTATTGGACTTGGAAAATGGTTTATTTTTATTAATTTTGGCACAATTTTAGTAATTAATATTTTGTATCTTATACCTTAGTATTATCTTGGGTATCTTCGTTTTGTACAGTATGAAATTTAAGGTTTTCCGAATTAGTGTTTTCATATTTAATATTACGATATTTTTATTTAAATAAATAATAAACGAAAGAAATGTACGTTGCCTTTTGTTAACCCTTAATTAACTCATAACACTTCATAAATAATAAATGTGATTTTAAGGCCCCGTAATTATTTTTACCTGGCCCGTACTTCTTCACAAACGAAATACGAAATTTATATTTTGATTAATGGTCAAAGTCGACTTAAAATACACGCCACTCGAAACGTTGTACTTAGAAATCCGAAGAGTACAAATTCCTTTCGGTCTGAAGCTTAAAATAACACATATCAGGGTTTCCAACCTCATAAATTAAACAGTTTGCAAGGAAAATGGAGTTTAAGAAAATAGAGGAAGTCAAAAAATCAAATAAAAGTATCTTAATTTATTGAAAAAACTAATACCTAGTTATTTTTTATACAAGACGATAAAATGGTATTAAATCGTCGACCGAAAAGCTTTTTCGGGAAAGCAATTTCGGGAGACAATAATGCAATTTTATCGTCGTGTATAAAACAATATTTTTTCCATAGCGAGTTACGTTTTAAAAAATATTCAGAAATTATTATTTCAAGGAATTTATTACGAGTAGAAAAAATATTACGCTGGGTTGGCGTTGGTTTCTATGTAATTTGACAAATCAATAAAGCTGTCTCTTTAGTTGTCAGTTTTGGGTCAATATTTTTTAATTCTCTTTCGTGCGGATTGCTGATTGAATTGGAGCCAGAAATGGCTCAAAACGAAATAAGTAAATTACCAACAAATATTCAAGCTGAGGCGACAAACGCCATATCCAAACTACTTGCATTTAAATCCCGAATAACTTATGACAAGGAATACAAACATTTTCAAAAATGGAAGCAATTAAAAAAGGTGCGAGAAGAAAGATCAAGTGAAAACATACTTTCAGCATATTTTTTTCTGAAAAATCAAAGAAAATGCATCCGTCCAGTTTATGGTCGTTCTATTCAATGCCAAAAAGTACAATACTGGTCAATGAAAACGTTGATATTTCAAGGTTAAGGATAAGCTATACCGTTTAAATTTCCGTAGTACGAGGGTGGTCTGAAAAGTTTCCGACCTAACAAAGATACAAGACATTTTTTCTGAATATTTTATTTTATTTTTCAACATAGTCCCCTTGTAACTCTACACACTTTTCCCAGCGATGCTCGCATCTCTGTAACCCGTCCAAATAGTACTCGGCGTTTTTCTCTGCAAAATAGTGGTTCACGAAGGTGATTGCCTCTTCATTTGACGAAAATCTCTGTCCTCCCAGCGCAATTTTTAAATGAGGGAACAAAAAGATGTCGCTAGTGGCTAGATCTGGTGAGTAAGTTGGATGGTCAAGCAGTTCAAACCGTAATTCGTGGATTTTCGCCATGGCAACCGCTCAGGTGTGAGACGGTGCGTTATCTTGGTGAAACAGGATTTTCTTTTTCCGTAAATGTGGCCGTTTTTCCGTAAGTTCTGCTTTTAGCTTGTCAAGTAATGATGCGTAGTATGCTCCTGTGATGGTTTTTCCTTTTTGAAGATAATCAATTAAAATAACTCCATGACTATCCCAAAAAACAGTCGCCATCACTTTCCCAACCGAAATAACTTCTCCCTTTGCCGTCCACTGTTTGGACTGTATTTTTGTTTCTGGTGTATAATGGTGTATCCAAGTTTCATCTACAGTAATTAATCGACGCCAAAATTCAGATTTATTGCGCCTAAACTGCGCTAACATAGCGTTGGAAATGCTCATACGAACACGCTTTTGGTCTAACGTGAGCAAACGCGGCACCCAACGCGCGGACAGCTTTGTCATGCCTAAATCTTGATTTAATATGTGACAAACACGTTCTTTTGATATGTTCATAACCTCTGCTATCTCTCTCACTTTAATTCGGCGGTCGTCTAGCACCATTTGGTGAACTTTGGCGATGTTATTGTCGGTAGTTGCAGTTTTTGGACGTCCCGAACGTTTATCGCCTCCCAAGCTCTTACGGCCATGTTTAAATTCAGCTGCCCAAAATTTCACTGTGGTAAATGATGGCGCAGAGTCCCCATACACAGAATCCAACTCATGTTTAATTTGTGTAGGCGTATTGCCTTTCAAAACCAGATATTTAATGACAGCTGGATACTCGATTTTGTCCATTTTCACAAAACACTGACATCAACTCACTCAAACGACTGTTACATAACAACTGCGCATCCAAAACGGTTGAAACTTTGGTGAATAACTGTCAACAGATGAACAATGAAAATTCACTAGTTTTTATTTTTTTAATGGTTTATAAAAATTAACAAGCCTTTTGAGGACAGAAGTAGATAAAAAGAGCTTTAATATCAATTCTTATAAAAGATACTTATAATTCTAATTCTTTAAAATAGATTTAAAAAAATAGAAAGACATTAGATCAATATAATAATAAAGTTGGACATTAAGTTAATAAAACTTTAAATAAAGTAAAATACTAAGAAATGTAACATCTTTCACGATAAATTCTAATATATATAAAATTTAAAAACTTAAAGTAAGAGTAAAATTGAAATGAAATAACGAAAATAATAAACCATAAAGATGAAATTACCGACGTAACAACTAACTGAACGACCACAATACGAAACGGAGAATTCTTTTAACTACTTTTGATCCAAGAAAGGAGCTAGTTATCGTAAAATGGCGGAAAAGAATGAAAAGTCCGAAAGAAAATTACGATAGACTCGGAAAATACACGTATCTTTTCCCCCGAGCGAGCCGGATCCTTTTATTCTTATTTATGGCTAAGTGCAAAACAATTAAACTGCTCTTCCTGAATTAAGGATGGTATAACGGCCCAAAGATATGGTTTATACCCTCGCTTACGAGCTGGAGATTAGCGGGAAATTTAAATGGCACTTACCGTGTAAGCGATACACAGGATTTTAATGGAAAATCCAAGAATAAAATTGAAAGAGGCTCTAAAAAGGTAGTCACAATGAGCGACTATGATTTAAAGAGCTTTAATCAAAGTAATTTAACGATTACACAAAAGTGTTAGTTTGTATTTATTTTATTTAACAATCTGTCTCTTGTTTATAAGGTTTTTATTGGATTGTACGGAAAATGTACTCATTTAATGTCTTAATAGAAATAGTAACAGAGTAATCATTTGAAGGATACGAGAACTTTAATTGATATTTGTCTTGTGTAACTACTTTTGTTATAATTCCCTTTGTTTTTAAATTTAATTTAGTTTACTTTGGCACCAATGCTAATGCCTTTCTTCTTAATTTAAAAAAAGTGAAGAACAAATAATGTTAATTCTAAAAGCTTATATTTCCGTCTCAACCATTTTTCAGTTTTCTACTTACCTCTTGTAGTAATTATAATGAAATTAATCTTTAGTAAAGCTTCTTAATTAGTGGCTTTTAGTCCTGGAGTCTTAAGACGAACATTATAAGAAAACTGCAGGTCGCCCAATGCTCAATGGACCTAAATATGCAGGGAATAACCAAAAAAGACCGTAAAAGAATAGAGTGGATTGGACAAAAGACCCAGATAATAGATGTCATCCAAAGAATCAAATCCCTCAAGTTGCAATGGACAGGACACCTGGCAAGAAGGACGGACTACAGATGGACCACAAAAATAACAGCATGGTACCAACGAGGAATTAAGAGACCTTAGAGGAAGATCAATGAGATGGGACTATTAGCAGGGATAACTTGGGCCCGAATAGCCAACAATAGACAACAATGTGCCCAAATACAAAGAGGGTTTCTAAACATGTGAGGGAGGCTACACCATAAATGGAAATGGTGGAATAAGCTAAGAATGATGATGATGAATGCTGCTAATTATAAAAACATTTTGTAAGAAATGATATTATAGTTATTAATGATACAAGTTCGATACGAACATCATAATGAAACGATTATTTAAGTTACACAATATTACACAAATTAATATGGGTGATTCTGATTCTAAAAGTGACCCTTCGGATATTGAAGGCATTGCGCAAAACGTTGTCGATTCCCTACTTCCCGAAAAATCAAGACATACGTACGAGCAAGCATATGTAAAACTTGAAGATTGGTGTAAAGGGAAAGAAATCAAGAAAGGTTCTCCTGGCATATTTTGAACATCTTTCAAAACATAGGAAGGCTTCATCACTTTGGGTATATTATTCCATGCTACGTTCAGTTATATCAGTGAAGAAAAATACAGATATTAGTAAGTACGTCCATTTAATTCCATTTCTTAAAAGAAAATCGGAAGGATTTCGGTCAAAAAAATCGAGAATTTTAAGAAAAGAAGACATAACTGTTTTTTTGTTGGAAGCCGATGATAAAACTTATTTCCTGACAAAAGTTTCATTGATAGTGGGACTTGCGGGAGCCTGCCAGCGTATCGAGTTGACAAATCTGCAGCTGCAAAATGTTAAAGATGAAGGACAATGCATTCATGTCATTATTCCATTTCCGAAAACAAAGATATCACGAGATTTAATGAAAGGGAATGTTGAAGGAATAAATATGGTGGAAATGGTTCGAAGATATATAGCTATGCGGCCAAGCAACACAGAGCCTACTAGATTTTTTGTGAGGTACAGAAATGGAAAATGTATTAATCAACCCATTGGCATTAATACTTTAGGGAAAATTCCGTATAAAATAGCATTGTTTCTAAGTCTTCCAAATCCACAACAATACACTGGACATTGTTTCCGTAGATCGTCTGCGTCGTTGCTTGCAGATTCAGAAGTGGATTTATTAACTGTTAAAAGACATGGTGGTTGGCGCTCTAACACAGTGGCAGAGAGCTATATAGAAAATTCCAAAGAAAATAAGAAAAAAGTGTCATGTAATATTTTAGGTAACATTGCTGGCAATGATGGGTCTTCAACAAGTTCAAGCACTCAGGAAACAAATTTACTTTCTAAAAATTCAACGCACCTGTCATCGTCTGGAATTAATTTAACCAATTGTACTGATATTATAATTAATGTTTACAATAAATAAACGTATTTGGGTACCTTTTTTTGCTTGTTTCTTATTTTAAAATTTGCGTGTTATTATGAATTCATAATAGCACTAGTACTATTATGAAAGCCATAATGACATCCAAATGACAATGTTAAATATGTTATAATTTTATCTAACATTTATATCTGTAATTATAATTAAGTATATCTAACTGGATATAATCTTCTTTCTATACACACATTGTTACTTTTTCAGTATAAAGCGAAACTCTATAATATCACATTTCATCAAAGTTACTACTGATATGTTTTACTTTAGTGTAACTTTATATACCTTAATTAACTTGAAATTCGAGTAGCAAGCTTTAAATTATAATTACATACATATAAACAAATTAACCTTTTATTTGATACTTTATCATCCAAAAGTTTCCTTTGACTCTTGTTTGATAAAAGCATTGTATTATTATTGATGTATGTTTAATTAGATAGTCATTTAAAAAAAAACTGCGATAATATTATTATTGAAAATAAAATTTAATAACTAGAATGTATAAAGTGCTGAAAAAAATAATGACTCGACTTTTTAAGAGGTGTGTACGAAAGGACTATTAAGAAATATGTCGCACTTGATTCTAAAACCAGTGAAATTTTTGGAAAAAAAAAGTATTGCTATTTTTTAAAATATATCTGTTGGAGTGGCAATATAGTAGAGTCTTCAACGATTCAGGAAAAAATTCGACAGATAACACTCAAATACAAGTTACCTGTGATTTAAAATGACAGACACATCTCTCACTGTCATGTATGCTCCATATATTATAGAATTCTTCTATATAAAAGCTTGTTACATTTTAATTACTTATAAAAATGTTACTAGGAAATATCTAATCTTTTTTAACTGCATTTTATATTAACTTCTTTTTCCTTTTTCAGTTACGCTCAACATATTTGTGGCAAAGCAGGATAAAAAAGATCCTCCAGAACGATTCGTTTGATTAATGATTGGTGCAATCAATCTTGTGGAAGATTCCGATAGTGTAATTAGATCCTTCTTTCTACTATTAAACTAACGAACTAATGAAACTCCGTCTGGCTACAACAGACATAATTAAGAGACTGTTATTCAAAAATAATGAGAAAATGATGAAGTGGAAAAGTCGAAACTCAACAAGTCTGCTAAGGCAATTTTATATATTTATTCGGAAAATATCTGTCTGGAGCTAGTTCAGTAAATATCACCATTATTTTTGATTTATAGTCTTAGGGGTTTCATAGAGAATAGAATAAGAGCTACCTTTATTTTTTAGTCATATATAAATAAATGTATTTCTCAGGCATATGTATGTTTATTAGGTAAGAGTCAGTTAGTTGTTAATAACTAGCTAGGTATTTTTACACAAATGAAGAAGGAAATTAAAGATAAAGGATTAGACTGTATCCGTATTGTAGCACATTTTTAGACAAGTTTTTTTATTTTTAAGATTTTGATGGTCAAACATCAACAAAATATTCCTTATGTTTGGACTAAATTTTCTCAAAAATTAAGAAATAATTTAAGATTCCGTTACAATAAGGAAATAGATTGAAGTTTTGTGATTATAGCGATATATAATTTGTATGGTTTTGTAACAAATTGCTCGCTATTGTATGGCATATGCTGAAGCTCTGCAAATCTTAATCAAGTCTTAATCAAAGCACGTGTGTTTGGAATTTTGAATGTGGCTTAACACGACAGGATCGGGCTAAGCCTTAGGCAGATTTCTGAAATATAAAATATATTTCCTTCGGTCACACACCCCCTTTACCCGACCACTGAGAGCAACCCGAACAGTATAGCGTAATAGACTCTTAAATAAAATGTTTAATAATAAGTTCCTTTACTTATATGTAATACACGACAAATCTAATTCTAACAAGCTCTTATTTCTCCACTTCTTTGAAAATTATACCGCAGAAGCCATTTTCAGGTAGTAATTTGTGTAATAATTACTTCTAAGAAACATATACACATGTAAGTGCTGGCTAATTTATCATCTGAAAGAAATAATTGTAGTGAAACGTATATAAAAAAGGAAAAGGTATATTAAAGTAATACGTTCAAATGGTAGCGTGGATTCTATTATTCTTTTTTCGTTTTATGTTTCCGTTCTATTTTACATAATTATTATTGGTACTTGTGCCTGGTATAATATCACAGCAGGCTGGTTTAATTGATTCGGCTACCTACATGTTCTATTTATTAAAAAAAACTATTAAATCTAAATAAAAAAAACACTTTTATTTTTTTATACAACGTATATCGAAAAAGAACTATATCATGCTTGTGAAGAAAATATTTTGCAGTGTTGCTAGATCTACTCATAATTATAATCAATTTCGTTTTTTCAATGACACACCCTATACTAGCCCTGTTTAGAACACCCTATACTAGCATTATTTCCGTGGTCTGTACCTTATTGCATAAGACAGAGATAAATATATACTACCAGTTGACAGACAGAGAGACAAAATAAAAAGCGGCATTCAGTGTTGCCAGTTCGTACGAGAAATAAAACAATAAACTGAGATAACACATCTAAGCTAGCTTTATCTAGCTTTCATAGTTTTTTTAGCTGAAAATTTTTCATTCAAAAGTTTTTTTACCTGAAATAATCTATTCTAATATATAAAATCCTTAAGTGACTGACTCACTGATTAATCACGATCCTGCTCAAACCACTCAACGTACGAAGCCCAATTTTGGCATACAGGTTGATTCTAGGGTGTAGAGGTTCGATAAGACGGGATTTTTCGAAATTCCAGTTCCAAGGAGGTGAAACCACCCCTCAAATATTACAATATTTTTTATTTAAAAACGGTCAAGTTTCCGAAAAAAACGCTTAAACACGTATATTTTATTTTTTTTTACATATTTTAAGATTTTTAAAAATGTATACAGGGTGTTTCGAAAAATCTGGTCATTGATTAATCACGATCCTGCTTAAAGCGTTTGACGTAAAAAGTTGATTTTTGGAAAACGGATTGACTGTGGGGTGTAGAGGTTCGATCGGTGTCCCTCCAAATTTCCAAAATGTGATCGGGCGGTTTTTTTATCATACCCTATACCTAAAACCCAGAGTTGTTAAATCAAATATTTAGCGAAAAAAGTGAGAGGTGATAGAAATCCCAATGGATCGAATATTTTTGCCAGCTCTGACAAAACGTGCCTTTTTGTACATGGCCTTTCCAGAATATCAACTTTATATGTGAAATAATCTTGCAGTGGAAGCCACTGGAGACCAAGAATTTTGAGAACCATGTCCTTTTCAAAATCAAAATAAAAAGAAGAATCGTGACACACAGATGACGCGATTTTATCTAAAAGAATTTGTGAGTTACTGGACCATTTTCTAAGTTCAAATCCTCCAGAACTGTATAATGCCACAAGGTCTTGCTGTAATTGTAATGCAGACTCGACCGATGAACAGCCTGTTACAACATCGTCTACGAAAATGTCAGTTTCTAGGACTTTTGCAGCTAGTGGAAATGAAGCTTTTCCCTCTGCAATAAGCTGTTGAATAGTGCGAAGAGCTAGAAATGGAGATGAGCTAACTCCAAAGGTGACAGTTTTCAAACGGTAGTCTTGAAGGTCTTCGAACGGAGAGAACCGCTACAAAATATGTTGATAATCCGTATGCTTTGGTTCTATCCAAATCTGCCGATACATTGGTTTAATTTTTGCAGTGAATACGATTTTATTAATGCGAAATTTTAACAATATTGAGAATATATCCTTCCGGTATTTCTCGAATCTCAAATACCAAGAGGGTGAAAACGCCCCTCAAATATTACAATATTTTTTGTTATTTAAAAAACGGTTAGTCTTTCGGAAAAACACTTGGACACGCATAATTTATTTTGTTTTTTACATATTTTCATTTTTTTTTTAAAAATCATACAGAATGTTCCAAAAAGTTGGGTAATTGATTAACCACGATTCTGCTTAAACTGCTTGACGTAAAAAGCTTATTTTTGACAAACGGGTTTTTCGAAAGTCATATTCCAGCGAGATGAAACTACCCCTCAAATATTACCAAGTTATATAATAATATCGCCATATTGTTTTTTCTCATGCTGACATAAATGTGAGAAAATTTTATCCTGTTTGTATGCTAATGGAAATTCCTGCTTTGCTTCATCATCATTACAAATGATAATACTAAGACCCATAATGACTTATACAGCAGAAACAAAGAGATTCTTAGAAACAAGCAACATCCTCCGCAAAATCACAGGTAAAACGCTTCTAAATAGAGAACGAAGCAACAACATCAGGCAACCATGCAAGGTGGATAGCATTAATGAATGGGTATTGAGCAGAAGACGCGAATGGAATGAACATATAAGCCGAATGGACGAGGGAAGAATAGTCAGCTCGATACAAATCACCACTGGGAAGAAGAAGCACGGTAAAGCAAAGAAAAAGATGGTGTGATAACCTTAACATCGATTGAAACTGTAGGCTTGATGTGAAGAATGAACAGACGATCTGCCTAATATAGAGTAGGAAGAAGAAGAAGAAGAAGAAGCAGCAGCAGAAGAAAGATTAAAAATACGATGAGCGTTGTAGTCCAGCAGCCGGCTTTTAGAGTAATAAAACACTATTAGGGAATGCAATCCCGCAAATGCTGGATCCCGCAAATGCGGAATCCCTCTGTGATTCCGCGGGATCAAAGTTGCGGGATTTGCCGTGCGGGATCTGCGGGATCGACACCAGGGGATTCCCCTTACGGCTTGGCCATTAAAAATAAGTGAAACAAACAGGTTAGTTATTAGATTTCTTTCTGGCGTGCGTAAGTGAAGAAAAGCGTTTAACTAGTACTACTAGTGGACAATTTCGTCAAATAAACTGCCGGACATAATTATCGGGACAAGCAAAATTTTAGGGTAAATTTAAAGTTGAATATCTCTTGAACTAAAACATATTTTGGGATGCGGTTTGGACCAGGTTTTAGATGCATCTATTGTGATTAAAATACTATGTGATTTTCGAAAATATATTTAGCGAATTCTCGTATACAGGCTGTTTTATAAGAGTGTGAAAATTTGGTCAAGAATCTTTTTTACCGCAAATTTACAGTTTTTAAAAAATCGAAATTTTTACCAAGTACGACTAATCTGTATTGAAATTAGAAAAAACTATTTGATCGGTTTTTTGTTTTTTTTTGTTTTAAAGAAAATACGACGTCTTTTCGAAAAATATGCATTTTTAGTCATACGATGGTCCTAAATGGTACAAAAAGCTCTGTACATTCTGCATATGTCAAAAAATTATTGATATAGAGTGTATCTAAAAGCAGATAACTAACACAAATTGAAAAAAAAACCTTCAACATCAGAATAATACTTTTATTTATAAAATAAGTAGATAAATTATAATAAAATTTAAGTTTAATATTAAATATATTTTTTGAACACCCTGTATACATCGGTCCAAATTTCTGTTCAGCTAGTTTAAGATACACGCTATATCAGTATATTGTAGGCCTATGCAAAATGTACAATGCCTTTTGTACCATTTAGGACCAAATGTATGACTATAAATGCATATTTTTCGAAAAAAACTCGTATTTTCCTTAAAACAAAAAATTAAAAAAAAACACCAAATTGTTTTTTCTAATTTCAATACAGATTAGTCGTACATAGTTAAAATTTCGATTTTTCAAAAATTGTAAATTTTCGGTAAAAAAAATTCTTAACCAAATTTGTACACTATTATAAAATATCCCGCAATTTTGCGGATCCGCGGGATTGATTGCTTTAATCCCGGGGGTTTGCGGGATTGAGATTTTGGTGCGGGATTGCATTCCCTAAACACTATATTTAAAATCACACATTTCTGGAAAAAAAGGTAGGTGTACCAAAACAAATTAATTTTACCGTTAGACATAAACAAAAAAAGAAATAAAAGTGAAGGGAAAAATCGTAACGTCAAATTATTTCCTACCTTCCGGCAACAATCTCCTTCCTTCAAACAATCCCAAGGATTTAAAAACGACAAATTGTATTTTTTTTTTCAAAAATCCTCCAATTTTCCAAAGTAGCGAATATTCCGGAATTACGACAAGTATTTAACCGTTCCATCTCTATCTGTCTGTATTTTTTCCGTTCCCGTGTTTTTATTTGTTGTTTGCGTATGTATTTTGGAGCGTCGAAAAGTCTCGGAAAACCGCGCCACCGAAACAAGTGGCTGCGGCGGAATCGGAAAATTGCGGCAGTTTTTCCCGCCATACCGCTAATTGTTCTGGATGGTTCGCTTCGAACAATAAATTTCGGGAAAACAAGGACACGGTTGCAGTTTAAAAATAGAGAAGTAGTTTTGCCATACCGCAAATGCTTAATTACGGCAGTAAAAAATGTCATAACGCTAAACGCATTTCCAACTGGCATTGTTCTTATTTTTATTTATCTAGTTGGAGAAAGTTACAGAAAAATGTGTAATTTGTTTTTTTATTTATGTTTCAACTCAATAAAATTTAAAAATTATCAAGTTTATAAAGGGTGTTTTTCAAAGAGCCGCTTTTAAGAAAAACCTAGAACTTTTTATTTTTTCAGATAACAAAACGAAGTTTGGTATATTGGTATGTGACATAAATTGTCTGATTGACGTATTCAACTACTTTCGGTCACCTTCTGTTTCACCGTAAATGACTACAGCTTTTGATTTTTAAATTGCACCCCTTGTATTTTTTTACTTTATATCATTGAAAACGACAATAGACTGACATCACACTGTTCGGTTTTTATATGATTCAAAATAAAAAATATATAAATTGTAAAATTAGTAATTTTTTAATGGCCATAATGCGTTCTTTCAAAATCATCGATTAACTAAATCATTTCCATAGATCCTGTGACGTACCGTAACTTTGAATTTTGAGACTAAAAACTAAACTGACAAATAATTTGTCAAAAAAATCATATTACAGCTATATGTTTTATTTTGCATAAAAATGTTAACTAATAAGTTAAAATAATTATATTTCTTCCCTAACTAAGTGGTTTAATCGCTAAATTTAACTAAAGCTAAGTATAACACAAATCTTAAATACGTGGACTATTATAACAACAAATACATCGTAAAAGACTATTTTGGTAGCATTCTGAACGAGGATTCAAGTTAAACTTTTTAGAAAATAATTTAAAGGAAAAATTAACCTGCTCGCAGATGCTTGTTCCGGGTAAGATCCTCGAGCTCTATGATTTGCTTTTATAAACTATGGCACATGATGCAGAATTACATGAATCTTTGGAGTTATCTTAATAGCTAAGTTGAGTATTTTCAATTTAAATTGTTCGATGTCATGTTCAAAATGTTTGTTTAGTGCTTGACCAAAACAACTCGAAACTACTTGATTGAATGCAGACAACACTGCAATATATTTATTTCCTAAAAAAAAATGTTTAGGTTTTTGCTTCTAAAAACTTTGAATAGGATTCTTTACCGGGCGATATCGTCTTCAAAATATCCACTTTCTTTAAAAGTTGTCTGGCGTTATTTCCGTTACATTTTCCATAATGATCTAGTTTCAATCCCGCTTTTTTTTTATCCATTCTGTTGCAACATTGGTATTCTCCAATTCAAGACAATCAAATAGTTTTTGAACCACACCTAACAAAAGGTGAAGCTAAAGAGGGGGAATATACTTTAAGACAGGTGTTTCTTCGTCGCCAATGATGAAAGGTAAGTTTATACAGTTTTCTAAAAAATAATTGCCCCTTTTTATATGGTTCATTGAACAACAGTTTAAAAAATACAAAAATAAATATTTCAAATAAAAACGCTTAATAAAATCTTTGGCTTTTGTTATATTTCCTCCAGATTGTTGCCATAAATTTGTATTTTCTGTAATACTTTTTATAGTTCTGAATGATCCTTTAATTTCCATTTCCTTTACATTTACATCACACCATGGGCAAGTGTGAATGGATGAATTTGACTGAAGACCAAGGAGAATCATAATAAGCTTAAAGTCAGCGGCAAAAGTATAGGAACACATTCCACATATGAACTGCAGATCTAACGTCTCAAAGAGGATTTTAATGTTAGCATAAGATTCAGACAACTTTGGTCCTAAGCCAATTATGAATAGTTTATTAATTCCATCACTTTTATATTTCTTGAAATATTCGGGATCATTTTCAGGGAGCACATTCAGAAAAACTTTAAGTGATCCACCACCACTATCAATGCCAATTTTTAGATGAAAATCTTCAGGTAATTCTCTAATTTCCAAATATATGATAGAAGACCAGATAAATCTAAGCAGTATACAAAAATTAATATTAACTGAATTAACATTTTTCCTTTAAATTATTTTCTAAAATGTTTAACTTGAATTCTAGTTCAGAATGCTACCAAAATAGTCTTTTACGATGTATTTGTTGTTATAATAGTCCACGTATTTAAGATTTGTGTTGTACTTAGCTTTAGTTAAATTTAGCGATAAAACCATTTAGTTAGGGAAGAATTATAATTATTCTAACTTATTAGTTAACATTTTTATGCAAAATAAAACATATAGCTGTAATATCATTTTTTTGACAAATTATTGTTTCAGTTTTTGGTCTCAAAATTCAAAGTCACGGTACGTCACTGGATCTAGGGAAATCATTTAGTTGTTCCATGATTTTGAAAGAACGTATTATGGCCATTAAAAAATTACTAATTTTACAATTTATATATTTTTTATTTTGAATCATATAAAAACCGAACAGTGATCGTATGTCAACTTCTATCATTTAAAATTTAAAAAAAGGCCGTTTATATACAGGGTGGTCCGAACTGTATTCCGGAAATTTCGGCGGCTTATTCTGCAGATAAAAATAAGTAGTCCTAAAATGCTTGGTTTCGGAGATACAGGGTGTAGAAATTTCATTTTTATTTCGATTTTTTCCAAATAATTTCTGAAGTAACGTCAATATTTCGATGAAAAGTGGTGTCTGGAAGTTTTTTGACATGAAAAATTTGATTTTGATGTCAATATGGCTCCTACTAGTAGAGGGCGCCACCTACATATTTTTAACTGGTTTCAAGAGTAATAACTTTTCGTCCGTACCTGTATTAAACTACCAAGTAAAAAATATACATTTACGACGTTTTTTATTGTATTGTATTGACTATTTCCATTCTAAATAGTTTGAGAATGATTACTCCTAGCGATTACAAAGAGATATTTTTTGCGTGAAAAGTCACAGAGATGTATATTTATTTCTTTCCTCGGTAGTTTTATACAGGTATGGACAAAAAGTTATTACGCTTCAAAACAGTTATAACACAGGTAGGTGGCGCCCTCTACTAGTCGGAGTCATATTGATATCAAAATCAAATTTCTCATATCAAAAAACTTCCAGACACCAATTTTCATCCAAATATTGACGTTATTTCAGAAATTATTTGGAGAAAATCGAAATAAAAATGAAACTTCTACACCCTGTATCTCTGAAACTAAGCATTTTAGGTCACAAATATATACGAACTTTTTTACTTATCTTTATCTGCAGAATATTCTGTAATACCTTTTACTAACTAGTAGTTTGATAAATGAAAATGTAATTTAAGTGAGAAATTAAAGGCAAATTGTTTACCATCTTCCGACATACATAATCGTTTTCAAATTGTTCTCCTCTTCATTCCCCAGTCCATTATTTCTTCTTCCCCCGATCGTTCAAGTTATGAAGACAATAAAAGCACAGCAGAAGTTCCCATGGTACAGTCATAACAGCGATTTACCGCTAAGTGGAGCCTTCATTAACGAACAAAGAAATTAGAATAATGCCATGTCCTGTCTTGTATTAAGTTTCGGTCCGCCGGCTTCCTAGCGAATCGCCGACTACGACGTTTGTATTTTCAACGACTTTATCTATAATGTAATCCTGCTAGGGGGTTTAAGTATTTGTTGTGCTGGAATGGACTTGTATGGTCATACGCTTAAGTGATAGATTAAAGGGTTAATTGGGTCAGGCAAATACAACTTGTAAAAAAATACGAATAACATGATAAATTAGGATAGAGCATGATTAAGTTTGTCATATTAAAACCTTGTTTTGTTTGCCTTCTCTGTTATTTGTATTTGTAAAAGTTTTAGCTTGTAAAAGAGCTGATATTGGTGACCAAAAGACTTGAAGATGAAGCGCAAAAAGTAGGCTTAGTGTTTAATGGGAAGAAAACTAAGTTTATAGAGTGGTCAGATAGGGATTTTGAGAAGGGAAGATGTCTACAAATAGATTCTGAGAGAGGGAAACGATACAAGTTTGAGGAAGTAGATACATTCATATATCTAGGAACCGTATTTCTAAGGAAACTAAATGTAACTTAGGAAATAGTGTCAAGAATAATGACAGGAAATAGATGTGTTAGCGCACTACAGAAAATTGTTAAGAGTATGAACATCTCTAGAAGTTTAAAAATCAGAATGGCGTTGTATGCATGTGAAACATGGACGTTCAATGCAACGGAAAGTTCGAGGCTAGAGATTTGGGAAATAAAAATACTGAGGAAGATTTTTGGAGGAAAGAAGATAGACAACATATGGACCAGAAGAAAAAATGAAGAATTAAAGCAACTATATCGGGCACCGAATATAACGGGAGTAGCAAGAGCACAAAGATAATAAGAAGCTATCTTGATAATAGGTTTATAGTTCTCAATAGAGAAGATGAAAGAGAGGTATTCGGTGGCGTCCCACAGGGCTCGGTGCTGGGGCCAACTCTGTGGAACATATTATACGACAGTGTCATGGAGCTTCCTGTATCAGGTGGGACAGAGTTGATGTGTTACGCCGATGATCGTGCTGTGATAATAACAAAAAAAAACTAAAAGAAACAAAAAATAAACGACCTCGACCTAATGCAGACTATGGATGATACACTAAAGGTCATAGCCAGATGGATGCGTGAGCACAGACTCGAAATAGCTGTGGAAAAAACAGAGGCGATTTTACTGAGCCACAAGAGAAAAGTTGACCATATAAGGTTTAATTTGAAGGATATAATAATAAATCCAGTAAAGCAAGTCAACTATCTTGGATTCCACATAGACCGTGCACTCACGATGGACCTGCACATCAAGGAGGTTTGTTTGAAATCACAACGAACTGCTAAAGCGTTGTCCGCAATACTGCCAAACGTTCGGGGCCCAACACCAGCAAAGAGAAGAGTGTTAGCGTATGCGTGCCAGAATATTATTATGTATGGAGCACCTGTGTGGAACAAAGCAACCAATATGCACGTAAATAAAAAAAGACTTGAAGGTGCACAGAGAGTTATGGCTTTGAGGGTCTGCTTGGCGTATCGGACAACTTCAACTGAGGCAGCCTTGGTGATATCGGGTCTGGTGCCCCTGCATCTTCTCTCAAGAGAAAGAGAACGACTCTGTCTCAAGGGTGAAGTACAAACCAAGGCAAGCAGAGAGATGGAGAGAAACCGCTCAGTGCAGCAGTGGCAGGCAGAATGGGAAGTATCGCAAAAAGGAAAATGGACATATAAGCTCATCCCAAATATAAATATGTGGATTAAAAGAAAGCATGGAGAGGTCTATCTTACTCAAATATTGAGTGGTCACGGAAATTTTGGGAGTTACCTGTGTAAAATTGGAAAGAGGGCAGTCGCGGAATGCCGATACTCTGCTGAACCCAATGATACTCCAGAACACACAATGTTTGCTTGTCCAAGATGGGAACAGGAAAGATGTGAGGCACGCGTGACGATTGGTGGCAACATCTCCGCAGATACCTTCTTAGAATCGGTAACAGAAAGAAGAGAAAACTTTGAAGCCATCTCAGAACTGGCCCAAAATATACTAGAGGCAAAATACAGCGAAGAGCAGGGGTAATGAAACAAAAAGAACAGTCCGGTGTCTACTTGAGGAGATGCGTCCAGCGGGTCCAGGTAGACGTGGCAGGAGCGAGGGGGTGATGTTTAGTGAGTAGTGTCCTTCAGGCAGCTTAAGGAGAGATTGAGTCCCACACTCCGTACGTAAAGGTATTTTACACCTCCAGAGAGAAAAAAAAAGCACAAAGACTGACATGGCTGGGACACATTGAAAGAATGGCTGAAGCAAGAGTTCCTAGTATGATAATGAAACGTGAAATAGGTGGAAAGAGAAGGAGGGGTGGACCGAAAACCAGCTGAAAAAGGGATGTTGAAGAGGACTTGAGAACGATAAGAGTGGAGGATAAAGGCGAAAGACAGAAACAAATGAAGAAAGATAACCAATCAAGCCATCAGCCTTTTATGCTTTTAGAGCTATTATGTATAAAAAAGCTGTAACTTTATTCTTTTTGAAATAGATATCTTACACTGATACTGTTCGAAATGGAATGTGATATATTTACCTCAAATACTGCTTTTGGGTTTTGAATTATATTGTAAATGACATAATCAAAGCTCTCAGGTATCTGTCAAATTATTTATACTTACATAAATAGCTAAGATTTGGATTTATTCCCAAATTTTCAAAAACTTTATCTATTAAGACGAAATTGCTTCTTTTTTAATTTTACATAAATACTTCTATGATTATTCAGCCATCTAGATAAAATATATTTTTTGCATTTTATTTATAACCAATAGCAGCTGATTATAGAGATATAGACTGTACAACAACTGAGAGAAAATTTCAATAGACGATGACAGACAAAAAGCAGATGACGACCATACCAATCCATCTTTGTCACTAAAAAAAGTTCCTTTTTTTATATGGAGGGGTTTATACAGGGTGAGTCTTAAATAAATGCAAATGTTTTCTAGGCTGGTAGATATCGATAAAAGAAACATATTTTCTCTGTACAGTTTTTCAAATAAGTCCAAAATAATCGAGTTATTTCACTTTCAAAATTTCCAAAGAAAAAAAAATTGCTTAAATTTTGAGAACCACTGGATCTTTTTTGGGTTTTCTTTCTTGTAAATTGAATCTACTCCCTATGTTGCCATATTATCAAGAAATTATGTTTTTAATTAAAAACAAAATATTTAAAAAAAAAATCAAATTTTCAAAAAAAAAATTACGAAAAAAACCTCATTAAATATTTTGTATTTCAAAAAAGTTAAGTTACTTATTTAGCTAAAAAGAATTAGGATGACCCATCAAAAAAAGACGACTGTTTGAACTGACCGGACCGTAATTTGTTATATTTTTTTAATTCCCTCAAATGGATTTCGCAGTGAAACTTTCGATCGCTTGACCGCTTCGGATACGACAATAAAACGAAAAAGTTTGCCAAATGCAGGCAGGACACTCTTTTTATTTATTGATGCGGACGAGTTTTGTTTGCTTTTTTTCAAATTCTATAGGACACAAACATTGCCATTGTCTAAAAATACTGGAAAACAGTTAAAATATTCATGGAATAAATACGTACAGTATATCGACACGAAGTTTCACTTTAATTAAACAAAAAAAGAGCTGACTTTTATGAAAACGACGATCCAAATCATACATATTATAGTTTAATTCCAGAAAAAATTATATAATATTTAAATGTGCTAAAAGTATGACTACAATTTATATAAAAATAATGATGAATTAACTGATTTTATATTTCTATTACGTAAGGTATTAGTAGAACGTAAAGAAATCAAGATATTAAACAAGATAATACCTTATAGAGTCAATCGATCAAAAAACGACTGACCTTTCTTTAAGAGGGGATGGAAAAAATTGTCCATTAATTTTCAGCTAGGAAAAAGCAATTTTGAGTAGGGCAGATATAATCGATAAGAATATCTCGAACTTCATAAGACTAGTAATCGAATACGAAATGACCTAAATGATAATGAACAAGGAAATCAGAGATAGTTTTCTTCTTCTTCTAAATCAAAAAGCTAATGAAGATGAATTTAAAGTCCTTTGCGAAAATTATGACATAGTATAATATTTTAATAAAAAAAGCGATTAATTTAATCAAATATAAATTCATGTAGACCTCAGGCATCTGTAGGTATTAGTAATATATGACTACAGCACCATTTTGATACCCAAAATACTAGATGAAATCTTCCGTCAACTGGAGTGGACCAACAAAAATTAAAAATAACAATAACATTCGCTGATGACATAGTCCTAATTACCAATAGTCCTGAAGAACTACAACCAGACATTAACAAACTAAATACAGCCAGCAATAAAGTGGGTTTCAAAATAAATTTAGCGGAAACTATTGTAATGTACAATGAACTACTAAACAGAAAAGGCATTCTAATAAATGTATTCCTTAAGAGGTTCTTCCAACAGTAATCTTCATGTCATTCGGTTTTATGATATGCAGATACCGAAATTAAACGACTAGAACTTGCTGTTTACTAAAAAGAATCCTATCAAAAAACACTTTTAACAAAGTTTTCCCTTAATTTAATACAAAACCAACCATATTACATATTCCTCGACAAAAGCCTAATCTGTTTAACATTTTCTCTGTTCTGTCCCCCAAAGCCGATCGAAAAAAAGGTCCCAGGGTCAATAAGTTTTTTCGTTAGTCGACACAGATCCGAAAAAAATCCGACATTATACTTTTGGGGCACACACGCGTCCGTACGTGTACAAAAAAGGTTTTGCTTCATGCCCCATTAGGAGGCTAAAAAGACGAACAGGATCAGTACTAACAATCCCTAGCAGTGCCGTCACTCAAATAGAATTACGAATAAAAAATAGGGACCTTTTTTAACATGCAGCTTTCGCTGGCCTAGGGTCAGTTGGGATCGCCTGGCCCTAAAGACCTTTTTCAAATTATGGCTTTTTCGGACCATTCGTCTTTGGAGTTTTATGCTAAGTAAGTGCGTTGTTATCTTTATATCCTCTCATTGTTACATGTAAGTCTCAATTATCTTGCTCAGGAAACTTATACAGAGGAGATTTAACAGGGTGTCAAAGATAGCGTAAAATCTTTCCGTAAAGTTTTTTTAACCAAAAACTAAAAAAAATCCAAAATTTTTTTCAAAAAATTCAAGATTTAAATAAAAATATTTTCACGAAAAAATCTCATAATCTTGTTTCTGGGGTCAAAATATACAGGGTTGTTCACCACATACGACACGGAGTATTGTAGCTAAACGATGAGATTTTTACAAATTTTAAGTCTTGGGTTCGATGAAGGACTATTAGAGGTACAAATGAAAATAATTTTACAAGATACAGAGTGTCCCAAATAAGTAAAAAATATCAAAGTTGTATTTTTTTAAATGGAACACCCTGTATATTATTGCATTTTTAGTTTCTACGATTAAAATAAAGGTAAATTTGATTAAGGTTTATTATACTTAAACCTTACCGTTTTTGAAATATTATCAATTTTGTGAAACTGCAGTAAAAATTTTAAGGCTTCATTCCTCCAAGGGTACCAAAGTTTTTAATACTAAATATTTACTGAAGTTTATTTATTGATCAGTTATTGTGCTGCAATAATAAAAATAATACTACCTTATACAGAGTGTCTAAAAAATTATTTTAAATAATTATTAGCTTTAAACTTTAAACGGCAATAACTTGTAATTTAAATGGAACACCCTGTATATTTTACGAGAATCAGATGCACAATTTAATTGTCTATCAAATTATATTATACCATTTTTTACCTATCTCTTTAAGTTCCCGTAGAAAATGCATTTTCTTGTAATTTAGAATTTATTTATCAATATACTCATGGAATATTGATATTTTAGATTATTTTTAAAGATGTACCAAATTTTTAAAGAGCACAGATACTAATATTGTGGATATAATTCGTTTATTTCATTAAAAAATAAAAAAAAACTGTTTAAATATTTGTTAAAGAGGACCAATTAATATGATTCCAGTATTCAAACTACATTAACTGACTGCATTGATTAATAATAATTGTTCCAAATACTAAAAAAACTGAATTTTGTATGGGTATTAGACAGTGTGATAAAAAGTAACACCTTAAGTGAGACTTTAATTTTGATAACTTATTATTATATTGATTTCTGACTCAAATCCACATTTATTTAGAATAATTTATTAACGAATACAATTAAGTATGTAATTAATTAGTATACGGGCGGAAATAATGGTGCTATATTTAATTAATGGTATACTCTTTTATAAAGATTTAAATAGTTTTCTTTTTGCATACAACATTATTGTTTTTAGCAAAACGATAATGTTACTAGAATGTCAATATATGATGTCAATATTCCATGGGTGTCAATAATAAAATGTCAATATTCCATGGGTATATTGATGAATGAGGTCTAAATTATAAGAAAATGCATTTTCTACGAAAACTTGAAGGGATAGGTAAAAATGGTGTAATACAATTTGATAGACAATTAAATTGTGCATCTGATTCTCCTAAAATATACAGGGCGTTCCATTTAAATTAAACAAGTTATTGGCGTTTAAAGCTATAAATTATTTAAAATAAATTTTATTGCAACACAATAACTGATCAATAAATAAACTTCAGTAAATATTTAGTATTAAAAACTTTGATACCCTTGGAGAAATGAAGCCTTAAAATTTTTACTGCAATTTCACAAAATTGAAAATATTTCAAAAACGGTAAGGTTTAAGTGTAATAAACCTTAATCAAATTTACCTTTATTTTAATCGTAGAAACTAAAAATGTAATAATATACAGGGTGTTCCATTTAAAAAAATACAACTTTTATATTTTTTACTTATTTGGGACACTCTGTATCTTGTAAATTATTTTTAAATTGTACCTCTAATAGTCCTTCATCGAACCCAAAACTTGAAATTTGTAAAAATATAATCGTTTAGCTACAATACTCCGTGTCGTATGTGGTGAACAACCCTGTATATAAAACATCTTAAAATATTTGCACTTATTTAAGACTAACCCTGTATAAAGCTGTATTTTATTTAGATTTAATGTTCGAATAACCGATGAATGTTAAGCGTCAATCAATTGGACTGCTTATTAACTCGAAGTATTGTAGGTCTTTCTCTCAAATTCAAGTATATTGTTATAATTAGTTATTGCATTGGCAGTTGCTTTTTTTAATAATCATAGAACACTTTTAGAGTCTATAAGACATCTTTAAGAGTCTCTTTCAGAAATCTGCCTAAGTGCACGGCCACAGAGAAAGCGTTTTTTTGCGTTTTTAGCGTGAAGCGTCTTTTGCGTCTAAAACAAAATAACAGAATTATATAGGAGTGGCCCCACCGAAAGCACCTAGCGCTCGGCGTGTCTCGCAAAAAACGCAAATGAAAACAAATCAATTTGTTTTCTGTAGCGTCTTTAGCGTTTTCTATGAGACCCCGTCTTAGGCAAACGTAATATTTAATAATACAATAAAAATAAATTAAATAGTAATACCATTTTTTTTTTTATTTTAGGATATTATCTAAAAATATTTTTTATAGAAAACATCTACTGTTTAGGAAGATTCTATTAAATTCAAAAATTTCAAGGAAATGTTTGAAAAAATGTAGTTTGAAATGTTGAAAAAGACATAAATCAAAGGAATATTTTCTTACGCGTAAGAAATAGTTTGTTATTCGTAAAAAGTGTTTTTTTTTTCTGCGTAAAAAAGGTTTTTTTAACAGAAACAAATAGTTTTTGACGCGTAAAAAATAGTTTTTTACGTGTAACAAATAGTTTTTTCACACGTAATTTTTTTCTTTCTGTAAAAAAGTTTTTTTACCAGAAACAATAAGTTTTTGACGCGTAAAAATTAGTTTTTTATGTATAACAAATAGTTTTTTACACGTAAAAAATATTTTTTTTTGCATAAAAGATTTTTTAACAAAAACAAGAAGTTTTTGACGCGTAAAAAAATAGTTTTTTTACGTGTAACAAATAGATTTTTACACGTAACAAATAGTTTTTTTCACGTAAAAAATATATTTTTTTGTGTAAAAAAGTCTTTTACCAGAAACAATAAGTTTTTGACGCGTAAAAACCAGTTTTTTTTACGTGTAACAAATAGTTTTTTACACGAAAAAATTTTTTTTGGGTAAATAAGTTTTTTTGCCAGAAACAATAAGTTTTTGACGCAAAAAAAAATTTTTTTACGTCTGACAAATAGTTTTTTACACGTAAAAAATATTTCTTTTTGCGTAAAAAAGGTTTTTTACCAGAAACAATAATAATTTAACAAATAGATTTTTACACGTAACAAATAGTTTTATACGCGTAAAAAATAGTATTTTACGTATAACAGTTTTATTCGCGTAAAATAATAAAAATAGTTTTTTTACGTGTAAGAAATGGTTTTTTACACGTAATAATTTGATTCACTTTTACAAAATTTGTATTAAAATATCAATATTTTTGATAAACACGAGGACTGCGCACAAATACACGTCGCGTCACTACGTATTTCTAAGCCGTTAACACGTTTCGTTACAACTAGCTCGTGTGTCAGGGCCGTTTCAATAGCTCGTATGTCACGGCCTTGAATCTTTACTCCCAGCGCGCGTAAAGAAGTTTCACTCCAAAAAGTTTCATAAATCATGTCCGAAAATTGCGTTAGCAACTAGTAATATATATTTACTATTCTATTATATAATTATAATTATTTATCATCTTATATTATAATTATAACATGTAACCACAACATAAAAAAACTATACACATATAAACTAAAATTCGTAAAATAAATGGCAAATACTATTTATTATTTTTACACACACCACTAGCACTAGCAGTAGATTGTGTTTGTCGCCGAATATATGCCCCGGCCCGTTCACAATTCAATCCCAGCATCTTTTATCTTCGTCTCTTCAACGCTAACCGCGCCGATCTCGCCTATCTCTTTCTCACAGGATTGATTGTTGGACGGGCCGGGAATCCACGAGCTTGCGACGTTACTTATTGACATCTTGATAGAAACTGCAGACCTGCCGCGTCTTTTGCGTGTTTTTAATGGACACAAATCGAAAAAAACGCTTAAAACGGTAATATCGCAAAAAACGCTTGAGACGCAAAAAACGCAAAACGCTAAAAACGCTTTCTGTGTGGCCGTGGGCTAAGGCTTAGCCCGATCCTGTCGTGTTAAGCCACATCCAAAGTTCCACGTACTTTGATTAAGACTTGATTAAGATTTGCAGAGCTTCAACATTTGCCATAAAATAGCGAGCAATTTGTTACAAAACCATATAAATTATATATCACTGTAATCACAAAACTTCAATCTATTTCTGTATTGTAACGGAATTTACAATTATGTTTTTATTTTCGAGAAAATTTAGTCCAAACATAAGGAATATTTTGTTGATGTTTGACCATTAAAATCTTAAAGATTAAGAAGTTGTCTAAAAATGGCTACAATACGGATATAGTATAATCCTTTATCTTTAATTAAGAATAGAACATTTTTTATATTGGGCTAGATAGTTACAATAAACAAACTTTTTCCAGAGGCACTAAATAAATATTCAGAATATGTCTGTCCTAAAACAAATTTAACAAAGCAAAACTATTTTAATCGTTTCATTTTACCTCAAAAATATTTTTAAATTTAAATCCCTTTATTTTGAAAAAATATGTAAAGATAATGGAACTCCGCTACTCAGCATTACAAAGAACCAGAGCTTCAACTTTTTAATTTCCTCTTTTTAAAACCACTCCCAGGTACGAGCAGAAAGATATATTCTACTTTTATTCTGAGCACAATAGGAAAAGCATTCGGCCATTTTTTCTGGACCGGAAATAGTCGTCCAGCGTCGGTCTTGCAAAGTACACTCCGTCATAAAAGTGCGCCTTTCACTCACTCGTCCCGACTACAGATTTTCCATTTTAATAATTAAACGTAATAAAATTCTGGAAAGCGTATTTTTCTTTCGTAGGCCGCAGTGTTTTATATATAAAAGCCAGTGGTGGAGGTTTCCAGCCTATATTATTACTAAAGAGGCCTATACATTGTCCAGCGAATACCGCAAAAAGCGCCGGCCAGCGTTGTTTTTTTGCTGTACCAGAACCGTTCTGCTTCCCAAGAGGAAACCAATTTATAGCAGAAGTCAATAACCTGGAAGAATATATCTGTAATGTGGAATTGGAATTCTCCAATTGTCAAAGACACTCTAAGAACTTTTTACTTTTTTAAATCTCTTTCGGGTCGATTGCTGATTGACTTGGAGCCAGAAATGGCTCAAAATGAAATAAGTCAATTACCAACAGATATTCAGGCTGAGGCGACAAACGCCATATCCAAACTACTTCCATTTAAATCCCGAATAACTTATGAAAAGAAATACAAAAATTTTAAAAATGGAAGCAATTAAAAAACGTGCGATAAGAAATAAAGTTTTTAATATTAGTATTTTAATAAAGCACGCTTTTAGATGTTTCAAAAAACTTTTAATAAGAGTAACTTTAACTCTACATATATGTTTCGGCTTATTAGGCCTTTTTCAAGAGTTTTTTAAGAACTAATCGTCTAACTACACTGTAACTATATATATATTTGCTATGGGGGTGGGTTCAGAGAGTTTACAATAGGGGTAATAAAAAATGTGTTTAGAAATCCTTGTTGGTCGTTAACATTATTTTCGTTTTTAACAGATTTTAGTATTTCTAACTGTTCAATGTAATTTAAGCGTCTACCTTTTGTTTCTCTGTGTAGTAACTTAATTGAGTTTTCATTAATTTTGTGATTATTTACTATACAATGAGTTGCAAGACCAGAACTATTCTGGAGATTATTAATAGACTTCTTTAATTCTTATATCTAAATATATATATATATAGTTCTTTAATCCTTATATCTAAATTTCTACCTGTTTGGCCTATGTACACGGCATCACAATCATTGCAATCCACCCTATATACACCCGACTTATTTTTGACATTAGTTTTGTCTTTATTATTTAATAAAATTTGACCTAAATTTCTTTTATTTACGTTAATAGTTTTACATCCTATTTTATTGAGATTATTTGATATTTTGTTAGTTAAATTAGGAATGTAGTTTAAAAGTCGATAATTGTTATTGTCTTTAGAATTAGCGGAATAAAAATTTTTCATTAATATTTTCTTCTGTTTTTTCTTTAGCATATTATCAATAAGGGAACAACTTTTTTTTAAAGAAAAAACTGCTTTTTAAAGAAAAAAAAACTAAAACTATTAAAAAGTGAAACTATTAACGTAAATAAAAGAAATTTAGGTCAAATTTTATTAAATAATAAAGACAAAACTAATGTCAAAGATAAGTCGGGTGTATATAGGGTGGATTGCAATGATTGTGATGCCGTGTACATAGGCCAAACAGGTAGAAATTTAGATATAAGGATTAAAGAACATGTAAAGAATTTTAATAATCTCCAGCATAGTTCTGGTCTTGCAACTCATTGTATAGTAAATAATCACAAAATTAATGAAAACTCAATTAACTTACTACACAGAGAAACAAAAGGTAGACGCTTAAATTACTTTGAACAGTTAGACATACTAAAATCTGTTAAAAACGAAAATAATGTTAACGACCAACAAGGATTTCTAAACACATTTTTTATTACCCCTATTGTAAACTCTCTGAACCCACCCCAATAGCAAATATATATATATAGTTACAGTGTAGTTAGACGATTAGTTCTTAAAAAACTCTTGAAAAAGGCCTAACAAGCCGAAACATATATGTAGAGTTAAAGTTACTCTTATTAAAAGTTTTTTGAAACATCTAAAAGCGTGCTTTATTAAAATACTAATATTTCAACGATGTTTCACAAGGAACCAACCACAGCTTCAGTACAATTTATTAAAGTTTTTAACCTATCCTCGCTGTTAAAGTATCATTTAATCTACCTTTGCGGTTAAAGTACTATTTTATCTACTATTTTTGATAGATATAAGGCTTTTAACAGTTTCTATGGAAAAAAAGTGCTTTACTTTTATGGCTAGCCGTTAAAATGACTTTTTTATATTGTCAATCGGGTCGCAAAACTTAATACTTTTGTGACGTTTTAAATAGTTTTTTTTTCTCCCTTTATTCTGACTGGGGAGGAAATATATTAGAAATATATAGATTAAGAAACTTTGTTTTAGTAGTAAAAAGTTACTTTTAAGGTGGTTTCCGTTTAGCTCCAAGGCAGTGGGGTTTACAAAAAATATCTTTTCTATTTTGTAGATTCCTCTTCCAGTGGAGAAAAAACAGACTTTTCTGAAGAAAAATAATTTGATACGCCACTGATATCTACTACGGGATCCCAGCTATAAAAGGCGGTGGGACCCATGCATTCTACATGTTTATATGAATTTTTAGTGGCGAAATTACGAAAACGTATGTATAAGAATATGAAAAAGAACCGGTCTCCGTACGTGTATTCATATAGAATAGAGTAGGTACACAGCTCGCACAAAGCTTTTTTCACTGCCTTGTGATGTTAAATTTATTTTATAAAGAAAATTTGTTTTTCCTATGGACACGACAAAACTGTATGCGTGCATGAATATATTTTCTTTAATATGTTACTCTGTTTTATTAAAGTACATATAAAATATATTTTCACCAAAATACACCACAATATTCATGTAATATGTATTAAGTATTTTTAGATTGTGGAAATAAACAAGATTTTAGGTGGATTATGTTTTTTCATACTTTATTCTGTAGTACTAATGGTATTGTTTCATTCGTATATATTATTAATGGGAAACCAATGTACAAAAAGTGAGTTTATCAATAAACGATTACAATTTTTTTTAATAATTATACTTACTGATGCAACAGCTTGTAAATTTGATGAGGAGGAAAAAGCTTACCTGAAAAAGAAAGAAATATAATTTAGAAATTTAATATAATTATACATTGATATGCTTTGACCCAATATATACAGGTAATGTATAAAGAAAGAGTTCATTTATTTACAATTTGATTTTATCATGGACTTATATCATCTTTTTTTTTCAAAATATTACAATGGTTTCAGTATCTTCATAAAACCACAAAAAGAGAAAAAATTAAGATATATTATATTTATTTAATTTACGCAAAAAGCATTTACAGAAACAGATAGATTCAAGCTGATAGCGCATTCAGATGGAGCGGACCGTACGCGAGGAACGTCCGCGCGGATGTTATAATACTTACTATGGGACTTAATTTGATGTAATTAGATTTAAGTTTAACAGCCAGGGGCGGCGGTGGGGCATCACTGTTAAATTATTTTAAAAGAAAAAAATAGGTTTAGGCACGCCACTGCTTTTTTAGAAGTTTAATATTATTTTTGGATTTAGTAATTAAAAATATTATTTTTTTGTCTCCTGACTTCTTTGTCTATCTTGCTTACTTCTTGCGAAAAAAAATAAATTCTAATTGGTAATTAATATTATAATTGGTATTCTAATGGTACCCTGTATCTCGAAAAGGAAGCTTTAAATCTTACAAGTTGATATGAACTTTTTGTTTTATTTTTGCAAGTTCTATCGTCTATTAAATTTTCCTGATTAAAATCTGAGACACCCTGTATACAAGTAATGTACAAAGAAAGAGTTCATTTATTTACAATTTGATTTTATCATTGACTTAATAATCTTTTTTTTTCAAAATATTACAATGGTTTCAGTATCTTCATAAAACCACAAAAATAGAGTAAAATAAATATAAGATATTTTATTAATTTACGCCAAAAAGCATTTTCGAAACAGATAGATTCAAGCTAATAGCGCTTTCAGATGGAGCGGACCGTACGCGAGGAACGTCCGCGCGGATGTTTTTTCAATACAGCTCATCCGCGCGGACGGAGCATACGCGACCCATGTGAAATCGTTCATATAAACTCATGGTACTTGCTCGAAGTCGCGGACGATCCGCTCCATCTGAAAACGCTGTAAGTGACATGATATTGGCAAGTTGATTAACTTTTACGGCGTCTAACTAAATGCTCCTAAGTTCTTCGATGCAGATGAATAACCATTATAAATACCATTCATAGACCCAGCAAGCAAAAGAATTCACAAGAATCTTAACAAAACAGTTAGTAGTTGCCCAACAAATATTTACGAAAAAAATAAGATTAATAATAAACGTGTTGAGTAGATAGTTATTTATATAGGGTCGCTGTTAAGAAACCGTTTCCGAGTTATTGATTCTTGGACATATCACTTAAATAATTTGATTTAATGAATTCCGATATGTCCAGTTTCATTTAATGATGCCATCCTGTCGAAACTGTGATACTGCTGGAATTGGTTTTTAAATGCCTATTAGCTACTAGTAAATTTAAGTATACAGGGACTGTCATAAAGTTGTATATGTTGTATAGTTTATATATTGCCATATTACAATTCTTCCTTTATTTTTAAACAATCATCGTAATACGCAATGTACAGGGTGGTCGAAATTGGTCTGTTTTAACAGAAAAACCTATTTCCTGACTAGATAGAGCAAAACCGACATAGATGTCATGGGCTCGATTTCTGAGACACGTTTAATGGTGTAAACCGCCTGTTCTTCCCCTAGGAGATGCAAGACCTTGTCGTTGGTGGGGAAGCTCCTGGTCAGGTGCTGGGAGGAATCCCCTCTAGCACTTGGCTTGGTCTAAGAAGCATCTCACTCATCGTCTTGTCCCTGACTGTAGTGTCGTGGCCAGGGAATTGCACCAAGACATATAACGATACCGGGCGGGGCTACGGACAGCCTCAACCTTGGGGCACCGGGGGGCACCCCATTGTATTTTACCCCTTACTTCTACATGCGGGGCTCTGTAGAAGTGGACCGACTGTCCCTAGCGACTCATAGGAACACTATGAGATCTGGTAATAATAGTAATAAAAACATCACCGGTGAAGCTGTGGGGAAACCCCCTAGCGACACTGGGAACAGTAACAATGAAAGTTCCAAGGGGCCAAACCCAAAGAGAACTACAGGAGAGGTGGCTGACACTTGCGTGAGACCATCCTCCGCAAGTGGCATACAAGCTACCACCTCCTCCAAGGGTCGGGAGCCTACCTCCTACCTCTAAACCCAACAGGCGACACAAGCTACCGTTTCGTCTACCCGGCCTGGGTCGTAGCTCCTCGACTGTAAGGGACACGGGTCTCCGTAGGAAGTCCTGGGACTGTATGATGAGTTATAACTCAAGAAAAGGGGACACAATAGATCTCGAAGGTCGCAGAGATTAACCCCCCTCCCACTTATTCTAAATTCTTCTAAAACCGCCTGTTGATAATTTCACTGCCAACTGAGATACGGGGTCTTTTTGATTTTTTTACCATTTGGAAAATTGCCCATAACTTTTGTATTTCGCGGAATATTAAAATTCTGTAAAAACGTTCTTAAGGCACTTTTTTAAACACAATCCAGTGGCGTAGTCAGTTTTTTTCTATGCATGCTCTTTTTGTCATAAATAATAAAAAATTTAATTTTTTAAATGCAAATCATAGTTGGCTATGAACTTAAAAAAATGCTGGCGTTTAACCCTTTCCAACGATATAAAGTTATGTGTATTTATTTCTAAGAATGAGAGAAATATTAGATTTTTGATCTTTGTATCGAAGCGGGCCTTGATTTTGTGTTGACCTAGTTGCTTAATAATTTTTTATCACAATTTAATATTCTATATTATTATTTATCTGCATAATTAAAAACTTTTGAAAAGGTAAATCAACATTCTATATTAGTATTACCAATTACAATTAAAACGCTAGGGTTACAACTGAACTAGTAAATGGAGAATTTAGAGAGAATTGGGTTGGAACAAGGGGCCCATATCTTAGGTCCTCCTAGGTCCTGTGATTTAACTTTCGATTTTTTTAAGGGGGGAAATTAAAAGACCTTATATATAAGGGATAAGAACCATTGGGACAAAAGAAGAATTGCAGAAGGCTACTAGGCAAGCTTTTGGACTTATTAAACCAGTTTGCCTAATAAATCGTTGTAACTTTGTGCGCAAAAGTTTATGTGTATTCAACAAGAAGGTGCTCAATTTGAACATCTTTGATCTTTTTAGAAAACTATATTCGTCACTCAAAAAATACGTTTTTTTTAGTTTTGTTCTTTGTTTATTGTATGGATTTCAGTTGTAATATAATATAATTTACCTTTTCAAAAGTCTTTAATTATGCAAATAAATAATAATATAGAATATTAAATTGTGATAAAAAATAATTAAGCAAATAGGTCAACTCAAAATCAAAGCCCGCTTCGATATAAAGATAAAAACCCTCATATTTCTCTCATTCTTAGAAATAGATACCCATAACTTTATATCCTTGGAAAGGTTTAAACACCAGCATTTTTTTAAGTTCATAGCCAACTACGATTTCCATTTAAAAAATTATATTTTTTATTATTTCTGACAAAAAGAGCAAGCATAGAAAAAAAATGACTACGCCACTGGATTATGCTTAAAAAACTTGGACACTAAAACAGTATCACATACCTTTTCTTTTTCTCAACTGTCTTTTTTATTATCTTTTAAATACCATACACCTCGTACGTTTATCGACTTGATATTTTGTCCCGAGAAAAGGGTCGTGAATCGTCGAAAAGGCAAGATAAATCCAATCTCCAGACACTCTTCATCGCCCTCTTTCTCCTTTATAATGCTTTGACGACGGTAAAAACAGCGGAGTGGGGACGAACGGGCCAAATACGAAGAGGGGAAGGAAAAACAAACCGTTCAACCTGTCGAGCTTCGACTTGTTTGTCCGAACTTTCCCAAAGGAAAACGATGACGTGTCGACTTTTTCCGTAACTCCGCTTTTCCCCCACGGACTGGAAGAAAACTCACCGGAATTAAATCTTGGAGTTGGGATGTTTACCGCTTTGACGAGCGGGTCTATTAGTGCAGATTTGCTGTGTGATATATATCGGTGACAGAATGTTGTTTTTTTCTTAGATTGGTAGGTGTTTATACACTGATAAAAAAGATAGACTTGAACTAAAGTCGTCATCGTTCTTGAACAAAAAATTTAGTGGCAAGAGAATTAATTTTAGCGTAAAAGAAAATATTTTGCCTGAAGAAAAACTCTCTTAACTCAAGAAACCTGGTTCTCTTGAAAAATTGGAGAATTTCTCTTGAATCTATTTTCATTCAACCAAGTGCAAGTTACTTTGTTTTAAGATAATAAGAAAAATACGCTAGGAAGTACTTCATTCAAGAAACATGGCCATTTCTCCAATAGCTATATACTCCTTTGATTGAAGTGGAGGTTAAGAATCAGTTCGGTTAGGTATGTGGATGATATTTTTGCTGTTTTTGACACACATTCAGACACCATAGGTAATTTTATTTCTAAGTTAAATAATCGTTTCCCTTCCATTAAATTTACGCATGAAATTGAGAACAATGACAGATTACCATTTCTAGATGTATTAGTTATTAGAAATACTAATAATTGCCTGGAATTTGATATCTATAGGAAAAATACGACCACACGCAGATATATTCCTAATGAATCACATCATAGTGTTGAACATAAAATGGCTAGTTTAAATTTCTTAGTTCATAGATTACTTAGTTTCCCACTTTCCAACGAAAGATATGAAATAGAAAGAGATTACATTAGGAATGTAGCTGAGTGTAATGGATATTCTCCTTCACTAGTTGATAAATTAATTAGAAAACGTAGGTATAGGTTAATAATTTCTGAAAATTCGACTTTTCAAGTGGAGAAAGATACGTCTAAATATTTTTCGATACCGTTTGATAGAGACTTATCCGGTGGTCTAAAAAGAATTTTTAAGAATGTCAATTATAAACTTGTGTATAGTGTTAATAATAAATTACAACAATTATTAGGTAATCCAAAAGATAAAACACCTCCACTGGAAAGGTCGGGTATTTATGAAATTTCTTGTAAAGTTTGTAATCAGAAATATGTTGGGCAAACTAGAAGATCAATATAAACTAGATTTAAAGAACATTTAGCTCAGATAAGATATGGTAGACCGGATAAATATTGCGTTGCCGAACATATTGTTGATAATGAACATTGTATAGATCTTAATAATTTAAAATTAATTAAACAAGTCTCAAATTACAGGCAATTAGATGCATATGAAAGCATCAGAATTAATAAATGTAAAGATAGTATGAACAGAGTCAACGGTCCAATTCCTTCAAGTTCTTTGTTCCTACTACTCTAGTGGCGGAAATCTAACTGTTACGCTCAGTTGGCTCTGATTCGGTTGGCTAGATTTTGCCACGCCCACTCGGTGCCCACTGCGCGAGTATATAAACGCTCAACTTGTAGATTGTACTTTAGTTTATAATCATCTGCTGATGATGCTAACATGGTTAGCGAAACGCGCGTCCAGTGTAAAAGTAAAAGTGTTTTGGTGTATTGTGGTGATTTAGTGTTTTTATTTTGCTGTGTAACACCAAAGGTTCCAACCCTCAACTGTAATCTCTTTTGATGAAAAATAATAACGACACGCAAAGACGATGACGAAGGACGGTACATATCAGTCGGCAGTCCGATCAGTCGTACGACGCACATCATAGTACGCACGCGTGTTGTTGCTTGGAATTTTGCATAATTTACTTCTTAAACGCATATCGTATAACAAATTAGTGATCGTTATTAACATGCATTTGTCATTTATGGACAAATTTTAGAATATATGGATTCTTTAAAGGAGTTTCTGAAAAAATGGAAATTAGAGCATTTATTTCCTATATTTGAAGGTAAGAGACACTTACATAATGCACCTGTTTAGATAATGCATGCGTGACTATAGATAGAATAAGAATATAGGTATCAATTTTCTTATGCAAATAATTACAAAAATTTTAGAATTTCCAGTCGTCGTATTAAAAAATTCAAAATGTGACCAAAGCTTATAATTTTAATAATTTATTTGCTTTACTTTGATTAATCGTGATGTAACATTTTTTTTGTAATTTGTAGAATGATGAACCACCCCAAAAATACCAAGGAGTGAAGAAGCAAAAATAACTACTATCGAGGAAAATAATATCTCTTTACTTACTACAGACCAGGAAGACCTCAGAAAATAATATACCTCGTAATATGCCTGTATATGATGTATAATCTTCTCTTAGATCAAACTAAATTTTAGTTGAGTCAATAGTATTCGCTATTGGTTTAAGAAAAGTGTCTCTTTAATCAAGAAATGTCCCTTTTCAAGCAAGAATTTTTGCATGAATCAAAGAGACTATTGTTCTTGTAGCAAGAACTTCTTTGCATATTCATTTTGGGTCAAGAGTGAAATGCTTTGGACGGATAGATTCTTCTATTCTCTAAGGTAATTTTTTAAAGCTTATGAAAAGATAGTTAATGCTTTGGGCAAAGAAACGCCGTTCTTGGCCCTATTGAAAAGCGCCAATCTTTTGGGTCAAAGTCATATTCATTTCGACTGAGAGATCCTTTTTTCAGTGTAGTCGAAGATCCCAGGGCCACACACCTTACTTATTTTCTCACAAAAGTTAGGTCAGGGCGATTAGGTGAAATAATGGCCTTTAGGAGAAGTTTTTGCAATCAAGCTAAATATCTCAAAAACTATTCGTTTTAGATGGGTTCATTCACAGTTTAAGTGGGGAAATTGTAGGGCCCCATAAGCTCTATCCACACAGGGGTCAACCATCATTTTACAATTTATCATTTTCGAGATTTTTAGGATTTTTAGATTTTGCAAATTTTTGACTTTGGATCGATTTTTACAACACTCCGTACAATAAGTAAAACAATTCTCGTTAATGAGCACCTCCTATGCTGTATCCAACAATGTATAACTAATTACAGACAAATGAAGGATATGGGAGATATTTAAAAAAAGGGCAAAAAAGAAAAATTTCCAAAAAAATTTGAGGCCAAAATTGAACTTTGAGAACAGAAGGTTTGGGATCTAATTTTGATTTGGCAAATCTTCCTCCCACAGAAGACTCCAGTAATCAACACGTTTTTAGAGTATATTTAGGTACAAAGCTGGAGAGGAAACGAGTTAGATCCACCTGAGTAGGGGTGGTTTGGTTTGGTGCAAAAGGTTATATGGAAAAAACTTGAAACTTAACCCTAAAATGACTCTATGGTTATTCACAAGGATTATAGTCGGTGGTGTGGTGAACAATGACATTGCAAGGCTGTAAAGTTCCATACAAAGGCTTGCTTGTTAGTGTGTAACGGGGGCCATGAAAGGATTGTTCCAACCAGCATTTCGGGGTCGTTTCAAAATCGTACTCGAATCGGTTTTCTTGCATTTTGTTAGCATGCGCGGACTTCGAATAGTTTCGTGACGGTGCAAAAAGTATCAACGTTGGAACGTTTTGTGGATTGTTTTCGGGGCTGTCAAAAGTGTCAAGCGTGCGTGTATCGATCGGTTTTTTATTCTTGTTTAGAATTTCGTAACATAACACTATTATTTTTGTTTGCAATTTGCAATAATAATAATTATTATTCTTGAAATGGAGAACCAGAATCCAGTAATTGTTGATAAGTGTAGTTTCAACTGTAACTCACTACCTCACCTACCTATCCTCTCTTTTATGATTTTGTTATGCGTAGTTTCCTGTTTTTTCATTGCAGTGGTAGAATCTTTGAAAATTATTTTACAAATAAAAAATTAATTAAAATTTCCGAACGATTTACTCCACACAAACTCACAAGCAAAAGTATAACGCATACGTATTCGAATTCGTAAAAAATAATCAAGACAGAAGCATCAGCCGGACGCCGGACCAGAATCAGCTGTTAAAAATCGAGAATGCCCTGCCAATCGATAATTCCCTGCCGATATGCCTTAATGCGCAAGTCAACCCAAACAGTTCTCAATTTGGACTATGTACGGAAATTACCGTTCTGAAATCGTAACTAAACGATCCCAAGGTACGTTGGCACGCAAATAGGATCGTCCGATAACCGTCAAATCTCGGTTGGAACACATTTGAATTACTGCGCACGAGCGTGATCGTTCGGTGACGGTTCTGCGGCGGGTTGGAACAAACCTGAACTTTTATGTTTATAAATTGATGAAATATATTGTTACGGATTCCGTGGGTCCACTAATTAAACTCACGATAAAATACTTAACGAATTTATTTGTTTCACTCTGTACACACAACATATACTATTTACAACACAACTTATGCAACTACTATTACTCTAACCAAAGACATTATAAATATAGACCGAACATCTCATTCATAAATACTCGTTGGTAGTGTATCAAACATTCCAATGTGTCAAACAAGGACAGAAGAGACAGAGAAGTCTAAAATTTCCGACCCCGGCAACTAGGCGCATTTGGATTGTTCTAATGGCCAGTGGCGTATCGTTTTTTGGAACGAATTTAATTAGTAAAGTAAAAGTAAAGTAATTAGTAAAATGTTTACTCCATATTAATATACTACATTAACACTTTTTCGTCAGATGCGTTTTGTTATAAGGTCTAATATAATAATATTTAATAATATAATATATTTAATATAATATAATTAATATCCCACATATACTTATGTTGAAACGTTAGTAGGTAGTTTTCGAAAATCGCTCCAACGTCGATTTTTAATTTAAACTTTCATTTAATTCTATATAAACTTTCAGTTACTTTTGAATATTTATAGGGTGACTCAGGCTTCCGAAACAGTTCTATATTAGGTTTGTGGCTGGTGACTTTTCTTTCAATTTTTTTTTCAGAATATAGAGGCAATGGTAAAGCACATTTTAGACATTTTTTGTAAACATAGGTGGCTGAACATATTTTCAAACTAAAGTTGTAGATTTGCCATTAAATTTCCATTCCAGAAATACCTAGGGTTGCCACCTGTCTTTTTTCAAATGTCAAGCTCGATAATTTGACATAACTTTTGGGGTTATGTCCTGATTCTTCCCTATTTTAGGTCTTTTTTTATTAGTGGCAATTGAACAATATGGATATTTTTCTGTATGGCGTATGACGTCACAGGTGGTATGCGCAAACTTAACGAAATTGGAGCCGCTATCGATCATACCTTGTTTTCTTTGTACCATGAGTCAAGAACACGTCAAGAAACATAGGTTACCGTCAATTTATATGTTTTCAATTTCAAATACTCGACGATCATTGGTCGTGACGAAATCGTCTTCCTCGACAAAATACGGCATATTTTCCTACATAGCCCGCTATAGGGAGTTGAATATCCTTCTTCTATATATCCTTGTTCCAGCTATTTATGAATGAGATGCTCAGTCTATATTTTATTTTAAGTCTATGGTATACCCACAGCGCAAGAAAGGAAGATTTCCAAAGTTAACTCCAGGATGGGAAGGTCCTTATACAGTCATCAAGAGGATAAATGATGTTGTGTACCGGATTCAACGCAGCCCTAGAACTAAGATGAAAGTAGTTCATCTGGATCGATTGAAGAGATACCAGACAGGAAACCTTGATCGGGACGATCAAATTTGAGAAGGGGGCAATGTCAAGGTGTATTACTGGTTGCATAACTGCATACTGCTAAATAATCGCAACCAGTAATACACCTTGACAATATTATAAAAAACACAAAAGAAATACGTTTTTTATTAATAAAATACGATTTTTTTTGTTCCCATAAAAATGAATTCACCAATAAATCTGGAAATACACTTTAACTGATCCATTCTTTAACGCTGCACGAATATCTAAATAAAAACGTTAGAAAAACTAAACCGATACGTTATTTCTCTCATGTGCAATTTCTTAAATCGCGGTCGTTTGGCTGAACGTGCCGTTTTATCAGGGAAAACGATATACTAAAATAGTAATATTTCTTTTTCTACGGCCAAAGCAAATTTCCATCCTTGGGGATCGTCTCTCGGAATACCCGGCAAAAGCATCAGTAGGATTTTCAGTTTTCCATGAATTTATCAAAGCGTGGATTTTTTGTTTTCAAATTTTCTTCTTGCTAGTTTCTTTTTTAGGAAACTATTGCCTTTAAGTACAAATAATACACTCAGGTGCAAAAAAAAACGCTACAGAGAAAATTTTAGTTAAATTTAAAGTTGTAGTAAACTCAGCTTTTTATAAACTTTAGTATTTGGCATATTATACAGGGTTAATCGAGAGGTTGTTTTTTACCCTAACTTTAAAACACCCTGTGCAATAATTTCGTCTGTAAATTTTCCTAAAATATAATTTTACGGTCAGAACCATGACTCCTGGCCATTTTGTTTTTTGATTCATGTCAGTACATGCTTTGGTTAGTTTTTAAGAGCGTAATGAACTGATAGCGATCAATTTGCATTTTTTTTAATTATCATTACTTTTTCATGTATTTTTTAATATGACGAGATGGTTTTGGTGACTATCGTCGTAACATCATGTCACACTGCATTGGATACTCTATACTAAATTTAAAACAAAAAAAACGATAAAGATTAACAATACAGTCCGGGTTTTAATAAACATTAATAACGATAACAGAACTAACGATATTAAAAAAAATTGTAATACTCAAGTATACAAACAGAAAAAAAAATGTAAAAACAGCCTAATACTTTGTATTGCCATTGCCCTTGGCTGCTATAACTGCCTGTATACGTCCATTCATACTGTCATTGAGACTGCATATAATATCATATTGCGATATGTTTTCCCATTTTTCTTTAAGGACCAAGCGCAGTTATTTAATGAAGCTGGTACTGCTTCGCGTCTTCCAACCCTCCTGCCAAGCATTTGCCAAACGTCGAACATGATTGGCAGTTCACAGTAGTATATAGTTCACAATAATCACCAAAGCCCCTTGTCACATTGAAAAATAACTTCAAAAAGAAATGATAATTGAAAAAATTGCAAATTGTTGGTGGCAAGCTCATTTCGTTCTTAAAAATTTACCAAGGCATTATTGACACGATCCATGGGCGCCGGACAGGGGGTGCAAGAGGGGGCATTTGCCCCCCCCCCCCCTGGATCACTGAAACAATAAAAATAAAAGCTATCTTCTTACATCCATCTGTAAAAAAAATAATCATTATTATGAAATTGTTAGGTGTTACCTGTAAAATAATAAAAAATGTGGTAATTGTTGGGAAAACTGGAAATCGTCCGATTTTCACCTCAAAATTGGTATACACACTATTTTCAGGTCGTAGATTACGAATCTGTTTTTTCTTGGTGGTCTCTTTACCGTTTTCAAGAAAAACGGAAAATTATTCAACATTGAATTTTTCTTTATTTCGGCCCTATAAAGTAATAATTTCACTATATTTTCATTATATTATAGTTTATCTAAAAGCCACACTTGATTGGGGATAGAAAAGTGTCCAACATTTTACTGAAAAACACTTTTCTTAACAAAATAGCAAAGAAAATTGAGACCAGATGGAAGTTTGACATTTGATATATCCTTCTTTCTCTCTCCTATGTAATAAGAGAGACAAATATATTCTAGACCTAATCTAGAAATTTGAAAATTTACAACGTTGCCATATCTTCTATTTTTTCGGGTGATTAGGGATTTTAAATAAATTACCTATTATGAGATCGACAATAATTAAATATACACCTATATCCACAAAATTACGCGGAAGAGTTTTGATTGCATTGGTTTTAACTTCTTTGCGGAGGGGGTTAATCTTTTTTTAGTTAATCTAATAATATAACAACAAAAGATTAACACCCTCTGCATGGAAGTTGTAACCAATGCAATCAAAACTCTTTCGTGCAACTTCGTGGGTATAAATAGTCAGATCTCGTTGGTAAAATAGCAGTTATGGGAAGGAGCCGTTCTTCTGGCGACCGCCTTTCGTAATTGCAGAATGAGCGAAAAAAACGCGCTAAATTTAGGTTTAGCATTGGCAACGTTGCTTTAAATGCCAGAAACACATAAACTTACTTCGGGTTTCTCTTATTACCGATTCTGAACCGTTCTAGAACTGTGATGCGTATGCGCAGAAAGAAATATGAAGACATTATTTCATTTGCGCATGCGCTGCAGAGTTCTTGGATGCTTCTAAATCTAAATCTTGGTGCGATTCGAACCTCCTGAGTCTCAACATTTCTAAAACTAAAGCTTTGTCGTATAAAAACTCGTTGCAGCCTTTTGTACTTAACAACACCACCACTGACGTCGTCAAATCTGTAACGTTCTTGGGGCTTGTTGTAGACAATTCTCTGAAATGGGACATACATATCGAAGCTTTGTCGAAAAAATTGAGCTCTGCCTGTTTTGCATTAATGTCTGTTTCTAAGGAGCTTAACTTGTCAGTGGCCAGAACTGTTTATTATGCACTTTTTGAGTCGCACCTCAGGTATGCCCTTCCATTCTGGGGTACGTGTTGTGCGACTCAATTTGACCGCATTTTCAAGCTCCAGAAGAGAACTGTTCGTTATTCACTGGGACTGAACAGCAGAACTCATTGCCGGGACTTTTTTAAAGAATTAAAAATATTGACCCTTGCTTCCTTATTTATATTTGAATCCGTTTGCCTAATACGTAAACATGTATCAGCTTCTCAAGAAAGGCCATCTCGCACTTATCCACTCAGGAACGCGGAGCAAGATCTTTATCTACCTACCCCACGCTCAGAGATAGTTAAAAGTTCAATATTATACAACTCGAAAAAACTGCACAATCACCTGCCATTTGAAATCAAATCCATAACATCATTTTTTTCATTTGGCAAAGCATTGAACTCTTATTTACTAGACAAGGCTTTCTACGCCGTAAATGAATTATATTTTGAAAATCGAATTTGATCTTGTAAACACTGGTCTAATGTTTGCTATTGCTATATTTACTAATGACATCGAAATAAATTTATTTAGAGGTCATTGATATTTTACTATAAACTAGCTAAATATTTTTGAATATTATTTTTATTTTTTTTTGTTCTTTGACATTCTAAACATTTATAAATGTTTATTTTAACAATAAGACTGACTGTATTATCTTTTGTTTGTTTGTTTGTGTACCTTGTTTTTTTACTTTGTTTGTTAGTTTACCTTTGTCTACAAATTGAAAAATTTTTTGACAATAAAGGCATTTATTTATTTATTTATTTCAGAATCGGTAATAACAAGAACCCGAACAAAGCTATAACCTAACATTTTCAGATTGTTTACAAATTTATTTTAGCAAATTTTCCTCTATTATGCATAGAATTGGTTAAAAAAGTAACAGAAAATAGCAAAAACATAATTGATTATTGAATACCTAACAAAATATGTGCGAGAAAACCTTAAAAATATGAGAAATTAAGAAAAATTCGATATTGAAATTATTTTCCGTTTTTCTGAAAAACGGTAAGAGACCGCCAAGAAAAAAGTTCAGATTCGTAATCTACGACTTCAAAATAGGGTGTATACCAATTTTGGTGAAAATCGCACGATTTCCAGTTTTCCCAATAATTACCAAAAATGTCAATTTTTTATTCATTTTTACCTTGCCCCCCCCTAAATTTCATTCTTCCGGCGCCCATGACACGATCAAAAAAACAAAATGATTTTTTTTAGTTTTTGGTTAAAAATATAATTTTTTGATAATATGGCAACATAGGCACTAAATTGAATTTACAAGAAAGAAAACTCGAAAAGGTTCTCAAAATTTAAACAAAAAATAATTTTTCAAAGTAAAATAACTCGGTGACTTTGAAAAACGGCAAAGAGAAAATATGTTACTTTTAGCGAAATACATCAGCCCCCATTTAATTAAGACTCACCCTGTATAGTTATTATATTCAAATTAAAGCTCAAGTTAAGTTATCATTATTTTATAATCTACACTCACATCATTTTTAGTTTCTGGTATTTCCAATACCCCATCATTGAATCCATTTTTAATATGGTCAGGTTACTGGGTTACAGAAAAAGAATAATCGATTTTTAATTATCTTAAAGTGCCAGAAATATACTAATGACGATCCTAATGACATTTCTTCTAGGAAATTAAAAATAGCTTTAATTTATTTCCACAATTAAACAACGAAAACCATTAAATAATTAATATTCAACCAGTAATTATATTTTCGAAAGTATCACTTCCATAACGATTTATTATTTATTTGATTTAAGGTTAAAGGTATTTTCGGATTTTGTCCTTTATTTTCTCTTGTTGTTCTTTGACGTTTAAACAGAAATTCTTCGAATTATTTATTCATTTAAATTACTAATTTTGGCGGAAATTAATAAAATATAAAGCACAGATTTCAATATTTCCTCTTATACATATTTTATATAACCACGCTCTTTGATTTTCTGGCCTCAAGCCAAAATTATTTAACAGATATTTAGGCCCATTCAGCAAGATATATTACATTTAAGCATCTTCTTTCTTTTAAGCTGCTCGGCACTTTGTCATTACGCCGTCTTTTTGCTTGGTCTTCTCAGGATTTCGTCCTTTTTTATACAGTCGAGTTGTTTTTTTTTCGTCTTTTGTACGACGTGGAAAAGCTCTATTCATTGGTCATTTTTTTGTCCTTTTACTTTTGATTTAGCGGTTTACTTTTTTGTTATTTACAACCATCTTTGTTATGCAATGTGTCTTTGTTTATTTTTCATTTTTTTTTATTTAGTAGCATCAACTTATTCGATTTCTTCTTCATCAACCCTTTACATATTGCTCTATTTTTAGCATAATGATATACAGGGTGGTCCGAATTGTATTCCGGAAACTTCGGCAGCATATTCTACAGATAAATATAAGTGAAAATAAATGTCCTAAAATGCTTAGTTCCGGAGATACAGGGTGTAGAAGTTTCATTTTTATTTCGATTTTTTCCAAATAATTTCTGAAGTAACGTCAATATACGGATGAAAATTGGTGTCTGGGAGTTTTTTGACATGAGAAATTTGATTTTCATGTCAATATGACTCCTACTTGTAGAGGGCGCCACCTACATGTGTTTTAACTGTTTTGAAGAGTAATAACTTTTCGTCCGAACCTGTTTCTTGGTAAAAATCGCTAAGAGCAACCGTTTTCAACATATTCAGAATGAAAATAGTCAATACATGTCATTATTGACAAACAATAAACACGTTGAGTGGATATTTACTTGACTGAAATAATAAATTTGGAAAAAAAAAATATTTTTTTAAATTAATCATAAACTGTTCTGCGAAAAAATGATGATAAAATAATTTCTGTTGAACTTTTGGCACAAAAACATTTCAAATTTATGATTTCAGTCTACTAACTATTTAGTCAGCATGTTTAATGTGTGTCAATGATGATAGGTATTGATAGTTTCGATTCCAAATATCTCGAAAACCATTACTCGTAGCGATTTTTACCAAGAGACATTTTTTAAGTAAAAATCTTCGTAAATGTATAACTTTTTATTCAGTAGTTTTATACAGGTACGGACAAAGGAGTCATATTGACATCAAAATTAAATTTCTCATTTCAAAAAACTCCCCGGCACCAATTTTCATCCAAATATTGACGTTACTTCATAAATTATTTGGAAAAAATCGAAATAAAAATGAAACTTCTACACCCTGTATCTCCGAAACTAGGCATTTTAGGACATACATTTATACGAACTTTTATAATTATTTTTATGTGCAGAATATGCTGCCGAAGTTTTCGGAATACAATTCGGTCCACCCTGTATATATTTTCTGTTAAATTATTCAACCACAACTATACATATAATACTCGATATAATGTTAGAATGGATACAACTCCAGATAAATGCATTTTACAAGCGACACATTAAGCTGCAAACTTGCAATATAAATATGGGAAAAAGGCTTTTGTTTGATTGTGCCAATTCTCAGAGCCTACTTCGTTACGCAGCAATATATCACTGTTATTTTGTAAATTTAACAAGTCTCAGTTTAAAAGAAACCAGTTTGTTAATTAAGACAGATTTCGCAAAGTTTTATTGTCTTTTTTCAAAATGTTTTTTTGACAAGAAAAAAACAATGCAAAAATAGCAAATACAGTTCCATAAATTGAAAACCGGTAAACTAGGTAAGGTAAAATTTTCTTGAATATTAACAGAAAACGTGTCTACATACAAGGCGTAAATTACGGCAGAGATATTCTTAGCTAACTGTAAATCCTAATAATATTGCGTTATGTCCCGTTATACCTATATACGATGTATTTACTGATAAATATGTAGATTTCTGAAATGGTATGAGAAAATTCCCATAAAAACTATAACGAAAAACTTGTTTTTGTGTTAGATATTCAGGTTTCGTAAATTCGGATCAGCTGTTTCTATTGTTAACTTAATACACAAAAATGTTTTAAATTTTTAAATATTTATTATTTTTAGGCCAATCAAGTTACAGGTAAATAAGGGTAGGTAATTATTGCAAATATATTACCACCAGAATCGGAAATGTGCCAGTGTTCGCCACTTTTTTTTGTCACATCACAGTTTTTGTCAAATATTAAGAAACTTTTATATAGCACAATAATAAATCAAAATGTACTAATTTCACAGATTTGATATTATTTGATCGATTTCGCAAAATTTTATAATAGCTGTCATAATTCGTTTCTGCATTACTTTTTGGTACGTGATTGGGACGATATTGGTTCTGTGCAAGTTCTTTAACGTGTATGTTAAGACATCCAAACGTTTAAGATACATTAGAAGTGTAAAGAATTAAGTTTAATTATGCATTTTTTATATTAAATAGCCTGTATTGATTTTAAATTTTCTGTCGTTAGGCAATTTTACAAGATTTAAAGAATATTAGATATTAGTTTATTTTCCTGTGCCGATTACTAGGTCTAATAAAGGTGGTGGTGTCCTAATAATCGGCACATATGACGATTACTGGTGCATGGAAGTAAAAATTATAATTGCGTATAGATTAACTAGTTTTGTTGGTATTTCTAGACCTTATCTTTAATGGTGTTTTTTTAAGCAATAAGAATATGCGTACCAGTCTACATCATACCATTTTGTTTCGGGATTTTAAAGAGAATATATATGTTAATTAGAGATGACGAATACTGGGACATGGGGGTAACGATTTCTGGTATTATCAGGTAATATGGTAAAACTTAAATATTCCGCAAATAACACGCTTAAAACCAGTGTTGCACAAGACAAGAATTCTTGTCTTGAAAATCAATTTCTTGTCTTGTCTTGAAATTCAAGACAAGAAATTTTCAGTCTTGTCTTGCAGATTTCTTGAATGGCAAAGTCTTGTCTTGTCTTGCAAGACTCCTGAAATTTCTTGTCTTGAAAAATTTTACATTCTAACAAAAAAGTAATAATATTTCTATATTTTATTTCATAGAAAGCGTCGTATACAAAATGTAATAGGGAAAAATGAACAACAACGATGCTAATTTTAGCAAAAAAATCTTAACGGACCGCAAACGAACTAGGTCAACTCGCCCGTTTGACGAAACAAGAGCCATTACCAAATAAAAGATGAATAAGAATAAGTAAGGTTAAGTTGTGAGGATTTAACCCTTAACCGGCGTTGCGGAGTCCCTGGGACTCTAGTAAAAATAAATTGTTTCATAACTTTCGTATTTGTCGACCAACCAACGCGCGTCGTCTAGTAGCTTCCTATGGTGATGGTACCCATCGGATGTGGAGAGGACTTCGGTCTGTTATCACGGCAAGTGCATCTAACAAACATCTTAGAGTCCGTGGGACTCCGCGACGCCGTTAGTGTAATGATATCAATTTAGTGACTATGTCTAAGAAATTAAAGGTGGCTAAAGCTACAGATCCTAACTTTGAAGAAACTATGTTAAGATGGTTTAATGAAAGCGAGGAAGAGTTTTCTGACCAAGATGGAGAACCTGAGAGCCATGTTACAACAGAAAATGTTATATAGTGATCACGACATGGCCAGTGACATGTCTGCCAATGAATCTGATGATCAAGACGGGATGGAGGTTACTGAAACTTTAGAGGACAGTGACACAACTGATCCAACTAAAAAATATTTCTGTTCAATCAAATACTCAGGAAAAGTGTGTGTTCAATGCATAGAACATACCGAAGATTCCTAAATAAAAGCTATACTTTATTTGTTTTTAAACACTTGTCAATTTTTTACAGTTTTACATTAGGGGTGGTTATATTCTTTTTTTTTGTAGTTTTCACCTTGGTGATCACGTTTTTCAATGAGTAATGTTTTTTGTTAATATTTTTCTTTTTGTAAAATACGATGAAAAGTAATATAATGTTCATTTTGTACAAACTGTATTACTTTTGGTTTGTTTGCTTTTTTTACTTCATTTTGTAAATAATATGGCTGTAAAAATAAAAATATATTTCCTTGTAAGTGTTTAACAATGTATATAACGAAAAAAAATATTATGTTATGATAACACTAATACAGCGCACCTGTATATTTTGGAGTCCCAGGGACTCCGCAACGCATGGAGTGCTAAAATTTCCGACCACGCCTGTTAAGGGTTAAGTTTGGACACAGGGTGTACGGAAAGGTCATGCTAGAGTGTGCTATTTGCACTATTTGATACTACTTTTTGTTCGCAGAGCAATTTCGTGCATGAAAAGTAGTACCAAATAAATAGCGCAAATAGCGTGCTCCACGAACCCACTATTAGTTTCAACTACCGTTAGTTTTTTTTATAATACCATTATACCAATATAATTTTGTGTATAATACCAATTAGCAATATACGGTTTGTTGCCTGGACTTTATTTTATGTCATTCTCAACTCTAAAACACTGGCTATGATAGAAAAAAATTAACACTGGTCAATATTAATGCCAGGTTTATACAACATTTGCATAAGTCGTAATCATAATCACAACGCAATTTTAATGTACGTTTATAGAGCATTTTCATAATCATAATTTTTGTATCAGTGAAGTTGGGTAACATAAAATTAAAGGCTAAGTTCATGGTAGATGTCAACAGGTTTATAAGAAGTGGATAGTTTAACTTTTATGATTATGACTATGATTGTGATTACGACTATGTAAATGTTGTATAAACCCGGCATAACTTGCGCAAAGACCTAATTATCACTTGATACAAAAAATGTATCATTTCTAACTTTCAAGAAATCTTGCAAGACTCTTGAAATTTTTTGCATATTAAAGTCTTGTCTTGAAATTCAAGACAAGAAATTTTGAAAGTCTTGTCTTGAATTTCTTGCAAGATTCTTGGTCTTGCAAGACTTTTTCAAGACTCTTGTGCAACACTACTTAAAACGATTGAAGCTTTTAATAATGGTTTATCCATTAAGAACGACTTTGTGAGATAAGGTTATTGTACAGACCCTATCGCGATGAAAATGGGACCACAATCCGTTTTAAGCTTACTAGAGAAAAACATCTTAAAAGATAATATAAGAATAATGGATAAATTTCATGGCTCTCATTATATCTTTCCGGAACTTAAATAACTATTGAAACCTTCCAAAAAGGAAACTCTGAAGAAAAACTAATATTTAACTTAAAACAAAACTGCAAAGCAAAATAAAATTTCAAGAGCACAAACAACTTTAACAATCAGAAAACAAACCTTCAAAAATATTATCAAGAGGGCATGATCCGGTGCATGAAATGTAAAAACTGGGTGCACGAAAAATGTACTGGAGTAAAAAATCTTGAAAATAACAATTGTTCGTATTAAGTAAATATTAATTTCATATTTACTATAAATACAGTATTTAATTTAAATATGACGATTACTGGGACACGATAATGACGATATCTGGGACAATTGTGTAGCGTTTTTTAAACAACTACCACTGCAAACGGCAGCTTTTCATCGGAGAGCAGTCGTGGATAAGGTATTTCACTGGAAAGAAAACTAATTAAGAACAATAAACAAAAAAATAGATATTGGGCGCCAGGCATGTACAGAGAAAGAAAACACAGTTGTATATTACTTAAAACTAATGACTATATTTATTCATGATGAATTCTGATGGTAAATAGCATTGTACAATTTTAATAATTATTATAGTGGTTATTTGTTGAATAAAACTATGTATGTAAATAATATTAAATATGTTCTATGAAAAGACTATGAAAAAATACAATGCGTGTAACGTTATAGAAAATATAAGAAAAGTAGCATTACTTTATTTAAATTGTTAAATTTTATGCGGTGTTAAATCTGATATGTTGCAACCTGTAGATTCTAGAATCTATGTCTCGTTATTCATCTGTTAATATAGTGCAATAATAATATCTATAGAAAGTAATACTATTACAAGGCGTAATATAATGAAACCTAAAATCTAAATCACATTGTAACTACTGAATCGACATAAATGTTCTTAATAATCTAACCACTAAATATAGTCCGTACGATATTATTTAAAATGTACGTTACTGTTTAAGACTGAAAATATAGAAAATCTAAAACATAAAAAACTAGAACGTAAATCTACACTTAGCTGTTCTTTATGTAATCTTGCTTCAAACAGTAGCAGCGTGAGGTGGTCTCGCATCTCTGTACTGTCTGTCGGCGATCCTGTTGGTCAAAACAACAAAAGGGGCCAGATTGAGGACACCATGAATCCTTACAGCCGTAGCTACTGACTAGGCTTAGAAATGGGAGTGAAGCAGCATGGGACTCAAGCTACATCCACGCTGTGGCACTTAGATGTAAGAAAAAATCGTTCTTACTGGGGACACTCGTCCACAGGACATCTGTACATAAGAGAATGTCTGTACATAAGGCACTACCCGTACCTTGGACACAGTCCGTACTTTGGAAATAGTCCGTACCTTGGACACAGTCTGTACCTTGGAAATAGTCCGTACCTTGGACACAGTCCGTACCTTGGACACAGTCCGTACCTTGGACACAGTCCGTACCTTGGAAATAGTCCGTACCTTGGACACAGTCCGTACTTTGGACACAGTCCGTACCTTGGACCCTAAAAATATGAAACTCTTGTTTAAAACCAAACAAGGTCTAATAAACAAAATAAACCTACCTCGAAATACTTCCGAGGGCTCAATAAATAATAAACAACATGTCCTTTCTTCCATGTGACATTCTGGAGGACAAAAGAAAAGGGACGCCAACGTCGTGCCAGCAAAACACAAATACAAGTTGGGACATCCGTAACTCTACCAAAAAATATTCAATAATAATATCGAATCTATAAAAGGTAATAACTCATCTTTACCTGTAGCCTCGAAATAGCAGCTGATTCAAATTATACAGCAAGACTTAAATAATCACCATTTCCAAAAGCTGGGATACAACAGAGCGTCAAAACAAAGTGAGGTTAAGCACGGAGACAGTTGACAGAAGCGATGTTGACAGCGCCTCCTCAGAGCAATAACAGGGTTGTGTCGAACGATAACAGAGTTGGCGACTAGGGAACGTAAAAATTACGCGTCAAATAAACTATCCGGCCTGAACGAGAGGGAATCCGGTGATGATAGGCCAGACATCATATATTATATATAAAAAAGACATGTAACGAACTAAAAACGTTACAATTGTATCTAAGGGTTGACGAATACTGAGGCAATGGGTACTTAAATGAAAAAAAGATTTATAGCGATAATTGGGGCTACAGAAACACAAAAATACGACCTAAGATAATGAATTCGATATAATATCTCCTCACAAATAAAATTACTACCAAAAGGAATATACCATATAATTTGGATATAATCGCCATACGTATTATGAACTTTTCTAAATGTGACGAGCCTTGTGAATTTACCGTAGTATGGCTAAAATCGAAATGGCGGGTGTCATAATTAGAGTGTTATTTTTCAAATTATTCTTTTCTCCCAATAAATTTTTCACCCCACTGAAACAAACCTCAGACCCTTAAAAACCGATAACGCCCTTTAAAGGGCTTAGAGCGTTACTTACAGCCCGGGCTTGCTAAAACCGCGGCATGCCGCTCGTAAATATCCGGGAAATATACGGTGGGCCATAAATCTCGCTAATCCGAAACCCATACCGAAATATGATTCGACGAATGGTGCTACTGCCGCTGCTCCTCTGCGGCAAATATTTGTTAATATGAAATAATTGCGCTTTGCGGCCTCACGCAAATAAATAAGCGCACAGAGCGATTGAGGTTATGTTCGACGGCGATCGGAATCAGATTATGACGTAACGTGCGGACGAGGTGCCGTGAATATAAACGAAGAGTTAATATTATGACCACTGGAAATGAGGATTTCTTTCATTGAGACTCATATTGAGTCACATGTTTTTCAATTACCTACTTTGATTTTGATGAAAACTTTACTATGTTTAGTAATAGATACTTTTTTCCAATCTGACATTAATAAGCATATTGTGCTTTTTCAGTATTTTCTTAACATAGAATTTTTTTGTAAGATAAAATGCTTTTCTACGTTGTCCGATACCCAATTTCCAGCCTGTTATATTCGTACAATCCTCTTTTGACAGGTTTTCACTCATCTCTTTGTGTACCTATGCTTCTTTGCCATTCCAGTTTCGATCTTCTCTATTTTCTTCTGCCCTTTGGTTGTCAATTGATTATTTTCTTGGGCCATGTTGTATTCTTCATTCGCTCTACATGTCCGTACCAGATCAGCTGCTTTCTCTCTATATCCTGTGTTATTGTGCCATCTATACCCATTTTTTGTGTTATGGTATTATTTCTTATTCGTTGTTATATGGAAATTCACATTGATCTTCGAATGGCATCCATTTCTACGGCCTCTATCCTCTTCTTCTTCTGTCTTTATATTTGTTTCGTAGACTATAAAAAAGCTTTCGATAAAGTCAGATGGCATCACCTGTGGAAAATCTTAAAGGAAGTGGGGGTACCGCAACACCTTATTTCACTTATCATTCAGTTGTATCAGCACACTACAGGATCAGTTAGAATACTGGATTCAGCTTCAAAGGAATTTTCTCTCGAACAAGGAGTCAGACAGGCGTGTATATTGTCTCCTCAACTATTTAACATATACGGAGAATACATAATGAAAAGGTCGCTAGAAACATGGGAATGAGGCATTTCAATAAATGGTCAAAAAATAAATAATCTACGCTTTGCAGATGATACAGCACTACTCGCTAACAGTCAAGAAGAGTTAATCAATTTAGTAAATAGGGTAGAAAAGGAAAGCAATCGGCTCGGTATGGAACTAAATACGCAAAAAACCAAAATTATGATAGTTGATAGGCAACATAACAACCATCCAAATATAAGTCATATCGATCGCTTTGAAGTCGTTAAGTCATACGTATACCTGGGATCACTATTGACAAATACAGGCACATCGGAAGAAGAGGTGAAGCGTAGGTGCAACATGGCAAAGGTAGCTGTTGGAAGACTGACCAAGATCTGGAAAGACCGCCAGATTTCAAGAGCCATCAAAAACCGGCTAGTCAACTGTTTGGTACTCCCAATATTGACGTATGGCTGCGAATCGTGGACTCTCAGGCAGGCGGAACGTAAGAAGATCGATGCTACCGAGATGTATTGTTATAGACGTATGCTGCGTATCCCATGGACTGAACGCCGTACAAACGTTTCCATTATAAATGAACTTAATATTACTAACAGGCTTTCCTGTAAAATCCGACTAAAACAACTAAAATATTTTGGACATATAATGAGGAAAAGTCCGGAAAATATGGAAAGACTCATAATTCAAGGCAAGGTGGAGGGACGTAGACCACGTGGCCGCTCTCCAACTCGATGGATAGACCAGATCACGACTAGCTGTAGCAAGCCAATGCACGATGTCATCGAGATGACAAAAGACAGAGGCCCATGGAGAAAAATCATCCATGATGTTACGCTGACCACTACACTCCCTAATGGGGGTCAGGACTGAAGAGAGAGAGAGAGATCCTCTTCTGGCATTTCTCAGTTTTTCTCCATGTTTCTGCTCCATATAGGAGGCTGCTCTTTATCATGGTCTCATATTATATTGAATTTTTCTTTGCTTTGTTATTGATTTGCTCCATAAGATTCCATTTAGACATCCGAGTATTTTTTCGCATTGAAAATCCTTTTCTCTATTTCTCTGCCATCAGTTCCAGTCTTATCAAATGTAATTCCCAGTTATTGTCTTGACATTGACAAATTTCTTGACTGTTGTCGAAGTTCAAATTTCCTTCTTGTGCGCCTATACTACATAGATATTTTGTTTTGTCTATGTTAACTGTCAAGCCCCATTCTCCGTATTCTTCAATAAGTTTTCTTAGCATATATTGCATATCATCTTTGTCATTGGCGACTATTATTTGATCGTCTGCCAATTGAAGTGTGAACATTCATTGTCAATCTCTATGCCCATACCACCAAAAATCTTTGTTTTTCAATTTTTTAAAGCGACTGCAACATATATTTTAAAGAGGGTAGGGGAGATGCAACAACCTTGGCATAGGCCTTTGTTGGTTATAAACGTTTCTGTAAGCTCTTTTCTTACCTTTATTTTTGATTCTGCATCCTTAAATATTTCCCTAAGAGCTGTTGTAGTTGTATGGTTAATGGTAGATTGTTCCAGTGCTCTCCATAGTCTGGATATTGTGTAAGATATTATTCATTAAATAATAAACAACTGAATATTTTAACGCTAGAGAAAGCTTTAAATACATTATGATTATTGGTTATTTATAAAAAAAAAACATAAATAATTACCAGCTACCTTTGACTTTTAGTTTCGTGATACCTAACCTACCAAATAGAAAAAAATGTAATTCCATTTATTATCACACAACGAAAGGGAATATTCTATCACAAATACCAATAATTATTATCCTACGATATTTAAACGACATTTTCTTGCATAAGAAAGGTGAATAGCGTAACAACAATCAATAAATAATATGATTTAATGCAAATGGAATGAAAACCTGAAATCCTTGAAATTAAATGTTGATCTACTTAAGTTTCATTAGTAATATTTATTATATTTTTTTATTCTCGTCTCTTCAAAGGTCAACTCATTTTAATTCTCTCTTAGACAGTTTTTATCCCCCTATATGAATAAAGAAACATCTTTGATCTTTATTAAAATACAATTGCAAGAAGATTTTTATTTTATTTCAAGTTGCAAAAGAAAATATCTTTCTTATATGATTATATTCTCTTCACCAAGGCCAAACATTTGATTTACACTACAGCCGACAGTGAAATATCATCTTAATGATTGAATATCAAAATGGCTGAATCGTTTGTTACAGATTTTGATTTATTAAAGTCATTTTTATTCTATAAAAATACAAAGGAAATGAGGCTTACGCCACGTGTAAGAAGCTGGGAAGAGTTATGGATGACATGAATTATTTGTTATAACACCGGTCGATGTTTTTATTAATCTCTACAAATGGCTAAAAGTATTAATATATTTAGACTTGGCATGTTAATTTATTTCTTATAATATTCATGACTGCTAGTGAATGTCGTATTTGCATGTGTTGTGTAACAAATGCATTTAAACTAATTGGCAAACTAAAGTTTTTGTAATTGTCTGTGGAAATGTATTTTTATATTTCCTATATATTATGCAAAGATATGTTACAATATTTATAGGTTTGGTTTGGATAATATATATCTATACTGCAAGAAATTTGTTTATTATTTTATAATTTGGCTTGCCTGAAAAAAAAACCTTTTACCATCCTTTTACTATCGATAGTTGTGCCCCGGTGGTACGAAAGTACTACCATTGCACGCAGGCCGCTTAATATCTAACCGACACTTTCCGACAAGTCGGAATTAACTATCTCTGCGCTGTGGTTGTCATTTTGTGGATCTGCCCAAGCTCACCTGATGATGGAGTAGGGCTCCGAAACCGGTAGTGAGAGCAGGTTGATCCACATTATGACAAACACAGCGTAGAATTAAGCACGTGGGACGAATCCTTATATAATATTTATAGGTTGATATAGATTATGGTTATTAGCATTACAGTCAAAAAGTAATTGTTTAAACTAATCTTACTGCCCAAAACAAAGGTACAGCCTGTTCAATGAGAGGATCTGTAACTGTGACAGTGGTGTTTGACATTTTAATTCACAGAGAAAATGTATTTTCTGTAATTTTTGGATGTCATCTGTCATAGCGCGATACCGCGTCGAGCTGAAACATAGTAGCTGAAAGTGCTGAAACATAGTAGAGCGGCGAGGAATAGCGAGGTACTTGCAAATTGTCCTTTCATTTTCATTTGCTTATTGATAATTTAAAATGTTAACAGTAGCTAAAATTCTGGGCAGTAGTGTCGCAAACATTTGGTTGATTCAAAACCAACACACCAGAAGGTGTAGTGTAAATGAAATTTTCAAAAACAGGAGAGAATGTGGCAAGTTTTATAACCTTTACGAAAATTTGTACCCACTTTATCTTATAACTTTTCTAAAATGTACCGGTTATGGTGATTACTATCTTTCTGGTCCCATAAAATCTCTCTTACAATTACTAAATCTATTAATTTTTTGAAATCCATCATTTTCTACAGTCTATCCACTATGTTCTTAGCCTAAATCTTACTAATCTTTACTTGGGCAAAAAAGAACCTAATAGAACACAGGTAACGGAAAATGAAAAGATCCATGTTACACTTACAAATAAAATACTCAATCATACCATAAGAAATGGAACAGGAGTAAGGGATGTGGTGATATCTATCTTACATCTTAAATGAAACTGGGCAGGACATGTGGCTAGGATGATAGATGGACGGTGGACAAAGAGACTTGTGGAATATACATCAAGACACGAGGTCTATAGAAGCAGAGGAAGCTCTCATAGTCGATGGACAGATGATATAAATAAAGAGTGGCTGAAAATTGGATTCAAGTGGTCCAAGAAGGGAGGCTTTTGTTTAGCAGTGGGTGGAATAAACTAAACGATGATAATGATTCTTTACAGATGAATATACAGGGTGCTAGAAATTCGAGGTACGAGCATTGGTATCTCGGTAACCGAAATAGATACGAAGATGGTTAAATTAGGGCAAAGTTGCCGCCTTGGGATGTTCACCAAAATGCCATCAAAAAAGTTTTAAAAATTTCATGGATTGCTGAGGTTTGGGGAAAAACGGATTTTTTTGAAAATCAATTTAATTTTTTCCTGTCGTTTTCCTTCTATTAAATTTACGCATGAAATTGAGAACAACGACAGATTACCATTTCTAGATGTATTAGTTATTAGAAATACTAATAATTGCCTGGAATTTAATATCTATAGGAAAAATACGACCACACGCAGATATATTCCTAATGAATAACATCATAGTGTTGAACATAAAATGGCTAGTTTAAATTTCTTAGTTCATAGATTACTTAGTTTCCCACTTTCCAACGAAAGATATGAAATAGAAAGAGATTACATTAGGAATGTAGCTGAGTGTAATGGATATTCTCCTTCACTAGTTGATAAATTAATTAGAAAACGTAGGTATAGGTTAATGATTTCTGAAAATTCGACTTTTCAAGTGGAGAAAGATACGTCTAAATATTTTTCGATACCGTTTGATAGAGAGTTATCCCGTGGTCTAAAAGGAATTTTTAAGAATGTCAATTATAATCTTGTGTATAGTGCTAATAATAAATTACAACAATTATTAGGTAATCCAAAAGATAAAACACCTCCACTGGAAAGGTCGAGTATTTATGAAATTTCTTGTAAAGATTGTAATCAGAAATATGTTGGGCAAACTAGAAGATCAATATTAACTAGATTTAAAGAACATTTAGCTCAGATAAGATATGGTAGACCGGATAAATCTTGCGTTGCCGAACATATTGTTGATAATGAATTGATAATGATAATAGATCTTAATAATTTAAAATTAATTAAACAAGTCTCAAATTACAGACAATTAGATGCATATGAAAGCATCAGAATTAATAAATGTAAAGATAGTATGAACAGAGTCAACGGTCCAATTCCTTCAAGTTCTTTGTTCCTACTACTCTAGTGGCGGAAATCTAACTGTTACGCTCAGTTGGCTCTGACTCGGTTGGCTAGATTTTGCCACGCCCACTCGGTGCCTACTGAGCGAGTATATAAACGCTCAACTTGTAGATTGTACTTTAGTTTATAATCATCTGCTGATGATGCTAACATGGTTAGCGAAACGCGCGTCCAGTGTAAAAGTAAAAGTGTTTTGGTGTATTGTGGTGATTTAGTGTTTTTAGAATGTCTTTTGACTTATAATGTCAATTTGAATTATAATATCAAACAACTGTCACTTATATATTATTTTCCTCGTACAAAAAATTACCGCTATACAGTATCCTTAAAAAAATATGTAAAAATGAACTAATATGTCACTGATGTTTCAACATTTTATTGACATCTGACAAAAAAATAATTAAAAAAGAATTAGCTGCTTAAAAAATATGTAGGAAAAAATATTAAATTCATCGAGTAACAAAAAAAATCTTGTTTTTGTAACAAAAACTCTCATTTTTTTGTGAATTCAGAAACTGTAACAGAAAAAAAGTCCCTTTCCATCAGCTTGACTGACAAAGTAATTTCGTTCCTTTACAATAATCAACTTGTTGCAAATTTTTCGTCGTGAATCAAAAATACGTGTCATAACCATAAATTAACTCAACCTTGTTTCGGCACAAAATTTAATTTGCGCTAAAGTTTCGATGACCTGAAATTGATAGGGCCTTTTATTCTATCCGAAATATTGGTTTTTAATATCGTAAAATAATTCTATTAAAATAATTCGTTCGAAGTGAAACGCTGCACGTGACATCATATACGTAGAGTAAACGTTCTGAGTAAACTTTAAATTGAAATCTAGGAAATTAAAACATAGCATATCACGATGTATTTGCTCTTTGATCAAACAAAATTGAATATTTATACTTCCACTTTTTCTATAAATCTCTTAGTTAAATTCCTCTACGGAATTTTCATACAGAAATGTAATTTAAACTTTTTTATTTACTTCAACAACTGTCTAGAATGGTGGACAAATTCTTTAGGCGAAAAAGTTTATTACAAATCATTCGCCAAAAATTATTATATATTATAGACCTGAAAAGAAAAGACTGTTCTATAGTCAGTGTGTCTACTAATACTGCATTTTAAGCCTAATATATTCGATGGTAATTAAACTTTTACTTACGTAATCGTGGGAGCGATTTTTATATCATTGTTGCCAACTATGGAAATATCCGGCGACGGTCTGTCTAACTGGAATTTAAACTTCCCCCTGGGATTCAAGTGGTAGCTCTGCTGTAAAAAATGTCAGGCTGCCACATTTATTTATTTACTAGCGTGTACCAGCGACTTCGTTCGCGTCGAATTAATCATTTGAAATGGTGATGATAAAGCAAAGCAAGAATTTCCATTAACATACAAACTAGATAAAATTTTCTCACATTTATGTCAGCATGAGAAAAAACAATATGGCGATATTATTATATAACTTAGTAATATTTGAAGGGTAGTTTCATCTCGTTGGAATTTGACTTTCGAAAAATCCGTTTGCCAAAAATAAGCTTTTTACGTCAAGTAGTTTAAGCAGAATCGTGGTTAAGAAATTACCCAACTTTTTGGAACACCCTGTATGATATTTAAAAAAATTTCAAAATATGACAAAAAACCAAATAAATTATGCTTGTCCAAACGTTTTCCCGAAAGACTAAACGTTTTATAAATAACAAATATTGTAATATTTGAGGGGCGTTTTCTCACCCTCTTGGAATTTGAGATTCGAGAAACCCCTCCTTATCGAACCCCTACACCCCACAGTCAACCCGTTTACCAAAAATCAGCTTTAAACGTCAAGCAGTTTAAGCAGAATCGTGATATTTTATGAAACACCCTGTAATAAATTTAAAAAATCTTAAAATATGTAAAACAACAAAATAAAATATACGTGTTTAAGAGTTTTTCCGAAAAACTCACCGGTTTTTAAATAAAAAATATTTTAATATTTGAGGGATAGTTTCACCCCCTTAGAATCCGAGTTTCGAAAAATCCCTTCTTATCGAACCTCTACACCCTAAAGTCAATCCGTTTTCCAAAAATCAGCTTTTTACGTCAAGCGCTTTAAGCAGGATCGTGATTAATCCATGACCAGATTTTTCGAAACACCCTGTATACATTATTAAAAAATCTTAAAATATGTAAAAAAACTAAATAAAATATACGTGTTTAAACGTTTTTTTGGAAACTTGACCGTTTTTTAAATAAAAAATATTGTAATATATGAGGGGTGGTTTCACCCTCTTGGAACTGGAATTTCGAAAAATCCCTTCTTATCGAACCTCTACACCCTAGAATCAACCTGTATGCCAAAATTGAGCTTCTTACGTTGAGTGGTTTGAGCAGGATCGTGATTAATCAGTATGTCAGTCACTTAAGGATTTTATACATTAGTATAGAGTATAGATAATTAATTTATTTTGTTTTAAATTATTTTTCTCAAAATGTCAATAATAAGTTTTCCTCTTGTAAAGACAATCCGAAGACACACTGTATATTTTTATGATTTAATTACAAATGTATAGTTTTAAATTTTTTTATACTTGTAGTATAAGACTGTATTACTTGCCAAATTTCAAAGTTGTAGGTATCACGGTATACCTTGAGAGTATCAAAATATACTTTTTTTGATAATTTTTTTTGATTCTGTAAGGGTTCCGTTTTTTCCTTTTGAGATACGGAACCCTAAAAATCGTAATATGTCACGATATATTTAACTATAATCAAATAAAATTGAATATTTATACTGCAACTTCATTTATAAAAACCCTTCACTAAAATTTCTCTACGTAACTTTCAAACAAAAATTTAATTTAAACTTTTTCCGTTTGCTTCAAAAATTTCATAACAACACTAATTACAGTAATGAATATTTATAACTTTATAACTTTTTTATAACTAGTTACATAAATAGCATGAAGTTAATGCAAAAGCAATTAAACTAATGAAGGCATTATCTCCGACGATGAAGTGAGTGGTTCATATTATGTCTGATGCGTATGTATGTGTAGTAATGAATTTCAGAACTAGGTTGAAAATATCTGAATAGTTCTAAATGATATTCAAATAGAGTAGCCTCAATTTAACGTAAATGCAATTTCAGATATAAAATATATGATTCGGCCTAATGGGTACACGTGCTTTGATTAAAATTTTAGATTTGCTATAATTTTGTCTATTACACTGTAATCATCGTGCATTAATATCCCCTCATCCCCTTTTTCATTGTTACCATTATATTTTTATATAATGTTACCATTATATTTTTATATAATGGAAACAACATGTTAAAGATATTATATATTTTTATGTCTTTTGTAATGTCTTTGAATAACAAACCAGCGTATATGTGTTTTATTGATTTAGAAAACGCGTTCGACCGTGTGCAGCTAAGAGACGTTGTACACCTTCTTTACAATAGGCAAATCCCACACAACCTCGTTAAAACCATACAAAACATATATGAAGCGAACCAAATTCAAGCTAAAATTAACGGGGTCCTGACCGAACCAATAAATGTAGGCTGTGGTATCCGACAAGGTGACTCCCTGAGCCCTCTTCTTTTCAACATCATTATGGACGAAATAATAGGAAATGTACGTTTACTGAAGGGATACAGCATGGGCGACCAGGAAATTACTATTCTATGCTATGCCGATGAAGCCGTATTGGTAGCTGAAAATGAGAACGATCTACGGCGCTTATTACATCGATTTAATTGCACTGTCAAATCACTTAATATGATAATATCGACCCAGAAAACTAAATGCATGACGACATCGACAGTACCACTAAGATGCAAACTGGAAGTCGAAGGCAATGTTATTCAGCAAGAGATGAAGTTTAAGTATCTAGGCATAGAAATCTCAGGATATGGTGATGTAGAAGCGGAGGTGCGAGAACGGACAACGAAGGCAACCAGAATAGCAGGATGCCTGAATGATACAATATGGCGAAATAAAAACATTGAGGTGGAAACTAAAGCGAGAATTTACAAGGCAACGGTACGACCAATAATGACATACACTGCAGAAACTCGACCTGATACAGCGAAAACTAAACAACTACTAGAAACAACCGAAATGAGAGTATTACGCAGAATAGCTGGAAAGACGCTTCTGGACAGGGAGAGAAATGAAAGCATAAGAAGAGCGTGCAAGGTGGAAAATGTAAATGAGTGGGTACTCAGCAGAAAGGAAGAATGGAACGAGCATATCAGCAGAATGGACAACAGAAGGATAGTGAGAGTTGCACGCGACAAATCACCGCTAGGTCGCAGAAGCTTAGGACGTCCACGAAAACGATGGAGCAACAACTTGTCAGTCTAACCGGTAGAGACGACGAAACCAAACAGGCGATTCGCCTAGTATGAAGAAGGAAGAAGAAGAAGAAGATGTCTTTTGTACATTTTTTCAGTAGTGAATATATACAGGGTTGTCCGTACTGTATTCCGGAAACTTCGGCAGCATATTCTGCAGATGAAAATACGTAAAAAAGTTCTTATAAATGTATGTCCTAAAATGCTTGCTTGAAGATTTTGTAGATTTCTTGTGACCGATGGTGTAACATGAAAAAGCTGCGACACATATCATTGCGGCTGACGCGACCCTCCTGCAATAAAGTTGTGGCTCTGATGACTTCTTCAATATCTAAACGCCTTCTAACACCGTTTGGTGTTTCCAAAACATCAAAATTTTTCATATTTAACACTAATTTTGACGATCAAGAATGAAAAATCACACTAAATAAGAAACTGATTTTGTATGAAATTTATGCGTCTTCGAGTGCGTCTTTATTGTTATTTTTTTATGACGGGGAATAATTTCGTTTTTGTATCAATTTATGCATGAAAAATTGTTCTTATGATATGCTGCTATAAATACACAGAGATCGGTCTATAAACATAGTAAATACAGATACTCATGTGATCCCTAGTTCGTTTTGATTCGTTTATATTTAATTATTTAGTATCTAGAGATAAAGGTGCCCGGTGGCGTAGAGGTACAGCTCTCGTCTACCAATTCAAAGGTTTTGGGTTCGAATCCTACAGCCAGCATCTCATCAGTCGACTATTTTTAATAAAATAAAAATAGTTTAGGTGCCTAGGTCGACTCAGCCTTAAATGAGTACTTGGGATTCACAATCCTGAAGTAATAATAGGCGGTTGATGCGTAATGCTTGCCACATTACCTTCCTTTGTATTCCGAACGGCTCTAGTATGGCAAGCTGTACCTTGCTACTCACAAGGCGTGAAACGCTATACAGAGAAGACCAGGCTACTAGTAACATAGCAAGTTGACGGACGAATTTACGTTTACCCGATTTGCGTTTGTACTCGAGATTCACGCCGGCTAGTCGGCTGGTCAGGCAGTACGCAGTTGCAGTTGTGCTTGGACGGGTCGGTCGTGACAGACTAGGAATACGACGCGAGAAGTGCCGAGTATTTATTATTTTCATTTTAAGTGTTTACCTTCAAGGTAAACACTTAAAAAAAATTTTAAGGTAACATTTAAAATAAAAATACTTAAAATATTTATTATTTGAGTACTACTGACATTGGCTAACACATTAGAGCTAATAGTTTGGAAAGCCCCTCGTATTTTTACTTGAAGCTCATCCAGATTATTAGCCCTATTATGACCATACACTTTGGATTTTACATAACCCCACAAAAAGAAATCATTGGGAGAAAGATCTGGTGTTCTAGCGGGCCACAAAATAGTTCAGTTAAACGGTTGGGAAAAAAAATTTTCAAATATTCTTGAACAATACGGGCATTGTGGGCAGGGCAACCACCTCAGCAATTTGATTACTTGAAAACTATCTATTTAATATAATAATATAATAAACTTTATCTATTTTACAATTATTAAACATTACAGAAAATACAGATGTGTATTACTAAACCTGGGCCTTATGATCCGAGCATTGTTCTCGAACTTTTTCCGACATGTCAAACCGAACTAAGACCATCGAATTCCGACAGTCACTTAGAAAGATTAGAGCCGATTAGGACTGCCATGAATATTCCCGTTTGAGACGGTCGTCGGCTCGCGCACAAGGATGATATCTCGCTGCAACTGCACTTTGGCTGCATTATGCATCAAATGAGCAACTAACTCCGGCACAGATTAGCCTAGTCCTCTCGGTGTATAATTCCATCGGAGGTAAAGTGCATTAAGGCTGAGGCTGGCCGAGATATAAGCCAATTTAACTTATTTGTGTGTATATGTGTCTTGAGCTCTCCGATCTTGTGGCGGAATGCAGGATGTTGACGAAATTTGCGTTGGGCTAACTTAATTTTTTTTTAGTTTCATAAACCACAGAAAAGAAATATTAATAAAATTACCCACCATTTTTTAATGACAAAAATGAAATACAAATCACAAACTATAGGCAGAATACACACAATGAAGTCCAGGCGTTATAATGAGACGTTTAAGAAGGATAGAAAAAACAAGAAGTATAGGAAAACAATATAACATACAAACATCCTCCAAAACACAAAATACACTAGATCAATTTTGACATACTCTAAGCCAATGAATATATTGAACAAGCAATAAATGTGATATACAAAATATCATGTGAATGTGAGAAATTTAATACTGGTGGAACATCTAGACTGTTAAACATTCAAATTAAATAACATTTGTCAGCCATTCAGGGAACACAGAGCACAGACTAGATGATAATAATGAAAGAATTATAATAAAAGAACCGCTAGTCTCTAAACGATAAAGAGTATAAAAGAGTTTTTTGGCCAAAAAAAATATGCCAAGGTGCCAAAAAAATATGCCATTTATTTATTTATTTCCTGACATTGTCATTAGTTTTGACACTTTAGTTTTGTGTTATAATTTTTTCGTTCAAATAAATAGTGATTGGCTTTGAATAAGAAGACTAAGGAAGGAGAATATCAAAAATCTTACAGTACGTCTGCTGGATCTGCGCCTATGAAAGGAATGTGGACAAAAAACATTTAAATAAACAACAATGTATTTTATACGTCGACTTGACGAGTACGTCACATCAAATCGCTCCGCCCACTCATTTTATTGGCTACTTGCCAATTTGTCGAATTTTTGTTGATGAGACGCGTCGTCTAATTTTTTACGAAAAACATCGAGTGAATATCGTTTCCCCTCTCACGGATACCCCGTAGCTACAGAACGGATAGACGTACTGTGGGGATGGGCCTGAAATATGGAACCACCGCGATGGGCCTCAAATATGGCCGACTTATATTCCAGTTTATCAGTGCCGTTCTAATTTTATTTAAAAAATGTAAAACTATGATGTAGGGTAGACGTGGGGTAGACTCAATAATTTTTTACTTTATTTTACGTTGTGAATAAATGTTGGTGGTTATTAAAATTGTTATAAAAATGTAAAATTCTAATAAAAATAGATAAGTTATAATAATTATTTATAACGATAAACATCCGATACGCTACTGAAGCAGGTAAGTCAAATTGGCGTATCTAAATTCTTTGACATTTAATCTTTGACAAGTAGTAAATAAAAGCAAAAATGCAAGAAAAAATATATAATTAGTTAATTTAAGTGAATTTCATAAATGATCGGTTTACTACACGTATGTATATTATGTAGTCACTTACTAGCGAAAAGTTGTTCCATTATTTCACTCGATTTTTGCCGAGATCTACCGCACGCTACACATCCAACTATTTTAGAGTCTTTTTCGATAAATCGCGATAGTGTCACTGTTAATTTAAGTTCTGCCACAATTTCCATCTAGATTTACTACCTTTATACAACTATCAGTAGTGGAATAAATAATAAATAACATAAAATAAGCTCTATAAAGACTGACAAATCCACAAAATTTCAAATCAAATTCAAATGTGTCAAATGAATCGTCAAACAGAACTGTCAAGGATCCCCACCCTAGAGTCCTTTTTCCGCCCACCATGCATGAGTACATGGATAGCATTATGCTCCTTCCTTGGTCTTCTTATTCAAAGGTGATTGGTTTGGTTGATTTAACCTTACTAGTAGACCTTGCAGTCGAACATTGTTCTTTTTAGAACCTCTTTTAGTACGAAGTGTACAGGGTGGGTCAAATTCGAAGCTTTTAAATGGAAACACCCTTTTCTATAGGAGATAGACGAAAACTAATATCGGTGTCTGGAGCTCAATTTTTGTCAAAAACATGATGGTGAAAACCGCATATCGATATCTGTTACCGTTTCGGAGTTACGGGGTGTTTTTCAAAAATATGCACTTTTAACAAATCGCTGTAACTTTTTTGTTATGGAAAATTTTGTATTTTTATGAAAACATTTCCGAAGCACCTTTTTACGTAGAATTTAATGGTTTAAGTATAATTTTTTTAAAATTAATAATTTAAGAATTATCAACAGAAAATTTGATTTTTTATATGGGACAGCCTGTATATTTTTAATTAATTGAAAATAATTTAAATTTACCTTTCCAAAAATATAACACACTTGATATTTTGCTCGATTCCTCTTCGAGATATAGAGTATATAAAAATTCGCCCGCTTTAAATGAGTAGGCTTTGAACGGCACCGGCTGTAATGCAAAAAAATCTAGCTGTGAGCATCAATTAAAACGAAAATAATATTTGCTATGAGAGATGCAGAATTTTATAACTATTTAAAATATATTTAATCATCATCAACATATTTAAACTATATCTAATAACAATAAAAATAAATAGCAAACCAAGATATGAGATTTTGCTATAGGTGTTCGACATATCGACAGTCTTCTGTTATGGATAGACGGGGCAGTTTTTGAACATTTCTCGCGGAATTCATTAACTCATTGGGGGTGAAAGATACCCTCTCATAACTGCTAAGTATTTCTAATTCTTGTCTAGATTATACGGAAGAATAAGGAACTTTTATTTTTCCGCAAATATATCGATATAATTAGATCCATGGGCACTAAGTCAGGCGGCCTCGACGGCCAACGGCTGGAATCTTGGTTGGCTATTCAATTATTCTTGAAATTGAATGCAAAAATTTGCTGATCACTTCAGCGATTAGAGGCGGTGCGTTGTCTTGCTGGAAAAATATGTTTTCGAGTTCCATTAAGGGCATATCATCAATAAAGGGTCCAAAGCCTACTAGTTAAAAGTGGCGAACTTTTAAAAATTCTGTATTTCGAAGGGGATTATAACAAAATATCAAGTGTGCTATATTTTTGGAAAGGTAATTTTAAATTCTTTTCAGTTAATTAAAAATATAGAGTGTGTCCCAAATAAAAAATCAATTTTTCTGTTGATAACTGATAAATTAAATTATTAATTTTAAAAAAAATTATACTTAAACCATTAAATTCTACGTAAAAAGGTGCTTTGGAAATGTTTTTATGGAAATACAAAATTTTCGATAGCAAAACAGTTACAGCGATTTGTTCAAAATGCACATTTTTGAAAAACACCCCGTAATTCCGAAACGGTAACAGATATTGATGTGCAGTTTTCACAATCATGTTTTTGATGAAAATTGAGCTCCAGAAACCGATATTAGTTTTCGTCCTATCTCCTATAGAAAAGAGTGTTTCCATTTAAAAGCGTCGAATTTGACCCACCCTGTACATGATAGCTTAATAGCTGTTAAAAACACATCGCAAGTTTATGAGAATATTTTACTAGCCCTTTATGTCCCTCAAGTGCTGTTAAGAAGATGAGTTTTGATGATGTTTATTTGATATGAACTATATTTAACAACCTTAATTTTTTTTAAATTTTCATTTTTTTACTGTATCAGTTAAAGTGACTGAATTAGTGCGATTGATTACACCCTTTTTCTGTATTGTATAATGTTAATAGCTCGGCTGCCGCGATTTTCCAATTATTTTCCACGAAAACTCCCTCCTGTGTTTTCCGTGAAACGGGAAACGCACGCGAACCCATACTTTCCGCATCCAACAAGTTATCCGTGTGCGTGGATCGCATTACAATAGCTTTTATCTCTTTATCTTTAATTTATAAGGTTTTCGTACACATTCCCAACATAATTTGGCCAAAAAAGCGCCTTTAAATAATGAAGTTAGGGCCTGAAAGGGCGCGAGAGCCACAAATGGACTAAATGTATAAGGATATAATTTGAAAACTGTGTCATACATTATTAGTTATTACTTACAGGGTCGCTGATATGTATGGGAAGGGTCGATTATTAGGTAAACTATAAGAGGTACCGCAAAAAGTTAAATATAAAAGTTATAAGGTTTCTAAATATCTATTAGCGGATAATAAATTTAAGTATACAGGGTCGGTCATAAAGTCGTGGCACATCAAAGTTTCATTTTTTTAAATGGAACCCCCTGTATATTATTGCATATTTCGTTTCTTCCTTCAATTCTAGGCAAAAATCGAGATCACACAATGTACCTCAAACCAACCGTTTCCGAGTTATTAACTTTTGAAAATATCACTTAAATAATTCGATTTAATTAATGTCGATGTGTTCGGTTTAATAATCAATAAACAAACGCTGTCAAAAGACAAATCAAATAGATCTGAAAAAAAATGTAGTTAGAAAACATTAAGAAATACTGAAACCAAACATAAACAGTAAAACAATGTCATATTTCATTTTATGCAACTTTGATGGGCAGTTTGGCCAAAGGAAATATTTTTAGGAATTTGTCCGAATGAATTACGGTTATGCTTTAACAACCCTTTAAAGCCCTTTAAAGTTGCAAGTTTCCCTTATCGTAGGGACGAAGGAATGCCCTTAATAACACTATATTACCTTGCGGGCAGACATGCATGCCGTTTTATTAGATTTAACGTTCGAAAACGAAAATAAAAAGGGCAAATTTCGATGCATATTTCAGATAAGCGTTGTTTATTGAATTCCATAGTTGTATAGTGATCGATATAACAATAGCAGGTCGGTTACATGTTCTAGCTTCACTTGGAGCAACAAGGACATCGCGGCACTTCATAGGATTATATCAAATGACTTAATCACCATTAAATCTTGGTGCGATTCGAACCTTCCCACATTCGAACCACCTCACAAACGAGTCTCAACATTTCTAAAACTAAGGCTTTGTCGTATAAAAACTCGTTGCAGCCTTTTGTACTTGACAACACCACCATTGACGTCGTAAAATCCGTAAAATTCTTAGGGCTTGTTGTGGACAATTCTCTGAAATGGGACATACATATCGAAGCTTTGTCGAAAAAATTGAGCTCTGCCTGTTTTGCATTAAGGTCTGTTTCTAAGGAGCTTAACTTGTCAGTGGCTAGAACTGTTTATTATGCACTTTTTGAGTCGCATCTCAGGTATGCCCTTCCATTCTGGGGTACGTGTTGTGCGGCTCAATTTGACCGCATTTTCAAGCTCCAGAAGAGAGCTGTTCGATATTCACTGGGACTAAACAGCAGAATTCATTGCCGGAGCTTTTTTAGAGAATTAAAAATATTGACTCTTCCTTCCTTATTTATATTTGAATCCGTTTGCCTAATAAGTAAACATGTATCAGCTTCTCAAGAAAGGCCAGCTCACACTTATCCACTCAGGAACGCGGAGCAAGATCTTTATCTACCTACCCCACGCTGAGAGTTAGTTAAAAGTTCAATATTATACAACTCGAAAAAAATGCACAATCACCTGCCATTTGAAATCAAATCCATAACATCATTTTTTTCATTTCGCAAAGCATTGAACTCTTATTTACTATACAAGGCTTTCTACGCCGTAAATGAATTATATTTGAATTGAAAATCGAATTTGATCTTGAAAACACTGGTCTAATGTTTGCTATTGCTATATTTACTAATGACATCGAAATTAATTTATTTAGAGGTCATTGATATTTTGCTATAAACTGGCTAAATATTTTTGAATATTATTTTAATTTTTTTTGTTCTTTGACATTGCAAACATTTATAAATGTTTATTTTAACAATAATTCTGACAATATTATTTGTATAATGTTTTGTATTATCTTTTGTTTGTTTGTTTGTGTACCTTGTTTTTTTTTACTTTGTTTGTTAGTTTACCTTTGTCTACAAATTGAAAAACTTTTTGACAATAAAGGCATTTATTTATTTATTTATTTATTTATAATTGGAATGTAATAAAAATCACTATTTACTTTTGAAAGTATTTTACAATTACTAAAAAAGAATGTATTTAGGGAAGATTTCCGAATATTCATAAAAAAAATTCTAGAAGTCTCTAGCTAGAATTGCTAACTTTCAAAATTAAAAATAGAGGATGAGAGGGTGAAATATTTTTTGAAACCTCGCACAAATATTGTCAAAAATTTACCCGAAAGTTTTATAAACGTTATGAGGTTGAACTTTTTATTTCAAAATATAAGCTAGGAGTAAGTAGTATGTTAAGAGCGTGGCTAACGTCATATTCAAGGCCTGACTGTTTTGACAGTTCTACCAAAGTGGTCGAGAATTAGTAGTCGTAAAGAAACCAATTGTTTTCATTAGTTTCGCAACAAATCTGTGTTTTTTACGCGTTTCTATGCTAATAAAATTATACTAAATAATTTTGAGTGAATAGTGAACTATCTAGATCCGATTCATAACATCGTACCCGCGAAAAAAACCATACTTTCGGTAAAAATTATAGAACACCGGCGATGCCGGCTGTGTGTCCGGGCTAGGAAAAAGTTGGGGAATTTATATAAAAACATAATTAATAGGCGTTAGTGTTAGTGTATAGTGTTAAACCAACGTAAGTGACGTGTATTTTTATGTAAAACAGTTTTCGTTTCTTTATTTTTACTTTGTGAAATAAAAAATTCCGCGACATTGTTCTGTGCCTGTGCCTTGTAGCAGCAATTATAATAAGTCCTCAGGACTGTCTACATTCTCTGTCCCAACAATATTAACTGTAACTAGGTCACGTCCAAAACCTACAGAACATGAACAGCCTACAATTTTTCCAAATCAACCCTCTTATGGACCCTCTGTGCATGTTCCCATAAAGAGAAAACGTCCCGATGAAAGAAAACAAGATTTGGAAATTCAGGATGAAATAAATATTGAAAAGTATTATTATTATTATGAAATGGCAATATATTTTAAAGAAATTAAATGAATTTGTACTTTATTTCAGTATTTTATATAAAAAAAAAATGATATCTTTATCTTTTTATTTACGATTTATGGAGATGGTTACTTGATGAACATCGAACTACAAATTACTTAATATTAATAGATAATTCTATCTGATATCCACATTTTTTAAATATGTTAGGCAAATTTTTACAATTATTTGTAACTGCCGTTATCATATACAATACATTTTCTTAACTTGTCGATAAATGTATAGTTTTCAATTTTTTTAATATTTGGAAACTATTTATCACAGGTATATTATTACTAGTTGCTAAATACTCGCTAACGCAATTTTAGGACACGCTTTTTATTATCTAGATTTTATTTTGTTCAACTTATGCTCATTCATATTAATATTCGTACTTTAGATCTTAATTTTAATGCTATTCAATTACTTTAACGCGATAAAAACTTAATGTTATTTTTTAATACCTTTCTGTATAATATTTTTCATATTTATATCTGGCAAAACTATCAATAAATACTATTATTTATGCAAAACCTATACGCAGTACCATATGGCACAATACGAAAGCCGGACTAGTGCGGTGACGTCACAAATCGATGTCTCTGGCCTGTCTGTCATGTTGGCCATGTTAAGAGTCCATGTCACTAATTCGAAAAAGTAGCAAATTAAGCGTTCGGCATTTATCGTTTTATGAAAAACTGGCTAGGTATTTTTACACAAATGGAGAAGGAAATTAAATATAAATTATTATAATATATCCGTATCGTAGCACATTTTTAGACAATTTCTTTATTTTTAAGATTTTGATGGTCAAACATCAACAAAATATTTCTTATGTTTGGACTAAATTTTCTCGAAAATAAAGACATAATTTAAAATTCCGTTACAATACGGAAATAGATTGAAGTTTTGTAATTACAGTAATATATAATTTATATGGTTTTGTAACAAATTGCTCCCTATTTTATGGTAAATTCTGAAGCTCTGCAAACCTTCATCGAACCTTCATCGAGCCATCGTGTTTCAAAATAATACATCTACAATCCAAATTCTGCCTAACGATCCAATGAAGTTTTCGACAAACGACAAACAAAAAAAATGACAAGAAACACCATATACCTGTGAGTTAAAATGACAGTCAGCTCTAGAAACCTTTTATGTAAGCTCAGCCAAAGGCAACATATTATTTAAGTTATTTAAAATAGTTTATATGACACTTAGGAAAGGCAAATGACTTTCTATCGTGTCCCCATAAATTTCAAAGAAACATTCCTCAGTTCAGGCCAAACCTCCAAAGACCCAAGTCCGCATGGCATTTTGAAATAAATTAAAGGGTTGGTAGGTACAGAAATTAACGCCCTTACCTAAACACGCATTCATATTAAAAATAACCATTTTTCAGCTTTACGTGTGTACAATATTACCGAAAACGTAGGTATACACACAAAATGTCTGCAGGACAAATTTCCGCTTGGAAGCATAGTTATACAGAGTGGGGGCATAATTATTATAATGAAATTACGTTTAATTTGTAGCGAAATGAATATGGCAGTATGCTAATGCAAAAATATTAATGAAATCAGATCCTTTGTAATTAGTACAAGCGTTAGAATAAATTAACAGGACCTGGAAAAATGTTGATTATATATAATTTTGTCCTGTGTATCTCACTAATAATATGAACGTAACTGAAATAAAATATTAATTTTAATTAAAAGAAACTAATTGAGAAAAATAAAGAATTATCGAGAAAAATATAATTTTACTGCTAAGTGAGTCTCACTGACTGCAAAGAAGACTGCCTATGTCTGCCATATAAATATAGTCGACTGAAGGATGGATTACCACGGCAGTTTGATTTCGGAAAAGGCCAATATTGACTTTGAAATTCAGCACAGGATTAGCAGCGCCTCAAGGACATTCTGGAAATTAAAAGACAGGATATCGGCTATTGCTGATTTAATTGATCATCGTAGAGATCAACTATTTGACTTAAAACCATCTCTGCTAGAGTAACGGCCCAACAGACAATAATAATATGATTATTCAAAGAGAGTGGTATTACATAAATCATGAAGAGTATTTTAGAGGTCCGGTTATAGGACCAAAAGCAAAGGTACGGTTTTAATGTAAAAAATTCTAAAAATGTTAGTGGTCTTCTTCAAAAGCGAATATATTTCCAATAAAAATAAAGCTATTGAGATGGATGAAAAAACAAACTATCGAGAAAAGAGGTACATAGATGATAAAATGAGTTTTAAATTCCTAGCTTTGTTAATATATTCCACAGGATGTTTCAAACTTTCGCAAAAAAATATCAACATTTTGTTTTCCCTCGTATAATTGACAGATGTGAACTTTCATTTTTAATTTCGAAAGAGATACTAAAAAGTCAAATAATTTAGCTACAAATTGCTTAAAAATAATCAAAATCGGTTAACTAGAACGACACAATATATAAAACTTTCAAATACATAAAAATTTTAAGGTGGCCGTTTTTCGTGTCGGCGAGCGTAGTTTATATTACCTATTGATTTTCCTTCATTATATCCTCAATTACAACTATTCTAATTCGTACAAAGAACATTTCCGCATAGTTTAAGCGAACAGTTCAAGAGAAAAACCAACATACATACGAGTATATCTGCCTCAAAACAAGATACGTCTGCAAAACAAGATATGTAGCCTAGGCCTTTGCTCGTTCACGCGAACGATAATTTCTAATTACTCGGATATTTAATAGAGAGCTTTGAGGTTAACGATTGAGGAAGATGCACGTAGATCGCCTGCAGTTTTCGCTCAAAGGTGTTTCTCAATATTAGCTTACGTCTGTAGGAGATATGTATGTATATCGAAGCCAAGTTTGTAAATTTGTAGAGAACAAATATTAGTTTTATGGATTTGCTTAAGTCTGTTTTAAACTTTACTTACCATGGAGGAGAACACTGAGTTTAGTTCTTGCCTTTTCTTTTCATTAATTTAAAACTGACAAATAACATTAATATAGGTATGAAGATGATATTTATCTCATTCTGATCTGGTATTCTATAGCGTCTCCCGATATTGTTTACTTCAAAAAAGTCAAAATAAAAAAGGTTTCTCATCGTTTTGGTCTATTTTGGTTAAGTAGCATAAAAAACCCTGTCTTTTAATTTCCAGAATACTTTTGAGGCGCTCATAATCCTGTGCTGAATTTCAGAGTCGATATTGGCCTTTTCTGAAATCAAACTATCAAACTGCCGAGGTAATACACCCATCAGTCGACTATAATTATATGGCAGATATAGGCAGTCTTCTTCTCAGTCACTGACAGTCACTTGAATATTTCCCTATGAAATTTCCCTACTGAAAAGTTCTAAAGTCTTGTCCTCAAAGAAATGTCCTCAATAGGAATATTTTACTCCTCCAGCTCCTATTGGATGACATACAAAGAATTTATAAGTTTGAGAAACAACTTTTTGTAGCACTAATCAACAAAAAGGATTGGAAGGGGGAAACGTTTCCTCAGCAGCTAAAAAACCATACCATAACATGTTATATCATTGCTTTCTAAATCAAAGCAGGAACAGGAATAGGAGTATTTGGGTCAAAAACTAAATACTCCGAACCTTATCTTATCCGATAGTCAAGAAGCCTTACGAGTGGTTAACTGAGTAACCATCAATTCGAAGTTGGTCAACTAACTCCTACTACAAGTTCTCCTACTCTGGATGCCAAACCAATAAGAGATAGAAGGTAATGAAAAAGCAAACGATCTAGCTAGAAAGGGAGAAAATACTCCCCATTAACTAGACCAGAACCGTTCTGCTTCCCAAGTGGAAACCAACTTAAAGCAGAGCTCAAGAACCTTGAGAACTCCATCCGTAACCTGGAATGGCAATCCTCCAGCAGCGGTCTAAGACACTCTCAGAAATTTGTCAGGACTTACGACCGAGAAAAATCAAAGATTTTCCTTGATTTAAGTAAGAATAAATTTAGGATTGCCACCGTTTTTTTTAACAAAACACTGTCTCTCCAATGAACACCTTAGTAAATTGAAACTAAGAAACAACCAGGAATGCAAATTCTGTGGGGAAAATGGGGAAACCCCAGAACACCTCATTACTGAGTGCACCGAGACAACAACCACTCGTAACATATACTTTGGTAAGACTGATATTGGAAATGGAGAACTAACCTCTGTAAAACTGTTTCAGTTACTGACTTTTGTCAAAGCTCTAAGATTGTATGATGAGTTATAACTGAAGAAAGGTGGATACAATAGATCTATATGCTAAAATGGAGCATAACACACCACAACCAACAACAGCAATAACTAACGTTGTCCACATAGCATCGCCCGCAAAAAAGCTACAGCATAAATCTCGCCGATACGTCTAATCAGGACAAACTTGAAAAAACTTTTATCGCCGCCAGGGGTCGTGCATGTGCGACCTAATGGACGGACGCGTCCCGCCGGACGGGTGTGTGGGGGGAAACCGGAGGGGGAAAAACGATGGGAAATGGCGCCAAAATTTATATTTTAATTTCGACACCGCCGGGATGAAATTATGTGCCGCGCGGCACTCTTTGCTCTTTTAGCAAACGTACTGGCTGGGAAATTTAATTATTCCGCCGAGATAGTGGGGATATTTTTACCGGAACTAATTTTAAAAAAGCTTTTCCGGTTTTAAAAAATCCCCGTCGAATATCACGATCTTGGGAAACGTGGTAGGGACGGTTGCCAATTTCTCTAAGCCATTTTCATGTTTTTTTTCAGGGAATGAAAACTTATATGACCGATTTATGAAAGGAAAAAGAAATAACTCAAAATAATTTTCACGCTTTTGCAGTTTTTTAGCTACTTCTTTAACCAAATTAAAATAACATCACAGTTATTAGACATATTAATTATTTTATTCAAATGCTATTTCTACGTCTAGTATTATTCATTAGTCATCAGAGGTTTGAAATACTGTATGGTCGAAAAAAACGGCGTCAAAGACGGCTGGGGAATGAAAAAATTAACACCAGTTATTGAAAGATTAAAAAAGGATAGACCGTTTCCAACACCAACTTTTTTTCCAAAAAAAACTTTAAACTAGATCATTAAAAAGTCATTTTACTCAATATGAAAATAAATTATAGCCTTCCTAAATCCAACTGGAAGTAAGAGCCATCAAAGAATAAAGAAGAACAAAAGATGTCTAGGGCTTGCCCTCATCAAAATTATCATAAATTCTCATTCCCCAGCCGTCTTGACGCAATTTTTTTTTTCGATCGTATAGTACTAGAAGTGATCATATCTGAAACTTACCCTATCATATAATAGCCGAAACTACTCTTAACTGCATTTTATTCATTACCTGAAATGAAATAAAATAAAATATGTTAAAATTCCACCAAAAAAAACACCTTACTACTAAACATTTAAAATTTATTATTTTAAATAAATATTAGTGCAAATACCAAGACTTGAACTTAAAAAATGTCTATGGAATGAAAAAATTAACACCAGTTATTGAAAGATTAAAAAAGGATAGACCGTTTCCAACATTTTTTTTTCCGCAAATTTTTATTACTGTAAACACAACTTCTGACAAGCAGCGTCCGTTTTAGGTTTAACGCAGAAGTGTTAAGGAAGTGAAAATAACTATTTTATTTTGTAGATTTTTCTTGCAGTGCAGTGGCGAAAAACCCATAAGGATTTTTTTGGATACTTGAACTTAAGTTAGACCAAAATAAATTTAACAAATTTCAATAAATCAAATTTATAGCACATTCCTTTTTCTTTATTCCCGAAATCTATTCTGATATTTCTCATATCATACATATTGGCAGACATGTCTGCAGGCAAACGGTCACGCGTATAGTAATTTGCTGATTTTATTGAGTCACGTTCTTCGGCAACGTCGACGTCAGAACGTATTTTCGGCTGACTGATTGGGCCACCAACCGGCTTGAACATATTTCGTGTCTGCTTATTCGATATTAAGCAGGATTTCGTCACGTAACAGAAAAAATGTATCAGTTTGCCCTATATATTAAAACAAATACAGGCACGTGTGTTAGTATTGTCTAATATGAGACAATATTTTTCACAGTTTGTGAAAAAAAAAATGTTTGATTAACTAAATTTCTTTTGAATCAATTAAACCAATTTATTTTTATAAATAGGGGATAAACCGGCGAAAAAAAGAACATGTATGCACCATAATCTGATTTTTTAATCTACTATAGAAAAATGACTCATTTAATCTATACTAATATATAAAATCCTTAAGTGACTGACTCATTGATTAACCACGATCCTGCTCAACCCACTCAACGTAAGAAGCTCAATTTTGGCATACAGGTTGATTCTAGGTTGTAGAGGTTCGATAAGAAGAGATTTTTCGAAATTCCAGTTCCAAGGGGGTGAAACCACCCCTCAAATATTACAATATTTTTTATTTAAAAAAAGGTCAAGTTTCCGAAAAAACGCTTAAACACGTATATTTTATTTTGTTTTTTACATATTTTAAGATTTTTTAAAAATGTATACAGGGTGTTTCGAAAAATCTGGTCATTGATTAATAACGATCCTGCTTAAAGCGCTGGACGTAAATAGCTGATTTTTAGGGTGTAGAGGTTCGATAAGAAGGGATTTTTCGGAACTCGAATTATAAGGGAGTGAAACTACCCCTCAAATATTAGAATATTTTTTATTTAAAAACCGGTGAGTTTTTCGGAAAAACACTTAAACACGTATATTTTATTTTGTTGTTTTACATATTTTAAGATTTTTTAAAAATTCATAGAGAGTGTTTCATAAATTAGGACCATTGAGTAATCACGATTCTGCTTAACCTGCTTGACGTTTAAAGTTGATTTTTGGCAAACGGATAAGGAGGGGTTTCTCGATTATTTTTTCTCATGCTGACATAAATGTGATAAAATTTTATCCAGTTTGTATGTTAATGGAAATTCTTGCTTTGCTTTATCGTCACCATTACAAATGATTAATTCGACGCGAACGAAGTCGCGGGTACACGCTAGTTAACTAATATTTTAGATAGGATAGGTTAACATATCTTAGATAGGAACTATCGGAAACAATAAATATCTGATAGTCAAGAAGGTTTAGGTAACCATCAATTCGAAGTAAAAGAATCCCTAGAGAAGCTGAACAAATTATGTAAAGAAAATGAAGTTCTTCTACCTTCTGAACGTAATGAAAAACTGCACTAACTAGTCCAGAATCCTTCTGCTTTCCAAGTGGAAACCAACTTAAAGTGTAGAGTGCAGATTCTGTGGAGAAAATGGGAAAAGCACCAGAACACCTTACCACTGATTTGCTCAACTGTGATGTTTCAGATTACTATAAAGTGAAAACTAAACCTAAACATACATAAGCTACATAATTTGTATATGACCGGTAGACAATTTAGCATAAAAAAAACATACACCTACGAGTTTGTTCCACAAGGACTCAGTACCTCTAAATTTTCCTTAAAAATATTTCCGATCTGTTAGCACTTCGGTGCTTGGTCGGTGGAAAATGCGCTTATAAACAATAGCAGCTTCTTTAAATTTTCGTTTTTTCTTCAATGCAGTTTCCTCCAGAAATCTCTAGCCTAACATAAAAAGATTCAGGGCAAAAACGCGTACAAAATTCATCACAGAACTTCAATTCAATACGCTGATGACTGTGCTCTAGTTGCAAAAACGTTACAGCAATTACAAGAAACGTTGAACACATATACCTGGGCATACAAGGCTTTGGGTCTTAAGCTGAACATCGATAAAACTAAAATCATGTACCCTCCCCTGGAAGATCACAATAATGATATAAAAATCAGAGAAGAACTATTGGAATATGTAGCGGAATTCAATTACCTCGGCAGTTTGATTTCGGAAAAGGCCAATATCGACTCTGAAATTCAGCACAGGATTAGCAGCGCCTCGAGAGCATTCTGGAAATTAAAAGACAGGGTTTTCTACAATCATAACTTGAGTACAAAAGCGAAACTTGCAGTGTACCGAGCAATTATAATCCCCACCATGTTATATGGAACCGAAACCTGGGCGCCATACCGGCGACACACGAACGCATTAAACAATTTGCAACAGAGACACCGGTCCTTGAAAAAGCTAAATCCCGCTTAAGATGAGCTGGTCACGTATACAGAATGCAAGAAAACCGCCTACCAAAATCTCTGCTTTACGGTCAGCTTGTAGACGGTAAGAGGAAACCGGGTGGACAACTCAAAAGGTACAAGGATATTTTCCACGAAAAGGGGCATAAACATGCAGAGTGAGTGTGAGTGTGTATAGAACGCAATGGAGAAGAATTGTAAACTCAGTTAACAGAGACAACCAAAAAGTAAAGAGGCAACAAAGCAATGAGATTTTTGAATGTCCGGAGTGCGGAAGAGGGATAACATCACGTATCGGTCTTTACAGTCACAGAAAAGCTCATGATAGCAATCTTCTGATGCCTGTCAAGTTCTCGTCAGCGAGTAGTGGCAGTATAGCATAATATATAAATATGTATTACATGCCTACCGTTCTTCTATTAATTTAATATTATACACATGATATGGTACCCGATACCTTCAAATAAGTCTCTTCCTAATACAAATATTCTTTTTTTTTTTCTACCAAAGCCGTCCATATGAAGCATAATTACTTGTAGCTACTGATATATTAGTTATATAGCCCAGACTTCATCTCTAGACCAAAGAACTTAATCTCTAGACATAGTTACATTGCATTAACGGGAAATATAATATGTATGGAGATTTAACATAAATTTGGTTGTTTCATCTTTAAATATAAGTCTCCATCTCATACAATCTAGGCCTTATTTTACGACAGCATTAACGCTAGCAGACTTTAAGGCCTTTAAAGCTCGATTAGGCCCCATTTTTCTCCACAACGTATCTCGAGCCAAACGAACTTTCTAACATATCGGGGTCAAACGCGCACGACGAAGACAGAAAATATTATCCTCCATCAAACGTACAAACAGTCCGAAGAAACCGAGAGACGCATACTGCGAGAGAGACGGAAACAATCCGGTTTCGTTCGAGATAAGAGAAGATCAACAAAAATACTACGAAGAAAAGTGGGTATGACGAGGACAGATATACGATCCGGCGTTAGTGGAAGACTAATGCGAGGGGAAGAGAGACGGAGAATGATGATGGGGCGCGTGCTGAAAGGGGACAGAAACCGGTCCGGATGCTGCGTGCAGTTAAAGGCGGCCAATGCGAGGTCAGGTAGCGGTTCTACGTACTGCAAGCTGACGATATCGAATGTATGTTGTGTATCGCTTGATCGGAGAGAAGGGCACCAAGTAAGTTGTTTAGTTTCTTGCTCTTTAATACAACCCTTCAAATACAAACATTTATTTAGCTATATGATACTTGTATAAATATTATTCAGTCGAAAATGTAAATAAATCTGCGAACGAATATCTACACTAGGTATGTCCCCGGATTGTCTTTACAAGAGGATTTTTTTGTCTATTTTATGTCTATTGATGATCATCCCTATTCTCCCAAGAGAGTGATTTCATTGCGTATTCAAGGACAGCTGTAAAAAGTTTAGGCGAAATAGTATCCCCTTGTCGAACTCCTCTGCCTACCTCAATTTTATCTGTTGTTTCGTGAAGTTTTACAGTTGTGGTGGCATTACTATAGATGTATTCTATAAGCCTTGTATACCTATAATCTACTCTTCCCTGCTCCAATGCTGCTATTATTGATGTTAATTCTACTGTGTCAAATGCTTTCTGGAAATCAACGAACACCAATGCTAGGGGCCTGTTGTATTCCACAGATTTTTCTATCAGGACTTTAATTACTTGAAGATGATCGTTTGTTCCATAACCTTTCCTAAAGCCTGCCTGTTCTCTTGGTTGATAGAAATCTAGTTTACGTTCGAGACGTTTGGCAATGATTTTGGTAAACAGCTTATACAAGTGACAAAGAAGGTTTATCGGTTAATCGGTCTATAATTTTCAAGCTCGGTGATATCGCCCTTTTTATGGAGAAGTATAGTTATGGCGTTGTTCCATTGAGACGGGATTATTCCTTTTTCAAGGCATAGATTAAATAAGTCTTTAATCCATTTTAATAGTGTTCCTCCTCCGAGTTTTACAGCCTCAATCACTCAATTGTTATTTTCACCTCAATTTGTTATTTTTCATTTCTTTTAAGGAGTTTCTGATTTCTTCTGTAGTTATTTCCGGTATATCCTCTGATCCCTGGTTAACTATCTTTTCGCACAGACGTAGGGGCATAAATATCGATAATATCGAATAGGGGCATAAATATCGATGGTGAAAGGTTGACACATCTCAGATTCGCAGATGACATCGTCCTTGTCTCAGATAACATCGGAGATTCAAAGCAGATGCTCGAAGAATTAGTGCAGGCCTCATTAAAAGTCGGTCTCCGGATAAATACGAGTAAAACGCAAATAATGACAAACTTAGTGCTGACACAGAACATCAGAATAGGTGACGCCGACATAAAAGAAACACATATATACAAATATCTCGGGCACGAAATACAAAAATCGGAAAGAACAACCAAACACACGAGATACAGCGCAGAATAGGTTTGGGTTGGGCTGCTTTTGGCAAACTGCGGGAGACCTTTAAAAGTGATATACCCATATGCTTGAAGAGGAAAGTTTATGAACAATGCGTCTTGCCGGTAATTACATATGGAGCGGAAACTCTAACATTAACGAAAAAGTCAGAGAGAGCCATGCTCGGAATAACTAAAAGAGACAAAATTCCTAATAACACTATCAGACAAAAAACCAAAATTAAAGACATAGTGGAATACGTAACTCGAATGAAATGGAGATGGGCAGGTCATGTGGCGAGAACATCTAAAGACAGGTGGACTAGAAGATTGTTAGAATGGCGACCTCGAGCAGATAAACGTAGCAGAGGCAGACCACCGACACGCTGGACCGATGACGTAAAGAGGATTGCTGGAAATTGGATGATGACGGCCCAAAATCGAGAGACATGGAGAAATATGGAGGAGGCCTACGTTCAGCAGTGGACAACGATGGCTACATGATGATGATCATCCCATGGTTGGGATATATTGGGAAGATGGGAAGATGGTTCTTCTAAGGTTCTTTAACCAAGAGTTTTGGTGTCCTTCAATAGATCTTTTTCTTTGAATTTTGCCTTTAATTATACCAGTCTCAGGAATTCGTATTATTTATCACCCCTCTACTACTCTGAAGAAAATCATAGAAGGAGCAAGAAGCAAAAATCTATTCCTTAACAAATATATTCGCTAACAAACGTACTACAGTCCGTTTGCTGGATCTGTGTCTATGAAAGGAAGGCGGACAAAAAACATTTAAATAAATAGCAATATATTTTATACGTCGACTTGACGAGTACGTCACCGCAAATCGCTCCGCCCACTCATTTTATTGGCTACTTGCAAATTTGTCGAATTTTTATTGATGGGTCACGTCGTCTAATTTTTTACGAAAAACATCGAGAAAATATCGTTTCCCCTCTCTTGGATACCCCGTAGCTACACAATGGACAGACGTACTGTACAGTTTGTTTTGTTCTTTCTTCAAGAAAGTAAATATGCCAGACACATTTATATTAAGCCACCGTTGTTTCTGAGAGCCGCATGAAAATATCGTATTTCAAAATATGACTGCATCTACGCCATGTTATAATACGCAGCGACTTGAGTTTTTGTTTCAGGCAAAAAATGCATATTAACGTAAAAAAATGTATTTTATCTGAAGCTGAGCGACGCCGCATGCACAATAATAATTTCAACAATATTTTTTTAGTCCTTTATATGATGGTGAAAGAAAAGACACTAATAAGAAAACAAAGGCTAAAGGTATGTATTTGGACTTTTTATCAAAAATGTTGCCTGCTAAATAAATAAAAAACATTGAATCAGAATATTATTCAATTTTTTTTTAGTTTTTAGTTAAAAAAACAATTTCTTGATAATATGGCGACATAGGTAGTAGATTAAATTTACAAGAAAGAAAATCCAGAAAATTTGTTCAAACAGTGGTTCTCAAAACTTTAGCAAAAAATATTTTTTTTGGAATTTTCAAAGTAAAATAACTCCGTTATTTTGGACTTATTTGAAAAACGATAAAGAGAAAATATATTTCTTTTATCGAGATGTACCACCCATTAAAATACTTGCACTTATTTCTGGGACACCCTGTATATTTAATTTACTACATGCTAGCCACGATAGATGGTGGGCTGTGGCACCGAATATTAACTAAACTGTTGCTGTAGCTTAGAAGCAACTGCTATTAACGCTAAAATCTCAACTATTCCTATCCATATTAAAGAAAAAAGCAAATGAAGAAGTTTGAGCGCCGATGGGAGTAAAAAAAACGCTAGTACAAAAGGTTGAGAATAAACACCTCATATGGTATGGTCATGGATGATTCAGGAGTACACAGTAACTGAGACCATTCTACCATTCCACCAGAAGGTGTGTAACTGAGACCATTGGATGGAGTCAATCCTAAATATACTCTTTCTATCGAGGTAAAGCCAGACTAGAACCGGAGAAACTATGATCCCATCCTATCAAGGACCTGTACAAGCTGGTGCAGGGCACTGGGACAGAGTAGACTAGGTGCAGTCATAGAAAGGGGACACAACTGGCTTTACAGATTGTAGTATTTCCGATTTACGACGACCCCTTATTATTAAGAATACAAAATCAGAGTTTGGTCTACGTTTCAGACCAAAACATTTGGGACAAATATTGCAACCCTCATTGAAATCAACACAGCTGCAGCTTAGAATCGTTTTGGAAATGCATTTTGTTGTACTAAAAACTTTCAGGACAGCTCTATCTGTATACCTGTGTAGAATGCTACGTAATAATTTTAAATTACAGTATTATTAGACTTCATAGTACGCTTTTACGTCATTCTTTTTTACGCTAAAATTAATTCCTATCCATAATTCGACCAAACTTAATACACTTTTAATATTTAGCATCCCTGATAAACAAACGAGCTCGTATATAAACATTCTTTTTAGCGAATCGCGTTGAGGTAAAAACAAACTCATTAGGGCCATTTTATGTAGTAATTTGCGCTTAGCTAAACAGTTCCAGCATTAAAATTTATGGTATGTTTTAAATTACCTAGCGAGCGGAAAAAGTTTCCGCGGGCTCGGGGAGTATACATCACGGACCTATCATATTAAAAAGCTTGGAAAATTAAGCGCGAATGAGAGACTTCGTTTTGCCGGTGGATGTGAAGCATATTCATTTAGTTATTTTGAAATATTTGACTCGAATATATAGCACGATTTCAATATGACTATTTTACAATTTAGATTTATTTAAGTTGTAGAATTAGCCAACGATATACAAGAACTGCAAAGCATTATAGATGCCGTAGTCTACTATAGTGAGATGTTTGGACTGCATCTCAATGTCTCCAAGACCTAGAAGAACTATTGGTCTTTTAAAAGACTCCAATAAATGCACACCTGCGTGTCAAGGGACAAACAATCGAACAAGCGACTTCAATAAAGTATTTAGGAGCTAACATCAATAATCAGTGCGACTCGAAAAGAGAAATATTTTCAAGAATTGAGCAAGCGAGAAAAATCTTCGTGAATTTGACAAGTGACAAGTGTTTTTCTTCTAAAATTATTGTGCATGAAACTATTTTCTATAAAGCAAAATCATGCAAAAAATTATTTGGGTAGTTTAAACAATTAAATACAATAGGTTGAGTGATATACGGCTAGATTATTTCCTGAATGACTTAGAATGAAGCGAATGACTATAAGAATTTTATTTTTGAATTGCCAACTCGATATTGTCGCCGGAAATATTACTAAACCGTGAATTCATTTTCACTACAGCGGTAAATAAAATTTAAAGACGTTTCAAAATGACGTCTCGTAAGTAATGTTTGTGCTTCTGCTACTTTGGTTACGCATCCCAACAATGCATCGAGAATCGTTTCGCATGTCAACACTGAAAAAAAGGATCTCTCAGTCGAAATGAATATGACTTTGACCCAAAAGATTGGCGCTTTTCAATAGGGCCAAGAACGACGTTTCTTTACCCAAAGCATTAACTATCTTTTCATAAGCTTTAAAAAATTACTTTAGAGAATAGAAGAATCTATCTGTCCAAAGTATTTCACTCTTGACCCAAAATTAATATGTAAGAAGTTCTTGCTACAAGAACAATAGTCTCTTTGATTCATCCAAAAATTGTTGATTGAAAAGGGACATTTCTTGATTAAAGAGACACTTTTCTTAAAACAATAGCGAATATCATTGACTCAACTAAAATTTATTTTGATCTAAGAGAAGTCTATACATCATATACAGGCATATTACGAGGTATATTATTTTCTGATAAATTTAGGTTTTCCTAGTCTAGTAAGTAAAGTGATATTATTTTCCTCGATAGTAGATAGTTATTTCTGCTTCTTCATTCCTTGGTATTTTTTTGGGGTGGTTCATCTCTCTACAAGTTACAAAAAAATGTTACATCACGATTAATCAAAGTAAAGCAAACAAATTATTAAAATTATAAGCTTTGGTCACATTTTGAATTTTTTAATACGACGACTTGAAATTCTAAAATTTTTGTAATTATTTGCATAAAAGAATCGATACCTATATTCTTATTCTATTTATAGTCACGCATGTATTATCTAAACAGGTGCATTAGGTAAATGTCTCTTACCTACAATTATAGCAAATAAATGCTCCAATTTCCATTTTTTCAGAAACTCCTTTAAAAAATCCATATATCCTAAAATTTGTCCATCATAAAATGTTAATAACGATCACTAATTATACGAAATGCATTTAAATAACAAATTATGCAAAATTCCAAGTGGAAAATTCCAAGCAACAAAACCCGTGCGTACTATGATGTGCGACCTATGAAATGCGACGTGAGACTAATCGGACTGCTGACTGATTGTATATACCGTCCTTTGTCATCGTCTTGGCGTGTCGTTATTATTTTTCATCAAAAGAGTATTTAGCTATTGGAAAAATGCCCATGTTTCTTGAATAAAGTACTTCCTAGCGTATTTTTGTTATTATCTTAAAACAAAGTAACTTGCACTTGGTTGAATGAAAATAGATTCAAGAGAAATTTTCGAATTTTTCAAGAGAACAAGTTTTCTTGAGTTAAGAGAGTTTTTCTTCAGGCAAAATATTTTCTTTTACGCTAAAATAAATTCTCTTGCCACAATTTTTTTTTCAAGAACGATGACGACTTTAGTTCAAGTCTATCTTTTTTATCAGTGAACACATCAAATTCTGACGTATTTTTCTCCACTTATTACCCATTCGCTACCCATTCCTGGTTTAATTTTACAAGCATCCATTCAAAATGGGGAAAGTTACACAATTTACAACTCAAGAACGGCTGGACCGATTTTAATGATCCCTAAATTGTTAGATTCGTTTCTTCCCCGAACAGTAGAATCTGTCAGTTCAAAATTGAATGTATTGTGTATTTCAAAACTGTTTTCTTTAACACAGAAAATCAACTAATTGATTATTAACCAACTATTCATCGAATAATGGATTCCTAAGTGTTCTTGCTCACTGTCGCGAATCAAAACGAGTAAAACGATTTCGCTGTTCTCGCTGGCTGTTCCGAAAATCGAATCCTTTTTGTTCTCTTCCCCCTCCTGCTCCTCCCCACACCCCCCGAAACGTAGAACGGCGTCCGACTAAATAATTAAATTTTCGATGTGACGGTAACGTGGCGCGGTCGCTCCTGCATAATTCACGGAGGTTTTGCCTGGCAGAAGTTACAGTATCGGAATTTCAATGGGGCCGGCCGCCATCGCCTGCTTCGATCTGGGCGACGCGACCGCGAGGGGTATCCGGGCGTGGGACGTTTTTAAGAGTTTAGTTTTCGGTTTGGGGAGATTTGCATAAGCGCGGTGAAGAGAAAAGGAGGAGAATAAAATGATACCGGGCCCCCGATTCTCTGGTGGGGAGAAAGATGCTTCCGTAACTTCAGGAGACACAAGTATACGGATGGCTGTAATGGTCTACAAGCAAAAGTTCACGCCCTAAAGGAAGCCGTCAGTTGTATACGAGAGAAAATTGCTGATATACAGGGTGGTCCGAACTGTATTCCGGAAACTTTGGCAGCATATTCTGCAGATAAAAGTAAATAAAAAAGTTCGTATAAATGTATGTCCTAAAATGCTTAGTTTCGGAGATACAGGGTATAGAAGTTTCATTTTTATTTGGATTTTTTCCAAATAATTTCTGAAGTAATGTCAATATTTGGATGAAATTTGGTGCCTGGAAGTTTTTTGACACGAGAAATTTGATTTTGATGTCAATATGACTCCTATTTGGAGGGGGCGCCACCTACATGTGTTTTAATTGTTATGAAGAGTATTAACTTTTTGTACGCACCTGTATAAAACTACTGAGTGAAAAAATATACATTTCCGCGATTTTTTACGTAAAAAATGTCTCTTGGTAAAAATCGCTACGAGCAACCGTTCTCAAGATATTTAGAGTAGAAATAGTCAATACATGTCATTATTGACAAAAAAATAAGCATATTGAGTAGATATTTATTTGACTGAAATGATAAATTTGGGAACATTTTATTTTTTTAAATTAATCATAAAATTTTCTTCGAAAAAATTGGCTCTAAAACAGTTTCTGTTGAACTTTTGGCACAAAAACATTTCAAATTTATGATTTCAGTCTAATAACTATTTAGTCAAGAGGTTTAGTTTATGTCAGTGATGACAGGTATTGATAAATTCGGTTCCAAAAATCTCAAGAACCATTACTCGTAGCGATTTTTACCAAGAGATCTTTTTTTACGTAAAAAACGTCGTAAATTTATATTTTTTACTTATTAGTTTTTTACAGGTACGGACGAAAAGTTATTATTCTTCAAACCAGTTAAAAAATATGTAGGTAGTCCTCTACAAGTAGGAGTCATATTGACATCAAAATCAAGTTTCTCATGTCAAAAAACTCCCAGACACCAATTTTCATCCAAATATTGACGTTACATAAAAATCGAAATAAAAATGAAACTTCTACACCCTGTATCTCCGAAACTAAGCTTTTTAGGACGTACATTTATACGAACTTTGCTATTTGGTTTGCCGAAGTTTCTGGAATACAGTTCAAACCACCCTGTATATCGTGATATACTCTGACAGCTTGGGCTCTTTAAGAAGCATCACCATGCAATAAGTGAGATCGAAAATTGTGATGGACTGCCAAGAAGCACTGTCCTGGCTGCGTAAAAGCTGGGCTACTCTCTGTTGGATGTCAGGCCACAGCAATGTGGTGGGCAATCAAGGAGCAGACAGACTGGCTAAAGAGGGGGCAAGGGGAGAGGCCGTGGCAGATGACCCACCACTTGTGACGATCAACACACTGAAGAAAGATATAGGAGCTACCATCAAGACCAAGGAGCAATGCACGTGGCAACACCGTGAGGACTACGCTACAGCTCGAAAATTGTGCCCAGTGGTAGATAGCAAAAAGATAAAACAACTACTAGGACACAAAAAGAACCTAGTAAGCATAATTGTCGGTGTCTTCACTGGAAACTGACCACGGGGATACATTTCGTGAGACTTCCAAGGACGACTACTGCAGAGAATGCGAAGAGGAAGAAGAAACCATAGAACACCTGCTGTGCCACTATCCGGCACTGGAATACCGACGCTTTAAAACTTTAGAGCAAGGTTTTTTGGAGGGAATAGAAGAAGCAGCAGAAGCCAACATCAGCGACATCGGGTACTTTGCAAAGAGCTGGAAGTCCTTTAACGCAGAGAAAAAATGAGAGGAAGGTTTGGTACAACAATACAGAAAAACGTGGAACATTCAAGGAAGAATAAAAGCAAATAATGGCCTGAAAAAATACAACACACAAGCTCCTTAATTTTAGACACTAAACTATTTTTTCTGATGCAGGAACTATATTTGCAGAAAGATCTAGAAGTTTTTGATTTGAGTCACAAAAACTCATTATGTCCTTAAGTTTGTTGGCAACAAATATAATACTCTAATCCTAGAAAGTAATTTTCCGCCACTTTGCACACGCGTTTGACATTTGCACGTAATGAGATTAATATTAAAAACAAATTAAGAAGCAGTTTGCATACGGCCTTAGTCTGGACTTTCTAAAACGTTAAATTAGCCGAGTTTCAATTAAAAGCCGTTTTAAATTTTGTTGTTTTCGCTGGCTGTTTGTTGGCTGGCCTGGCCTGGCGTTCTCTCGAAAAATTTACAATTCTAATGGCGTCTAAATGTTTTAGGTCGAAGGTTTTAGTGCCGCTATGCGCCACTAGAACCAGATTACTTTGGACAATATTAAGTAATATTTAATTCGTTTTACGAGTAGTACTTATGAAAATTTAAATATAATACAAAGCGGACACAGGTTTAATCTTCTTAGATGTTCTGCTGTATTAAATTATATATTTTTAATGTTATCCTACTTATATTATCCAACTATGACTAGTAGTGGGAGAGCACAAGCGCGGATTTTCAGATTTACTCAAGAGCGCCAGAATACAACATAAGGGAAGAAACCTTGTACCCTTTTAAGTACCCCCACCAAACATGAGCCTTTTATACAGGATCGTACAAGTAGGGTAGCCGAGCAGAGTAGTAAATAAAATTGATGCAGAAGAATGTGGATTTAAGTGACCAAAAGAAAATGGAAGAGTCACAAAATTGCAAAAAAAAAAACGCCGCCTAAGCATTCCCGAGCATGGTTATTTCTTTTTGTTTTGAAGTCTAACAGATTTATCTATCATATACCACTAGATTGACAAAATAACTCTCAGTTCACTTTACTGTTAGCTGGTACGAAGTCATCTGGGTCAGTTAGTATTAGATAAGGTGGGTGGACCATGGAAGGCCATGCTCCTTTGAAGGCCAACTATAAAAAAGTCATAGTTATTGTCATGTGATGACAAATTCCTTCCACTCACACTAAGATCCATTAAGCTCAAGGACACAGACGCGGTGGCGAGTCACTCGCGTCACTATTTTGTTAGTGCGGTCCCTCGCTTCGTAGACTTCAATTGTCGATTGTAATTTCATTCTAAAACGCATTGGCAACTTATTTGTCATAGATATAATAATTTCCATTAATATATTTTTAGTTATACCACAGATTAGGTATCCTATAAGTATACAGATAAAAATCTTGTCCCTAATTCGTGGTACGAAAATTGTTTATTATGACGATGTGCAAACGAGTAAAATTTCCTGTGGGCAAAAATAAACTCGCGTAAAATAACAATAAACAGCGTAATAGAGAGATATCGCTAAACCGAATAGCATGCATGGACGTTAATAAGGCCAGGTGTTATTTCCTTTACGTGAGGTGGTATTAACTCTCTTCATTTATAGTTATCGGATCGCAAAGAATTCTGTTCGCGTCGCGTCCGCTGTTTAAACTTAACCTAACTTTGAATTTAAAACTTTGAAATTGTTTTGTTTACTATACTATAGTTACTAGGTTACTATAGTTTTGATTTCCAGTGCTTTATTGTTCAACGTCTGCCAGTGGGTTTAGGGCAACAAGCAACAAATTCTCTTAGAAATAAGCCTCTTTACAGGTTCTTTAATGTTGGAAGAGGTGGAATCCATATTTTGGGCCATATTTATTTAATTAAAACTAATCCCAGCTACTTAAATATCAAAGTACCTAATAAAACTAAAGTAATAATTCAAAACAATTCAAACATAACCTAAAATAAAAGATCTCGCCGGCCGGCCCCGGTTGTCAAATACCCGCACATGCCCATTTTAGCAATTTTTAAACGTTATTTAGAAATAGCGCTTGGTGTAATTGATCCGCAAATTACGTCAGGCGGTAACGTTATTGGCGGGTGTTGCGTTAAAAATTGACTCGCGCATATCGTAACCATGATAAGGTACGCGTAAATACTGCATGACGCTATTCGGTTTTCCGATATCTCTCTAATAACTGTACCGGTCAGGCGCTGTGCACAATTTTAGAAGTCATAAGTGGGCGTGCTATGTGCGCAAACTAGTAACCTAACTAGTACCCGATTCCGAAAATTGGAACCACGAAAAGCAATAAAGAAAAATCAAAGTTTATAATCTGTATAATCTGTGGTTATACGATGTGATCAAGGAATGTTCGTTGAGTTTTTTTAAAGAAAATTATAATATGTTAAGCATTTAATTTTTCGTTTAATTGAAAGGGCTTTTTATGTAGTTTTAGTAAAAGCGGGTATTTTGATTATTGCAACTCTAATGTTAAATTGAACGACTGATAATATTGGCCTTGTATGGAGCCCTGTTCCTTGCAAGGCCGTTTGGAAGATCTTAATAAAAGTTAAGTGTAATAAATAGTGATTACATCTAGAACAAAAAAAGGTAATGTGTCTGTTACACAATAAAAAAAAGTGTTAATTAATAATTTGTTTCTTTTATTTATCCAGTAATCTACTGGAAACGACTTTTAATAAGTTTCAATTTTTCCTTTATATTGACAAGTTCGATCAAAATCGAATAGAAATGTATTTTATGTATATGCATCTAAAGTTATTTACATTATCAACTATATAGTTCGTTCGACAGAACGAACATTAATATTTTTATATTCGACTTAGCAAGGCCCTTCCGTCTCTCCTCCCCCACCTCCGTTCCTCCGATGGATAGATAACATCAATTTTGATTAAATTCTATTGAAAATAAGAAAAATAGCGTGCCGCTTCTCCATAAAGTCGAAGAAAATACGCTTTGTCTAGAGATATTTCATTTTTGATTTCTCGTTATCGGTTTTTCATTCTCGTCCTTATGGAAAATGCTTTTTCTCTCTTTTCGTGGCCCGCTCAGTCGGTCGGTCAGATATCGTCTAGAAATTACAACGTTTAATGCATCTGCGTTTTTTAAAATTGCATGACTGCATTTAGTTCGACGGTGGTGCAGAATGCCCGTTCTTTTATCCATTAAAAATTTAGATGCATTTATCTGTTGGCGTGGATGGGTATCAAGGAAAAACGTTAAGCGTTTGCCGTTAACGGAAGTACAAGGAAAAGTAATGGTTTTTATCTCTAAAGATTTTTAATTTTTAATAGCTTTGTGTTACTATAGTTGTTAAAATGTACATTTTTTAATTCCTTTCAGAAGAACGTCGTTAGATGTATATGTATTTTAATATTTTATAAAGTAAATTTCCTTCTGAATCCAATGTCCTATGATGTTAGTATTTAAGGCCTTATTGTGCAGAGGATGTTGTGTTTTTAACTGACCCATTCGTAGGTTTGTTTTTTTGTTATATAATTGCAAAATGTTAATGCCTTTTGTTTATACATTTTAGAAACTCTCCTGATGAGAGGAATAAAATTCTCGAAAGTTTGACAAATTGAAAAAGTAGGTTTATTAGCCTACGTGGGGATTATTGACTGCATCCTCACTTAAATTTCGAGTTTTTTCTTAACTTAGTCGGTCACGACTAAACTTGCTGTTTTATTTTTAATTTCTGTATATTTACCAAATCATTATCATCATCATTTTCAGGTTATTCAACCATTTCCAATTATGGTGTACCCTCCCTCACAGATTTAGATATTCTTTTTGTAATTGTGGGCCCATTGTTGTTTATTGTTGGCTATGCGAGCCCAAGTTATCACTGCTAACTTCCTAAATCATAACCCATCTCAGGTTTGGTCTTCTTCTAGGCCTCTTAATTCCTCGTGGGTACCATGCTGTCATTTCTGTGGTCCATCTGTTGTCCGTCCTTCTTACCAGGTGTCCTACCCATTGGCATTTGAGGGTTTTGACTCTGTGGATGACATCTATTACCTGGATCTTTTGTCGTATCGACTCTATACTTTCACAATCTTTCTTGTTTATTCCCGGCATTTATTTCGTTCTATTGAGCGTTGTGCGACCTGCAGTGTCCTTATAATATCCGTTTTAAATGTCCAGATTTCGCATGCATAGGTCATGACTGGTAGTACACATTGGTCGAATGTTTTCTTCTATAAAGTGGTATTCTAGATTTGAATATGATTGAGTTTCTTCCATGCTAACTTAATTCTTTTGTTGATTTCTGGCAGTAGAGATTCCGATCTGTGTATTAGTTGTCCCAAATATACAGGGTGGCCCATCGAAAACGTTCCGCAAGGCATAACGGCCAGGGTAATTTTTTTTTCAAAAAATTCAAAAACGTCAATTTTGTTTGTGAGGGAGACAACTTTTGCCCCAAAAATGATTGTAAAATCTTCAACTCTTTAAGCGGGGGTTTCATCCCCCAATTTTTTTCAAATGGGAAGGGGGGTCAAATGGTACCGCAATGAAAAGTGTTTCCGGTAGAGGACGGCCTCTTGTTATTGAAAAAAAAGTTCATTTCTAAATAACTTATAATATCGAACAGTGTGCTATCAAAATATAGGTATCATACATATTATATCAATTCAAAACCTACAATCAACTATAAGGTTCTTACGATTGCGTTCACAACAACTTCGACATTTTAATAAATAATGACGGAAAATAATACGTTCGAAAGATAAGTTTACCCTAAATAAATAAAATATCAGGTAACTTTTGTTGCCTCTTCGTTTGACGACGGCGAACTACTTACATTTATTATTCGCTTTGATGGAAAAAATATCCGTGTCTTGGAAAAGAACAGGTTTCAAAAACTATTAGTTTTTTGTACCAAATGTTTAGAATAAAGTATATATTATTACTAGAATTAATTTTTTAGATATTGGTCATTAATAAGTAAAAAATGGCCATGGATATAGATACTACTCAAAGTAGTATCTCTACACATGGCCAAAATTATTGCATATAACGATATTTTTATTTTATTTTGGACCTAATATGATTCTTTTTATATTTTTGGACATATTGGCTTACTACACGACTAACTAATATAAAATTAAAAATTTAAGTGCAACTAGGCTGTTATTAAAATTTTATTTCATAATGAGTAAAAATCAACAAAAACAAATTTCATTTTAAACAGAAAATATTGAAAACAATAATTTTAATTATTTCTCACAACTAATAGTCTGTATTGCTTCCTCGAGCCTCAAGCTGTGAGACGACGGGGCGTGGCATGCTCTCAATTGAGTTGTCCAGAAAATGTTGAGGAATGGCTTCCCATGTTTCGCGCGCAGCAATTTTCAATTCATTTAAGGTACGAGGGGGATCATTCCTTTTCGCAGTATGGCGTTTTAGCATGTCCCAAGCATGCTCGATCACATTCATATCTGGAGACATCGGTGGCCACCACAGTTCCCCCTCCCCCCTTGTAGAATGTAGAATGTTTAGGAGGGGAGTTAATCACCGCTACCTTATAGATCTATTGTGTGTTCCCCTTTCTTGAGTTATAACGAGTTATAACTCATCATACAGTCTCAGGGCTTTAACTGTAACCAAACCAACCCCCCCCCCCTTATATCCTCTTCCTCACAAAATTCGCGAACCGGTAAAGTGCGATGGGGAGGAGCATCTTGAAATGGACGCACAATAGGCTCTAAGATAGGGGATAGATAGGACGCACAAACGTCTCTAAGATATGAGGCACCTGTCATTGTGCCATCAATAAAAATAAGAGAAGTTCGAGCTCCGTGCATTATACCTGCCCATACCATAATGCTTCCCCCTTGAAACGGGACACGGGGTTGAGCTGCATTCAAGCAAGCTCGTTTTCCAGATGTTCTCCAGACCAAAGTTCGTGGCGAGTCTGATACTAGGCATATTCTTGTTTCATCACTAAACATGACGAAATTCTAATTAGGTCGATTTGCTCTCATCTCCTCAGCCCATTGTAGTCGCATAATTTTGTGCTGTAAATTAAGGTTCGGAATACGTAGAGGTCTCCTTAAATGTAATCCTCTGTCATGGAGTCTTCTTGCTATGGTCTTTCTTGAAACATTTACTCCTTGAAGGCGAGCTAACTCATTTTTAATAGCAGCACTAGAAAGCAGGGGATTGCGTCGTGCAATTAGGGATATTTGACGGTCTTGCACAGCAGTAGTAACTCTCTTTCTGCATCTTCCAGGCCGGTCTGTAACCTCGTTTGTCTCCCTGATTTTTTTTAATATTCGCGGAACATCGCTTTGGTTAACTCCTACAATTTCAGCTATTGCAATTTGCCGGTAGCCCTGTTGAGACAGTGTTATTATTCTGACTCTATTAAACTGTGAAATAATGTTTCTAGACATTTTAAGGCCATAACAATGGTCTGAATCTGTCAAAGTTTCTTCTGAAACCCAAGAGACCACAAATCGAAATGTGCAAGAGTTATAATATTGGGGGGGGTGGTGTCTGAACGATAAACATTGTTTACCATATGCATTTCAACAAAAAAAAAATGTTTGTTACAGATTATCAAAGCTATGTATAAAAAAAAGATTCTTTAAATTCCTTTCTGTATATTTTTAAACGATATAATATGCAATAATTTTGGCCATGTATGTATATACACAGCGGACCGATTTTGAGTTTTTTTTAGACAATTTGTGGCTAAGTTATTTGAAGTTTTAATATCTCTTCTTAAATTACAATACTTTAGGTCCCATACAGATTAACCTTAGTAGTAAAAAAGAGGAGATGAACACCAATTGGAATTTGTTAATATTAAATTTTATTGCTTTACTATTTTCAAAACTTTTGAAAACAACAACATGTTTTAAAAGCTATCAATTCCAAATTACTAAAACGAAATAATAATAAAGAGAGATAAAAGCCATTTTGTTTTATTGCTGCTGTCGTAAATCGATAAAACGATATTCTTCGGCGTCCATTATAAACCTAAATCGACTTTACGACGGCAATTTCTTCTAAAGTAAATAGATTGAGAACGCGGGACCAGTTTTTCCATCGGCAGATGCGGAATACTTAAAATAATCATAATAATAAACAGAGAAAAAAGGAAACCGTGAACAAATGTGTATTGAACGATTCAGGGAACAACTAGAGAAAATGTACCGTGATTCGTGATGGTTGTAGGAAAGAATTCTTGAGGTTTCATATAAAAAAAGTCTGTTATAGGAGCGTTCTGGTAAATATTACGTAACTGTGTCTAGGTATAATGTTTTATTATTTGTTTAGGTACCCGCATTGTTAAGAATAAACAAAGAAGTAATAAGATCTTTATTCTTCTTTTGAACACACAGTGAGGTAAACAAGATAACATTGTTTTCTTGTTAGAAAAGTTACTATATATCTTGTTTCGTTTTACCTCTATTCAGGTTAGTTCTAATCAACTTGAGTTGCCATTTTTGAAGGTTATTAGTTTTTTCTTATAGATTTAGTTTAATCAAGATGAGAGAGAACCTACGAAGTTATAGAATATGTTGATGGTTTTTTACTAGTATAACATTTTTCAGTTTTGTAATCACTTAGGTACCCAAAATTTTCTGGCAAAACTTATTTGACTTAAAAAGTATCTCAGTTTTATGAGGTTATCTACCTGTAGCAAAAATTCCCAGGTACTATTATCGATTTCTTTAAGATGCGTCAGTTCTTGGATTAGCTGACTTCCAAGAATTACAGTTTCTGGATCTTTAGTGTGCTATAATTGCTATTTTTAGTATTCTCTTTTGTACCTTTTCTTACAACGATACTTGCATATCATATTGATAGCCATGGTAATGCAATAAGGGTTTTACATTTTTTTTTATTAAAAGAGATATATTATATTTCACAGTTAATATAAAAGGATTCTTTACCAATTATAATATTTGATACAAAGTAGGTACTCTTTATATTCTTGGTGTTTTGGAGGTAATTTTTGGAGTGTTCTTTGCAAAATTTTCTGAGATTATCACTATCAAAAAAAGCTCGTCTTAAAAAGATATATGTTTTGTAAATGTAAAAATCTCGTAATTCATTATTGCTTCAACAAAAATTAATTAACTTACAACTAAAATAAAAAAATAAATAATTGACATTTCAATAGATATTTTTGGATGTATGTCCACCGATTTAAAAAGAAACAAAGATATTAAAAAATATAATGTACATTTGGTCAACTTTTAAAATGGTTAACAGAATTATTACATTACATCACTATCAGCGAGATAATAATTAACTGATACTTATTTGCAAAAGAAATGTCCAATTAGTTTAATTATAATTGATTAGAATGTATGAAATAATATGTCTTTATAAATAAAAATAATATATATTTAATTATTTCTCAAGCTAATTATTATCATCATAATCATCATTCTCTGCTTATTCAACCTTCCTCTTTAGATAAAATGGCATTCTAGATTTGAATATGATTGAGTTTCTTTCATATGTGCTCATAAGCTAATTGTATTAAAATTTAATTTAGTGAAATATATTTTTACGCTGTGAGTCTCATATTTTAAAGTACTTATTTGTGTCAGTAACAATTTACAACAAAATAAAACGCTAGTTCATCACAACCATACACTTTACTTTCAACACTAGATAGGCGTTTGGTTATAATATACAGGGTGGGCCACTGAAAACTTACAATGGCTATAATTTCTAAACCAAAAAAGATATCAAAAAAATAAAAATACCGTTTCTATAATATCGAGGGCGAATACATATGAGATATATTTTGAACCACCCCGACCTATCCCTAAGGCGGCACCACTACTTGAAAATCTTAAGTGGCAACACCCCACTTGTGGTACCTTTTTGGAAAGCCCATGAAAAATGCTAAACGATGATCATAAAGTTTTTAGGGTGAAATTGAAAAACTACCCCTTACACGAAAAATTAGATGGTTATGAGAAAAGTGATTTTTTCAGCATAAGTTACAAATTGGGACCCAGCTAAATGAGTTTTTTTTCAAACTACCCCGACCCACCCCTAGGTGCCACCCCTTCACTTCTAACCTCAAGATAGCGATACCCCACTTGTGACACCTATTTGGAAAGCGCGAGTCTAAAAATAAAACAAAAATGTCAAAACGTGTCAAAATCAATAGAATGAATTATTTTTGTATCCATGAACCATTGCGAGAAAAAAAGCTGGTACAAAGAAATTTATTATAACTCTTAATGAAGACCTCATACACTTTCAGCAAGATGGAGCCCCTTCGCATTATTCTATTGTCACAAGGCGGTGGTTGGATAAATATTATCCAAGGTAATGGATTGGCAGAAGGGGTCTAATCGAGTGGCCGCCAAGGTCACCTGATCTCACTCCTTTAGACTTTTCCTTGTGGGGTTACACTAAATCCATAGTCTCCAAGACAAAACCAGGTTCGTTGCAAGAATTGCGGCAGAGGAGAACTGAAGCCATGTCGAAATATTCCCAGAGAGACTTTCCAAAAAGTTAGAGAAGAATTTGAAAATCCTTTGTATTTTTGTATGGAACAAAACGGCTGTCATTTTGAGCAATTATTAAAATAAATTATCATTTTAAATTTTTAAATTGTCACACCTACATTTCTTGTCACTAACCAGTAATTAAGTTGAAGTCTGTATGACCATCGTTTAGCAATTTCAATTAGCTTTCCAAAGAAGTGTCACAAGTGGGGTATCGCTATCTTGAGATTACAAGTGAGGGGGTGCCACCTAGGGGTGGGTTGGGGTGGTTTGAAAAAAACTTCATTGGCGTCATTTAGCTGGATGCCAATTTGTAACTTATGCTGAAAAAATCACCTTTTTCATTAATGTCCACCTAATTGTTCGTGTAAGGGTAGTTTTTCAATTTCACCCTAAAAACTTTATGATCATCATTTAGCATTTTTCATGAGATTTCCAAAAAGACGCCACAAGTGGGGTGTTGCCATTTAAAATTTTCAAGTGAGTAGGGGTGCCTCCTAAGGCGTAGGTCGGGGTGGTTCAAAAAATCCGTCATATGTATTCCCCCTCGATATTATAGAAACGGTATTTTTTATATTTTTGATATCTTTTTTGGTTTGCAAATTATAGCCATTGTAAGTTTTCAGAGGCCCACCCTGTATACCATATCAGCATCAGCAGCATGAATAAAACTACTCACTTTTAATTGTACTGTATAAATGTTATATTTTGCTCTTATAACACAGGTTCCAACTTCAACTGAATTCAACAATATTTTTAGTACTGATAAACATTAAACATTAAAATATTTCTTTTAATTAGATATCCAATTAAATATTCCATTTGTTCAATATTTATATGATTAATAGTAAAAACTAAAATGACTAAGCTAAATTTATGTGTTTATCTGAGTCAGACGAGAAAATCCAAATCCGAAAGTTTAAAAAAACCGCAGTTCTCCGACAAAATTAATAATCAATCTGGAATCCGAGACTGGCTTCCTGTACTTTTTATTCCCGCTCTTTTCCCTTAGCCACTGTCATTTGAAAAGTCCTTAATTAAAAAACAACAAACCACTATTATTGAAGAGCATTATCCAGGCAGCTGTGGACCAGCTACGATTTCCTCTAACGATGTTTATTTTTCAATTAAATCTTGACTGTAAAAGGAGTTTTTTTATATGTATAAGAAAATAAGTGATGCCGCAAAATCTATCGTTATTAATCTCTGGTTTCCTAATCACCACGACTACAGAAAGTTATATAAAGTATATACCGTTATAGCGTTTTTTTAAACATTGCAAACGGCAGCTTTTCGTTGGTAGAGCAGTCGTGGATAAGGTATTTCACTGGAAAGAAACTAACTAACAATAATAAATCGAAAATACAAATATTGGGCGCCAGGCATGAAGAGAGAAAGAAAACACAGTTGTTTATTACTTAAAACTAGTGACTATATTCATTCATGATGTATGCTGATGGTAAATAGCATTGTACAATTTTAATAATTATTATAGTGGCTATATGTCGAGTAAAGCAATGTATGTAAATAATATTAAATATGTTCTATGAAAAGACTATGGAAAAATACAATGCGTGTAAAATTATAGAAAATATATGAAAGGTAGCATTACTTTATTTAATTTGTTGAATTTTATGCGATGTTAAATCTGAGATGTTGCAACCTGTAGATTCTAGAATATATATATATATATATATATATGGTTATTCATCTATTAATATAGCGCAATAATAATATCTATAGAAAGTAATACTATTACAAGACGTAATGTACTGAAACCTAAGATCTAAATCATATTGTAACTACTAAATCGACATAAATGTTCTTAATAATCTAACCACTAAACATAGTTTGTACGATATTATTTAAAATGTACGTTATTATGTTAAGACTGAAAATCGACTGAAAACTAGAACTCAAATCTACAGTTAGCTGTTCTTTATGCAATCATGCTTCAAACAGTAACAGCGTGAGGTGGGCTCGCATCTCTGTACTGTCTCTCGGCTATCCTGTTAGCCAATACAACAAAAGGGGCCAGAACGAGGACACCATGAATCAATACAGCCGTAACTATTGACTAGGCTTAGAAATGGGAAAGAAGCAGCATGGGGCTCAAGCTACATCCACGCTGGGGCACTCTATATATAAGATAAACCATCCCTACATGGGACACTCGTCCACAGGACATCCGTACATAGGGCATCCAACCATAGGACCCTAAAAATACGAAACTCGTGTTTAAAACCTACCAAGGTGTAATAAACACAATAAACCTACCTCGAATTACTTCCGAGGGCTCAATAATAAACAAAGAAACTGTCCTTTCCTCCATGTAACATTCTGGAGGACAAAAGAAAAGGAACGCCAACGTGCCAGCAAAATACAAACACAAGTTAAGTTGGGACATCCAAAACTCTACCCTAAAAATATTCAATAATAATAACGAATTTAATAAAGATATCATCTCATCTTTACCTTGAGAAGCTTCGAAATAGCAGCTGATTCAAATTATACAGCAAGATTTAAATAATTGCAATTTCTCTAAGCAGGGCTCTGAAGGTGACCGCAAAGCGGCAAAAGCAAAAGTGAGTCCACAGCGCAGAGAGCGAAAAATTGAAGCGATGTCGACAGCGCCTCCACAGAGCAGTCAAACGATAACAGGGTTGTGGACTAGAGAACGTCAAAATTACGCCAAGCGCGTCAAATAAATTATCCGGCGATAGGGAATCCGGTGATGGTTTGGAGGCATGTAACGAACTAAAAACGTTACACCGTCATAAGCTTCATTCAAAATCTCGAAATTAGTGGAGTAATAGTTATTTTTTATACAAGACGATAAAATGGTTTTTTATCATCGATCGAAAAGATTAATTCACGAGCAATGAAATCGCGAGTGAATTAATTTCGGGAGACGATAATGCAAGTTTGTCGTCTTGTATAAAATAATATTTTTTTCCATAGCGAGTTACGTTTTAAAAAATATTCAGAAAATATTATTTCCAGAAATTTATTTCGAGTAGAAAAAATATTGTGCTGGGCTGGCCTTTGTTTCTATGTAATTTGACAAATAAATAAATCTGTCTCTTTAGTTGTCAGGTTTGAGTCAATATTCTTTAATTCTCTTTCGTGTCGATTGCTGATTGAATTGGAGCCAGAAATGGCTCAAAACGAAATAAGTAAATTACCAACAGATATTCAGGCTGAGGCGACAAACGCCATATCCAAACTACTTCCATTTAAATCCCGAATAACTTATGAAAAAAAACACAAAAATTTTCAAAATGGAAGCAATTAAAAAACGTGCGAGTAGAAATAAAGTTTTTAACCTATTCTCGCTGTTAAAGTATCATTTAATCTACTCTTGCGGTTAAAGTACTATTTTATCCACTATTTTTGATAGATATAAAGCAATTTTAACAGTTGCTATGGAAAAAATTAATTAATTCAATTATAGTTTATACTTAAGAGTTTACGATTATTCTCAATGTTAAAAAAATCCAGTTAAAATTAATAGAATATCCTAGCACCAGCTTACGATAGCCAGTTGTAACCATATATATGGAAAGCCGAATAATTAGCTTATAAAACAATAATATTTTTATTTCTAACTACAGTTTTTCTTAACAGATGATAATCAAAGGCCAAAATGACATTACTCGCAAATGCGCATTAGCATTTTCAATTATAATTCGTAGAAAAAGTTAAAAATTAGTTAAATTTATCTACTGATTGAAAAGTACTGCTACTAATTTTAACGTTCTGTATGCTTACTTAGAAATAAGAGGAACAAACTTCTACGCTAATTGAAACTACTAATTTATTCCACTGATTTTGACTTCAACCTAACAAAAAATATTATTTTAACTTATTTTAAATTTATTTTCTTAAAAAGATTTCGTAGAAAAAAGATATTATTTTAAGTGCATATAAATTTAAATACATGCAACATTATTCTGTATTCTCAGTAGTTTCTTCCTTATAGGCTTATTCCTTATTAGCCTTGCATTCAAATCGCTGAATAGATCAAATAGAGGCATATTTTTCTATAAAACAATATTTCTTCACGAAAACATCGTTGAATGTAATCTTAACAAGGCCCGTGACATTTAAAAAGTTATCTTAAACGTTATATAACCGAAATCTTCTAAAATACATCTGCATTGATAAAATGTTATTGACACTGATAATGTAATAAATAGACATCTTGAATGTACCTTTCAGACTGTTTACCCCACGCTTTTATACGAATAAAAATACAAAAACGGTTAAAATTTTCTTATAAATCCAGTGACAACTGGAAAAATATTTTTTATGCAAATTATGATCATGGTCTTTGATAAGGATAAAAAGTATTTCTTATAATTACATTACACAATGCCAATTTTTTTGGAGATTTTAGGTAGCTTTATAAAAAACAATTCTTATAATAAAATTCTTCAAATTGCATTTGGAGAATTTTATTATTCTTTTTAGCTCCATTTGACTTTTATCTTTGGGTCGAGTTACATTCAGCACTTAAATATTATGGTATTCGGCACACTTTTCATGTTAACTTATTCTTCTGTTATTGGTATAATCATTATTTGAAAAAAGCTAACAAAAAAAAATGAAATTAAAAGCACATTTAATACACCAATCAGAGGTCTACTAAATCAAAGACTACTCCACTAACTGGACCAGAACCGTTCTGCTTCCCAAGTGGTTCTTCCCCACTGCTTCCCAACTTAAAGCAAAACTCAAGAATCTACAAGACACCATCTGTAACCTGGAATCCTCCAACGGTCTAAGACACTCGTAGAAATTTTAAAAAGATTTTCACTTATAATATCACAAGAGCTTAAATTATTTTCGGAAATTTTTTTGAGGGCACGAATATTTTGAAAATTATCCCGAGTCGAAGACGAGGGATAATTTTCCTAAAATATTCGTGCCCGAAAGAAAATTTCCAGGAATAATTTAAGCTTGCGTGGTATTCGGTAAGAAAATTTCACACCTAAATTTGAAAAAAAAAATATTAATCCAACATGACATTTTAAAATAATTTCAATTTGTTAATAATATTAACAAATATTATTATATTTTTAATTAGTTACATCAAATGTTAAAACTCAAATGGGTAATATTTCAATATATAGACATTGTAGTTCATTCACATTATGATTGTAGATCTTATGTTTACCTTTTCAACTGTCAAAAAATTTCCACTAAAGTTTCGTGGCGCCTCAAAAAAAAATTTGCGGAAATTTTTTCAGTTGCCATGGTAACTAGTCAACATTAAAGCATGTTATTGGTTGAAAAGTAGAGGTGTGAAATTTTCCTTGATTTAATTAAGAACAATCTTCGGATTGTCACGGGATTTTTAACAGGATACTGTCTCCTCAACGAACACCTCAGTAGTTTGAAACTAAGAAACAATGGCGAATGAAGATTCTGTAGGGAAAATGGGGAAACACCAGAACATCTCATCACTGAGTGCGCCGAGACGACAACGATTCGTGCCACGAAGTTAAAACTTGGATGGAGTACTAACTTCTGTGAAACCGTCCCAGATACTGGCTTTTGTCAAAGCCCTGAGACTGTCTGATGAGTTATAACTCACTAAAACTCAAGAAAGGGGGACACACAATAGATCTGAAAGGTCGCGGTGATTATTATCTACATTTTACAAGTCAAAGACTTACAAATAACGTGGAAAATTTAATTAAAAGTGATGTAATATTAAATTTTCTGCAAAAAGTAAAAGTATGAATATTCCATTCTAAGAAACATTAAGTCTAAGCTCATGTACCGTACTTCTAGATCCATTATATTTAAATCATTTCAAAATTATGCTTTAGTTGCTTATTGTTATTGTTTCTTACAATAACAGTATGCACCGTTGAAGCCCGTTAGCAATTCCAATTAATTTCAGAAAAAAATGCAATTATTATTTAAATTGTATAAATTTAAATTAGCTTAATGACAATACGGTCCAAAAAGCATTTAGCTGATTTTACTCTCCAATAAATACTAAGATTTTTTGCAATTTTAATTGCAATTGTCACTGCGATATTTTATACAAATTATATCGCTAGTTAATTATAATTTGATAAAATATACAACTATGGAAATAAAAAACGATTTTATTGATATAAATTTAGATTTTTTCTGTTAAATTTTAATTCAGAAGCTTCAGCTGATTTTACTCTTCGATAAATCCCAAGATTTTTTTAATTTTTTAATAATTTTATCAATATTATTTCAAATAAAGTACCGCTAGTACATATACATATAGAATGTTCAGCCATCGTTCAACGTGACGTCATATATTGTCGAACTTTCTCAATAACTTGCCAACCAGATGAAAGACATTGGTGACGTCATTACGGCATTTCGTAAATTACTGCATATATTCACTTTAGTGACTGTCATTGTCATTAGATTTGGGGTTGTAATTTTATTGACGGGCATCGATAAATGTCAAAATTAAAATTTGATTGTTGCTGTCTTTGAATAAGAAGACTAAGGAAGGAGCATATCAAAAATCTTAGATCCACCGCGATGGGCCTCAAATATGGCCGACTTAAATTCCGGTTTATCAGTGCCGTTCTATTTTATTTAAAAAATGTAAAACTATGATGTAGGGTAGACGTGGGGTAAACTCAATAATTTTTTTTTACTTTACGTTGTGAATGAATGTTGGTAGTTATTAAAATTGTTATAAAAATATAAAATTCTAATAAAAATAGATAAGTTATAATAATTATTTATAACCGTAAACATCCGATACGCTACTGAAGCAGGTAAGTCAAATTGACGTATCTAAATTCTTTGACATCTAATCTTTGACAAGTAGTAAATAAAAGCAAAAATGCAAGAAAAAATATATAATTAGTTAATTTAAGTGAATTTCATAAATGATCGGTTTACTACATGTATGTATATTTTATAGTCACTTACTAGCGAAAAGTTGTTCCATTATTTCACTTATTTAATTTATTTAATTATTTCACTCTTATTAATTTTTGCCGAGATCTACCGCACGCTACACAACCAACTATTTTAGAGTCTTTTTCGATAAATCGCGATAGTGTCACTGTTAATTTAAGTTCTGCCACAATTTCCATCTAGATTTACTACCTTTATACAACTATCAGTAGTAGAATAAATAATAAATAACATAAAATAAGCTCCATAAAGACTGACAAGTCCACAAAATTTCAAATCAAATTCAAATGTGTCAAATGAATCGTCAAACAGAACTGTCAAGGATCCCCACCCTAGAGTCCTTTTTCCGCCCACCATGCATGAATACATTATGCTCCTTCCTTAGTCTTCTTATTCAAAGGCTGCTGTAAAAAAAATTCAAATTCTAAGCTTATAAACTATTTTTCTCGAGAAAGAGATGGTGGAAGAAAACACTTGCCCGTGGACGCTGTGTATGAAGTCAGTACAACGCAAAGGTGTAATATTCTTATGTAAAATACAAGAGTTGTTGATGGTTTTAGAAACAGGAATTTCAACGTCCAAAGGATTGGAATTAAAGGGATCGTAACTGATAAAGAGTTTAAGAAAAAATGAATAAATGCCGAAAAAAAACGGAACTCCCCCAATCAATAATAAGGAACGTACTTAAAATTTTCTAAACAATATGAACTGATCTCAGACACACCCTAAAACTCATATTTAACAAATAATCATGACGTAACAGTGAACGTTGGTTGAACAGTCCATAACTCTAGAAAAATTAATGATATAACCTCAAATTTTTTCTATTGAATTTGAAATCAATTCTGACTACGCAATAAAAAGCTTGATTAAATTTTTGATATTCATCCATATTTAATGATTTATTTATCTGAGGTATTGCGGTATACTCTAAGTAAAAACTAACTGCATAATAATTGCATATAATATCTACATAGCGTTTATACAAGCGGCCGAGCATAAGCACTTTTCCTGTGTTTTAAATCAATAGTGCATGTAATTGCTCGGTTTGTATTGTAAATAAAAATAAACATTTTAAATGCATGTAGGTATGAATACAAAGCCTTCATTCATACCTGGATAAAATGTAATAGTGCAGAATTGTGATTGAATTATTCAGAATTAAAATATTTTTATCGTTTATTTATTTTGTATCAATAAATAATGTCGTGAAGCAATATTTCTAAAATTAATAAATCTCTTAAGATTCTTTTAAGTTCTTTTAAGTATAAAATTCCTAAAATTTATTTTTTAATTATTTCATTAATACGATTATTAATGTTTTTTAGATATTAAGGCCCAAATATGATGAGTCTTAATAAGTGCAAATATTTTCGGGGCTGGTAGATCTCGCAAAAAGAAACCTCATAATCGTGTTTCTGGGGTCGAACTTTACTATCCCTAAATATATTTGTACTTATTTAACACTTACTCTGTATAATAGCACCGCTAAACTTCGCCAATGGAAGCACGCCTTAATAGACTACACTTCAAAGCTCAAAATACACTACTAGCTCAAAATGCCTGTTTTATGCAAAAAGTCATTAGGCTTATTTTATCAATTTAAACCTTCTTCATCCTCAAGTCTAAAAATTGACATTATATTAATAGTAAGTGCAGCAATGTTTTAAGATTTTGTTTCAACCAACATATTTTCTTTCAACAGCCAAAAGAGATATACTAAACTAAAAAAAAAACTATATACCTAAGGTTCCTTCCTGTGTAACCAGCGACTTCTTTTATTATCTCCTATTATAAGATAAGATTGATTTATAGCTCAATATTTTTATTGATTAATGTGATGATTAAAAACTTTAACTATAGCTTTTAATCATCTCCTGATGATGCTAACATGGTTATCGAAACGCGCGTTTAGTGCAAAAATGAAGTGTTTTGGTGTATTGTTGTGGGTTAGTGTTTGATTTTGCTGTTGTACCACCAAAAGTTCCCTTTTACAATTTTTTCGATAAATTTTGCTTATTTTGACATATATGTTTTAATCCTAAATATGCACTTTACAAAAATTTACATTTTGTGTTCCGGATATATTTTTGTTGCTAAGTTTCGGAAACTGGAATTTTTTTTCTGGATATGAACAAATTAGTCATAATATATTAAATATATTATAAACTGGTTTGTGTAAAAAAGTTTTTAAAAATTCAAGGATTGCTGAGTTTTTTGGAAAAAAAACGGATTTTTCTGAAAACTAATTTTATTTTTTCCTGTCGTTACTTTTTAGAAAATCAAAAAACTAATTACACATTCTCATAGCCACTTTATTAGGGCTATCTGATAGTATTTTTAGATTTTCAGATTAGCTGATAATTTGTGAGAAACAGAGGACAATTTAATTTTTTTAAATACGGACCTGCATTTTTTATTTCAGGTTTTGAAAGAACTCGGTCTCCTGAGTACAACGATATGCCACACTTTATACTTTTTTTGTTTTGGGTACCTTAACGGCAACAAAATTATTTAATTATAATTTAATAAAATTTCAAGTCGACTCTGTTTCTGTATATATTAAAAAAAAGCAGAGCCGAGCTTGAAATTAGTTTAAATATTGTATCCAAATTTCCAAAACAAAAAAAATATTAAGTGTGGCATATCATTGTACTCAGGAGACCGAGTTCTTTCAAAATCTGAAATAGAAAATGCAAGTTTTTATTTAAAAAAATTAAGTTGGCCTCTGTATCTCAGAAATTCTCAGCCGATTTGAAAATCTAAAAATACTATCAGATAGCCCTAATAAAGTGGCTATGAGAATGTGCAATTAGTTTTTTGATTTTCTAAAAAGTATCGACAGGAAAAAATAAAATTAATTTTCAAAAATATCCGTTTTTTTCCAAAAAACTCAGCAATCCTTGAAATTTTTAAAACTTTTTTGATGGCATCTTGGTGAACATCCCAAAGCGCAACTTTGCTCCAATTTAACCATGTTCGTATCTATTACGGTTACCGAGTTACTAATGTTCGTACCTCGAATTTGTAGCACCCTGTATAACGAGCAAGTACCTAACTACATAATGAAGGTATTTATCACAGTAAAGAAATATTTTTGAATCAAGCAATATATTTTATTACAAAAAATCATAAACCATATTACCCCAACATATATTATTAATTAGTATCGATATAGATTTCAATAAAAAAAACCATTTCACTATTACATGTTTTAAATTAAATATCATTATCAATAAAATTAGCACAATTAAACACCTTTTTTCCAACTGCCGCTCACCATTAACGCTCTTTCATTCACAAGCGCTAACTGCATGTAATGTTTATTTAGTCTCTCACGCATAATAACAAACATCAGCGTTTCTTGATTATTATTTTAAAAATCTTTTTAAACCTACCTGATAAAAATATGGAGACCAGAAACCACCGCAGTTCAAAATCCATTCTTCGCTCCATACTCCTTCCGCTGAAACCAGTTTTTTTTCACTCGAAGTATTTTTTCGTCGTTCAAATCCAAACAAAACTCACTAAATTCACTTAAAAATCCTCATCAGGTTAATCCTTTATGTCATGGTCTCACACAATCCTGGTAAACACACAATATAAACACACTCAATCCAAGAAAAACAAAAATAATCCAATTCAAATCATTTGGTGATGATGACACTAACAAAACACGCGCTGAGAATCAAGTTTGCGCGTGCACTAACGTCAAGTTTCCTTCAAGAGTTTTTCTTTTCAACGGAAAATCTGCGGAAAACTTCGCGAAAAGCGGGTTTCCACCGGCCGATCTTTCAAAGACCTCTACGTAACAGCGAGCGGTCGTAGAATGCGCGGCAAAAATTCAACAGAAACGCTGCGGCGACCGTTACAAACGACCGTCCTGCCTCTAGCGCACGCTCGGGAAACTACACAAACTCTCCTCGAGGAATAACGAAGTTACAGACCAAATTTTTCACCTGTTTTCCATGTAAACAATACCGTTTTTTATCGGGCTTCACCAAAATGTTCAAATAATCCAGCAAAAACCAGAAATATTCTTCAAATACTCAATTATTTTCGTTGATAATGTTGAATGTGTATAAATACCAGCATAGGTAGTAAAGGTAGACTGGTATAAGGTAGAATAAACGTTTCATGGGTGTTGAATCATTGGCGTACCATGATGGATTTATGTTTTCGTACCAATTTCGTTTCTTAAAGAGGATGTATCGGGATTTTGCGAGGTTTTTGAATCAATCAACTGGAGCAGTGAGGCTGAAAACAAAAGGGTTGCATTGAGAGGGGTGGATGGGTCTTAATTTTATTGTTAGAATCAACAGAGAGGGTTGTAAGAACTTAATGGGAATTAAGATATTCGGACAATGTGTTGTTGATGAAACGTCTTCTTTGTATTAATTAGGTTTGTCCTAGAAGAGGAGTTTGGAGATACTTTTGTTAATTAGTTTTTTTGATGTTGAACTGTCTTATAGGCAAATGAATATTGAACTCTGTTTTTTTGAGGGAGAAAACTGTGTGTAATGTGTAATATTTTTTTTCGGATTTACCCAGGACAAAGCTGAATCGAAAACACAAACCACAATTATTATTACACAAGCAATGAAGAAAATTCATAATATGCAATGTGGCGCTCCTCATTCTCGTCGGTTGATTATACGAAAAAATTGCAGATCTGTTTTATATACTTATTTTACATAAAAACTTTGTTATTTCAAATACAATACTCTTTATTTTTTAAATAAATCGAAGCAGATTTGAATGCCCTTTCAAACTATATTAGTGTTTCTTACGCCTATTCAGCTCAAATTTTGAATAAAAAATGATTTTTCAATAAAATGTCTATCAAGATGACTGGTGTCACCATGACAATTTTCTAGTGACAGTTACCAGATATTTTCAAAATCGAAATTAGTTTATGGACTTTATTTAAATTTATAACAGTTTATTTTTATTTAATTTACCTGCAATAGTTTAATAAGTAAATATGTATTACTTTATCAAGAAAAATTAAACAGTCTCTGCTGGCGGAAGGAATGAATATGTTACTAGTGATTTTTGTGATGAAAGTTGCTTCTTGGCCTGAAGGGTTTATGCTCAAAGATATCCAAATAGGAATCTTCTTGATAAGCGTTCCTTTGAAAAATTACTTTTCCTATTTCGCAGAGCTGATAGTATATTATATGAAAAACCTATTAAGCAGAAAGCTGTCTTTGGAAGTGAAGAAAATTAATTTACCATAATCGGCTCTTTTATAGAAAATCCAATATTTCTACAAGGCATTGTAGTATAAATCAAAAAACTTCGTTTTTGTTGATAAAATATTAAAAACTATTATAAATAGAACTATAAAATAAAAAAAATAATACATACCTACTTATTTAAAATAGTTTCTTACAAATATTCAAAATACCAGAAAACTGTATTCCTAGTAAATAATTACCCTTAAGTCGAGAAAAATCACATAAATACGTGCAGAAACACAAGGAATCTGTAGAAAATAAAGACACAACCTTATAATTACGCTGCAACTAAAGTTATACAGAACATTTTTGGAAATAGCTTCAAAACATCAACCACGAACACCTTAAGTACAATAAATTCCAGTCCTGTGCTACGCCACTGACTACAGTACTCCGTCCCCTCTCGACCCATGGCCCCAGGTTACCATCGTGCTCTGTCTCCGTCGCACCCATGGCCCCAGGCCCAACGCTGGGTCGACCCACGGAAGTGGCTCTTTCATGGTCAAGTTTACGCCGTACCGTAGAACCACCGTCTGCAGACGGTACGACCAGCCGAATCGACGCAAGAGATATTTTTGTTTGGTCAATGACCAACGTTTGTTGATGATTCCTGCTAATTTGCATTTTGTTGTTTAGTAAATAAATTACTTAACTATATGGTACCATTGACTGTTGTAGATGATGCAGTGAGTCAAAATGCAATAGATGTACGGTTTTTTTTATTTTTACCATAGCAACAACTGTTAAAATTGCCTTATATCTATCAAAAATAGTAGATAAAACTGTACTTTAACCGCAAGGGTAGATTAAATGATACTTTAACAGCGAGGATAGGATAAAAACTTGTTTCTTCAAGCACGTTTTTTAATTGCTTCCAATTTTGAAAATTTTTGTATTCATTTTTATAAGTTATTCGGGATTTAAATGAAAGTAGTTTGGATATGGAGTGTGTCGCCTCAGCCTGAATATCTGTTGGTAATTTACTTATTTCGTTTTGAGCCACTTCTGGCTCCAATTCAATCAGCAATCGTCACGAGAGAGAATTAAAAAATATTGACTCAAAACTGACAACTAAAGAGACAGCTTTATTTATTTGTCAAATTATATAGAAACCAGTCCCAACCCAGCACAATATTTTGTCTACTCGTAGTAAATAATAATTCCTTGAAATAATAATTTTTGGATATTTTTTAAGAATTAATTTTCCAAACATTAATTCACTCGCGATTTCATCTCGTGAGTCAATGTTTTCGGTTGACGATAAAATACCATTTTATCGTCTTGTATAAAAAATAACTATTAGTCAATGACCAATTTTTTGAAGAAATAAATTCTTGAAATTTGCATTTTTATTATAAATAAAATGTGTGTGCACTACGTGTGTATATTTGAAGTGAAACTCCTTACTGACAGCTATTCAATTAAAGGACTTGAAGGAAACGTTTGAAAAAGTGTCCTTTGAAATGTTGAAAAAGTAGTAAATTAAAAATTAATAAATAATTTGATTCAAAATTAATTTAAAATAAAACAACTGTTTCTAAAGCTGCGATCACCAAGCTCTAACCCTGGTTATGGATTTTTGTTTCGTTTCAATTTTTTTAATGATGACTCAAAATTAAGTCGATTTTTTCAATTCAAATCATCAGTGGTGAAGCTATAGGGGATGATGGGGGGGGATGCTTCCCCCCCAATGTATAATTGAGTTGGGAAATTAGTCATGACAACGCGACGCGCGACGTCTAAATCCCAAATTTGTCAAAAATAAAAAAAAAATTGCCGCTGTACTAATGTGAAGCAGATATTGCCATCAACTTAGATTTACCAAAAATAATAACAACTTGGGTCACTTTGAAGACCAGACGACTAGTCTATACTAATATATGTATAAAATCCTTAATAAGTGACTGACATACTGATTAATCACGATCCTGCTCAAACCACTCAACGTAAGAAGCTCAATTTTGGCATACAGGTTGATTCTAGGGTGTAGAGGTTCGATAAGAAGGGATTTTTCGAAATTCCAGTTCCAAGAGGGTGAAACCACCCCTCAAATATTACAATATTTTTTTATTTAAAAAACGGTCAAGTTTCCGAAAAAAGCTTAAACACGTATATTTTATTTTGTTTTTTTACATATTTTAAGATTTTTTAAAAATTAATACAGGGTGTTTCGAAAAATCTGGTAATTGATTAATCACGATCCTGCTTAAAGCGCTTGACGTAAAAAGCTGATTTTTGGAAAACAGATTGACTTTTGGGGTGTAGAGGTTCGATAAGAAGGGATTTTTCGAAACTCGAATTCTAAGGGGGTGAAACGGTATCCCTCAAATATTAAAATATTTTTTATTTAAAAACCGGTGAGTTTTTCGGAAAAACTTTTAAACACGTATATTTTATTTTGTTGTTTTACATATTTTAGGATTTTTATAATATAATAATATAACCATTGAGTAATCACGATTCTGCTTAAACTGCTTGAAGTTTAAAGCTAGTTTTTGGCAAACGGATTGACTGTAGGGGATGGGAGAGGTTCAATAAGGAGGGGTTTCTCGAATCTCAAATTCCAAGAGGGTGAAAACGCCCCTCAAATATTACAATATTTGTTATTTAAAAAACGGTTAGTCTTTCGGGAAAACGCTTGGATAAGCATAATTTATTTATTTTTTTTACATATTTTAATTTTTTTTCAAAAAATCATACAGGGTGTTCCAAAAAGTTGGGTAATTTCTTAACCACGATTCTGCTTAAACTGGTTGACGTAAAAAGCTTATTTTTGGCAAACGGATTTTTCGAAAGTCAAATTCCAACGAGATGAAACTACCCCTCAAATATTACCAAGTTATATAATAATATCGCCATATTGTTTTTTCTCATGCTGACATAAATGTGAGAAAATTTTATCCAGTTTGTATGTTAATGGAAATTCTTGCTTTGCTTTATCATCATCATTACAAATGATTAATTCGACGCGAACGAAGTCAGAAGTACACGCTAGTTGTTAAATAAAATATTAAGGATGGTACGATTTTATTTTAATTTTAGAGTTGTCATAACAATAATTATTTATGCATGTTATATTGTTCAATAATGTTAAATTTAAATTTTAAATTAATAAAACAATTTTTTTAAAACAAGGGTTTTTACATTATTACATGTATTATGGTCTCTAAAAAAAAGATGGAAGTTGGGAAAATTGCTTGTCCTCCCCCCCCCATAAATCGAAAAATTATTAAGACTTTAACACCCTGTAGCTACGAAACAAAGCAGAATCAGAACTATGTTGATATGAAAAATTAATCTAATTTTTAGTTGAGGAATCTCCCCACGAGTGATGGCACATTTTTTCAAAACACCCTGTATATGCAGTAATAAGATCAGTATAAAGGTTGATTCTAACTATACCTTCAATATCAGCTCCCTTTCGTTTCCCTTCCGTTCACATAAAATATTATATCATGTAAATGAATATGACAATGCACACTATCCGTTCCGTTTCCCTTCCGTTCCATATCCTTTCCTTCCCTACATTTTTTGGCGGACGGATTGAAGCGTATCGGAAACAGCGTTGTCAAGTTCTTACATTTGTACCAGCTCTGTTAAAATTTTGCTGATATTTATTTATTCTTTCACCTCTTAATTAAATCTATTATCTTTTTCAAAAGATACAAATTTTTAAATAAAACTTTCGTAATGATTTAAATTGTACAATAAAAAGTATGGAACTGATACGGAACGGAAGCTTAAATAGAATACAATAAAAATACGGAACGGATATGGAATGGATATGGAATAGAAACGGAAGGTATAGTGAGAATCCTTTATTTTAAACTATTACAACCTTAATAATTCGGCATAAATGAAATCAAATAATTAGTAATCATTAATTATTTTAGCGCTAAGAGAATTTTAAAACCGATAAAGTTGTAATGGTGGTTTTGTTTATAATATTTGAATTTTACATTGCACGCTAATTAACTAATTAATATAATTATTCTATTAGATGTAACTGACAAGTTTGCGTTAATATTTAAACAAATAATTTTAATAAATAAGCCTGCATTTATAATCGAAACCTTATTTTCATTATTTTCTATGGCAGAATGACTAAAATTTAATTAGGGTTCACTCTGAATATAATCTCTTGTATTAATTGATTTCGATAATTAGTAATAAATAGACAAAAAGAATCGTTCTGTAATAATTGGTTTTAGTTTATAATTTTTTATATTATATTTAATAGGAAAATAAATCAATTCTATATAGGGTTAGTTTTATCACTTATTTACAAATATTTTCAGGGCTGATGCGCAAAAATAGGCAGTTCTAAAAAGTTTTCGAAAAATATACAGGGAAATTTAAAAGAATATGCACGATTTTCAACATTATTTGCGAAAAAGCCTCATAGACGTGTTCCTGGGGTCGAAATATACCACCACTGAAAAGATTTGCACTTATTTAAGACTCACCCTGTATAATTAGCTTTTCAAAAGAATATTTTAGTCTTTTCTACTAACAACATAATCTAAAATTCTCACACAAGTCTTTTCTTTATTTTGAATTCAATTCTTATTTTTATTTTAATGCAACCCACTACCAGAACATTTATTTCTGTAACACCCTGTAAATACCAGAATATTTATTCAAGTCTTCATATAAAGGAATCAATCGCTTGCTCGCAATCCGCTTCTTTAAAAACTTTAAAAATGAAAGAAATAAAATTTGTATATCCTTTACCAAAATTTTACCACCATATCTAAAAAAACTTTATCTACACACAAGCAATAACTTTTATTTTACGTTTACGACATACAAAAAGACATATTGCAGAATATGAAATCGTTTACAGTTAATACGAAATTTTCGTTTAGATTTATGAGCTCTAATGAAGACCTATGATCGAAAAGTTGGGTCGTAAAGGCTGTCCCAAACTGATTAAAACTTCCCCCTATTTAAAGCGCTTTGACAGTGCAATTGTCAATCCTGCCACATCCATAATATTTACGACTTTTAATATTTAACTGTTGTTCGGAAACATAAAGTAATAATTTTATACGACGCGACGTTGTCAGATTCTTTCAGTCTAATAAGTTTAAATTGAAACCAGGAATCCTAATAAGAATAATATTTTATTTCGATGGCACTTTTACCTGCATTTACTTAAAATATAATTCTTCAAATGGCTTTAAAATTATAGTATTACTGAAATAAGTTAATACACTCAGATGAAAAAAAACACAACGGAAAAACTTTCGGCAGTGGTGGACTAAGGGGGAGGGCGGAAGGGGCGGTCCGCCCCAGGCCCCTTCTTCTAGGGGGCCTCCAAATCTTAATAAGTAATTTTTTATTCAACTGGCTAACAGGCCAATATGTGTTCAGTAGTTATAAAGCAATTTGTAGTTGGAGTATGCAAACCATAAGTATACGCAAACTAAACACAGTATAAATGGAAGTAGATATTTACTTAATTATCAATTATTAGGCCCCAGTAATTGTCAATGGCATTTTTCTATTTACGAAATTAAATCAAGGGGTAATTTTCTTTGCTTAGAATATCGAATAATTATTATTTTTTATATTCGAATAATTATTATTTATTCTTGGATCTATATAGGAGTAGGTATACCACGATTTTGTAAGGAGCCCCTTACCTTACTTTATATTTACCGGGAACGGTCCCGAAAGTAACGCGGCTTATATGTGGAACCGGTATTCCCATCACTTTGTTATCATAAATTGCCATTAAATATATGTAAACATTCGCTCGAAACAGGCATATTAAGAACACTACCAGCAAAGCCATAAAGGCTCTCATGATATGCAGAAGACTGGCTGGAAATCGATGGGGCTGCTCCCCTAACATTTTGCGCTGGATATATACCATGATAGTAAGACCCATGATTACTTATGGAGCAGTTGCCTGGTACACAAAACTAGAGCAACGGACGGCAAGGCTAAGCCTATGCAAAGTCCAGAGACTAGCATGTGTTTGCATCACAGGAGCCATGAGAACCTGTCCAACAGCAGCAATGGAGGTCATTCTAGATCTAACACCACTGCACATTGTCATTGGTAGATATGCCAATGCGACAATGATTAGAATGGTCACTAACGGAATTAGTACTGGGAGAATTGTCAGATCAGGGGCTTGGAACGCCCTCAAAATGGGGGCTTGGAAATACCACTCCTGTAACTCCCAGTGGACGATATGCCAAGAACGTACAACTTTGACAAACATGTCAATGTAGTATTGAGCAATAAGAAAGATTGGAAGAGCGAAACGCTTGCCCAGCAGTTAAAAGACCATACCATAACTTGGTATACTGATGCTTCCAAAACCAATACGAGAACAGGGATCGGAGTGTTTGGGCCGAGAGCTAATTACTCCGAACCAATGGGCACTTACCCTAGTATCCTACAGGCAGAAATCTACGCTATCGAGAGATGCGTACAACTTATCTTAGATAGGAACTATCGGAAACAAGAAATAGCCATCTTATCGATAGTCAAGCAGCGTTAAAGGCGATCAACTCAGTATCAATCAATTCGAAATTGGTCAAAGAATGCATAGAGAAGCTGAATAAATTAGGCAAAGAAAACAAAGTCCTCCTACACTGGGTGCCTGCTCACCAAGGGATAGAAGGCAATGAAAAAGCAAATAATCTAGCTAGGAAAGCAGCGAACACTCCACTAACTGAACCAGAACCGTTCTGCTTTCCAAGTGGTAACCAACTCAAGGCGGAACTCAAGAACTTGGAAGATTCCATCCGCAACCTGGAATGGAAATTTTCCAATGGTCTAAGACACTCGAAGAAGTTTCTGAGGGCTTATGATCAAGAAAAATCACAGATCTTCCTGGGTCTGAGTAAGAACAATCTTCGGATTGTCACGGGGTTTTTAACAGGACACTGTCTCCTCAATGAACACCTCAGTAGATTGAAACTAAGAAGAAACGGCGAATGCAGATTCCGTGGGGAAGATGGGGAAACACAAGTACACCTCATCACTGAGTACGCCGAGACGACAACCATTCGTGCCATGAATTTTGGTACGACTGATATTGGAGATGGAGAACTACCCTCTATAAAACCGTCCCAGATACTGGCTTTTGTCAAAGCCCTGGGACTGTATGATGAGTTATGATTCAAGAAAGGGGGACACAATGGATCTGTAAGGTCGAAGTGATTAACCCCCCTCCCACTCATTCTAAATTCTAATTCTAAAAAAAAACATTCGCTCGGGGATTGTTTTATTACGTCAAATTGTATTCGTTTTTTAATTTAAATGTATTATTATAAGCTTTAAAAAAATGATGTTATCGTTTTTGATACCTTTTTGAAGCTGATGCCCTTGAGGGGGCCTTTAATTCTTTGGTCGGGGCCCGTCGCGCGTCGGGTCCCTACGTAAAAACGGCACTGCCGATGAATAACATATTTATATCTACAGTATGTCCGCGAATTGTCTTTATAAAAATGTTTGCTTGTTCTAAAATGGTAATTCCTGTTTATACTTTTCCAAATTTCTATACCGTTTTAGAGAAAAATAAAAAAAAACATGAAAATGTAGTTGAATTTTTGAACTAGTAAAAATAAAACGCCTTTCTATTTTCTATGGTAATATAATTTCGTGATAATTTTTTGATAGATTATTATTGACAAAATTTTAATTAAAGTTATATTTTTTGCTGTTTTAAAATGTTGAAGAAGCGCAAAATTTATTTAGTTCAATGCTACGGAAAGGGTGACAATAGTTATCGGAAAATGTGATATTTTAATATCAAAAAAATATAACGTTAATCAAAATGAATTATAACGATCTATCAAAAAATTAAATCGAAATTATATTACCATAGCGTTCTAATTTTTAGGACTTTTAGATTTTTTAGGATTTTTTTTTTGTGGAAAAATTACATTAAATAACTACATTTTTATGTTTTTTTTTATTTTTTCTAAAACGGTATGGATATTTAGAAAATTATAAACGCTATTTTACAACAAGCAAAAATTCTTATGAACGCATTTTTTTCAAAAAGTCAATAATTAAAAAGTTTTTTCTCTTGTAAAAAAATGAATTAAAGTTGATAGATTTATACAGAGTTTGCTAAAAAATTCATGAAAATAGGGCTATAAGTAAATATTAAAAAAAATTGCATTGCGTTTACTTTGCATCTGAGTGTAGATTTTGGTGTGCATTCAAATATTATTTTGACTCTTTTCCTTGTTTAAAGACCATTTTAACTGTGTTTCCAGATATTTATATAACCGCTGACTCACCCGGTTTAACCGAAACAGCAATGCCAAATGGAAAAACGAAAGAAAAGTCGACGGAAAGAAGGGAAATGTTCGCCAGCTTAAAACGTCTTCGGCATTAAACGAGCTGTGCTGAGATTTCTATTTATATCGTTTCGGCGAGGCTTCGGCGCTACATCTAACTAAATAAAAAGAAACGGAGCTTGAAATAAAGATAAACACCCTGGTGGTACGTTTTGGACTTGAAATAGCTCTATAGATTGATGTATTAATTGCAAAAATCATTAGTTAATAGTTATTTACAGTACAATGTATTTATTAACATGATTACAACAACGAGTGTGAACGATTAGAACGACGAGGTCGTAGACCGAGTCGTTCTAATCACACGAGTGTTGTAATCATGTTTAAAGGCACGGGTCATGTACAGCTGGTTTACACATTTTTTTCGAACATTTGGGCAGTGTATATTTATGTGTCAAGTATTTTGACATTTTAAGGTTATTGTGACATTGTATAAAACAACTTTGCTTTTGACAAAGTGCTTTGAATAAGAAGACTAAGGAAGGAGCATATCAAAAATCTTAGGTCCACCGCGATGGGCCTCAAATATGGCCGACTTAAATTCCCGTTTATCAGTGCCGTTCTAATTTTATTTAAAAAATGTAAAACTATGATGTTGGGTAGACGTGGGGTAGACTCAATAATATGTTGTTTTATTTGACGTTGTGAATAAATGTTGGTAGTTATTAAAATTGTTACAAAAATATATAATTCTAATAAAAATAGATAAGTTATAATAATTATTTATTAACACAAACATCCGATACGCTACTGAAGCAGGTAAATCTGGTAAATCAAATTGACGTATCTAAATTCTTTGACATCTAATCTTTGACAAGTAGTAAATAAAAGCAAAAATGCAAGAAAAAATATATAATTAGTTAATTTAAGTGAATTTCATAAATGATCGGTTTACTACACGTATGCATATTATATAGTCACTTACTAGCGAAAAGTTTTTTTTATTATTTCACTCGATTTTTGCCGAGATCTACCGCACGCTACACAACCAACTATTTTAGAGTCTTTTTCGATAAATCGCGATAGTGTCACTGTTAATTTAAGTTCTGCCACAATTTCCATCTAGATTTACTACCTTTATACAACTATCAGTAGTAGAATAAATAATAAATAACATAAAATAAGCTCCGTAAAGACTGACAAATCCATAAAATTTCAAATCAAATTCAAATGTGTCAAATGAATCGTCAAACAGAACTGTCAAGGATCATCATTACGATGAGCGATTCCGAAAGTCTCCCTTCAGATGTAGAAGTTGCCGCAGTACGTGCCACGGAATCATTATTGCCGGAAAAGTCGCGATCTAAATATGAAAAAACATACAACCAGTTTCGTAGATGTTATAGTATCGTCTTTATACTAAATAATATAAAAATACTGAAAAGACAAATAACTTAGCTACAAATTGCGTAAAAAATCATCAAAATTCGTCCACTGGAACCCAATACACAAAACTTTAAAATACATTACAGTTGAGGGTTGGAACCTTTGGTGTTACACAGCGAAATAAAAACACTAAATCACCACAATACACCAAAAACACTTTTACTTTTACACTGGACGCGCGTTTCGCTAACCATGTTAGCATCATCAGCAGATGATTATAAACTAAAGTACAATCTACAAGTTGAGCGTTTATATACTCGCTCAGTGGGCCCCGAGTGGGCGTGGCAAAATCTAGCCAACCAAGTCAGAGCCTACTGAGCGTAACAGTTAGATTTCCGCCACTAGAGTAGTAGGAACAAAGAACTTGAAGGAATTGGACCGTTGACTCTGTTCATACTATCTTTACATTTATTAATTATGATGCTTTCATATGCATCTAATTGCCTGTAATTTGAGACTTGTTTTTTAATTAATTTTAAATTATTAAGATCTATACAATGTTCATTATCAACAATATGTTCGGCAACGCAAGATTTATCCGGTCTACCATATCTTATCTGAGCTAAATGTTCTTTAAATCTAGTTAATATTGATCTTCTAGTTTGCCCAATATATTTCTGATTACAATCTTTACAAGAAATTTCATAAATACCCGACCTTTCCAGTGGAGGTGTTTTATCTTTTGGATTACCTAATAATTGTTGTAATTTATTATTAGCACTATACACAAGTTTATAATTGACATTCTTAAAAATTCCTTTTAGAATTCCTCTATCAAACGTTATTTAAAATACATGAAAATTTTAAAGTGCCAGGAGCAGTAGGAAATTTTATTTTACATTTTGTCATAGTGTTCCTCATCCAAGACACAAGAAGACGCATCGCAGTATATAAAATCGTTTAAACGTTAATACGATGGTTTCGTTTAGATTTATGTCCTTTAATGAAGACCTATGATCGAAAAGTTGGGTCGTAAAGGCGGTTCCAAACTGATTAAAACTTCCCCCTATTTAAAGCGCTTTGACAGTGCAGTTGTCAATCCCGCCACATCCATAATATTTACGACTTTAAATCTTTAACTGTTGTTCGGGAACATAAAGTAATAGTATTATACGACTTTGCCCGATGGTTTCATTGTAATAATTTGGAATTGAAACATTAAAGTTGAGAAATTATACTTATTAATCACATTTAAATTAAAATAAAAATAAAATTAATAAATTACTTTTTTAACCTAATTAGTTATTATACTTGGATTAAGAGAAATTAATAAAATTGTGTTATCTCATCAAAAAATTTGTTTATTTCACTTTTTTGCATTAAAATGTGTCGCACTTACAGTAAGTTAAAAACTTCATTCGAATCGCTAAAAGCACTTATATACAGGGTTGTTTACCACATACGACACGGAGTATTGTAGCTAAACGAAAAAAAAAGTTTCGGGTTCGTTGAAGGACTATTAGAGGTACAATTTAAAAATAATTTTACAAGATACAGTGTGTCCCAAATAAGTAAAAAATATCAAAGTTGTATTTTTTTAAATGGAACACCCTGTATATTATTACATTTTTAGTTTCTACGATTAAAATAAAGGTAAATTTGATTACGATTTATTATACTTAAACCTTACCGTTTTTGAAATATTTTCAATTTTGTGAAATTGCAGTAAAAATTTTAAGGCTTCATTTCTCCAAGGGTATCAAAGTTTTTAATACTAAATATTTACTGTATTTTATTTACTGATCCGTTATTGTGTTGCAATAATAAAAATAATACTACCTTATACAGAGTGTCTAAAAATTTATTTTAAATAATTATTAGTTTCAAACGGCAATAACTTGTTTAATTTAAATGGAACACCCTGTATATTTTACGAAAATCAGATGCACAATTTAATTGTCTATCAAATTATATTATACCATTTTTTACCTATCTCTTTAAGTTTCCGTAGAAAATGCATTTTCTTGTAATTTAGAACTTATTTATCAATATACCCATGGACTATTGACATTTTAGATTATTTTTAAAGATGTACCAAATTTTTAAAGAGTACAGATACTAATATTGTCGATATAATTCGTTTATTTCATTAAAAATAAAAAAAAAAACTGTTTTAAATATTTGTTAAAGAGGACCAATTAATATGATTCCAGTATTCAAACTACATTAACTGACTGTTTGCGTTGGTTAATAATAATTGCTCCAAATACTAAAAACTGAATTTTGTATGGGCATTAGACAGTGTGATAAAAGTAACACCTTAAAAATGATATTTCATTTTTAATAAATGCTTATTTATAACAACAGAGACTTTAATTTGATAACTTATTATTATATTGATTTCTGACTCAAATCCACATTTATTTATAATAATTTATTAACGAACACAATTAAGTATGTAATTAATTAGTATATGGGCGGAAATAATGGTGTTATATTTAACTAATGGTATACTCTTTTATAAAGATTTAAATAGTTTTCTTTTTTGCATACAAATGGGCTAGTAATATTATCGTTTTGCTAAAAACGATAATATTACTAGTCTGTACATTTTGTCCATTTGTTGCTTTAAAAACAACCTAAAATGTCAATATTCCATGGATATATTGATAAATGAGGTCTCAATTATAAGAAAATGCATTTTCTACGAAAACTTGAAGGGATAGGTAAAAAATGGTATAATACAATTTGATAGACAATTTAATTGTGCATCTGATTCTCCTAAAATATGCAGGGCTTTCCATTTAAATTAAAGAAGTTATTGCCGTTTAAAGCTAATAATTATTTAAAATAAATTTTTAGACACTCTGTATAAGGTAGTATTATTTTTATTATTGCAACACAATAACTGATCAATAAATAAACTTCATTAAATATTTAGTATTAAAAACATTGATACCCTTGGAGAAATGAAGCTTTAAAATTTATACTGCAATTTCACAAAATTGAAAATATTTCAAAAACGGTAAGGTTTAAGTATAATAAACCTTAATCAAATTTACCTTTATTTTAATCGTAGAAACTAAAAATGTAATAATATACAGGGTGTTCCATTTAAAAAAATACAACTTTTATATTTTTTACTTATTTGGGACACTCTGTATCTTGTAAAAATATTTTTAAATTGTGGCCCTAATAGTCCTTTAACGAACCCAAAACTTACAATTTGTATAAATCTAATCGTTTAGCTACAATACTCCGTGTCGTATGTGGTGAACAACCCTGTATATATAAATTACGACTTCAACGCCATGTCTACACGACACAAAGGTATTTTGAAACACCCTGTATGAGTATTTTTAAGTAATCTACACAAATAAAGACGTGAATATACAATTTTTCTTTTCTAAGACTATGCACCCCCAAAATATTGAACGTCGCGCCGCCACTGAGCGTGTGCCAGTGCGATTGACCCTTTTATGAAACAAGATATGAAATGAAACGACCCTGGAACAAAATTAAATCTCAAAAAGATTTATTAAAATAGGTTACTGGCTACATAAATCAGTGTTCGATAGAATTATGAAATATTTACTAAACGTTTGAGTGATTAAATTACTATACTAGTAACAAGAAACAGATGGGTTTAATATTAGTGTGCTTTTTCCAATCTTAGTTAAGCAAAATTTAACTGAATTTATGAAAAAAGTATATTGGAAGTTCAAATGACACTCAAAGAACTGTGTGTATATACAGTTTGCCAATAATCGCTAAGTCAAGTAATAAAGGCTTGTTTACCTCTTTTTTATAAAGTGTTAGATCAAATATTGCTGAAAAAATGTTAGTGCTTATTTTAACAAGAAAGAAAAACGCAAAAGATTAAGTAGTACTACTGATACATTTCAATATTTTTATTTATAACTTATATAACTAACTGGAATTTAAATTTTCCGCTGAGGATTCGGGTGGTTAGATCAAATATTGCTGAAAAAATGTTAGTGCTTATTTTAACAAGAAAGAAAAACGCAAAAGATTAAGTAGTACTACTGATACATTTCAATATTTTTATTTATAACTTATATAACTAACTGGAATTTAAATTTTCCGCTGAGGATTCGGGTGGTCGTCTATTTCTGTAAAAAACGTCAAGTAGCCATATTTCTGTAAAATCGCTTATTTCTTGGGGCTTACTCAACCGGGTCTCACAATGCAAATTCACCTCAAATATCTATTTAGTTGGTCATTGGCAAGCATTCTCTCATTGTACATGAAAATAACAAAACAAACATTTACTGATCTGGATAAAATTGATAGTTAAATAGTAAGACTCACCCGGGGGTACTCCGCCCCCTAGCCACTGATATATTCTATTCAATATATCCCATTCCATATTCTCCATCTAATTCAAATATTATTCGGATCTATTGGTTAATAATCTTCAACAACTAGCTAGTGTCACCTGAAATAGTATAGGAGGTACCTCACTACCCCAACGCCACATCGTGTCAATCGAGAAGACAAGGGAGACTTCAAACCATAGAATAAGTAACTGAAAGAAATGAAAACTCCTATGTTAAAGCCTGGAAACACGCGCTCGACGCGATCCAAGCGGGCTACTGGCAGAACTAAAACTTCGCGCCATATTTTTAAATGGACCTTTACTGCCAGTTCATAAGTTTTTTACTTATATTTGGTAATTTCAATCTAGATTATGAATTTATTTGTAACAAAACATTTTATAAAATAAAAATAATGTATTTTGATACAAATAAATTAATAATCTAGGTTGAAATTATCCTTGAAATTAGAATAAAACACGAAAAATCTGTAACTTGATTATTTTATTATAACATTGTTAAAATTACATATAACACATTCAACACTATAGAAGTATATATAAAAGTTATCAGAATTTATACAATCAGTTATAAATAATTATAAATAAATCATTATATAAAAGATATAGTAATTAACGTGTATATAATTTGGTATAACTTTAGTCTCAACTTTAATGACCTATTCAAATAGAAACATCTCACAATTCGCGTTATATAATACACAAAGCCAAGGGACAAAATTGTTAGTAAATCTATTCTCGATGACTCGAAGCATTTTTTTGCAAACAAAACAGGACATATAAAGCTTATAAATAATACAAGGGTATAGAAAATATATAAATAAGTAAATACAAATATATTTTCAAACTAAATGATTAATGATTATACTCGTTTAAATAAATAAATGATCTTTTTAAAATTACTTGTTTGTCTTTGCAAATTTGTATATTTAATATTTATCTAACAGCGTACACTTACATAAATTACTGCACAACCTTTAAAATTAAGCTTTTAATATGTGTTATACCAATTCTTGATTCGATATAAATTCATTTAAATAAAACTTTAAAATTAATGATCTTCCAAATTTCTGAGACAGCCATTTTGTTGAAAGAATTTGTTTTGATTATGAGAAATTTCATAAAAATTATCACAGGGATCAATTGATCTTATATATCCAACTACTTGGCTCTTAAATTTCACAATCCTATCGTCCAAAATACTCGTCCAAATTCGAGAAAATCCGTAAAATATTCCCATAAAAACAAATCACAATTCACTTTCACTTTACAGAAACTGACAGGCTGGCCCAATATGGAATGACGTTTATTTTTCAATTTATTTTACTAATCTAACTGATCCGGGTCACTTAGAAATTAAATTTTTATTAAATTATTTAATTATAATTGTTTCTGGCGAAAGCAACTTCATACCAATATTTATTCATAGAGTAACAAAGCACATCACTGTTAAATTATCAACATTTTATATAAATTTTATATAAATATTTATAGTTTTCAACTACTCCAACTACTCAACAGAGAATCAAACGAATTGTTAATTAAACTATACTCTGTGGATGACTTGATAAAATCATGATGAAATTAAAGTCCCTAGATGAATATCTAGGGACTTTAGATGAAATTTCTACGCAGCGCCATCTATCCCTCTACTGGCGGAAACTCCGCCGTGTTTCCAAAATTCAAATGGCAGTTTCATCCGCCTGCTTCAAACTCTCAAGACCAACCTCGAAGGCAAGACGTCACAAGAGGTTTTCTTCTGGTCAAACGACCCGTTGCCTTACAGTACTTGCAACGTTTATAGTCAAAAGACTTTCAACCCCCAAATATCAGCTCTATGAAAAAACACAACACAACAGCCGGCCGGCCTATCAACTACTGACTCGCCTCCGGCAAGCTAAGCCTCCTCTTGCATCACAATTTTACCGGATCGTAAATATTTACATTACTTGCCAATGAATCATTCTATTTTCTCTAATCGACTTTCAAATAGAGGGTTTTAGCATTACTAGATAAATAAATAGAGAGTTTCCGAATTATAAAACCATTATTATAACCAACTTATTTTCCAAGCTTTACATTTATTCATTTATTTCCTGACATTGTCATTCGTTTTGACACTTTAGTTTTGTATTATGAGTTTTTGGTTTAAATCAATTATATTATTAAACTTAAAAATTTTTACTAGCAGACCTCGCTGTCGAACATTGTTCTTTTTAGAACCTCTTTTAGTGCGAAGTGGTACAAGATAGGTTAATAGCCGTGGCAAAAAACTTATCGCAACTTTATTAGAATATTTTGAACGAGAAAGCGGTAGTAATGAGCCTTTATGTCCCTTGAGTGATGAGTTTTTTTATGTAAATAATAACTGATTATATATTTATAATTCATTTATTTTTGTTTCCTAAGATATTTTGATTAAAAGAAAATATGTAAAAGTAGGCAACGCTGTGCCGGTCAAGCTTAATCACGTGACTTAAAGATTATTTGGTATTGCTTATATATTCTAATGTAGTCTAATGTACTGCAATTAACTGAACAAAGAAAAAAAAATAATCACCACTTGTGAAGTTCACATGATAGTCTAAGTCAAACTAAATCATTAATCAATCAAGAGGGGGGGGGGGAGGAGAAATTAATCACTCTTCTTCTAATGACAAATCTAACCTCAAACCTACGCTTGTGACATTCTTGACACTGTCGATATTTACTTCATAGTTTCTTGCCAAGTATTATGAAAAATCGGAACATATTTTACAAAACGTTATAAAAATAAAAGCAAATGAGAGCAACAAACAAGCGTTCTTAGAATAGTGTCATTTATTAAACATAAAATAAGTAAGTTGACGCCTGTCGGTATTCAGACATAAGAAATATGGAGCTTTTGGTTACAAACATATGTTAAGCCATGTCATGTCAAATTAACGAACTCTTTCAAATGAGAAAAGCACAACGCTAAACGCCATCGGTCAGCGATCGTCACACGTGAGGTTCTGTTCCGATTTCGATTTCCAACAATAATAAATGATGCCGGCCTGTCGTTTATCTTATGATAGCAATAACAACAAATATATGATAGAGTAGCTGAAACGTAACAATATATTCTAAGTAATCCATATATTTTTTAACTGTCTAAAATAACTTTTAATTACTACTAAAGAAATGTCTACACGAAAACTTCATTCAGGACCTCGAAATTAGTGGTTTCAATCAGCGTAGAAGCACAAATTACCTATAACAGATGCGAAAGAACACCGAATTACGCGTTCAGGTTTCTGTGTCCTTCAGAAAGAGTTCATAGACAATCCGCATCAATGTATAGTTTGGGTTATTATTTGTTTGGGTGAAAATAATCTGCACCAATATGTTATCGAGGCATACAAAAAGGTCCACAGACTTCGAGACATACGAAAAATCAAGTCCATTTAGCGTGTGTCGCAATTTTCACACCTTAAAAAATTAGTTTTTTTATAGCTATAGCAACTGCAGCGACTATGAAAAAAGCTGTGTAATTTTCATAGAAAATAAGGGCACCCGTAATTCATTTGAAAATGTTATAAATCGCTAAAAGAGGTTTCAAATCTCTTGGATTTCTATTAATATTAAATAATTTTTATTAAAAATTGAACTAAAATTGTTAGTATCATTAAAAACAATTCAAATTCAAAAATTGTATCAGTCAAATTCCCTCATTTAAGATGAATATTAAAGTAAATATAAATACAGCTCATTCTAAGCTCTACTTATCTTTAAGAAAAATTTAAATCATTGTTGCAATTGGGCCTTAATGCCATTTCGAATGAACAATAGTATTAATAATGTACATTATAATAATAATAAATTTTATATCATAGTGTGTATTAAAACTACTAAAACACTTTTAAATTAGTATTATATTAACAACTTTTGTTTTATAATCCAAAAAAAAGTTACCAATTTTCTCAATCAAAATATTTGTGGTCCTGAAAAGGACCTTCGTTTTCCCATGTTCGTCAAGGTAGGAAATGGGTAAACGGTAAAAAAACAGGATAATGTAATTTAAAAAATTACAAAAATTGTTCAATAGTGCCTCCCTCATGCATTAAACCAAACGATCATAAAATCCCCTCCTCACATTGGATAACATATCAGGGGTGACAGTGTCAAAGGCATTAAATATTTTCTGCCTTAACTGCTCCAAGTTTTGAATTTCTTCATGGCCGTAAATTTTAGATTTTATGTACCCCCATAAAAAGAAATCATTCACCGAGAAGTCAGGTGAAATTAAACGTCAGTCTAAACAAAACTGTCATTTTTGAAAACTTGTCAAAATTTGGACACACGCCAAATGGACTTGATTTTCCTATGTCTCGAAGTCTGTGGACTTTTCTGTATAATTTCACAGTAATTTAATAGATTGTTCGTCATATTATATCAGCTCGTAGGAGATTAGGAAAAAAAAAGATATTTATAGTATAAAAAATTAATTTATTTAACAAAATTTAATTAAAGATGTGACAAAATAGTTACATTTCTATTGGTTCTATCGGACTTTTTCGACTATATAAATCTTTATTTTTGTTAACTTTAATGCATAAAATATTTTCAATCTAATAAATAATTTAATGATGTAAATAAGAGGAAATTTCTCACATGGGTGGTCAAATTCTATAGTTTTCATTATATCAAACAGCCTCTGAATGTTTTCTTCAGTGCAAAACTCATCAAAATTTAATATAAATAATTTTTCCAGCCTGTAAATAAAATGATTTTTCCACTTTCATGATCAAAGGCTTTTAAATGGGTAAATAATTTCGAGTTATCCAGAGATTCGGATTCTTTTGCAAATTTTAGACAAATATCACATTGATGTATTTGAAGACCCTTTTTAATGATGTAGTCAAACATAATTAAAGGCATTTTGAGTTGAAAACATTTCTCAGAGGCTGTTTGATATAATGAAAACTATAAAATTAGACCACCCATGTGAGAAATTTCCTTTTATTTACATCATTAAATTATTTATTAGATTGAAACTATTTGATGTATTAAAGTTTACAAATAAAGATTTATATAATCGAAAAAAGTCCGATAGAACCAATAGAAAGGTAACTATTTTGTCACATTTTTAATTAAATTTTGTTAAATAAATTAATTTTTTATACTATAAATATCTTTTTTTTCCTTATAAATAAACACATTTGCATCCCATTTTAAATAAGATATACAAATTACCAAAACTTAGAAATAACAGTTCAAAAATTCAACAAAAATCCTACACGCGTTTTTAAAAAGAAACATATAACCACGCACTATGTCATTCCAGCAAGCGAATACGACACAGCATAGGTTTCCGGACTAAACGACTGGTGTATTTACATCACTCAATAGGCGTGTCGGGTTTTCCGAGCGGTTTCCGATGCAGTCGTTTTCTTTCGCATCTGTTATAGGTAATTTGTGGTAGAAGTTTGTTCCTTTAATTTGAAAGTAAGCATTCAGAACGTCAAAATTAGTGGTAGACATTTTCAATTAGTAGAAAAAGTTATCAAACTTTTAACTTTTGCACTAATTATACTTCAAAATTTGCGAGAAATGTCATTGTGGCCTTTGATTATCTTCAGTCAAGAGTAATTCTGGTTAGAAATGAAAAGTTGATTGTTTCATAAACTAAATATTAGTCTTTCTTTATAGATGCAACTGACTAAAGCAAGCCGTTGTTTTTTAAACATTGTGAATGATCGTAAACTAAAGAGTATTAAGCGTAATTGAAACCACTAATTTATTCCACTAATTGCGAGGTCGTGGTTGGTTCTGAATGAAGCTTTAAGCTTCATTCAGAACCTCGCAAATCAAAACTATAAAACACCCTGTGAAATGGTCCAACAAAGTATTGAACTTAAATGAGACTGATCCTAGATAAAAGGTTTGTTCCAACCAGTACATACTCGAATCGGTTTTCTTGCACTTTATTAGCATGTGCGGACTTCGAATAGTTTCGTGACGGTGCAAAGAGTATCAACGTTGGAACGCTTTGTGGATTGTTTTCGGGACTGTCAAAAGTGTCAAGCGTGCGTGTATCGATCGGTTTTTTGTTTTTGTTTAGAATTTCATAACATAACCACATTATTTTTGTTTGCAATTTGCAATAATAATAATTATTATTCTTGAAATGGAGAATCATAATTCAGTAATTTTTTGTAAGTGTTGTTTCAACTGTATACTCACTAACTCACTTGCCGATCCTCTCTTTTATAATCCTGTTATGCGTTTCCTGTTATTTCATAAATAAATAAATAAATAAATGCCTTTATTGTCAAAAAATTTTTCAATTTGTAGACAAAGGTAAACTAACAAACAAAGTAAAAAAACAAGGTACACAAACAAACAAACAAAAGATAATACAAAACATTATACAAATAATATTGTCAGTCTTATTGTAAAAATAAACTTTTATAAATGTTTACAATGTCAAAGAACAAAAAAATAAAAATAATATTCAAAAATATTTAACTAGTTTATAGTAAAATATCAATGATCTCTAAATAAATTCATTTCGATGTCATTAGTAAATATAGCAATAGCAAACATTAGACCAGGGTTTACAAGATCAAATTCGATTTTCAAAATATAATTCATTTACGGCGTAGAAAGCCTTGTCTAGTAAATAAGAGTAGAATGCTTTGCGAAATGAAAAAAATGACGTTATGGATTTGATTTCAAATGGCAGGTGATTGTGCATTTTTTTCGAGTTGTACAATATAAAACTTTTAACTAACTCTGAGCGTGGGGTAGGTAGATAAAGATCTTGCTCCGCGTTCCTGAGTGGATAAGTGTGAGATGGTCTTTCTTGAGAAGCTGATACATGTTTACGTATTAGGCAAACGGATTCAAATATAAATAAGGAAGGAAGAGTCAATATTTTTAATTCTTTAAAAAAGTCCTGGCAATGAGTTCTGCTGTATAGTCCCAGTGAATATCGAACAGCTCTCTTCGGAGCTTGAAAATGCGGTCAAATTGAGTCGCACAACACGTACCCCAGAATGGAAGGGCATACCTGAGGTGCGACTCAAAAAGTGCATAATAAACAGTTCTAGCCACTGACAAGTTAAGCTCCTTAGAAACAGACCTTAATACAAAACAGGCAGAGCTCAATTTTTTCGAAAAAGCTTCGATATGTATGTCCCATTTCAGAGAATTGTCCGCAACAAACCCTAAGAATTTTACAGATTTTACAACGTCAATGGTGGTGTTGTTAAGTACAAAATGCTGCAACGAGTTTTTATACGACAAAGCTTTAGTTTTAGAAATGTTGAGACTCAGGAGGTTCGAATCGCACCAAGATTTAATGGTGATTAAGTCATTTGATATAATCCTATGAAGTGCCGTGATGTCCTTGTTGCTCCAAGTGAAGCTAGTGTCGTCCGCAAAAAGACATATTTTGCCACTGATGTTTATGTTAGCAATGTCGTTAATAAAAAGAAGAAACAAAATAGGGCCTAGTACTGAGCCTTGTGGTACCCCACATTCTATTGGCTTGCTAAAAGACAACGTGGTATCCACCCTCACAAGTTGACTTCTGTTGCTCAGATACGACTAAAAACCATTCGAGAGATGATCCCCTGAACCCATAGTGCTGCAGTTTATTAATTAGGATCTTATGATTTACACAATCGAACGCCTTAGAAAAATCACAGAAAATTGTTGCTGTAGAATGATGGTTGTTTAGGCTGGAGTAAACTTTATTAAGGAGGGAAAACATAGCGTCATTTGTGGATAGCGTCATTGCAGTGGTAGAATCTTTGAACATTATTTTATAAATAAAAAATTAATTAAAATTTCCGAACGATTTACTCCACACAAACTCACAAGCAAAAGTATAACGCACACGTATTCGAATTCGTAAAAAATAACCAAGACAGAAGCATCAGCCGGACGCCGGACCAGAATCAGCTGTTAAAAATCGATAATCCCTGCCAATTTGCTTTAATGCACAAGTCAACCTAAACAGTTCTCAATTTGGACCATGTACCGAAATTACCGTCCTGAAATCGTAACTAAACGATCCCAAGGTAGGTTGGTACGCAAATAGGATCATCCGATAACCGTCAAATCTCGGTTGGAACACATTTGAATTACTGCGCACAAGCGTGATGGTTTGGTGACGGTTCTGCGGCGGGTTGGAACAAACCTAATATGTAACGAGAATGATATGTTGGGAGGCACACTCCGCTTGATTCGCTCTTATGTAATCCTGAGTAATTTTAGTGTTTTACTTGGAAAATGTATACTACATTCTGGCATCAGAAGTGGGATCGATCTACTAAAAGTAATATGCCATGTTATGTGTGAATCCACAAGTGCTGGAAAATGAGATAAAACCATTAAGCAACGAGTTCAGCAGTGTTGGTAAATAAAAATGATTATAGTATCTACAGGAAAATTTGGAAATTGGCTAATACGTAAATATTCTTTAGAAAAATAACCCACCGACATCAAAAATGGTAAAAGCTAAGGCTGTTTCGATGTGCAAGATGTAAACTATAATGTCATATTCATATTTGCTCTGGAATTGTCATTGCTCTGGAAGGGAAACCGATATGTACGAGACAGTCTAGAAGACATCCAAAAAGATGAAAAGACAGTTTGCAGTCCACCTCTCAAGAGAATACATAACTAAATTCAACCAACCGATATGTATTCAGTTGAGAACATTGTTAGTTTATATTACAACTCGTAATATCATAAAATTTAATATTTCAAGCGTGTCTATTTTTGATGAAGCGCCTGCATCGTAAATTTATTAGTATATATTTCACATTCCGGACTAATTTCGAAGCCATTAACTCCATCGCGCTTTCGGGACTTTTGCGAAATGATTCTATCGAAATCAGTCCCCCGATATATGTTGTAGATAACCCATCTGGCGCATATAAATATTTCTTGTTTGCAGCTGTCGATGTGGCTACAGTTAATATTTCGTTCTAGTATACCGGGACGATTCGTTGTTTTGTACACTTAGCCAATAAAATACAAGTCGCTTCACAACGTATTTCTAAGCCGTAAGCTGCTCTTGCCAATTTTCGTCTCGGGCTTGTGTGTCACGTCCTTGAATGTTTACTCCCAGCGCGCAAAAAATTTCACTTCAAAAATTCTACAAAAAGATTTGGTCACCCATCCATTTATACCGCCCATACCGTTGCTTAACTCCGATTATTGATTACGTACTTTAAATCAAGACTGTATTTTTTATGATTTTATTAAAAATGTATAGTTTTCAGATTTTTCCCTCTACTTGTAGTACCAGACGGTATTACTTTTCATTTCGTAGTTCTAAGTCAACGGAAAGTATTCTTAAGTTTTACAAAAAAAATACTGACCTGGCCTTTCAAGAACATCCGCATATACATTGCTGAATTTATATCGCCGTCAGCACGTTTAATAATAATAATAATAATATTTGGAATTCGCGGCTTTCTTCTAGCAACGGTCCGGTTCTTTAATATTTTATTCATGCTACTCGATTATTGGTCAGCGGTCATCCTGTTATACGAATACAGATGGACTGGTTAATCTGACCCAGGCTCTTTATTGTCTTTTGTTCTTCCTTATAACGCACCATCTTGCGGTTTCGGTTCCACTTAGAGAGACGAGCAAATGAAAAATATAGAAATGAAATGAATATGATGAAAAACTTATAGGATATATGACAATTTGTTTTTTATGGAATGTGTATATTTATGTTATTATGATTTCTATGATAATCCGGGAAACGTTTTTCTTGAGACTTATAAGTGGAAACTGAGTAAAAAGTAAAAAGTAAAAAGTAAAAAGTAAAAAGTAAAAAGTAAAAAGTAAAAAGTAAAAAGTAAAAAGTAAAAAGTAAAAAGTAAAAAGTAAAAAGTAAAAAGTAAAAAGTAAAAAGTAAAAAGTAAAAAGTAAAAAGTAAAAAGTAAAAAGTAAAAAGTAAAAAGTAAAAAGTAAAACGTAAAAGTAAAAAAAAGTAAAAAGTAAAAAAGTAAAAGTAAAAAAAGTAAAAAGTAAAAAAGTAAAAAGTAAAAGTAAAAAAGTAAAAAGTAAAAAGTAAAAAGTAAAAAGTAAAAAGTAAAAGTAAAAAGTAAAAAGTAAAAAGTAAAAGTAAAAAGTAAAAAGTAAAAAGTAAAAAGTAAAAGTAAAAAGTAAAAAGTAAAAAGTAAAAAGTAAAAAGTAAAAAGTAAAAAGTAAAAAGTAAAAAGTAAAAGTAAAAAGTAAAAAGTAAAAGTAAAAAGTAAAAGTAAAAAGTAAAAGTAAAAAGTAAAAAGTAAAAAAGTAAAAGTAAAAAGTAAAAAAAAAGTAAAAGTAAAAGTAAAAGTAAAAGTAAAAAGTAAAAAGTAAAAAGTAAAAAGTAAAAAGTAAAAAGTAAAAAGTAAAAAGTAAAAAGTAAAAAGTAAAAAGTAAAAAGTAAAAAGTAAAAAGTTAATAGTAAAAAGTTAATAGTAAATAGTAAATAGTAAATAGTAAAAAGTTAATAGTAAAAAGTTAATAGTAAATAGTAAATAGTAAATAGTAAATAGTAAATAGTAAATAGTAAATAGTAAATAGTAAATAGTAAATAGTAAATAGTAAATAGTAAATAGTAAATAGTAAATAGTAAATAGTAAATAGTAAATAGTAAATAGTAAATAGTAAATAGTAAATAGTAAATAGTAAATAGTAAATAGTAAATAGTAAATAGTAAATAGTAAATAGTAAATAGTAAATAGTAAATAGTAAATAGTAAATAGTAAATAGTAAATAGTAAATAGTAAATAGTAAATAGTAAATAGTAAATAGTAAATAGTAAATAGTAAATAGTAAATAGTAAATAGTAAATAGTAAATAGTAAATAGTAAATAGTAAATAGTAAATAGTAAATAGTAAATAGTAAATAGTAAATAGTAAATAGTAAATAGTAAATAGTAAATAGTAAATAGTAAATAGTAAATAGTAAAAGTAAATAGTAAATAGTAAATAGTAAATAGTAAATAGTAAATAGTAAATAGTAAATAGTAAATAGTAAATAGTAAATAGTAAATAGTAAATAGTAAATAGTAAATAGTAAATAGTAAATAGTAAATAGTAAATAGTAAATAGTAAATAGTAAATAGTAAATAGTAAATAGTAAATAGTAAATAGTAAATAGTAAATAGTAAAAGGTGAAAAAGTGAAGTATCTATTTTATATTTTCAAGATCCATTCCAAATATCTCTTGTACTTTATAAAAACGGATAATTGCCACATTTAGTGTGGCAGATGTGATGTAAATAAAAAGTTTTCATTCCACTTTTCGAGAAATATCTATTTCTAAACGACCAAAGTTTTTCTACAGCTCGTTTAGTAGCAAGTTGCGAGTGTTTGACCGCTCGTAAATGGAGCAATAAAGAAGTTAGGGATTCTCGTCATTCTTGTCATAAGACATTGGAAGACATTCATAAATCCCAGTTATATTACTGTAAGTATTTGAAGAAAAACTAATATTATCTCTATAAAAATTTTATGGCAAACGTTTAATTTAAAATATCTAGTGCTTCGACATGCTATATAAACTATGAGGGCTACATTTTTCATTTTAAGCAGTATTGTTATTAGAGCAAAACACTTGTCACATAATGAATATGTCTTTATTTTGTACAAAAAACATCCTTATGATGACGTTATTTCAAAAATAGTACACCATTTTGAAGTTTCTTTGTACTTGTTAAACTTTTGACACCAATTTCATTGGTTTACCGCAACTGTCCCATAGCTGTTGCTCTGCGAACAAGTCGTGAAAACTCCGAAATGCTGAAACAAAAGGCAGGAAAGACGGAAAGAAAATGCGTTTTGTTGAGAAAATGTTCACTCTACATGCCGGAAAACTTTTCCCGAAAACAAACAACAACCGAAACGAATGTCAGCAGGTTTCCAGGGATATTTTCCCAGTTGTTGACGCGATTTTTAGTCCTCGCCATCGCTCATAATACGTAGGCTCTTTGTCTTGTTTTCTTCCTTGCATTTTTCATCCGTTTTAAGCAGAAGGTAAAAGCAGGAACAAATTGTTGTGTGGATGTAAAGTGGCTTTTTAGTTTTTAGAGAAAATAGAAGATTACCAAAACATATGGTATCTTTTGGTAATCTTTCTTATGCATGTTTCTTCGTTATGTTAAACCTGTTTTTTGGGGGGGTTTAACCTAGGGTTAATTTTCCTGGTTAACTACGTGTAGTTTTCCTTCAAAACCTAGGTATTTTCCCGTTAATTTATGTATTATGCAGACTACTTTAAAAAAACGTTGTTGTATACACTATATTTGATAGCAATTAAACTTTTAGCTCCGTAATCGAACCCGCGATTTTTAAATTCATTGTAGCCAACCATGGAGATATTAGGCGCCGAGTTGACTAACTGGAATTTATATTTCGCGCTGGAATTCAGGTGGTAGCTCTGCTGCAAAAAATGCCTAGTTGCCGCATTTATTTATTTATTTTCTGACATTGTTATTCGTTTTGACAATTTAGTTTTGTATTACGAGTTTTTGGTTTAAATAGTGTTGTGAGACGTTAAGCTTAAAAATGTTCACTACACTGAAAAAAGGGATCTCTCAGTCGAAATGACTATGACTTTGACCCAAAAGATTGGCGCTTTTCAATAGGGCCAAGAACGACGTTTCTTTGCCCAAAGCATTAACTATCTTTTCATAAGCTTTAAAAAATTACTTTAGAGAATAGAACAATCTATCAGTCCAAAGTATTTCACTCTTGACCCAAAATGAATATGCAAAAAAGTTCTTGCTACAAGAACAATAGTCTCTTTGATCCATGCAAAAATTCTTGATTGAAAAGGGACATTTCTTGATTAAAGAGACACTTTTCTTAAACCAATAACGAATACTATTGACTCGACTAAAATTTATTTTGATCTAAGAGAAGTCTATACATCATATACAGGCATATTACGAAGTATATTATTTTCTGATAAATTTATGTTTTCCTGGTCTGTAGTAAGTAAAGTGATATTATTTTCCTCGATAGTAGTTATTTCTGCTTCTTCACTCCTTGGTATTTTTTGGGGTGGTTCATCACTCAATTACAAATTACAAAGAAATGTTACATCACGATTAATCAAAGTAAAGCAAATAAATTATTAAAATTATAAGCTTTGGTCACATTTTGAATTTTTTAATACGACGACTTGAAATTCTAAAATTTTTGTAAGTAATTGCATAAAAAATCGATACCTATATTCTTATTCTATCTATAATCACACATGCATTATCTAAACAGGTGCATTAGGTAAATGTCTCTTACCTTTAAATATAGCAAATAAATGCTCTAATTTCCATTTTTTCAGAAACTCCTTTAAAGAATCCATATATCCTAAAATTTGTCCATAAAAATTGACAAATGCATGTTAATAACGATCACTAATTTGTTATACGATATGCGTTTAAAAAGCAAATTATGCAAAATTCCAAGTGGAAAATTCCAAGCAACAAAACCCGTGCGTACTATGATGTACGACTGATCGGACTGCCGACTGATTGTATATACCGTCCTTCGTCATCGTCTTTGCGTGTCGTTATTATTTTTGATCAAAAGAGTATTTAGCTATTGGAAAAATGGCCATGTTTCTTGAATGAAGAACTTCCTAGCGTATTTTTCTTATTATCTTAAAACAAAGTAACTTGCACTTGGTTGAATGAAAATAGATTCAAGAGAAATTTTTGAATTTTTCAAGAGAACCAGTTTTCTTGAGTTAAGAGAGTTTTTCTTCAGACAAATTATTTTTTTACGCTAAAATAAATTCTCTTGTCACTATTTTTTTTTTCAAGAACGATGACGACTTTAGTTCAAGTCTATCTTTTTTATCAGTGTAGCAGACCTTACAGTCGAACATTGTTCTTTTTAGAACATCTTTTAGTGCGAAGTGTACAAGATAGCTTAATAGCCGTAAAAAACTCATCGCAAATTTATTAGAATATTTTGAATGGGAAAGTGGTAGTAATGGTCCTTTATGTCTTTTAAGTGCCGTTAAGAAGGTGAGTTTTGTTGATGTAAAGAATAACTTATTATTTTTCTTTCCTAAAATATTTTGATTAAAAGAAAAAATATAAAAGTGGACAACGCTGTGCCGGTCAAGCTTAAACACGTGACTAAAGCTTATTTGGTATGAACTGTATATCTACCAGGGTTGGCATGTAATTTAAATCATTATTTAAATCGTGATTTTTTAAATTTTAATCATTAATTTAAATCAAAAAAAAAATAATTTTATTAAAACTTTATTATAAATAAAAAAATAACTGTAAAAGTTATAAAAATGTGTCCTAGAAAACTATAAAAAATATTTCTGTAAAAGATAACAGATAATAAATCGAAAAGTAATTGTAAATGTTATAAAACTACGAGTATATAAAAATATCTATTCATCAATTTAAATGTTGAACCGATTTTTTCGAAGTAATTTCATGTGAATCCATTAGACCGCTAAACGCGGGGATTTATGTTAAAATTTATGTATAAGTGACAAAAATTCGCTGTTCGAATACATATCATTCGCAGTCTAGTGCAGAACTAGGTTCTTCTGATATAGAGACTATATCTTCATTCCCGAGAATCTATAATAATCGTTGTCTGGAAATATGTTGTTTTATTTTTTTTTTGAAATGGTTGTATTTTTCCAAATTCTTACCGACATTTTGATCTGCAGTAAATATTTTACACTTTGACATTAGATAATACTAATTTCATTCTCGACTTAAGAATATTTCCGAACAATAGTGTATTGTTTTATTAGGAGTAAAAATTATACTTTTTTTGATGACCTTTGAAGGACCATCGTAAAGCTATTCCGACGTTACAAGGAAGCACAAAAAGTACATTTTTACTCCTAATAGAACATACATACTATTTTTTTAAAACATTACAAATCATTTTTAATCAATTTCAAACATTGCAAATAATATAAACAGTAATCGAGCAACAATTTGTACACTCGTTGAATTTGACACTTAATATCAGTCTAAGAATATATTTTTGTAGTTTTGTGCTTAGGCGTAACAGTGCTTTACTTTTATACCTAGGCGTTAAAATGACAAAATTTAATACTTTTGAGACGTTTGAAAAAAAATCCTTTTGATCTGAAGCGAGCGACTTTTTGCGAAATATATTGGTGACCGATGTGGAAAAATGACAAACGCACCCTAGAATTATTAATGTTATCGATAACGGGCAGAGTTATAAAGATTTAGCCATTTAGGATAGGACTTTAATTTGAAAGAAGTCCTAGTCATTTGGAAATCCGATTTAAATATTGTTTTGAATTAAAATCAAAAAAATCTGATTTTAATAAAAAAAGTCTGATTTAAATTAAATAAATCTGATTTTTTTGATTTTTTTAAAAAAATCATGATTTTTTCCAACCCTGATATCTACTAATAAACAAAAAAAATACGAATTTCATAAAAGTTTCAAATCAAAAACAAAATTTAAATTTAGAATTAGTCGATCTCGTTTTAAAAAGCAATTCTCGTAGTGTTATTCGCGATCCCAACCAATATTGTATCGGTAAATAATTCTGATTCATCGGTAAACATTGGCAACGTCAACCGCCCCAATTCGAATTAGTTCAAAAGTGACCGTAAACAACAATAATGTGGGGGGGCAAGTCGATCGCGCTTAATTAGCCAAATTGTCGAAAATACATTTGGAATATGTCAAAATTAGAAAAAGCGATCGGGCGTGCATAGATCCGGCCGCAAAGCACGTCAAAATATCCGTCCGCAGAGGAATGTAGCGTTAATTACGAAAATATTCGAAATAGTTATTTATATTTTATATGGACGATGGGTTCGGTTGAGCGTTATATAAATCGCAGATAAACCAATATTGACGTGGTTGTGTTTGTTCGGTGCACATTAGGCATTTCTAATATAACAAAGTACAGATTTAATTTCATTAACTCTTGTTTATTTCAGTGCGTGTACCTGCTAGGTGCACGTGTAATTTCTGGCAAATAAATAACAGTTGATCAGGGTCAGATTGTCGTCTCATCGCACTCAGTGATAAGGTGTTCTAGTGTTTCCTCATTTTTCCCACATAATCTTTATTCGCCGTTGTTTCTAAGCTTCAAACTACTGAGGTGTTCGTTGAGGGGACAGTGTCACAAATTACCTATAACAGATGCGAAAGAAAGCGACTGCATCGGAAACCGCTCGGCAAACCCGACACGCCTATTGAGTGGTGTAAATACACCAGTCGTTTAGTCCGGAAACCTATGCTGTGTCGTATTCGCTTGCTGGAATGATATAGTGCGTGGTTATATGTTTCTTTTTAAAAACGCGTGTAGGATTTTTGTTGAAGTTTTGAACTGTTATTTCTAAGTTTTGGTAATTTGTATATCTTATTTGAAATGGGATGCAAATGTGTTTATTTATAAGGAAAAAAAGATATTATAGTATAAAAAATTAATTTATTTAACAAAATTTAATTAAAAATGTGACAAAATAGTTACCTTTCTATTGGTTCTATCGGACTTTTTTCGACTATATAAATCTTTATTTGTAAACTTTAATACATCAAATATTTTCAATCTAATAAATCATTTAATGATGTAAATAAGAGGAAATTTCTCACAAGGGTGGTCAAATTTTATAGTTTTCATTATATCATACTCGAAATTATTCGAGTATCATACTCGAATTATAACTCGAAATTATTTACCCATTTAAAAGCCTTTGTTCATGAAAGTGGAAAAATTTGTTCATTTTATTTACAGGCTGGAAAAATTATTTATATTAAATTTTGATGAGTTTTGCACTGAAGAAAACATTCAGAGGCTGTTTGATATAATGAAAACTATAGAATTTGACCACCCATGTGAGAAATTTCCTCTTATTTACATCATTAAATTATTTATTAGATTGAAAATATTTTATGCATTAAAGTTTACAAAAAATAAAGATTTATATGGTCGAAAAAAGTCCGATAGAACCAATAAAAATGTAACTATTTTGTCACATCTTTAATTAAATTTTGTTAAATAAATTAATTTTTTATACTATAAATATCTTTTTTTTCCTAATCTCCTACGAGCTGATATAATATGACGAGCAATCTATTAAATTACTGTGAGATTATACAGAAAAGTCCACAGACTTCGAGACAGGAAAATCAAGTCCATTTAGTTGCTATAGCTATAAAAAACTAATTTTTTAAGGTGTGAAAATTGCGACACACGCTAAATGGACATGATTTTTCGTATGTCTCGAAGTATGTGGACCTTTTTGTATGCCTCGATAACATATTGGTGCAGATTATTTTCACCCAAACAAATAATAACCCAAACTATACATTGATGCGAATTGTCTATGAACTCTTTCTGAAGGTCACAGAAACCTGAACGCGTAATTCGGTGTTCTTTCGCATCTGTTATAGGTAATTTGTGGTGTTGTTGTGTGACCTGAGCTAGACCTTCGACTGTGTGGACCATGGTATCCTCCTTAAAAAGCATCATAGCATATCATTTTTCGCCAAAGAGTGTGGAACTGCTGAGGTCTTACTTAGAAAATAGATGTCAAAAGGTAAGGATGGGGGGTGTGGTGTCTGGGGAGACTGTTGTAAACATTGGGGTTCCTCAGGGCTCCATACTCGGTCCGGTTCTCTTCCTAATCTATATAAATGATTTACCAGCTAGTGAGGCTTCTGCAAGTTTTACTTTGTTCGCAGACGACACTACAATTGCCTGTAAGGGTGAAACACTCGAGGAATCTTTGGAGGGTTCCGGGAGAGCGCGGTCGAGAGCTAGTGATTGGTTTCATGCGAAAAAATTAGTGTTAAATACAGAAAAAACCAAGCAAGTAATATTCTCAATGAGAAACACTCACGTTTCCAGGGAACAGGTAAAATTCCTCGGGGTTTGTCTGGATCCGAGGCTTCAATGGGGCGGGCACGTTGACGCGGTTTGTGGGAGACTGAGCAGCGGCCTATTCCTTCTGCGAAATTTAGCTAACAATGTGTCGCAAAACTCAATGAAGCTCGCTTGCTTCGCCTTATCCATAGTCATATTTCATATGCCATCCAAGTATGTATATATATTACAGAGACGGGCCGTAAGGCTACTAGTTGGTCTTGGGTATAGAGAGGATTGTCGGACCGCTTTCCGGGTTCTGGGAATACTGACATTGCCATCTCTTTATATTTATCGCAACGTACTAGATTGAAGGAATATTTTTTAAGAAATAGACTCATGCACAACTCATAGCGAAGATCGTGACTATAATACACGAAACAAAAATAACATTGTAACAGATTACTGGCGTCTAAGAAGGTGTCAGGATGGGCCGGGGTATTGGTCTATCAAATTTTATAACAAACTGCCTGTATGTTTCAAAAATTTATCAAACAAGAATTTAAAATTAAATTGAGGACATTTTTAACTGAAAATGCGTTCTACTCGCAAGACGAGTGTAGCTATGATATCTTTTAATGTGTTTGTGCTTTGAGAATGTTAATGTGTAAATCTTAACTGTAATGTTCTATATTTATTATACAGGGTTGTTCACCACATACGACACGGAGTATTGTAGCTAAACGATGAGATTTTTACAAATTGTAAGCTTTGGGTTCGATGAAGGACTATTAGAGCTACAATTTAAAAATAATTTTACAAGATACAGAGTGTCCCAAATAAGTAAAAAATATCAAAGTTGTATTTTTTTAAATGGAACACCCTGTATATTATTACATTTTTAGTTTCTACGATTAATATAAAGGTAAATTTGATTAAGATTTATTATACTTAAACCTTACCGTTTTTTGAAATATTTTCAATTTTGTGAAATTGCAGTAAAATTTTAAGGCTTCATTTCTCCAAAGGGTATCAAAGTTTTTAATACTAAATATTTACTGAAGTTTATTTACTGATCAGTTATTGTGTTGCAATAATAAAATAATACTACCTTATACAGAGTGTCTAAAATTATTTTAAATAATTATTAGCTTCAAACGGCAATAACTTGTTTAATTTAAATGGAACACCCTGTATATTTTACGAGAATCGGATGCACAATTTAATTGTCTATCAAATTATATTATACCATTTTTTACCTATCTCTTTAAGTTTCCGTAGAAAATGCATTTTCTTGTAATTTAGAACTTATTTATCAATATACCCATGGACTATTGACATTTTAGATTCTTTTTAAAGATGTACCAAATTTTTAAAGAGTACATATACTAATATTGTCGATATTATAATCGAATTTCATTAAAAAATAAAAAAAAACTGTTTAAATATTTGTTAAAGAGGTCCAATTAATATGATTCCAGTATTCAAACTACATTAACTGAGTGTTTGCGTTGATTAATAATAATTGCTCCAAATACTAAAATACTGAATTTTGTATGGGCATTAGACAGTGTGATAAAAAGTAACACCTTAAAAATGATATCTCATTTTTTAATAAATGCTTATTTATAACAACAAAGACTTTAATTTGATAACTTATTATTATATTGATTTCTAACTCAAAAATCCACATTTATTTATAATAATTTATTAACGAACACAATTAAGTATGCCATTAATTAGTATATGGGCGGAAATAATGGTGTTATATTTAATTAATGGTATAGTCTTTTAAAAGATTTAAATAGTTTTCTTTTTTGCATACAAACGGGCTAGTAATATTATCGTTTTGCTAAAAACGATAATATTACTAGTCTGTACATTGTACATTTGTTGCTTTAAAACAATCTAAAATGTCAATATTCCATGGATATATTGATAAATGAGGTCTAAATTATAAGAAAATGCATTTTTCTACGAAAACTTGAAGGATAGGTAAAAAATGGTATAATGCAATTTGATAGACAATTTAATTGTGCATCTGATTCTCCTAAAATATACAGGGCATTCCATTTAAATTAAAGAAGTTATTGCCGTTTGAAGCTAATAATTATTTAAAATAAATTTTTAGACACTCTGTATAAGGTAGTATTATTTTTATTATTGCAACACAATAACTGATCAATAAATAAACTTCATTAAATATGTAGTATTAAAAATATTGATAACCTTTTAATTTACCGTTAATGATATTACATTTTTTTAAAAGTTGCTATCAGACTTGGATCAAAGCAAATTAATAAAATTGTTTTTATCTCATCAAGGAGGCCGAAATCGACAAAATATCAAAAGGCAACTTTTAATCGGCATTAAACTGCTTACACTATTTCGCTAACAAGAGAAAAAAATCAGTGGCGTACAAGCTTCTTTTATAAAAATATTCCAGTGATAACCCATATGCACGTTCCTGGTGAATATTTTTGACATTTTTTTACCCTAAAAATTTCATTCGAATCACTCAAAGTACTTGGAAGAAAGTTATAATAAAGCTAAAAAATATTAAGACTTTAACACCCTGTAGCTATGAAACAAAGCAGAATCGGACCTGTGTTGATATGAAAAATAAATCTTATTTTTACGTGAGGAATCTTCCCTCGAGGTATGGCACATGTTTTTTGAAACACCCTGTATAATTTTTGACCCACCCGCGTATGTGCGAGAGATAGACTTAAATTTTTGCCCTTTTATTGATAGTTTAATGTCAATAAGAATATCAAGAAAAATTTCCGAGAAACTCGAAACAAACCTATGTAGGTATTTAAATTTCTTCCCGAATCTGTATATCTCATCGTTTCACCTACATAGCCGCTTGTTAAATTCTAACAAAACCTTCACAATTAAAACAGGAAAAATCATCGCAGCAAGGCAGACGTATGTAGGGGCTCATTACAATTCACGGCGCTCAATCTATTATTTACATATCATTTGTTTGCCTTTCGCGAGGCAAAATAAAGCAACCGAAGAAAAGGAAAGCGAGCGACTGCTAGCGTACGCGGCCCGAACTTATTATGAGTAACGACGTTCTTAGACATGGTAATAAACAGAGGAGAACGTTTCCAGAATGTAATACAGGCAGCCGGCGAAAGGAAATACAAGGCTAGATAAAGGTAAATAATGTAGTTTAATGGCTTCTTATATTTATTTACAAAATATTACCTTCTAATGAAGTCGAAGGTAAGATTCAATGAAATTTATTTTAAATTGGAAAAAAAAACTAATAGACGTGTAATAAATAATTAAAAATTTTAACATACTCATCACTTTATTAAAATTAATAAGAAAAACAATTTTAGCTTGAAGCCGCATCAGCTTTTTTCATCAGGTTTCAGTTTTCTTTGAGGTCACTAAATCTTGCAATAATACCAAGTTTCCTTCAAAAAGGCAAATAGTTTAGGTCTTTCCCTTGTTGAAAAAATGTTGATTAGGGAGCTATTGAGATCAAAATTAGTTTTAAATTGGGACAAATGTTCACATGAGATGGAGACTGCCAGGACACAATGACATACCTCACGAAATGGACAGGGAGAGCATCGTAACAAATATTCGTGTGAGAATTTATACTGACCGATCATAAACCTATTAAGATGGTTCCTTTCGATTTATCGTAGTATATTTGCAGTGAAATGTGCCCGGTGGCGTAGAGGTACAGGCTCTCTTCTACCAATCTCAAGGTTGTGGGTTCGAATCCTACACCCGGCATTTCATCAGCCGACTATTTTTATTAAAATAAAAATAGTTTAGGTACCTAGGTCGACTCCGCCTTAAATGAGTACTTGGGATTCACCTCCTGAGGTAATAATAGGCGGTTGAAGCGTAGTGCTAGCCACATTACCTTCCTTGTATACCGAACGGCTCTAGCATGGCAAGCTGTACCTTGCTATTCCCAAGGCGTTAAACGCTATATACGGGAGCTATTATTATTTATATTTGCACCTTCAAAGAAAATTCTTTTGATGTTCCAGGGCTTATTAGGGAAATCAAAAAGGTCCCAGTCTAGCTGAATTAAGTACCTAGTTTACCAGATGCTATAAGAGTATACGTATTTTCTAGAAATGCCATTAAGATAGTCAATTTCCAGCAATATCACCATGACTAGGAATCTAAATAAAAGGAATAGAAGAGCCAAAGCAAAACTACTCTAAATATAAAATTACAGATTGTAGAGCACCTGGTTGGATACAGTCTCTCCACACAAGAAAGGTTTGAAAGAGAGTCGAAGAAATAAGTATATAAGAGCCTCTGTTATTACCAGCAGTTTCAGCTCTTCTCTAATTACAATTAACCAATGCACAACTTGAACTAGTATCTGTGACTGAACCATCTGTATAGATTATTCGATTTTAAGAATATTTCGAGGTCAACCTGGTGAACTCTGATCTGATGAAGCCATGAGTAACTGATGTTAATCCAAAGACACTAAAGACAGCATACCGCTGTGCTATTTTTTATGTTTAAGACAGTATATACAAAAATAATTTATTCATAAATTAATTAAAGGATAGAAAAAATACCGAAATGCATTAAATTAAGCACTAACGTATCATAATAAATATATTCTAGAAAATATTAATCTATTGCCTGTCTTATACAGAAAATGTCTTAATTCAATGCAGATTTTTTTTGAGCACTGCATACATTTTACTCTTTTGTACAACACACATCGATAATGAGTGTTTTTTTTATAAACTCGGTGGATATTTATACCAGGCTGTTCGTATTGTCAGAAAATTTTCGAAGTGGTTTATCGATCTTCGTTTGGAAAGAAAGATAGATAATCAAATTTCATGCCATCTTTTTGAAAAGACGAGAAATCAGAATATTCTACATCCATTCCTTCAATTTTCAGTGTATCTTCTAACTCATAGCATTTTCGCTAAACTTTATACCGCCGTCATTTTGATTTAAAATATTTTAGGCCCAGTGGTCAAGTCTTGGGACATTAAAGAGTATAAGATTCGGAAGTTGCTCATAACCAACTTCACCGGGAAAACCATCGGAAATAATATTTTTACTTCCTGTAAATAATATTAATAGTTACATGTAAAATATTCGACGGTTTTGTATATTTTAATAAATTATGGTCTGGATTGTTTATGTCAGATTTTATTTTAAGAAACCTTGATGATTTATAGGTTTTAAAAGTACCGAAATTAATTTTAAATTAATTTTGAAACATGTTTTCTAATTATTTATAGGTCGTCTTTAAGAAAGCAGTGGGCTGAAAACATCTAAAAATTTGCATTTTAATGTCTCCATTAGAATAGTTAATTTTTAAAAAATACCCATATCTGACAGTCAGGAATATTTTTGTGTTTGTAGAAATATTTTTTGAAAATAACAGTAGTATAATTTTTATACTGCTAGTTTAGAAAATATGAAGGAAAGTATTTTTAATTAGTTAACCACATAAAACAGAATTATTATTAAATTTTACTTATCTACTCATTGGCATGTTTGACTTGAGACATGGTTAAGGGGTATTGTATTTATTATTGTCTAAATAATTGGTATTGCTATTTTTTGTAAACGTCACAGCGTTGATCAAACAGAGATTAGTTTGACAGTGGTATTTTACCAGTAAAACCACTTTGACTAACCGACAAAAAAAAATAACTTTTTAACAGTTTTATAATGGGTAATTTTTAACAGTTTTATATTGGGTAATACAAGATTGTTAACTATTTATTTATATATTTTTATTTATCGTATGGCTCATATACATGCAAGAAAAACCAGACACTTAAACATAGACATAAAATAAACTACAATGTAAATGAAAACATTACAATGTAAATATAAAAAAAATCAAGTATAATATAAAAAGACAACATAAAAAAACGTATTTACGAATACTGTATATTAACATCTAGATGCCCTATCCATTCCAAAGCTGATGGAGAAGCCTCCAGAAAGTCCCTCCAGTCTTCACCATAAGCGCGTAGGTTGCACTCTCTAGTTATGTGATGGATGGTTTGGTGAGGGGATCCGCAATCACATTCTGGGGAAGGTATTTTTCCCCACTTATAAAGGGAATCCGTACATCTTCCATGGCCAGAGCGTATCCTATTCAAAGTTGACCATGTTTTCCGGTTTAGATCGGTACCCGGTGTCTGGCAATAGTTATGTTTGAACCAGGAATATAGGTGCGCATCGACCATTTCTCTCCATAACTGAAGCCACTGTTCTCGAGAATTGTAGTTACTGCTTTTTAGTTGTTCAGCTGTTCGCAAAGGTGGATTCCTCGACTTAAGTCTATTCACCTGTAAAGCAGGAAGTGTTTTATGAACAGGTAGCGTTGGGGTAGCTATTATTTTATCAAATTCTCTAAGAAGAGCCTCGTTTCTGCGTAGATTTGGAGGTAGGATGTTACTCAGAACTGGAAGCCAGTAACTAGGTGTGCATCTGATTGTCCCTGTAATCAGCCGCATGGTGTTGTTCAGCTGTCTGTCTACGAGATTTGTGTGGTGGCTATTCAACCACAGGGGTGCACAATACTCTGCCACACTGAATACCAGACCAAGGGCGGAGATCCGAAGTATTGTTGCTTTTGCACCCCACGAAGTACCACAAAGTTTTTGTATAATGTTGTTTCGTGTTCTGATTTTCCCAGCAACATTTTCTAGGTGTTTTCTTCGAAATGAGAGTGTACGGTCTAGAGTAATCCCCAGATATTTTGGATATTTGTTATTACTCAGAGTGGTGCTACCAAACTGGACGCTTATTTCAGTATTCGCCAGCTTGTTATTAAGATGGAAGGTAGCCACTTCTGTCTTATTTGCATTGGGTTGAAGTCTCCATTTTATAAAATAGGCATTCAAGGATGCGAGATCCTTTGTAAGCGTTTCTTGGGTTTGATATAGCGATTCATATTCCGTTGCTATGGCTATATCGTCTCGTAAAACAAAATTTTCTAGATTGCGTATCTGGTAGGTCAGAGATGTATAAGTTGAATAAGAGAGGGGCGAGAACGGAGCCTTGGGGTAAGCCGTTGTTAAGTTTTTTAGGTTTACTTGTGCTCTCTCCCTGAAATACTTGGATATATCGGTTACTTAGCATGTTGTTGATAACTCGAGCTATAGTTTGACAAGGAAGTGCTTTAAGTAATTTATAAACCATACCATCTCTCCAGACTGTGTCGTAAGCGGCTGTTAAATCGACAAAAGCTATGGAGGTTTTAAGCTTAAGTTGGAAATTTCCTTCAATGTGAGATGTAAGTGCTAGGACTTGGTCACAGCAACTGCGTTTAGGAATGAAACCTGCCTGTTCAACTGGAATATGGTCTAAGATACCATCCTTTATTCTATTGAAAATAAGTCGTTCTAGGAGCTTATGGGTACAACTAAGAAGGGCTATGGGTCGATAATTCTGAGGTTGATCTTTAGATTTTCCTGGTTTTAACACAGCTATTATTTTAGTTTTCTTTAATTCCTTTGGAATGTTGCCGGTTGATAAAATTCTCGAGAAGAAACTACAAAGCCACTTGAGGGCAGGGTTTCCAGCGTAAATAAGGAATTCTGGATGAATGTTGTCATATCCAGGAGCTTTGTTCGGCTTGATGTCTTTAATAGCTGTGACTGTCTTCAATTTCGAAGGGCTGTGAATATTCCGAGACATGGGGAGTGGTTGTTCTTAACTCCTTCAATTTCCTCTTAATCTCAATTGTGTGCTCCTTATCACGTCGAGACCTAGATGTCTCAGCTATATAATTTGCAATTTGATTAGCTGATATTTGAGAGCTTGGCCTATTTTGTCTTGTTGAACTTCCTCAATTACGTAGAAGGATCCAGGCCTTCCTACTAGATCGATGGAAGTCTATGTTAACTATTTAAGTACTTTTTTACTTTAGTAGAATAATTGGCAAAAAAGCTATTATACCAACCATTTTGTTTGTCCCTTTTCTACTTTAAAACATTGTTCCAAAAAAGCAAAAGTAAAGTAAAAAAGGACATTAATCCCATTGCCACGTGACAGACGTGGCGCTCTTGCACATCTGCACCATCCGAAATAACGTTGTCCTAGGACGGAAAAACACCCCTCTTCAATCCTCCACTTTAGCCCTCTGTCAGGCTCATAGATCGATTATGGCCTCAGAGAAATAAGTAAACAGAGAGAAGTCTGAATTATTTCTCCATACAATAGGTAATTATCTTTATGTTTACGTTTAGTAACGTTAACACGTATTAAAAGAATATGAATTGGACACTGACGAGTACGATAAACATACACCTTAAAGTGTGTTTTAATGTTCAATCTATTTTGTGCTAGTACGCCTATTTTGATGATTTTTAAACAATTTATACTTAAATTATTTGACTTTTTAGCATTTTTTTTAAATAAAAATTAAAGTTCGCATCTGTCTGTCAATTGTAGAATTGTGGAATGATTTAACAAACTAAGGAGTTAATGTTAAATCATTCCACCACACCATCAAGTTAAATTTTTTCTCGATAATTTGTTTTTTGGTTAATCTCATTAGCTTTATTGTTATTAGAGATGTTCGTATTTGAAGAAGACAGTTACGATTTAAAAAATGCCTTTGCTTTTGGTCCTCATTATCAAACCTATGAAACTGAGTTTATCTTTTTTTCTAATGTCTATTACTAGTCTAGTCTATGTCTATTACTAGTCTAGTCTATGTCTATTAGTAGTCTCTAGTAATGTCTAGAGTTAATCACATAGAAGGAGGATATATCCTTTAAAACAATAAGTGTCTTTTTTATTTAGAAAAACTTGTTGTTTAAAACTAAGGAATTAAACAGTTACGGAAAAGGTGATTTTCATATACAGGGTCCGTCCCAAAAGTGGCTCACCCCTGTAACTTTTTTATTTCTTCAGATAAAAAAATGAGATTTTGTATGGTATTATATGACATAAATTAGGATTGATTGGCGTATTCAATTGTTTTTGGTTATTTCCTGTTTCACTGGAAATGGCTACAACTTCTGATTTTTAACTGTCACCCTCGGTATTTTATTTTATTCGATAAAAAATGACATTCTGAATAGAACGAGACAACATATTATGTCAACTTTTGTCATATTCGTATATGGTTTATTTAAAATTGTAACATGCGGTGTGGTACCAAATTATTCTGAAAAAAATGTTTTTTCCAAATATGCTAATGAGCCACCCTTGTTCCATTTGAAAAAAATTTTGATATGATTAAAAATATGATTTGATGAGATAATCAAATCTATTTTTCCAAGGCTCTTTGATTAGTAATTAGTGTTTTTAACACAACCATAGCATTCTAGATTGAAATTTAAAATACGATTTTTTAAGCGAAAATGTCAAAAGTTGACATTATGTAATGTCATTCTATTCAGAGGTCGTTTTCTATCGAATAAAGTAAAAATATTCGAAGGGTGTAATTCAAAAATTAAAAGTTGTAGTCAGTTCCGGTGAAACAGGAAGTGACCAAAAACAATTGAATACGTCCAATCAATTCTAATTTATATCACATACTAACATACCAAATCTCGTTTTACTTACTTTGTAATTTTTTAGATACTTGTTTCTGTGACAAAATACACATCCCTGTTTCAAGAAATTTAATTACAGAGACATTGCATTGGACTACAAGCCATTGTTATTTATCTCTCTCCATATTTACTTATTTCTCTAGGCTGATGGGTCTCTGGATTGCCCGGAGGGGAACAGAAAAAGAGCATAGGCTCGTTGTGACGTCAACGTTGGCGAAGATGACGTTGGAGACGTCGACAGATGTCAAGACAGATGCTACGGAAACGAAACAGAATTTAATCTACTTCGAAGTGAAGCTGAGGGGAAGGATATAGACTACGTCAAAGGAGGAATGTAAGGAGTGCCTCGTTAAGTCGTTTTTTTTTGTCCTGTTATGAATTTGGTATTTTTAAATTTAGGGAATACTGATTTTATTTTAGAACCTTCAGTGTTAACCCTCCAGTATACGCGCGGGGTATTTTACTACTCCACATGGTTGATTTCTTTAGATATCTTGTTAAGGTAGTGTGAAAATTATATGCCTCCTCGTGTATTCTTTAACCTTAGTTTATAGGTGTGTGTGTTAGCAGATAGTCGCAATCACGTTACTAAAATTTAAGAAGTACTTCCATTGTATGTCGAGAAACCAACAAGATCTACTAAAGTACATTATCTTGAAACATTACATGAGCAAAAAAAGTTCAAAACTGGCACAGGAAGGTGTAATTTATGTCTTAGGAATCATAAAATCATGGAACGCCTCAAGTGCATTGGATGGATATGTAAAATTCAATGGCTTAGCAAACAAGGCCAAAGCAGTTTTCGAATTCGAAAATTCTGGCAAATTCTGGCTTCTTAATATTTAATGATTTACAAGTTTTTCAATGTCGATAATTGTTAAAATTTAAGATTTTTGAGATGGATCCACTGGCCTGTTACACTGCGACCTTTTTAGATCTTTTCCACAATATGTACCTACTCCTCCAATTATGAGTTACATTCTGTGGTACTATCAATTTTAAAAAGTCTAATAACTTGAAGATTGAACCCACCATAAAACTCTTCGCTCAGGCCGTTGCTCTGACATAAAATAGTGTGTTGAATTTTTACATAAAAAGATATGTATATTTCTGGCCGTAGTCTCCAAGATGCTTAGTCGTTATCAATATATTAATCAATATCTCTGTGTTCTGATGAAGCCATGAGCAGATTTTATCAGTTTGTAGATGAAACGACAGAACATATTTTCTGTCAGTGCGACAGCCTGACAAATGTGCGGTTTTTTGTATTAATCAATGATAAGCCATTGACAAAGAGCTATATGGAGGGTTCAGTCTCCAAAATTCTAGCCTTTCGAAGACTCCTTTGAAAAGAATTCGACTAGGAAATGTAATCTAGAGATGGCAGCTAATTGGCAGCATACTAATATATAATATATAATTTTCTTCTTCTTCTTGTCGTCAGTTACTTGGAGACACTAGCGGTAAAAAAAATTTCACTTGGAGCGGGCCAGATGTTACGGCACTATATAATACTATATCCAGTGACTTACGCACCATTAAATCTTGGTGCGATTCTAATCTCCTATGCCTCAACCTATCAAAAACTAAAGTTTTATCATATAAAAGTACTATACAACATTTTGTACTTAATAACACCACTATTGACGTCGCGGACTCTGTAAAATTCTTCGAACTTGTTGCAAACAACTCGATATAATGAGATCAGTTTCTAAGGAACTCAACCTCTGGAATAGTCTATTATGCCCTTTTTGAGTCGCATCTTCGTTATGCTCTTTCATTCTGGGGTACTTGTTGCGCGACAGAATTTGATCGTATTTTCAAATTACAATAGAGAGGAGTTCGATATTTATTGGGACTGAACAGTAGAACTCACTGCCAGAATTTCTGTAAAAATTTCAAAATACTGACTCTTCCTTCTTTATTCATTTTTGAATCTGTTTGCTTAATCCGCAAGCACATATCTGATATTCCCGAAAGGCGACCTATACTATCCACGTTTATTTTGTCTTCTGCAATGTATGTATGTATGTTCTATTTGTGATTTTAATGACGTATATTTTTTTGGAATTGTATAATTTGTATTGTATGATATTTGTTATTATTTGTATATTTTTTGTGCTTTTGTTTGTTTTTTTGAATGCTTTGTCGATGAAGCTATTTTGGCTTTTTGTACAATAAAGCTTTATTTGGATAATGCTAATCGAAAAGGACCCAAGCGCCAAACTGTGATTTTGAGATATTGCCTTCTAACGTACGAGCTCTGTCTCTCTTTGTTGAGCTATCAAGAAAAATGTATCCACAATTTATGACAAAATTGATTTAAGATGAGTACAAGAACGAATTGACAAAATATAGCTTCAAACTTTACACATCTTAATAAACATTATATAATTTAATTAATTTAATTAATAAACATTTGGCGCATAATTCTTTTTTAAGAAATGCCGGAGTACTGTTATTAATTTTAAAAAAGAACCAAGTTTTTGGTTATTTGTAAGTAACTGTTTACTCTGTAGAAGAGAAGTCTCCTTTATCCGTCGTTTCGAAAATTATATTTTCCCAAGCAAGTTCTTGGTTACTTGTAACCAAAAAGAAAATCTACAACATGGTTTACGGTGTTTTCTATTGCAGATTTGTTTCTCTGTTTGTTCTGTAGAATAGAAGTCTTCTTTATCCATTGTTTCAAAAATTATATTTTCCCAAGCAGCCAACACAATACTTTTCACTAATTCCTATGTTTACCCTTGTTTTAGACTAATAATAATAATAATACCTTTCTTTTTTATAATAAAAGTAATACCTTTCTTTTTTATAATAGTTTTGTAGTTTTAATATGAAAAGCACGCGGCTAAGCAAACATTTAAAGAGAATCAACAGAAAACGGACATACATATAAAAGGAATTGTCGCTTGGATCCTTTTAGACAAATTCAAAAGATTCCTACACAGTGGTGGTGTTTAGGATCCTGTTCAATAGATGTCACTGAAACACCTAATTGTAGCGTGGATCTTTTTCCACATATACATTGAACATTGCTCTGTCAGATGATGCTTCTTCAACTATCTTAGAATTGAGACGTTGGCCCGATGTTCCGTATATGAATTTCGCAGCATTCTTCTGTAGGCCCACATTTCGAAATAATCTATTTTTCTTCTGTTTGTAGTTTTCAGATAGGAAAGATCAATATGTTTAGTAATTAATTCTTTTATAATTTTCCTTATTTTGCCTTGAATCCTCAAAATTTATCAGATAAAAGTAAAAATTAAAATCCAAACCAAAGAATTCATTTTTTGAGAAAATAGAGCTGGATTTCATTAACCAATTCCGAATAGTTCACCGAATAATAATTGGAAGACCAAAAACAAACAAATTATCGCAAAGATTAAAACTCGACAAAAACAGAAATCGAAACTCCTTGGGCTCTTTTAAAGAGAGACTTCTTGGGCTCTTTTAAAGAGTTTTCTTTTAAGAGATCGAGAGGCGCTCGCTGCTGCTTGGGTCGATTGTTTCGTCTGCCGATAAAAAGCCCGTCCCATTTAGCATTAGTTTTTTATCATCCTCCGCTCACAAATTACGAAATACCGAATCCACCTAACGTCTTGCATCTAATTTATCGCCCGAAACTTTTCTTTTAATTAGTTTTACAACTAGGAACGTATCTTGAACGAAGACGACAACGAGTTCGTAGAGACAAAATTAGTGGGTGTCAGCGAAAATTTATTGTTTTTCTAAAGCTTTGAATAATGAAATTAAAGAAGGGATATAACGGTAGCTATTCATGCATGAGAGATGATCAGTTCTGTGTCTTTTTTGTTGATTTGAAATTTTGCAGATGTGTTGGGCTTTTCTGGCATTATTTTATGTTATTTTATACTAGTTCTACAATTGGGTTTTATTCAGAGGAGTAAATCTAAAAGGATATTTTGTCAGAACTGAAATTAACAGTGATGTTATGACGAATTACCGAAAAAGACTGCAAAATAATAATTTACATATATAAATACGGTAAGTAAATATATAATATACGTTCCATCTGTGGTTCCATGTAGTAAACTATAATCAATTTATCATTTCTTGCATTTTCACTTTTATCTAATACGTATTAAAAGATAACTAGTAAACGTCAATTTTACTTATGCATGTTTTTCAAGAGCTCTATAATTATAAAGTCTACTGTTTTGATTATTAAGTAAATATAAACAGTGCATTTAAGAATAAATCATTATGATAATAAAATATGTTGCCGTGCAATTGCCAAATCAATATAACTATTATAGAAATACAGATAAAAATGTCTACAGTATTAATAAGGTAACTTTGTATTGAATTGAACATCGTTTCGGTAATTCGCCAAACCAAACCAAATACAGCCAGCAATTAAGTGGGTCTCAAAATCAACTTAACAAACACTAAAGTAATATATAACAAACTAGCGGAGAGAAAAGACATTCTAATAAATAAATCAACACTGGAAATATATATATTTGGGATCTCTACTACCAGAAATCAACAGGAGAATTAAGGTAGCATGAAGTACTTATTGAAAAAACTCAATCAAATTCAAATCTAGAATGCCAATTTATCTAAAGAAGAAAACATTCGACCAAAGTGTGCAACCAATGCATGCAAAACCTGGAAACTTAAAATGGACATCATAAGGAAACTGCAGGTCGCACAATGCTCAATGGAGCGAAATATGCTGGTAATAACCAAGAGAGACTGTAGAAGATTAGAATAGAGTGCAAGGGGGGATATATAAAAAGACTGGGGGCAAAAACACGTACAAAATTCATCACAGAACTTCTATACGCTGATGACTGCGCTCTAGCTGCAAACACGTTACAACAATTACAAGGAATGTTGATCCATACCATACCGCCATTACTCGCTGACGAGTCTTTGACACGCATCAGAAGATGGTCACGCAAGGCGTTTTCTTTCATGAGCTTTTTTGTGACTGAAAAGCCCGATACGTGATGTTATCTGTCTACCGCACTCCAGACATTCAAAAATCTCATTGCTTTGTTGCCTCTTTACTTTTTGGTTGTCGCTCTTAACTGACTTTACAATTCTTCTCCATTCCGTTCTATTGTGAGCTGCCTCTTCCCACTCATTCTGCTTGTTAATTCCCTTTAAGTTTTCGTGGAAAATATCCTTGAACCTTTTGAGTTGTCCACCTGGCCTCCTCTTACCGCCTACAAGCTCACCGTAAAGCAGAGATTTTGGTATGCGGTTTTCTTGCATTCTCCATACGTGACCAGCCCATCTTAAGCGGGACTTTGTAATCATGACTTCAATACTCTCACAGTTAGCTTTTTCAAGGACCGATACATTTGAGACATGATGGAACCATTTTATTCTTAAGAGTTGTCTAAGATGTCTCTGTTGCAACTTGTTTAATGCGTTCATGTGTCGGCGGTACGGCACCCAGGTTTCGCTTCCATATAACATGGTGGGAATTATTATCGCTCGGTACACCGCAAGTTTCGTTTTTGTACTCAAGTCATGATTGTAGAAAACCCTGTCCTTTAATTTCCAGAATGCTCTTGAGGCGCTGCTAATCCTGTGCTGAATTTCAGAGTCGATATTGGCCTTTTCCGAAATCAAACTGCCGAGGTAATTGAATTCCGCTACATATTCCAACAGCTCATCTCCGATTTTTATAGCATTGTTGTGATCTTCCGGGGGAGTGCACATGATTTTAGTTTTATCGTTGTTCAGCTTAAGTCCCAAGGCCTCGTATGCCCATGTATATGTGTCAACATTTCTTGCAATTTCTGTAACGTATTTGCAACTAGAACACAGTCATCAGCGTATTGAAGTTCTGTGATGAATTTTGTACGTGTTTTTGCCTTGAGTCTTTTTATGTTGAACAGACCGCCGTCGTATCTGTATCTAATGCCCAAACCTCTCTCCTGCAGTTTGCTGTCCACTATAATGGAGAGCGCTGCCATGAATATATTGAATAGGAGAGGCGCTAAGACACATCCCTGCCTAACGCCTGTGTTTGTTAGGAAGGGATCGCTCAGGTGATCCATGATATGACACTCTTGATTTGTTGTTATTATGGAGGCTTTTACACACTGTAAGAAATCTGACCAGCCCATGAATGTTGAACACATATACCTGGACATACGAGGCTTTGGGCCTTAAGCTTAACATTGACAAAACGAAAATCATGTGCACTCCCCCGGAAGATCATAACAATGCTGTAAAAATCGGAGAGGAACTATTGGAATATGTAGCGGAATTTAATTACATCGGCAGTTTGACTTCGGAAAAGGCAAATATCGACTCTGAAATTTAGCGCCGGATTAGCAGCGCCTCAAGAGCATTCTGGAAATTAAAGGACAGGGTTTTCTACAATCATGACTTGAATACAAAAACGAAACTGGCAGTGTACCGAGCAATTATAATCCCCACCATGTTATATGGGAGCGAAACCTGGGTGCCGTACCGCCGACACATGAAGGCATTAAACAAGTTGCAACAGAGCCACCTTAGACAACTCTTAAGAATCCGGTGGTTCCAACTGTCTCGAACGTATGGGTCCTTGAAATAGATAACGAGCGAGAGTATTGAAGTCATGGTTACAAAATCCCGCTTAAGATGGGCTGGTATGCAGAATGCAAGAAAACCGCATACCAAAATCTCTGCTTTACGGTGAGCTAGAGATGTTACGGAATAGCTTTTCAATGTACCTATTACGGCCTGTAATAGTTCCACATATGAACCTATTCCAAAAACCTGTTACAGGTCCAACTCACCAATGAATGGTAGCGGCCCGCGGTATCGTTCCTATTCCGACCTGTAATAGTTCCACATATGAACCTATTCTAATCTATTCCAAAAATATGTAACAGGTCCAACGGGTCCAAGGTCTCCACAGCAGTGCTGTGCTATAAAGATGCGGAACAGGTACCCCGCCACGGCTCCCGCTGAACACGATTAGCATGCAAATAATCACCGGTTTTTTAGGGATTTGACCAATTTGCTCGATTTATTTTTTGTGACGTGATAGGGAGGAGAACTCGAAAAAGACAACCTCTAAAATTATTTTCGTTTTTAAAGTTTTCTTTATTTTTGAGTTAGTAACATTTCTAAAATAATTTCTTTTTTTTAGGTATAGACATTTTTTAACATTTCTAGTTATAATAATATACCTAAAAAAGTTTAAATATTGTCATATAGTCATGAATAGACGACGAACTAGTGCTGTTTGGGTTTTTTTCTGTCTTGAATAGTAATAAACAAATGGCTAAAATTGGTTCATAGTTGCCTAAACCTGTGTGGCCTATTGATATATCGACAGTAGCAAGGCTGTTTCTGTGGCCCTGAATAAAATAAAAAGAATTAGAAAACTATTAGAAAACAGGTATACATTTTTTCTTGATTCTGGTTTTTAATGTTAAAAAGGTTATAATAGACATTTGATTGCTTTGAAAGTCTTTAGATTCATGCAACCAGCGATACACGCAGGAACAGTGACGTTCGGAATTTCGAATCGGAATTCGGAATCGTGAACCAACGCGCGACGTCACGACAAGCGCACTCGTAACAGGTACCTCTGATTTCGGGTAATAGGTACGTGGAATAGCCGACCGATATCTATTCCGTCGGAACAGGTCCAGTCAGTGTTGCCGAAGTGGCCCAATTGGGTCACATGTGGCTCTTTTCGGCATAAAAATACTCGTTGGCTCCTCGTTGCAAAATGTGGCTCTTTCCGCTCTTTGCAAATAATAATATTACTATAATAATTCCTTTTTCTTCATAAATCATAAATTTATACATAATATCATCTCATTTTAAATTGTTTAGTCATTAAAATAAACGAATCGTTGTATCGATTATTTTATCCCTCCCTATATTGTAGTATCTGGTTGCTGCGTTCGTGTTAGCGTTTGACGTTTGACGTTTGATACGATTTTGGTGGTTTTGAACATTGTTAGGTTATGTTCAGTGTTCAGTTTAAATTTTTAACCGTTATACCTGTAATCAATAAAAATCAATAGATATCAATAAATTAATTATTATCAAAAGTCTTTACTATCAATAATTCTATTCCTTACGTATGATCAAAAGTACATAATATACAAAGATGGATAAATAAGTATCTGGTTTTTTAAAAAATACGTCATAATATACCATCATAATATACCGTCATATCCTACTCATTATGCCAACCAGTCATTCACACAGTCACCATATACCCATCTTTGTTTAACTCTCTTATCTCTCAGCATAGGCATGCATGGCCAGCGACAAATATCGATTTTTAAGTTCTAATGCTAACCTAAATTTTTAATTAAAATGCACAATTAAGCTCAGTCAAAGTATTAAGTTTTTGTTTTATTATTGTGTATATTATTGTGTTATATTTATTATTTTGTATATTTTTGTTTTATTTATTAAATTTTAGCTTGAATAATAATGTGGCTCACTTGCATGCAAATGTGGCTCGTTTTTTCAATATTGTGTGGCTCGGAAAAAAATTGTCTATCGGCAACACTGAGTCCAGTTCCATCGTAACATCTCTACGGTGAGCTTGTAGACGGTAAGAGGAGGCCGGGTGGACAACTCAAAAGGTTCAAGGACATTTTCCACGAAAACTTAAAGGGGATTAACATGCAGAATGAGTGGGAAGAAGCAGCTCACAACAGAACGGAATGGAGAAGAATTGTAAACTCAGTTAACAGCGACAACCAAAAAGTAAAGAGGCAACAAAGCAATGGGATTTTTGAATGTCCGCAGTGCGGTAGGCAAATAACATCACGTATCGGGCTTTTCAGTCACAGAAAAGCTCATGAAAGAAATCGCCTTGGGATGGATCATCCTTTGGTGCGTGTCGAATACTCGTCAGCGAGTAATGGCAGTATATGTATAGAATAGAGTGAATACGACAAAAGATCTAAGTAAAAGATGTCATCCACAGAGTCAAATCCCTCAAGTGGCAATGGTTTGGTTGCATTAAGGACGGACAACGAAGAATCAAGAGACTATTTGCTATCTAGAGGAAGACCAAACTTGAGATAGGACCATGATATTAGGAAACTGGCAGGGATAATTTGGGCCCACATACCCAATAATGGACAACAATGGGCCCAACTACAAAGAGAGTACCGAAATATGTGGAGGAAGCTACACCATAATTGAAAATGGTTGACTAAGCTGAAAATGATGATGCTGATGATGATTCCAATCTATAGATATGGACACTCTAGTTCTACGGTTTCGTCGATCAACACAATACTATACTTAACGAATTCTAAAATAGATTAGAGCAGTCAAAGGGACGAGCCGAATTGAAAATTGAAGGGTGTTAACCCAATTTATTTTCGAACGATTGGCCGTACTATAGCCGTATCGTGTTTTTTCTACCTGGCTGAACAATTAACAAGAACAATAAATTTGTCCGGAGTTTAATGAACAAAAGCACTGAAAATTATTAGGTATAATAAAATTGATATTTTAATCTATCAGGAAACTTTTTTGGGAGCAATTTTAAAATCTTGTCTTTAAAATATTCTTTTTCTTTTTTGATAAGATATTTTTAATTATTTTTTTCCTTCTCTTTAGAGTTCTTTGTTTCTGCCTTATTATATTTTTCCTCTTCTTTGTTTATTCTTTTGTTTTGGTTAATTTAGATCTTTTGTAATATTTTCTTTTTTTCTGTTTCCGCAATAGTATAACTTTGAGTTTCATAGATGTCGATTTTCGAAAGAAATCGGTACATTTATTTTATTTCGTATATTTTTCATTTTATTGATTTTATGGAAAGCACTGTTCATTAAAATGTTGTATCCTATGTTATAGGGCTTGTTTCTTTCTACAATTTCCTGTCTCACAATGCACCGTTTGTGTCCAGGAAGGGTTCATAGATCCATAGATGTCGATTTTCGAAAGAAATCAGAACATGTATATTATTTCGTATATTTTTCATTTTATTGATTTTATGGAAAGAACTGTTCATTAAAATGTTGTATCCTATGTTATAGGGCTTGTTTCTCTCTACAATTTCCTGTCTAACAATGTACCGTTTGTGTCCAGGAAGGGTTCATAGTTTCATAGATGTCGATTTTTGAAAGAACATGTATATTATTTCGTATATTTTTCATTTTATTGATTTTATGGAAAGCACTGTTCATTAAAATGTTGTATCCTATGTTATAGGGCTTGTTTCTCTCTACAATTTCCTGTCTCATAATGTACCGTTTGTGCCCAGGAAGGGTTCATAGTTTCATAGATGTCGATTTTCGAAAGAAATCAGAACATGTATATTATTTCGTATATTTTTCATTTTATTGATTTTATGGAAAGCACTGTTCATTAAAATGTTGTATCCTATGTTATAGGGCATGTTTCTCTCTACAATTTCCTGTCTCACAATGTACCGTTTGTGTCCAGGAAGGGTTCATAGTTTCATAGATGTCGATTTTTGAAAGAACATGTATATTATTTCGTATATTTTTCATTTTATTGATATTATGGAAAGCACTGTTCATTAAAATGTTGTATCCTATGTTATAGGGCTTGTTTCTCTCTACAATTTCCTGTCTCACAATGTACCGTTTGTATCCAGGAAGGGTTCATATTTTCAGAGATGTCGATTTTCGAAAGAAATCGGTACATTTATTTTATTTCTTATATTTTTCATTTTATTGGTTTTATGGAAAGCACTGTTCATTAAAATGTTGTATCCTATGTTATATAGCTTGTTTCTCTCTACAATTTTCTGTCTCACAATGTACCGTTTGTTTCTAGGAAGGGTTTATATTTTCAGAGATGTCGATTTTCGAAAGAAATCGGTACATTTATTTTATTTCGTATATTTTTCATTTTATTGATTTTATGGAAAGCACTGTTCATTAACATCTTGTATCCTATGTTATAGGGCTTGTTTCTCTCTACAATTTCCTGTCTCACAATGTACCGTTTGTGTCCAGGAAGGGTTCATAGTTTCATAGATGTCGATTTTCGAAAGAAATCAGAACATGTATATTATTTCGTATATTTTTCATTTTATTGATTTTATGGATAGCATTGTTCTGAGTTGTTTGCTACTTTTGAAGAAAATCTATAAAATAAAAGAGAAAACGCGACCTTTTGCGTCAATAAGCAAAAACAAAAAGAAAAATGACAATATTGATAATCCGTGTTGCCACCTCTAGCCCTTATGCAAGCTTCTATCCGCTCTGGCATGCTTCTTATTAAATCATCAACGGTATCGTGGGGTATGTTTTGCCATTCTGCTAATGTTATCAATAAGCGCTGCGAGAGTTCCTGGATGGTTTCGACGAGCCTTAACCCTTCATTTGAGCTGGTCCCACAAGTGTTGAATAGAGTTTAGATCTAATGAACATGTAGGCCAGTCCAAAACTACGACACCTTCCGTTTCAAAACATCCTCTAGCCACTCTGCTGGTATGGGGAGGTGCCGAGGGGTCTCTCACTATTGGAATTACATGTACATTTTCTTGGCAGTCGCTGGCAGCCATTGGTAGTCTTATGACAGTCGCCTATAATAATTACAGGCAGTCTTCTTCATAGTCATTGGTAGTCGCTTAGCAGTGGAAGGATATTTTGGCAGTACGTGTACATTTTTTACCCGAGTGAGACACCCCTCGGGAGGTGCATTATGGTGCATGAAGTTAAAATTATCCCCAATTGCAGCTCTCCAAAGCCTAACGATTGGTCCTAGCATTGAATCAACATACCTCCGATCCGGTAAAGTTTGTTGAAGTGGTCACAATTGAGTTTTTGCTCCCAGTATAATACCTCCCCAGAACATTACAGTTCCTCGTTTATATATTGGTACAGATTTTGTCTCGCTCGTCTTCCTGGAACTCTGAGAAGGCGAGTTCGATGATCATCTGATCTTGGGCCAATTTTGGTCTCATGCGAAAAAACAACATTTTGCTAATTCTCAATTGTCCAGTTTTGATGTTGAAGGCATCAATTTAGTCGGACAATTTTATTTTGCCGAGATAACAGTGGAAACCGTAATAATTACTTCGAGAATTATTCTCTTCTATTGTACACCCTCGAGCACGAAACCTTTTACTTACGGTTTAAATTGAAACGTTCGCACCTGTAGCTGCCAGAAGTTTTCTTCTGGCAGCACTGCAATTTCAAAATCTGTCAATTTGGCACACAAAGCAGTCTTGTTGTTCATTTGTCGACTCTTTGACGACTTTGTCTGGGCCTGTTCTTGAGAGTTCCTAGTTTCAAGTACTTACATTGCATATGTTTTCGATATATCATCCTGGGTAAGGGCTACTATCTCTGGTACGTCTCTTTGGGGCATTCCTTGTTCGATGAGAGCAATAATTCTCCCCCTCTGTATATCTGTTAATCCAAGATAAGGCATTTTTTATTTTTTTTTGGATTGGGGGCATCACACAAACACAAAATTCACAAGAAAAATTAAATCGCAGCAGTCGTTTATTCTTCATTATCATGTGTATTTACAATAAAAAGCTTTATCTTAAAGTTGTATACCAATCTTTTTCCTTGCAAAAAGTTTAGTCAGAAATAAAGAGTTACTCCATATAAGTTTGGTTGTGTATATTCAAACATTTTTCAAACTATTCGGTCTGTATTTTTTGAAAAAAAAAAGATGAAATACAGCTGCAGTACGAATGATTGGAAATATGAACCGTTTTTTTCTTCCTTTCCTTATCGAAACACATGGCTGTTTTGGCAAACTGCCGACAAAATATTCTAATACGCCAGATTGGGTAAGAAATGGGCAAAAAACGAGGCCATTAGACGATATAAAACAGAATAATAAAATATGGAAATATACCCATCCATCGAACTTATTCCTGTTTTTATGATAACGACCGTTTGGGTACGTTCGACTTCGTGATGGCACATAAAATCCGAATATCGATAAATAAATATCAATTTAGCTATATAATAATAACGATATAATATAAATCAAATCGAATAGAATACAAAAAAACACTGTTACATGCCGTGGACAAGGTGGCGCCTCTCATTTGACGCGGAGGCTCCAAGGAGAACGGGATTTTATCTCGAAATGAAATTTTGGGCGCATATGTTATGGTTAATTGAAAGCATTATATAAAAATATATAGAGTTCTAAAAGGTGTTCCCAAAAAAAGTTACGCATCAAAATTGAGCTTTTTGTAATGGAACTAATCCCTATATATAAATTGATTTTATATATTTTTATAATTCGGATAGGTTTCTAAAAAAATATAAAGGTGAGTTTCATTAAACATGCATATGCCTAAATTGTAAGGATTTTGACATATTTTACATTTTTTGAAAATGAAGAATAAATTTTAAATTTCAATAAAAGCTGCCTAAATTGTAATTTACCCTATATAACCTGATATTTAATTAAAATAATAATTGTTAAACTAAATTAAAATTTGACCCGAACAGTTATACAGGGTGAGACAAAATTAATACTGAATATTGGTCAATTTTAAAACAAAGTTACCGCTATATTTTAAACGGAACACCAAGTATATTATACCTGTATTCAATGGAGAATTCATATATCCTTAAAACACTATTTAAGGTTGCCTACCCCTTAAATAAAGATATTTTTATTTTAATGATTTTGCGTCAGTAGTTCTTTATTATTTGATAAAATCTTGGTGGCTGTGATATACCTTTTGTTAATTTAACATAATTTTGTTACTTAAAAGTAAAGGTTATAAAATGTTGCTAGGCAACTCGAGGGGTAATTCGCTATGGAATTTGGTGTACACGGACTTGGAATTTTTTGGAATATTTTTGAATTTTTTGAAATTTTTTGAAATTTTTTGAAATTTTTTGAAATTTTTTGAAATTTTTTAAAATTTTTTTGGAATTTTTTTGGAATTTTTTTGAATTTTTTTGAATTTTTTGGAATTTTTTGGAATTTTTTGGAATTTTTTGGAATTTTTTGGAATTATATGGAATTTTTTGAGAAAAAATTCCATTTGGTGTACACGATTCGAGCAGCGGTTTACCCCTCGAGGCAACCTTAATAGTATTTTGAAAAGACATGAATCACCCATTGAATATCTAAATAATATACTGGGTGTTTCATTGAAAATTAAAGAGTAATTTGCTTTTAAATTTGTCCAATGTTCAATATTAATTTTTTCTCACCCTGTATAATTTTTTGGGCTTTTAATTTGATTTAAAGTACAATCGTTGTTTTAACTATACATTGGGCTATACCGGGTAAATTCGAATTTAGGTAGTTTTTATTGAAATTTACAAATTCTTCTTCAGTTTTAGAAAATTATATACATATGTCCACAAAATGTAATTTCAATACAAACTGAATTTTGAAGTTTAACTTGATATAATATCATTTTAACAGAACATCGACGGTTTTTATAAATGTGTCTGTTGAAAACAAAAACTAGAGTGTTGTTGAATAGTTTTTGTTTGTTTCCGGAATTTTTTTTTCGGAGAATTTCCCGAAACGTTAAGTTTTCTTTTCTCCGTTCTGCACATTTGTTTATTAGTAAATCGCTGTTGACCAGTTGGTCTCTGTTGGATTAACACCAGCAGTGTTTACAAAAAATAACTATTTTATTTTGTAGATTTTCTTATAGTACAAGTGACGAAATACCCATAGCACCATTTTGAAGAGATGATTTCGCTACATAGGTATAGACATTTTTTAGATCATTTTTTTATTCTCACTCTTCTGATAATATTTTTAACTTGATATATGTTTTTTTTCAATAAAAGGATAATATTTTGCTAAATGATTTTTATTTAACAAACAAAATGCTCTATTTTACAATAACCACCATACAAATATAAACCATTTTTCATTCCTACCGAACATAAAAAATGGGATATTTTATTTTCAATCTAATATTCCGTTTCTCTATTTTACCTGACAAAATAAAACAAAAATCCTATAAATACAACAACGACAAACACGAAAAAAGCCGAAATTAACTTTATTGCCGAATGGCAAATATCAAAAGACAAAAACCGACAGCGATTCGTTGTTTATTGAAACAAAATAGCTCTACGGAGGTCTCTCTGTGTCCCCTTTGTCGTCGAGAGAAAGTTTAAAAGCCAAGAGGGTTTCTGCTTTGCCTTTCTTCTCCTTTGCTTTCCTTTCTTTTGTAGTTACGACCGAATTAGAACAGAAACAGATAGAAGCGGAGATTTCATTACCTTTGCAATGAAGCCAATCGGTTTCTTCGAGAGAAAGGACCGATTTTACCGATAAAAGTAGACAATGCTAAGGAAATTGTCCATGTCTTGTAGCCAGTTTTATATCTTGAAGATTATAGTTACATAGATACAAATAAACTGGACTATCCATTTGATCCAACGATACATTCCTATGTACTCATAAGAAAGTGTTTCATCACTAATGAGGTATATATTTGACTTATTTACAATTACATATGAGTGTAATACATTGACAGGCCCTGACACGGGACATAGAAAATCCCATGTTAATTTTGAAAAGGTCAAATCTTATCCCCCAGATGATTTTAAGCAAAAGTTGTATTAGACTTTCTTAAAGAGCCGTTAATGTTGTACTTTTGTGTAGAATTTCGTTTCATTTGGAATAGTTATTTAAAAGTTATTTGCAAAAATCTACATTCAAATTAGTAAAATTCGTAATACCGTCCTAGAGAAAGCTACAATTAAAATACCAGCAAAAAATATGATTATGTCATTGTCAAATTCGATGTCACATTTTGTTTACAAAAATTTGAAGGTTCCAAACAGAGTATATATATATATATATATATATATATATATATATATATATATATATATATATATATATATATATATATATATATATATATATATATATATATATATATATATATATATATATATATATATATATATATATATATATATATATATATATATATATATATATATATATATATATATATATATATATATATATATATATATATATATCTTTCCTCCATAAACGTGCCAATCCCTTCCTGCCAACTTCTTCTCGGTCTACCCGGTTTTCTTCTTCCTGCAGGTTTCCAGTTTATAATTTGCTTTGGGATTCTTATTTCTGCCATTCTTTGGACATGCCCGTACCATATGAGTTGACTGTTCTTTATGTCGTCCACTATCGTATGTTTAACTTCCATAATCTCTCTTATGCGTTCATTAGTTATTCGCTCGAGTCTTGATTTTCCTGCTGATCTTCTCCAAAAATCCATCTCTGTAGCTTCCAGCATTCGTTTTGTTGTTTCCTTAATTGGCCACACTTCACAGCTGTACGTGGTTATACTCTTTATGATGGTATTGTATATTAGAGTTTTGTTCTTGTTGTTTATGTTTCTGTCCCACAGTATCCCATTCAATACCGTGATAGCACTCCTTCCAAGTTGGTTTTGTTCTTTAATTGCTGTATCAACAGTCCATCATTTGTGATTTGCATACCCAAATATTTGTATTTTGTGCAGCACTTAATTTTCTTCCCTTCTTCTAGTATTAGATCTTGTTGTTCTCCTCCGATACACATATATTCTGTTTTGTTAGTATTGATCTCGAGTCCCCATTTCTGATATTCTTCTATAAGCTTACGTGTCATATAATTTATGTCATCGTAATCTTGTGCTATGATCACCTGATCGTCCGCGAAGCAAAGTGTGTAGAGCATGTTATCCCCTATGGTTACTCCCATATTTCTACATTTTTGCTTCCAACCTTTGAGAACTTGTTCGAGATATATCTTGAACAGTGTTGGTGAAATACAGCACCCTTGTTTCAGACCTTTGGTTCCATTAAATCCTGTTGTTAACTTTTTGCCGACTTTTATTCTAGTTTTTGTTTGCTTATATAATGATTTTACTGCTTTTATTAGCTCTACATTTATATTGGTTTTTTCCATAGCTTCCCAAAGTCTCACAAGGGGAACGCTGTCGTATGCCTTCTGCAGGTCCACGAACACAAGATGTAGCTTTTGGTTTAGATTGCTCTTTTTACTTATTACTTGAGTGACTGTAAATAAGTGATCCACCGTCGATCTTCCGGCTCTAAATCCTGCTTATTCTTCGGCTTCTATTTCTTGGTATTCGTTTTCGATCCTATTTCTCAAAATTTTTCCATATATTCGACTCACGGTGGCTGTTACTGATATTCCCCTGTAGTTTTCGCACTTAGTACGATCTCCCTTTTTGTATATAGTTGATAGGTAAGCCTCATTCCATTCTTGTGGTACATCCGTTCCGTTTATGCAGTCCTGGAATATTTTCCTTAAGTGTTCGTACAGTTTTTTCGGTCCTGATTTAATTAACTCTGCAGGTATATTTCCCGGTCCGGGTGCTTTACGATTTTTTAGTGAGGTACATGCCTTAATTACTTCGTCCATTGATATTCTAATCGGGGATCCCATTGTTCTTATATTTGTCGTCACGTCAGGGCAGTCCATAAATTCGATTCTATTTTCCGTCATAAGATTTTCCATGTATTCTTCCCATTTTTGTGGTGTAATCGGGGAGATGATTTCTTTGCCTTTTCCCTTTCTGACATTTTTTATAAATTTCCAACTTTCTGTGCTTCTTCTACCAAACAGAGTAATTTTGTTTAAAATAATTATGAATTTCGCAACTTCTGAAAAAGTTACGATGTTTAGACGGCAGTTTACTGGAAATAGTATTCCCGGTGTGTTAGATTTGTTCGCAGCTCAGTCTCCTGATACCGAACAAGTCAACAATTTAAAGAATAAACCGGAGGTTTGAAACTAAAGGCACTATGGTATTAAGCTCATGGAAGTGCGAAGACAAAAATAATTGAACAGGAAGAAAATAACAATGACTTGAATATTCTTCATGTTGAAGAAAAGAAAAACATTGACTCCCGTTTATTGGGGATACAGTAGGAAAAGACCAGAGGATCTTTCGCCGAACGACTTCTTCCTGTGGAGCACACTCAAAACCCGTTTTTGTAGGCATATTAAATACAGAAATTTAGATGGACTGAAAACGACACATCCGTGGAATGCTAAAGATTCCCCCTTAACAGCTTTGTATTGTGAGGCATCAATTTCACAATCATTTGGGGTATTGTTTAGCTGCGAAATGGGGATTATGTAAACATTTTATTAATTCCAATTCAAGAAAATCAAGCATTCCAATTTAGGAAAAAAATAACCACCTTTTTGCAAACCACGCAGAAATTCTTGTAAACAAAAAGAAACTAAACAGGGGTATATAAATGTACTATGTTTGTTTTCATGGCAAATATTATTGTGGGTTTTGCCCGATAATTTTGTTTTTCTTTTTTATTACAGTCCCCACGATAACATCCATTGTTTATAATAATTATAATATATAAAACAACCCCAGAGTTCCCAACTGACAAAGGAATACGACAGGGAGATGCGATATCCCCAAAAATGTTTACCGCAACACTAGAATAAATCTTCCGTCAACTGGACTGGACCAACAAAGGATTAAAAATAAATGGAGAAACTATCTAAGATTCCATCTGATGACATAGACCTAATTGCTAATAGTCCTGGGGAACTACAAGCACAAATTAACAAACTAAAAACAGCCAGCAAGTTAGCAAAAACTAAAAAAATGTGCAACGAACTACTAGACAGAAAAGACATTCTAATGAATAACACAACACTGGAAAGAGTAGAAGAATATATATTGTATTTGGAACAACACGTAATGTGACAACATTGTATTGTATTTTTAACATTACTGTATTAATTCTTCCAAAATTACACAACACACTTTTATTTTTCTGTTTAATTTGATATGTCACATAAAAACGAACATGTAAAATAAAGCTCTTTTATTCCTTATCATTTTGTACCATTTCAGTACCATCTAAATTACGGTTTTTTACATATTGGTCTTACAACAATGACGTGACTGGAACGCATACTGCCTGAATGTTCCTCGCCCAAATAATAGGCACGTCCGCTCCACCCTAATTAAATAGCTTTTGATTATTATTTACATCTCTTTTTCCATTGTAATTGCTCTTTTACATAATTACACAGTGCCGATAGAAACACATGCGAAAAAAGCGAAATTATGAATTCTGGCGGAGTAGCGTTTTGTATTATGAGGCTACCAGCTAATCCGTCTTTGAACCTAAATTAAATCATAATTAATTGCAAATTTTACATCTCTTTTTGTTTCTGCAATGTGGGGGAGTTACAGTATGTTCAAAAATATACTAGCAAAAAAAGGAGAACACCTATACCACATACCTATATGTCTATTTTTGCTGGCTTTCCTTATCTTGCCTTGAATAAAAAGTGACCAAAGTTTCAGGCTTATCTCTTGAATATTTCAGTACCTGCATTGATCGTTAAAGGCATCCAAATAAATTGGAAGGCAAACAGTCAATACTATAAAAGCAGCGTACACGTGAGACGCGCGCAGCCGTGGCTAACGTCATATTCAAAGCCTGACTGTTTTGACAGTTCTACCGAAGTGGTCGAGAATTAGTAGTCGTAAACAAACCTATTGTTTTCATTAGTTTCGCAACGAATTTGTGTTTTTTACGCGTTTCTATGCTAACAAAATTATACTAAATAATCTTGAGTATACTCTGAGTGAATAGTGAACTATCTAGATCCGATTCATAACAGGGTACCCGCGAAAAAACCCATACTTTCGGTAAAAATTTTAGTAACACCGGCGATGCGGGCTGTGTGTCCGGGGTAGGAAAAAGTTGGGGAATTTATATAAAAACATAATTAATAGCGTTAGTGTTAGTGTTAAACCAACGTAAGTGACGTGTATTTTTAAGTAAAACAGTTTTCGTTTCTTTATTTTTTCTTTGTGAAATAAAAAATGCTGTGACATTGTTCTGTGCCTGTGCCTCTGCTTGTAGCAGCAATTATAATAAGTACTCAGGATCTGGCATTCTCTTTCCCAACAATATTTACTAACTACGTCACGTCCAAAACCTACAGAACATGCTGTGCCTACATTTTTTCTAAATCAACCCTCTTATATGACTGTGCATGTTTCCAAACATCCCGATGGAAGAAAACAAGATTTGGAAATTCAGGATGAAATAAATATTGAATATTATTATTATTATTATGAAATATATATTATTATTATGAAATGGCAATATATTTTAAAGAAATTAAATGAATTGTACTTTATTTCAGTATTTTATATAGAAAAAATGATATCTTTATCTTTTTATTTACGATATATGGAGATGTTTACTTGATGAACATCGAACTACAAATTGCTTAATGATAATAGTTAATTCAACCTGATATCCACATTTTTTAAATATGTTAGGCAAATTTTTACAATTATTTTTAATTAAACTTTAAAATGTATTCTGTCCTTATCATATACATTTTCTTAACTTGTCAATAAAGTATAGTTTTCAAATTTTTTAATATTTGGAAACTTTATCACAAGGTATATTATTACTAGTTGCTAAATACTCGCTAACGCAATTTTAGGACATGCTTTTTATTATCTGGATTTTATTCTGTCCATCTTATGCTATTGTTAATTTCATATTAATATTCGTGTTTTAGATCTAAATTTTAATGCTATTCAATTACTTTAACGCGATAAAAAGTTAATGTTATTTTTTAATGCCTTTGTGTATAATATTTTTCATATTTATATCTGGCAAAACTATCAATAAATACTATTATTTATGCAAAAACTATATGCAGTACCATATGGCACAATTCAAAAGCCCGACTAGTGCGGTGACGTCACAAATCGATGTCTCTGGCCTGTAGCTCATGTTGGTTATGGCGCAGCATTATTATAAGTACAGCTATACAGCGGCGTGTCGTATAGGGAGCCAGTGGGGGCGAAAGCCCCCTGCCCTTTGGGCTTCTGGCGCCCTTTGGGAAAAAAATAGAAAAACTAAATTTAACGCAAAAACAAACGGTGTCCTACCGTGCCCTTAGCTCTTCAAGATAAAAAATGACGTATATATTTCTCATATTTTATTTTTGTTTTTTAATGTTTACTTATATTTAATAATTTAAATCTCTAATGAAGTAGACGTATACGTACGAAAGTTTTCATATGGGTTTGAAACTACGCTACCGCTAGACCATTGTCTATAAATAAAAATACAATGGCTAGACATAACCTTGCGCCGGCGCCGCGCCGCCAAAGAAGACGAAAGCAGTCACGATGGAAATAAATTCGGGGAATCACCGACCAAAATATAATCTCTTAATATCCATGTCTACGTGCATTGCTGAGGATTTTTTACACTATAACCATCAACAGTTAGCTGGTGCAGAACGATCTTTCAGTAGATTAGGAAGAATTAATAATTACCAGAGGTGCAGTAGCACACAAGATAGAACAAATTATTTACCACTTCTCAGTATTGAAGCAGACACTGCCCAGGATCTAAATATAGACAAAATAATTGATTCTTTTAAATTAGTTAAAACAAGACGCTTGCATCTTTGAAATAACAGTTTTATATACTAACTTTTTTAATAAACAAATTTATAAGTAAAAAAAATAAAAGTTTTCATGTAGTCTTATTATTTAAAAAAAAGTTTGTAATTTATTTGATCTTTTATTGATCATTGCGCCCCTAAGGTCTTCGCCCCCTCCGCCTTTTTATCCACGACACGCTACTGCAGCTATATGGTAGCATCCCTAGCCAAACATTGACAGGCCTTATATTATAGAAACTCTCTCCAATATATACAAAGAAGCCAAAGCAAGAGTAATGATATATAAAACATCCCCAGAGTTCCCAACTGGCAAAGGATTACGACAGGGAGACGCGATATCCCCAAAGCTGTTTACAGCAACATTAGAAGAAATCTTCCGTCAACTGGACTGGACCAACAAAGGATTGGAAATAGATGGAGAATATCTTAACCATCTAAGAAACTTTTCTTAACAAAAAAAAATTCGCTGATGACATAGTCCTAATTGCAGACAGTCCTGAAGAACTACAAGCACAAATTAATGAACTAAACACAGTCAGCAATGAAGTGGGTCTCAAAATGAATTTAGAAAAAACTAAAGTAATGTACAATGAACTAGTGAAAAGAAAAGACATTCTAATAAATAACACAACACTAGAAATATTAGAAGAATAGATGTATTTGGGACAACTAATACACACCTCGGGATCTCTACTACCAGAAATCAACAGAAGAATTAATTTAGCATTGAGTACTTATGGAAGAAACCCAATCATATTCAAATCTAGAATGCCACTCTATCTAAAGAAGAAAACATTCGACAAATGCGTACTACCAGTGATGACCTATGCATGCGAAATCTGGACACTTAAAACGGACATCATAGGGAAACTGCAGGTCGCACAACGTTCACTAGAACAAAATATCCTGGGAACCAAGAGACCTGGGAACCAAGAGATAAAATACCCAGGTGATAGACGCCATCCACAGAGTCAAATCTTTCAAATGGCAATGGGCAGGACACCTGGCAAGAAGAACAGATGGACCACAAAAATTACAGCATGGTACCCACGAGGAATTAAGAGACCAAGAGGAAGACCAAACTTGAGATGGGACCATGATATTAGGAAATTAGCTATTATATAGGTATTATAGGTTATAAGGGATAACTTGGGCCCGCATAGCCAACAATAGCCAACAATAGACCCATCTACAGAGTATCTAAATATGTGAGGGAGAAAACGTCATAATGGGAAATGGTTGAATAAGCTGAAAACGATGATGGTGATGATGATGGTGGTAGCATCAAAGTGTACTTTGTCCAAGTAACTTGGACGCTGCCATGTAACGCATACATTTAATTTGAAAAAAGATGTAATTCCTCATAACTATATTTGACAAAGAAAAGTTACAGAAGACAAACAAAAAATGGCAATTAGAGAATTTCTTTTTTGCTGGTGATGAGACGATGAGACGTAGTAACTGTCCTGAATATCAGGGCAGTCAATTTACAAATAACTAAAATATGAAAAGACTGGATTGGCCATAAAAAGTGCAAGGGGGATAACTGTTATTTTTCTTTATTCTATATTCAATACATTATATTTTTTGAAACATTCCGAAACAACCCACTATTAATTTACTACTAATTTTGTAACAAGAAAGTTACAAAATTATTTCAATAATTTCATTCATATATGGACTGTAGCTCAACGAGTATTAAGAACTATTATTATTAAAAGGAAGTCAGCTATTATTTTTGACTACTATATTCTCTCAAGAACTCCAGGTCGGCAAAAATAATTACCAGCAGTAAATGTATCTTCATTTTTATTAAAATTTACTGTTTTAGTCAATTTTGCCTTTTTTATTTAATATCTTCTTATTTACACTGAATCTGAACCCACTGTGCAGCAGATTATAGGGCTCAATTCTTCCTATTATTATTTTTTGAGATATAATATACGAAAAAAAACGCACCTAAACAAATAGGACCGTAAAAATTTTTGGCATAAAAAATTCCAGTTTCACCAAAAAATTCAATTTTATTTATTACCAAGCAAACAATGCCTAGGGCTAGAGAAAGTTAAGGGTGGCACAGGCTTTTTCTTTTATTTACTGCAGATTTTTGTAAATAAAAAATTGACCTTTTTTTCTGTTCAATATGTTTCTCATAATATGTTATGTTGATGGACTTCCACGTATTTTTTATATTTACTTTATGAAATATAAAAGGACATACTTTAAGAACAGTATTAAAGTTTTAGAGTTTTTTTTCCTCGTTCATTGATATAGGTTTGGGACAAAATATGTCCAAAAATGCATTTAAAATGTCAATTTCAATAAAAAAGAAACAGTGTGTGCATTGCTAAACACTTAGACAAGGAAAGAGAGGGGACAGGTAACACGGCAGCTGAAAGTGAGGCCACTTGTCACCACTCGAAATTCTCCAATGGCGTAGCATCAGAAATTAGCTTGTACCAAGGCTTGTACCTAGACGATACAAAATATTTATTAAAACGTAAACTAATATATCGTTCATTTTTGAGTAATGCATATACAATTTTGTATTTTATAGTTTCACCTTTATAATATTAGAATATCTAAGTCGATAATGCAAAATTTATTTAACAGTCACAGTGGACTGATTATCAAGACAATTATTTATTTATTAACGTGTGTATAATGTATAATTAAATAAAAAATAATGTAAATATATATGTTTAAAACGTGTATACTACCGTATGATCGAAAAAAACGGCGTCTTTGTTTGTTTGGAAATGACAATTTCACAAATTAGTATTAAAAATTACATTATTCATTGAATCCGTAAGCAAGTGTGAAGGGGATTGGGTAGATTTATTATTATACCGTATGATCGAAAAAAAAACGATGGCCAGTTGGCTTGTAAATTACGATCGATGACATTTCCCATATAATTCTACATATGAAATAAAAACTATACAAAACGACATCGAAAAAAGACGGCGTCAGCGATGGCTATGAAATGAAGATCGCTGTCATTTTATATGTAAAATTGTATGGGGAATGTCGTCGATCGTCATTTACAAGCCAACTGGACGTCGTTTTTTTTTTCGATCATACGGTATAATAATGAATCTAGCCAATCCCCTTCACACTTGCGTACGGATTCAATGAATAATGTAATTTTTAATATTTGTTACCTTCAATCATAAGAATATCCTAATTTTCCACAAAAAAAATAAACAATTCTAGAAGCTTTGTGTTATATTATTTATTTTTAAATTTTTATTAGTTACTCACTGAAACTATTATTATACACCTAAATTAGCAAATTTTTTGAAAGAATATTTAAAAAAAATATAGTAACAAGTAGCCCACCACAAGTTTGTCCACCCCCAACAAATCTTGGCAGGTAAATTTAAGTTTTATATAACAACTATACATATAGAATTTTTATTACTAGAATTTTTTATTTTTTTTTTATAGTTTACAATTATTTTACTATTTGATAACAATACTTTATACATTTTTATTACATGTAAAATATATAAAAAAATGTTTATTGCAGAAATTGTATTTCTCTAATTATAATTCCCTACGCCACTGGAGAAATCCAGGCTGAGTAGCATTATTTATAGTTTCAAACATTAATTATAATACAGGGTATTAAAAATACTACTTGGAATTATTAAAAATAGTTTGGTTAGGATGTGGTTCAAGACATATTAAAAGCATTTTACATGTTTTTACTGCTATAATGAAAAAAATGTACATTTTATGACCACATAAAAAAAGTTGTGTGTCGATTTTTACCTGTAAAATGTAATTCCAGCCACTTTTTTCTCGCTTCGGCCTTTGCTGAATATTTTATCATACTAAACATCACAGTTTATAAATTTAAAACAAAACAGTATTCACAAAAAAACATAAAAATTCGCTTGGTGTCACCTCAAAATCTTGTCACCAAAGTATGGCCGCCGATCAAATTTTGGCCTCAAACATTTTTCACTGGAGAGTATGCGTGTTAGCTGTCCCCTCTCTTTCCTTGTCTAAGGCTAAACAACTATTAAATTAAAAGATTTGAAGGACATGTTTGAAAAGGTGACATATAATGCTGTTTTAATATAAATATTATTTTCAATTTATTTCTGTAACCTGTACATTTTCTGTCTCCTCAACAATAGCCTGCAAATTTTGTAGAATACCATCCAAAATACACACTTTTATGCAAACGTTTAATAATGTTAACGCTTAAATTTGTTTAAGAAGAGGAAACATTTTGAACCTAACCAACAATTCGTATTTATAGTGGTTTACAGTAATTTTGTTAAGTACGAATATTCTCGTTGATTATTATTGGTTTGAAATAAATATGATAATGTCCTCCAATGAAAGGTCAATTAAAAGACTTATTGTGAATTAGTGCATACATTTATGGTCACAAAGTCACTTATTCTACTGTTTTGCGCTTCCTTAACTAGTTTTTTGCGACTTTACACTGAAAACTTTATTCCCCGTAATCACAGATACGTATCAGAAAAGAAAGGCAACAAAAAAGATAATCAATGGAACTCAATCACCGTAAACACGCGGATGCAAGTAAATAATGACATTCAAAATCGATCTACATAAAACACAAATTCATTTTACAGTTCGTCGGCCGCTTCTGTAGCTACCCAAAGAATAAAACAAGCTTAAATATTTTTTGGAGCCATTCAATTATACCGCGAACAATACATACAGAGTGTCCCAAATACTGACAAAAATAAATAATATATAGTTTGTCATCGGATTGTCTTTATAAGAGGAAAAACTTTTTTATTATTGACATTTTGAGAAAAATAAATTCTTCATAAAAATTTTTGCTTGTTCTAAAATGGTTAATTCCGTTTATACTTAAAAGAATTTTGTAAAATCAATAAGAAAAAACGCTTCCATATTTATATGGAAGCGAAACCTGGGTGCCGTACCGCCGACACACGAACGCATTAAACAAGTTGCAACAGAGACATCTTAGACAACTCTTAAGAATAAAATGGTTCCATCATGTCTCAAACGTATCGGTCCTTGAAAAAGCTAACTGCGAGAGTATTGAAGTCATGATTACAAAGTCCCGCTTAAGATGGGCTGGTCAGGTATACAGAATGCAAGAAAACCGCATACCAAAATCTCTGTTTTATGGTGAGCTTGTAGACGGTAAGAGGAGGTCTCTCGGGTGGACAACTCAAAAGTTTCAAGAATATTTTCCACGAAAACTTAAAGGGAATTAACAAGCAGAATGAGTGGGAAGAGGCAGCTCACAATAGAACGGAATGGAGAAGAATTATAAAGTCAGTTAGAATTTTTTTTTAGAATAAGTGGGAGGGGGGTTAATCTCTGCGACCTTAGAGATCTATTGTGTCCCCCTTTCTTGAGTTATAACTCATCATACAGTCCCAGGACTTCCTACGGAGACCCGTGTCCTTCACAGTCGAGGAGCTACGACCCATGCCGGGTAGACGAAACGGTAGCTTGTGTCGCCTGTTGGGTTTAGAGGTAGGAGGTAGGCTCCTGACCCTTCGAGGAGGTGGTAACTTGTATGCCACTTGCGGAGGATGGTCTCACGCAAGTGTCAGCCTCCTGTAGTTCTCTTTGGGTTTGGCCCCTTGGAACTTTCATTGTTACTGTTCCCAGTGTTGCTAGGGGTTTCCCCACAGCTTCACTGGTGATGTTTTTATTACTATTATTACCAGATCTCATAGTGTTCCCATGAGTCGCTAGGGACAGTCGGTCCACTTCTACAGAGCCCCGCATGTAGAAGTAAGGGGTAAAATACAATGGGGTGCCCCCCGGTGCCCCAAGGTTGAGGCTGTCCGTAGCCCCGCCCGGTATCGTTATATGTCTTGGTGCAATTCCCTGGCCACGACACTACAGTCAGGGACAAGACGATGAGTGAGATGCTTCTTAGACCAAGCCAAGTGCTAGGGGGGATTCCCCCCAGCACCTGACCAGGAGCTTCCCCACCAACGACAAGGTCTTGCATCTCCTAGGGGAAGTTTTTTATTGTTATTATGTGAACGGAATGGAGAAGAATTATAAAGTCAGTTAACAGCGACAACCAAAAAGTAAAGAGGCAACAAAGCAATGAGATTTTTGAATGTCTGGAGTGCGGTAGACAGATAAGATCACGTATTGGGCTTTTCAGTCATAGAAAAGCTCATGAAAGAAAAAGCCTTGCGTGACCATCTTCTGATGCGTGCAAATACTCGTCAGCGAGTAATGGCGGTATGTATGTATGTATGTAAGAAAAAACGATAATATATAGGGTGTGCTATAAAAAATTTGAGACATTTATTCTATTTTAATTTAATTTAATTTTTAAAATTAATTTAAGCACAAATTCATAAATATATTGTGAACAACCTGTAGCATCTAATTAAAATATCTTTACAATATATTTTTCTTCATCTCTATAAAACTCTCCTACCAAATTTTAGTAATCTAACTTCATAAACAATGGCATCACTGACAATTTTTATCACACTGAAATTTAACGTTTGTTTAAATAAATTCAAATATTAAAAAAATATTAATTTTAAGTATATAACATTATATAAAATAAAGTTATAGAATTTTAAACAGAATCTAAAAATAAAATAAAATATAGGGTGTTGCATTAAAGAAAACATATATATGTTATATCCACCAAACTTATTAGAAGCACTCTCTATACTCTATAATAAATTTAAAACAAGTGTCTTAACCTTTTCTATAACTTTCATATTTAACACTTTTTTGTAAACCTCCAAACAAATGAGATAATGAACTTCACTCCATCCTTGACTCGTCCTGTATAATAGTACAGGAGTACATAAATAGTACATACTACAACTGAAACTATATTTCTAAAACTCATACTGTGACTGTGATTACACTTATTTTAGTTTATTTAGGACACTCTGTATAAGTAAATGAATCAGTTATAATGACGTTGATGTTTCTGAATCTCACTGAAAATAATCGACAAGAAGAAAGTAAAAAAGTTAATTTAAAACCTATTCAGTTGACGCAAATCTTTACGGAAATCATTAAAATACAATTTTTAATATCAAAAATATTAGAGAGAAATTATTATTTTAATATTTTCATTTTTATTTTGTGTCCTTTTTATATCAAGTTGTGCTTAGCTTTTTCTATAAAGCCAACTTTTATAAAGTAGGCTCTTGCGGTTTATGGTTTAGCTGCTTTGAATAAGAGACAAAAGATTATGGAGCACGGGCAAGTAAAAAACCTAACCGTAACAAATTCTATAGCGGAGGTCTTTGATATTTTACATAATTTAATAATGTTCAGTCTGAAGAGTATGTTTGCGGTTTCAGAATATGGGTCGTACGAGTTTAACATTCTACTGTTTTTTTGGGGTTTATAAAAGAGAACAGTATTTTTTGTTTTTATCATACCGGGTGACGGTTTAAAAAGTGGCAAACGGGAATTTCTTAAACAAAAAAAAAATGTATACAGGCACTATTGGGGCATATTTGAAGTCAAATTTCTTACTAACAGCTATTAAATTGGAGGATTTCAAGAACATTTTTGAAAAACTCATATACCGGGTGCGTCTCAAAAGTGACCCACCCTTATAACTTTTTTATTTTTTCAATTAAAAAAAACGAGATTTGGTATGTTAGTATATGCCATAAATTAGGATTGATTGACGTATTCAATGATTGTTTTCTGTCACTTCCTGTTTCACAGGAAATGACTACAACTTTTGATTATTAAATGGCACCCTATAGAAAATAACACTCTGAATAGAATGACATATCGTATTATGTCAACTTTTGACATTTTCGCATATGGTTTATTTGAAATTATAACTTGTTAGGTTAGGCGGTTAGGTATGAAATTATTCGTAAAAAAATGCTTTTCCCAAATATGCTAATAAGTCACCCTTGTTCCATTTGAAAAAATTGAGATATGATAACTGGCCAAGACAAGACACAAAAAAACATTAGACGATCAAATCTATTTTTCCAAGGCTCCTTGATTAAGAATTAGTGTTTTTAACATAGTCATGGCACTCTAGATTGAATTATATTCGCGTCCAGTCCGAATGCATTATCTTGATTTTTAGTACCGTCCCTGCGTGCACAATTTTAAAGCTATAAGCTAAATTCCCTCCCGTTGCTAGTCTAGGCTAGGCTTTAAATATTTTTTTTATGTTACTAGCTTAGTTCGGTGGCCGGCCGTAGCTCCAGCGTTAAGCTGAGGCCGCAGTGCAAGCAAGTTACCTGGAGGATAGTGGGTATTAGTGATGGGTTGTTATTTAACTATCTGTTATTTTATAACAATTATTTAGAAATAACATAACGCAACCGTTACTGCTTCTAAAAAATAACAGATATAAAATAACGACACGTAGAGATCGGCCGCTCGTGAAACGAAAAACGAAGTCGGCGCTTTGCACCACCACGAAATTCTATGCTGCTCGAAGCAATTCCAAAAAACAACTAGTATGGATGGAAAACCTGTTATTTCGTCAACCATCGATACAGGCGGCGAGACAACGGACAACGGAGTGGGGAATGCGCTACGGCGAACGTAGCTGCTTCGGTCGATCCCGTCGACGGTCGTATTGCGCTTATAACAGCTTAAAATAATAGGATATAAAAGAAGCAGGTTTTTTGAAACAGTTGCGGGCATAACGCCTGGCGGTCGAGATAACAGGAGTGGGAAAGGAAGGCTGCTGCATCGGTCGATTGTCGATGGAAGTTCGAAACAGGTTGGAGAATAACGAATCAGTTGTTTTAGATATATTGTTTTTCAACCTGTTACGAGCATAACGGGCGGAGGTCGAGATATTATGGCGCTGTATGTTTCAGTACGTTATTAAGTTTCAATATTTAGGTATTTATTTATTCTGAAAAATTTTCAGAATAATATTTTAAGATTTTTTAAAAATGTATACAGGGTGTTTTGAAAAATCTGGTCATTGATTAATCACAATCCTGCTTAAAGTCCTTGACGTAAAAAGCTGATTTTTGGAAAACGGATTGACTTTAGGGTGTAGAGGTTCGATAAGAAGGGATTTTTCGAAACTTGAATTCAAAGGGGATGAAACCACCCTCAAATATTAGAATATTTTTTATTTAAAAACCGGTGAGTTTTTCGGAAAAACTCTTAAACACGTATATTTTATTTCGTTGTTTTACATATTTTAAGATTTTTTAAAAATATATACAGGGTGTTTCATAAAATGTGACCATTGAGTAATCACGATTCTGCTTAAACTGCTTGACGTTTAAAGCTGATTTTTGGCAAACGGATTGACTGTGGGGTTGAGGTTCGATAAGGAGGGGTTTCTCGAATCTTAAATTCCAAGAGGGTGAAAACGCCCCTCAAATATTACAATATTTGTTATTTAAAAAACGGTTAGTCTTTCGGGAAAACGCTTGGACACGCATAATTTATTTTGTTTTTTTACATATTTTGAAATTTTTTAAAAAATAATACAGGGTGTTCCAAAAAGTTGAGTAATTGATTAACCACGATTCTGCTTAAACTGCTCGACGTTTAAAGCTTATTTTTGGCAAATGTGAGAAAATTTTATCCAGTTTGTATGTCAATAGAAATTCTTGCTTTGCTTTATCATCACCATTACAAATTATTAATTCGACGCGAACGAAGTCGCGGGTACACGCTAGTTTAAGTGTAAAATTAATTCGAACTCTAGTGTATAGTTGGTTTACTTATGAAGAATATACTACACATTTTCTTATATTGCTATTTTTTGACCACAAATGGTAAAATTATAACTAAGAGCTTCTTGCCCGTCGAGTGAGATGCACCCTGTACACTGCTACGCAATTCAGGATCTACGCCGATCGAGGGGCAAGGCGTAGGTAGATCGGAATGTATACGTATAGACGAGTGGCGGAATTTTGGCTTTTTTATATCGCAATTTGTAAACAGCGCTTATTTGTAAACAACGACCGTTTTTAGAGAGGTATTTTAGATAACAATCGATATTTAGAAATTTTTAGACACCCTGGAAATACTACCACCGAGCATGTCATTGTAGCAACTTGCAACTGCGTTAATACGCCTGGCGGCGACCGCTTCATACTCTTTCAGATATTTAGCAATAAAATAAAGAAACCTGTTATTTTTAAGCTGTTATTTTAAGCTGTTTTTTATAAATAACTATAACAGTTTCAACTGTTATCTAAAAATAACAGTTTTGCCCATCACTAGTGGGTATCGAGGCGCCAAGCGACTCTCCAAGTAACCCACGAGATATGTTTCCGTAACATGCGATTTTAACCAAACCAGCCGCAGTGCAATTACCCCACCAACTTAAGCCACAAAGCAACTCGCCAAGCGAGCCACTTGAGGATCAGTCGTGTTCGATATTTTCAGCCAGGCGTAAAGTAGTTTTGGTCTAATATTGGAACAAAAATTGTAATGCACCAGCATTGTTCTGCAGAAATTGCTTCTCTGAGTTTGTAGACATCCTTTCTAATTTGTCTTGAACTTTATTAAGTAAAAAATCAAACGATTTTACACTCATACGTGCATAATGAGCTTTTTCACAATAAATAAAATACCCAATTCAAGAACCAAATCTGAAATAGAAGACTATTTTCAGGATGTTTATCCAAAAACAATAGTTCCATGACATTGAATAATTTTTTTTATAGGCTCTTCTAATAATTGCTTTAATTTGAAATAATTTTATAGGGCCAATTGATGACGTATGAAAAATACGCCCAATCACATTGCAGAACCGTGCTCGTGCGCCAGCCAACAACTGGCAACATTGCGATTTGATTTGACCAGCACCACCTCAACTCAAGGCTAATCAACATGATATGGGCAAGGCAAATATGGCGGCGAAGGTAGCGCATTATTAAATTGTTTACCTTTAACCTGAAAAGCCGGTAGTGGTTTCTCGTTCCGATTGCATACCAGAAATAATTAATTATATCTAGTTTGTTGTGCATCTGCAACACGTTTGGTTAGTTCTTAGTGTTCAGTGCATGGTGTGATCAGAAAATTGTGATAAAATAACAGTGTAATAAAAATCCAAACCAGACATTCCACATAGGGAAATTCAAACTTTTGTACTTGTCGTACTCCTCTATTATTATTTATTTTAAGGTAAGAACTAGAAGTATTTATCAAGTTATTACACCTAAATGAGTAAAAAGCCTTCGCCGCCAGTCTGCATAGTACTTTATAATGACTACTTACCATAATCAAAAGATAGGTATTAAAGGGTAGGTATTAATATTTTATTGTAGCATGCCTTTTACATGCTCTGTGCTAAATTGTCACGGGTATTATAGAGGAGGTCCCAAGGTTTCTGCTTTTATATTTCCCAAAAATGACGAGCTTCGTAAAAAATGGTTGACAGCTATTAAAAGAGATAATTTCACTCCTACTAGTAGTTCTCGGGTAAGAAGTGCATTAAATATGCCTCAAAAAGGCCAAAGGCTACTGGTAGTAGCCTTTGGCCTACTGTAAGAATTACTACAGACTAGATCTGTTCGGTGTTGAGATTTGAACACCGGTGTTAGGTGTTGATGACCACCGGTGTTTCAGTCGGTGTACCGGTGTCAATACTCAGTACTAAGAATTACTACAGACTAGATCTGTTCGGTGTTGAGATTTGAACACCGGTGTTAGGTGTTGATGACCACCGGTGTTTCAGTCGGTGTACCGGTGTCAATACCGACACCGGTATCGCGGTGAACACCGGTGTCGGTGTCGATGTCAATGGTGCCGTTTGTTTAGTTTTTTTTAGTTTTTTTAATGTAATATTTTTTAGTTTATTTTACAGCTACGAATTTTCGTTTTTTTATGTTTTGTTTTGTTTTCTATTTGTTTTTAATTAAACAATTTTTTACTTTATAGTTGTTCATCTGACGCTTCCACTTTATTTTAGTGATTAGTCTGGCAAAAAAACCGATACGACTTTATTATTTTCAGGTTTATTTTGAACTTATTAATTAACATTATTTCTTCTTTTATCTCCAAAACACAGGTGTCGATATCAAAACCGGTGTCGTAGTCAAAACCGGTATCGAGATGAACACCGGTGTCCAGACCAACACAGGTGTCGAAATGAACACCGGTGTTGTAGATGAACACCGGTATCAAAATGAACACCGGCGTCGGTATCAACACCGGTGTCTGTGTCAACACCGTCGACACCGGAACACCGGATAGCCTATATTTGGCCACCGGTGTCAGGCCCAACACCGGTGTTACAACGGTGTTCCGGTGTTTGGAACAGGTCTACTGCAGACCGGCACTGTTAGAAGAAGATGTTGCTAGCTCATGTGTCATGTGTCACGGCTTTGAATTTTTACCTCCTAGCACGCGTAAACAAGTTTCACTTCAAAAAAATCAATTTCAATCCAAATTAATAATTAAAACTAAAATACAAAATCGCTAGATAGGAAAGTCAAGATATTATTTTATTTTCTATACTTGCTCTTTTAATTGAAAACACATAAAATTGAAAATATATCTGAAGATATATTTTTGAAATATAATTTTTTGTGTGAGTTTGCAAAAACTCCCTTGTCACAATGCCGTGTTTTCTATCACCAACAGGTCGTGTACACGATGTCAGTGTTGCGCCAAAGTTACACCATTCGATCTATATGTAAAGAGTTCTAAACTTTAATGTATTCAAGGCATTACGTATTTTGTACGGATGCATCCGCTCTAACGCGCCTAGAATTATTGATAAATATATTTGTCTGCAGACAGACGACGACATTTTGTTTGTTTTCTTCTAAATAACGGATGTTTCCTAATATCAATGTGCCTACCCTAACAAGACAGGTGAATAGGCTTAGTTTATAACATAAACGTGATATTCAGACAAGCACGTTGTCTTGAATGTTGTCACCTTGTCACCTTGAATATTAAAATATTTATACAGGATGTCTGAGAAACAAGTGCAAGTATTTTCACTGGTAGTATATTTCGACCCTAGAAACACGCCTATGAGGTTTTTTTGCAAAAAAAAAATATTGTTGAAAATTTTATATTTTTTTGGTATCTTTTGGGAAATTTAAAAAAAACAGCCGCTTGTTTATTCCACTTGTTTATTCACCTGAGATTTTTCAACGGTGTTTCTAAACCTAGCATTGATGCCAACTCCTATATTCTCCATATTCAACATATTTGTATTTACTGTAATTTTAAATTTGTACACAAAAAATTACTATAGTATTAATTTTAATCATATCATTCTTTATACTGCCTATTACTAATAATTCTAGTAACAAACCCCATTAACATATTATTGACACTACAAAAACAATAAACACTATTTTATAAGCGTGTTGATGAGGACCCAAAATCAATGCTAAAATTGCTGCAAATTGTTACTGTCTTATTCAAAAGTGGATATCTCCAAAAAAATAAAGCTACTGAGATGAATCTAAAAACAAACTATTGAGAAAAGAAGTACCTAGATGATAAAATGATTTTCAAATTCCTTGCCTTGTTAACATCTTCCACAGGATGTTTCAAACTTCGACCAAAATATCAACACTTTGTTTTCCCTCGTATAATTGACAGATAAAAACTTTCATTTTTAATTTAGAAAGAGATACTACAAAGTAAAGTAACTTAACTACAAATTGCGGAAAAAATCATCAAAATCGACCCACTAGAACAAAATATATTAAACCTTAAAATACATCAAAATTACTAAAATAAACTAAAAAATAATTTGTAATCAAATTTAACAAAAACAATCTGTTTATTTCAACTTCGTAAAGTTTTCGGTGAAATATTTAAATGCTAATTTAAAGATCCTTTCAGCAAAACCTAAACGACTTCTACACCGTAAAGATTTTGCTCCAAATCAATGTCAACTCATTGTCTTGAACCGACAAATTTCAAATTTAAATTCGCGAAAATTTTTCTCGCTGAACAAAAGTTTCTTCCTTCTGTCTCTTCCTCCTTTCTTGTATCTTCTTTTTATTATGTAAGACAACAAACAAAACTGAAATTGAATTTGAGAAAAGTCGCCGCGTAGTTCGACGTCAAAAAGCTCCAACTTTCCAGGAATGAAAAGTTGAGGCGGCTGCACCCAACTTTCCACCAGGTTTCTGCATAGGAAAAATTATTCTTGTTAGACGGACGCCGGAAGAAGAAAACTTGTTCGTTTTTGTTGGGAAAGCCCGACATTATTTTATGATATATGATCTGTAGATTCGTGATATCCGGAATCCAGGAATAGTCAGCTGAATAACAAGTAGATAAGTTCATCTCGAAAAAGTTAGCTGAACTTTAAAGTCAATTCGTACTAAATAAAGTGCTAGTTCTGTCTCCAAAAACTTTAACTTTATTTTCGGTGTAATATTTTCTTTATAATTTTTGCGACCTATAAAATAGTGTTTAGGATTTATGAAATGTCGCCTTCTTTGAAACATCATATTATTATAGTTTGTTGGGCAGCTACTCCAGCAGATATAGTTTCAAGTCCAAAAGTTGATCTCTACCATGATCATTTAAAGCAGCAATAGCCCATACTTCAGAAATTAAAACCATCTCCACTTGAATAAACGCCAATAAACAATAATAATATGACTTTTTAATGACAGTGACATTACAAAAACCAAAAACACTATTTATAAGTGTGTTGATGAGGACCCAAAATCAATGCTAAAATTGCTGTAAATCGTTACTGTTTTATTTTATTTATTTTATGAATGAAAAAACAAACTATTGAGAAAAGATATACCTAGCGGATAAAATAATTTTTAAATTCCTTGCTTTGTTAACATGTTCCACAGAGTGTTTCAAACCTTCACCAAAATATCAACATTCTGTTTTCCCTCGTATAATTGACAGATTGAAACTTTCATTTTTAATTTAGATAGAGACACTAAAAAGTCAAATGATTTAGCTACAAATTGCTTAAAAAATCATCAAAATCGACACACTAGAACAAAATATATTCAACGTTAAAATACATCAAAATTTTAAGGTGCCCGTTTTTCGTGACGACGAGTGTAGTTACTTAATTTTTAATCAAATTTAACAAAAACAATCTGTTTATTTAAACTTCGTAAAGTTTTCGGTGAAATATCTAAATGCTAATTTAAAGATCCTTTCAGCAAAATCTAAACGACTTCTACACCGCAAAGATTCTGTTCCAAATCAATGTCAATTCATTGTCTTGAACCGACAAATTTTAAATTTAAATTCGCGAAAATTTTTCTCTCCGAACAAAAGTTTCTTCCTTCTGTCTCTTCCTCCGTTCTTGTTTCTTCTTTTTATTATGTAAGACAACAAACAAACCTGAAATTGAATTTGAGAAAAGTCGCCGCGTAGTTCGACGTCAAAAAGCTCCAACTTTCCAGGAATGAAAAGTTGAGGCGGCTGCACCCAACTTTCGACCAGGTTTCTGCATAGGAAAAATTATTCTTGTTAGATGGACGCCGGAAGAAGAAAACTTGTTCGTTTTTGTTGGGAAAGCCCGACATTATTTTATGATATATGATCTGTAGATTCGTGATATCCGGAATCCAGGAAAAGTCAGCTGAATAACAAGTAGATAAGTTCATCTCGAAAAAGTTAGCTAAACTTTAAAGTCAATTCGTACTAAATAAAGGGTTAGTTCTGTCTCCAAAAACTTTAACTTTATTCTTGGTGTAATAGTTTCCTTAGAAGTCTTGCTAGTAAACTAACTGATTTCTCAATTGATGATAAAATATGGTTTGTTAATAAATAAAATAGATTTTTATGAATTAATTTATATTTCATGCCACAAACTTTTTAACTCAAATAGACTCTAATAGCTTCAATAATAATAATAAAAGAATCATTCATAATTCAACCTATTGAAAAGGAGCTAGGTAACAAAAGATGTGTAAGAAATTTTTGAGTAACCACACAATTGGTGATGAAGTAGTAGAATGTAATGCATGTCACTTAACGCTTTATAGGTTGATGGTCGCTAAATCGACCACTTTAATTTAACCAACTAATCAGTCGCGTGGCAGTGTATTATCGCCCAGTTTGTTTGCTATGCTTATTCCTATACGCGTCTTGGCCATTTAGTCAATAATATCAATATATTGGCCAATAAGACCAGTAAGCATTGGTGACACTGAGTTCGCTGTGTATCATATAATTGTTAAGGTAATAATAATTGTCGTCTAAGCATTTTCTATGCAAATTTCGTGCGATAAACATTTAAAAATATAGAAACAAATGTATCTGTGACGTTTATTTCTTTTTATTTATTGTACCAAATTTACGGTTCGGATGATATTTTCTAAAATCGTTAACATATCCCGTATATTTTCGATCATTTCTCATAGGATGCGAGTTTCTCGAAAAAGAAAATTTGATTTACTTGATATGGGCCTATTTTTGAGTAGAGATCTAACAGAGATAATCAAAATGAACTTACTCTTTGCACTCTTTGCTCTTATTGGATTATACATACAGTTTATACATTATAATATAATGTAATGATCCATATGCTTTAACAGTCTCTGGTTGAAAAATTTTTCTTTTGAAAAATGTTATTAATGTTATTATGCTCCTTTGTGCTAGTTTATATATTTTTGAAATCAATTTGATCAAACTAGAAAATAATTAGTACTGCCCTATAAATGGAAAATGTACTTGCTTGCAATCCCGTATGAACACACGGAACGGTTCCATCAAGACATCGCTAAGCTGGGGAAGATTTAGGCAAGTGGAATTTATATTAATAAAATACAAACTAATATAATACAATGGTTATTATTACAGTTGAGGATTGGAACCTTTGGTGTTTTACAACAATAAAATAAAATACTAATTCACCACAATACACTAATAAATAAATAAATAAATGCCTTTATTGTCAAAAAAATTTTCAATTTGTAGACAAAGGTAAACTAACAAACAAAGTAAAAAAACAAGGTACACAAACAAACAAACAAAAGATAATACAAAACATTATACAAATAATATTGTCAGTCTTATTGTTAAAATAAACATTTATAAATGTTTCTAATGTCAAAGAACAAAAAAATAAAAATAATATTCAAAAATATTTAGCTAGTTTATAGTAAAATATCAATGACCTCTAAATAAATTCATTTCGATGTCATTAGTATATAATATAGCAATAGCAAACATTAGACCAGTGCTTACAAGATCAAATTTGATTTTCAAAATATAATTCATTTACGGCGTAGAAAGCCTTGTCTAGTAAATAAGAGTTCAATGCTTTGCGAAATGAAAAAAATGATGTTATGGATTTGATTTCAAATGGCAGGTGATTGTGCATTTTTTCGAGTTGTATAATATTGAACTTTTAACTAACTCTGAGCGTGGGGTAGGTAGATAAAGATCTTGCTCCGCGTTCCTGAGTGGATAAGTGTGAGATGGCCTTTCTTGAGAAGCTGATACATGTTTACGTATTAGGCAAACGGATTCAAATATAAATAAGGAAGGAAGAGTCAATATTTTTAATTTTTTAAAAAAGTCCCGGCAATGAGTTCTGCTGTTTAGTCCCAGTGAATATCGAACAGCTCTCTTCTGGAGCCTGAAAATGCGGTCAAATTGAGCCGCACAACACGTACTCCAGAATGGAAGGGCATACCTGAGGTGCGACTCAAAAAGTGCATAATAAACAGTTCTAGCCACTGACAAGTTAAGCTCCTTAGAAACAAACCTTAACGCAAAACAGGCAGAGCTCAATTTTTTCGACAAAGCTGCGATATGTATGTCCCATTTCAGAGTATTGTCCACAACAAGCCCCAAGAACTTTACAGATTTGACGACGTCAATGGTGGTGTTGTTAAGTACAAAAGGCTGCAACGAGTTTTTATACGACAAAGCTTTAGTTTTAGAAAAAAAACTAAAGCACATTGTAAACATAAAGTGTTTGGTTGGTGTATCGTGGTGAATTGGTGTTTTATTTTGATGGGTTTTATGAAACCTATATTCCCGAAACACTAAACTTTAAAAAAAAAAAACAAAAAACACATAAGTATAAAGCTTACTGAAAACTAACAAATATACAAAAATTGTAACAAAGTGCCTCTATGTAACAGAACATAAAATTACCATATACTATATATTCATATTGCCATCCTGAATTTTATAAAGCCGAAAACTTTGAGAGATTATTGAACGTAAAATCTGTTATGGATCGGGAACGGATAGACACGGAGGAACAGGGAGTTACCCAAATCCCTTTGTCGATTATTATGCGAAAACAATATGTTAATGCCGCGCAAACTTCTGTTATTAAAACTGTAAACCGATCTCTGTTTAGCATCGAAAGGGATTTTCCGGCTATCTACATATCAGAGGGAATATTCCACAGTAATTCGAAGATTTGTTTTGCGTTACGTTTCTCACACTATAGAGGTTTTTTTCTTCTTTCATTTATTTATTTCTATAATTATTGTTGTTGATTTCTTTCAATTTTTGAAGCGAGACTTCTTTACGCTCGCTGGGAGTAAAAATTCAAGGCAGTAACACACGAGCTAGCGAGACGAAAAGTGCGGTAAGGATCGCACGATTGCGCAAACACCAAAAACATTTGATTTAAAGCTAAGAAAATCATTATAATAAACTTGATACTGTAACCAATATCCTCTGGTTGTGTGATAGGAAGTATATTTTCATGCATATTTTTATCGATAGGTTTGTAGCTTTTGAATAACGGTCTAGGTAAAGCATTTAGCTCAGCTGCCAGCTCAGAATTAGAATTTAGAGTTAGTAACTCGCATTTTAATTGGAGGACACTGTCATCTTTATTTCAGACCAATAATCAACGAGGATATAGGTATAATTTAACAAAATTACTGTAAATCACTATAAATAATGAATTGTTTGTAATTTAACTGTAATTTATGTATTATTAATCAGGTAAATGATGGAGATAAAAAAAATAAAAAATCAATCACAGTTATTGATTAAAATTTTATTTTAAGATCAAACTTTTGCTAACAACATTCTAAAAATTCGAATAATGAATTGAATAATGACTAGACAAGTGACATCTGTCTTAAAAAGACAGCGATTTAGAGTGACAATTTGGTTATGTAAAATTAAAAGTGACAATTTTGATTATGCAAAAGAAATGCATATTCTATGAATTTACTGATTGCCGAACGATTAACATTGATTTAAAAATAAATCCCCAACATGAATAATGAACAAAAACATTTAAAAAAAACAGACCATAGACAAAACAAATTGTTGTTTAGTAGCAGTTAGTAGTAGCCACAGATATAGCTGTAGTAGTATTTTGGTATAATAGCCACAGCTGCCAGGGCTATCCGGCCGGGTGATAGAATAATCGTTTTTTAATAAAAATTAAAAAAGATTATAAAATTATTATAAAGCTAGAATAGTACAGTACGTCTGTCCGTTCTGTAGCTACGGGGTATCCGTGAGAGGAGAAACGATATTCTCTCGATGTCTTTCGTAAAAAATTAGACGACGCGTCTCATCAATAAAAATTTGACAAATTTGCAAGTAGCCAATAAAATGAGTGGACGGAGCGATTTTATGTGACGTACTCGTCAAGTCGACGTATAAAATATATTGTTGTTTAAACCAACCAAACCAAACTTTTTTTTCACTGGGGTTGAAATATACCACCTCTAAAAATATTTGCACTTATTTAAGGTTCACCCTGTATAAAAAAAATACCATGTATGCTATTTTGATAAAACAGAGAATAATAAATTTGTTCTAATTTCCGATGCTAACAAAAAATACCATATAGTCAGATTTTAAACCCCATTTATCTCGTGTTTATAAACCTTAAACCGTTTATAACTATAATAATAACTGGTTATTAAAATGAACATTAAAATATAACATAATTCGTGGTGGAACCAGATATTTCAGTTCTTATTTAAATACTAAACCTGGTAGTAAAATTTATGGCCTACATCTATAATAGTTAATTTTTTATTTAAGCACCGAATTAGGCGAGTTATGGAAAAGCTATAAAAATAATTTTTACGGAAGGTATAAAATATAATGATATAAAATTAGGTATATTTAGTTTAAATTTTATGCTTATTTTATGGGGTTATACAACGAAAATTAACATAATTCTGGGTCAATCAAAATAGGAGCAGTAATGTTTAAAATAAAATATCCTAAAATTTATTAAAATTATTTATTTTTTATAGGTTATACAGGGTGTTTCAAAACAAATGCGAAAAACTTTAGGGGGTGATTCCTTGTTCAAAATAAAGGGTAGTTTGCTTTATAAACGTTTAGTCAAAAGTCAACTACTAGGGAGATATCGCGGTACAAAGATGGCGGAAAAATAATGTTTTTATTTTTTATCTTGAAAACGAAAAGAGATAGACTAATGAGATTTTATGGAAGCATTACTGTTATGAAAACACACTTTCAGGTAATTTTTTTACTTTTTTAAAATGAGTGGAAGGGGTTGAAATAAACTACACCTATCATTCTTGTTAACGAAATTTAAAGAAAAATCTTATCAAACACATGCAAATGCTTTAATTTGGATAGTTTAGTTTGTTTAGAAACTTTTTTGCCTCTTGTGTTTTTTTGATAAAACTCACCGATTGGAAATTAAAAAATAAAATGTAAAGCATTACATGTCAGGACAAAAAACATTTTTAGATTAAGAATCTAGTGATAATAACGATAATAATAATCATCTAGATAATAACGTATTGCAGTAGAGTAATGTCAAATAAAATAATATTAGGAACATCCTAAAAAGTAACAGCGGCCGACTAGATTTTTTCCTAAAAAATTACAGCAGCTCACTAGATTCTTTATCAGAAAATGTTTTTTGTCCTGACATGTAATGCTTTACATTTTATTTTTTAATTTCAAATCGGTGAGTTTTATCAAAAAAATACAAGAGATAAAAAAGTTTCTAAACAAACTAAACTATCCAAATTAATTTTTTTTTGCATGTATTTGATAAGATTTTTCTTTAAATTTCGTTAACAAGAATGATAGGGGTAGTTTATTTCAACCCCTTCCAATTATTTTAAAAAAGTGAAAAAATTACCAGAAAGTGTGTTTTCATAACAGTAATGCTTCCATAAAATTTTATTAGTCTATCTCTTTTCGTTTTCAAGATAAAAAATAAAAACATTATTTTTCCGCCATCTTTGTAGCGCAATATCTCCCTAATGGTTGACTTTTGACCCAACGTTTATGAAGCAAACTACCATTTATTTTGAACAAGGAATCACCCCCTGAAGTTTTTCGCATTTGTTTTGAAACACCCTGTATAAAAAAACAAAGAACTGCCAATAATACATAATAATTTACTTTACTTACTCTGAATTTTTGTCTCTCTCTCTCTCTGTAGAAAAATATCCAGTCTTATTTAAGAAACAATAAAATACCAATAAAAACACTGTTAAGTCGCATACTATTTTAAGACATTTGTTGGTCAATTTTATAGGTTTTCAAACTCAAAAGAAGTCTTTTAAACTACAAACGTGATACTAATTCATTTTCTATCCGAACAACAGAAATCCTTCCAGAATTTTACAGCCTCTTATTCAACATCCTCCACACAACCAAAGACTTTCAAAAAAGCCTTTTTCACAGAACTGGTTACATTTACAGGTACAGATTTACGAGGTTTCGTGTCAGGTAAATCTAAAATTTGCCATCCTCGTTCTTTTCATTTTTATTTAGTTTAAGTTAGGCATAAAAACACCTGCCTTTTTTCTGAAAGGAACTGGGAGGGACCATGTTGATGAATTGAGCTTTGGTTGAGAATTGGTTTACCTAAGTGATGTTTTAGCATAGGGGTATGTTGTAATGTGAGAATATATTATTTGAAGACAACCCGCATGTGTTCGTCAAATATGTATTTTTATTAATAATGTCAAATATTGTTTTAAAATTTTCATAAAAGTTAAATCACATAAATCATCATGAAACAAAAACATATTGTTAAAAGTCTGGCGTTGATATGTTGATGATGCCTTAATAAAGTTGTTTTAGGATAATGTGGTCAGTAGAAATTAGGGAGCTCTTGAGACTTCTGTATATAAAAAAACAGCACAGGGGACCATATCTAAATCCCAAAGTATTTAATTATAAAACAAAATCGAACAACAACCTCAAAAGAGGCAATCAAAAACCACATTTAGTAGGTATATTTGCTTAGTACCATCTCTCAAGTCTCCCTTTGGATTTGATGATAAACTGTAGATACCGTACTTGCTAGAATAACAGCTCCCATGGAAAAGCCAGTTACGCCACCGAAATCAACGTGATAATCTCTATAGATGCCAGTTTTCATCTTTTCGAAAAATTATATTATGATAAGCGTGATACGAGGGGAGTCAAAAAATACAAAAATTTCAAATTCTCTCTCTAAGACGGCTAGGACGAATATGTATGTAGCATCTTTAGTGAGAGTTATGTGAAAACTGCATCTTGGTGCCTCATAAACAAGAAACCCTCTAAAACGTAACACTAACACAAGAAAATTGGACACCCTGTACATGTCTGAATATATATACAGAGGTTTTTTACGCTCTATAACAAGAGTGAACCCGCCAAAAAGGTACAAACATCACTTTCGATATTCAGCCGTAATATGTATCAGTAACGTTGGCCCTAACATTCACGTTATTGGTATGGTATGTTAATTCGTAATATGTATATTTTAACGGAGCACGTTACCTAACGTTAAACGTCTAAATTTTGACCGTAACAGCGAATTTCTGACAGTATCGAAAACGGTGCCGTTTGCCATATAGAAAATATATTTTATGAGTGTTTATTTATGTTCTGTGCTGAGTTTTATCTAAAATAGTTAGTTTTTACCCATTTGAGTTAATGGCTTGTAGAAAATAATGTACTTGCTGAAGGAAGAAGAATTCGGGATGATTTAGTTCGAAGATTTTTTAATTAATAATTTCCTATAATCTAGGCACTATTTTATATAAAGTACCTATAGTAAATAAAAGTCCAATATCATTTTTATCATCAACTTTAATTATTTTTTATATAACTTGCAACATTTCATAAACTACACACACCTGAAAAATCTAGGGATATCATTTTATTAAAGTTAAAAATAAATGTTTTGAATAAACAACCACATATTTGTAGGCCGATTCTTTCTACTTCGATTGAAACGAAGTAGTCACACTAGTTACTTCTAAATTTGGGATATTTGCAGAAGTGTTTGTGCATTTTTTGTCAAATGTATAAAAAGCACCTAGCATCAATTGTTCGAATTTAACCTGTACTGGCTATGTTTTTATGATTACTGGCCAGAATTCATTCAAATAACTCTGTTTAGTATTAAACGACATTATGGAGCGTAGACATCTTAACAGAGACGAAATGCTAAGGGCCATGGGTATGCTCGAAGCTGGAATGCGCCAAATCGACGTAGCTAGAGCATTAAATACAACGCAAAGTGTAATATCGCGATTAAGTGCACGCTACCGTGAAAGTGGCGATGTTGCTGAAAGGCACACATGGCGACATCGCATTACTACCCCTCAGCAAGATTATTTTTTACAATTAAATGCTCGACGCCGACCGACTCTTACAGCACCAGAGCTTAGTTTAATTCTCCAGGAAACACATAATGTAACCGTTAGTCCTGACACTGTTCGCAATAGATTAAGAGAGGTCAACTTAAGAAGCAGACGCCCCTGGAGAGCTCAACCCTTAACGAGAGGAAATCGAGAGGTGCGATATTTGTGGGCTCAAGATCATGTTCAGTGGTCGAATGTACAATGGGCCAATGTTCTCTTCACGGATGAGTCACGCTTTGGAATTCATCCGGATTCGAGAAGGCTTAGGGCATGGAGAGAACCGGGAAATCTTATTCGGTTGGATCATGTTCAGGAAGTGCACCCTTATCAAGGTGGAATAGTTATGGTCTGGGGAGGAGTCCAGTTAGGGCAAAAAACCGATCTCGTTTTTCTTGAAAGATTTTTAACAGGAATCACATATCGTGATTTAATTCTTGAACTTGTCGTGTTACCATATGTCAATGATTTTGGGAGAAACTTCATTCTCATGCATGACAATACACGGCCTCATACAGCCAGAGTGGTAAGTGAGTTTATCAATGCTCATCAATTAAACATCTTACCCTGGCCGGTACAATCTCCTGACCTCAACCCCATCGAGCACGTATGGGACGCGGTCCAAAGAAGAATTTTGAGAATGGGTATGCCTCGTGAAACTGGTAGGGATCTGGTTCGGGCCGTGACTGCAGCGTGGCAGGCTGTACCTCAAGAAGAGATCGACAACCTGATCAGGAGCATGGAGAGACGATGTAGGGCTGCAATGAACAGTAGAGGAGGCATATGGCATACCCTTTATTAAGTAAAAATGGTTTTATCAATTTTGTTTTTAATTCACAGTTTAGAATAAAAAAAAAATGTGTGTATTTTTTTGAGTTCAATAAAAATCAAGGTAAATTTGAAAAATTCGGTAAATTCGCATTTTTATTTTCAATACGTCCTCTAAACTATTTGTTTATTTTAATTTTATTATATCAGAAATGCAAATAATAAAATTACTGACGATGGCTGGATAAAATTGTAATATCCCTAGACTTTTCCGGTGTGTGTATATTGAAAAATAAAAACTATTATTAATTACTAAGCTCATCGAAACCATCAAAAGAACCAAAAATGTCTTTTATAACCTAATTTTAATCTAATTAATTCAATTTTCTTTCTCTCCCTCATAGTTGCTGCAGTTTCTTCTAACGATTGCGAAATCGAAAATAGTAAAAAAAAATAAAATAGCTCTTCATATTGCTGTGCTGTTGTCCGTTGTAAGCGCTTAGCCATTTTCACAAACAGCGAACACGAGTAGAACAAACCAAAAAAAATTACAGAAATTTGAAAACCAAATGTCATTAATTACCAAATTGTTATTTATTGCTCAGCTTTGTCGTACACAGGCACAAATGCATTTGCTGTCTCTCACAAATAACAACAAAACTTTCTTTCTTTTTAACGTGAAATATCTAACAGGCGTGTTAACAGCCTATGATACATCTTACGACGCCAAACGTATTATGTTTAAAAAAACTGTTAATTTTTTCCTGTTTTCGTAACGTGTTTTGACTAACGTGTTTGATACATATTAGGGCTAATTGTCGATCTTAACAATGTCAAAATGTGATTCAGGGTCAACATTACTATATCAAACAAGTTGCCTCATAACTTTTGGACCAATAGAAGCGAAGCGGCAATTATGTCACAGGTATGCTACAGAACATATAAAATCATAGGGGATAAAGGAATAAAAAATAAAATGCAACGGACAAAGAGAGATAAATGGGCAATGTAATAAACAAAACAAACTTCAAACAACTGAAAACTATGGACATCATACACAATGAATATCGATTCGGAAATGCACTGTCTGCAGCTTTTGTCCCTTTATGTATGAGCGATAGCATACCTGTGACGTAGAAGATGACGTTTCCGATAACGGCGGATCTAGTTACGAGACAACCTTATCTTTTAATAACCTTGATTCAGGGTTTGGTTAAGGCATTTCCTAATGTTATTAATATAGCCAATATCTAGATCTACCGATCTCAAGAGCCTGGAACACCCCATTCGAAACGTGGAATAAGAATCCTCTAACGGTCTAAGACATTCGAAGAAATTTACCAGATCTTACAACAGAGAAAAATCAAATATTTTCCTTGATTTAAGTAAGAACAATCTACGAATTCGTGCCATAAACTTTGGTACGACTGATATCGGAGATGGAGAACTAACCTCTATAAAACCGTCCCAGATACTAGCTTTTGTCAAAGCCCTGAGACTGTGTGATGAGTTATAACTTAAGAAAGGGTGACACAGTAGATCTACAAGATCGCGGTGATTAACTTCCTCCATACAATCTACAATCAAGATCTACCAACTTAAAAGCAAAGGAAATATTAAGCAAGTCTCTAAATCTACCCATTTACCTAATTCAACGTTTGACTGACGCGCAGGAACAGTTAGTAGATTTTGCACACTAGTCTTGAGACAACAATAGAGACAAATTTACCTCTATCTCCCTTTCTTTTCAATTATTTCTATTAAAAGTCTCTTAAATTTAAAGCAAATAGGTATACTGCAACGACCACATTTTAAACCGTAGTTAAAAATCGACGCCGCCTCCCTACGCCACGTCCATACGAATGGCTCGATAATCCTTTTCCTTGCAGAATTCTAATCAGCATGCACTGTTCATTTCGGGTAATCGAGTGGTAAGCCAAAGCGGATCGTGATTCGATTGCCTAAGCCCGCGATCAATGAGAGATAGTTGACAGCAAATAGATTTATTACCGATCCGTTGAAAAAGATCCAATAGGGCGAAATACAATTTTCTCCCAGTTTGGTTTTTGAAGATTTCAATTTATTATATCGTCTGGAGTGAATAGTTAAATATGGATGGTTTTAATATGAAAAAAACGGTATTAAGGGCAATATTTTTAATATATTTTTTCCACAGCAACTGCTAAAATTTCTTTATATCTATCAAAAATAGTAGATAAAATAATACTTTAACGGCGAGGATAATTTAAAAACTTTATTTCTTCTCGCACGTTTTTTAATTGATTCCATTTTTGTATGATGAATTATAACTCGTCATAACTTCAGAAAGGGAAACACACAATAGAATAGAAAATTTGGAATTTTTTGAAAAAAAATTTGGAATTTTTTTTAGTTTTAAGTTAAAAAACATAATTTCTTGATAATATGGCAACGTAGGTAGTAGATGAAATTTACATGAAAGAAAATCCAGAAAAGATCCAGTGGTTCCCAAAATTTAAGCAAAAAAGCATCTTTTGTCTAAATTTTCAATCGGTTATTTTGGAATTACTTGAAAAACGGTAAAGAGAAACAATGTTTCTTTTGACCAGATCTACAACACCTTAAAATAATTGCACTTATTTCTGGGACACCCTGTATATATATATATATATATATATATATATATATATATATATATATATATATATATATATATATATATATATATATATATATATATATATATATATATATATATATATATATATATATATATATATATATATATATATATAAGGTTTTTTAGCGAGACATCCATAATAAGCAGACAATATTTTTGTATCAAATTACCTCTAGGTAATTTAATAAAAAACCTCTAGGTGTAAAAAGTATCGTATAAAGAGGGTAATAATGCTCTTAAAATTCTTATATTTACACCTTTTATACATTTCAGATAGAAAATTGAAATACAGGGTGGCGCCTCTCATACGCCGCGGAGGCTCCAAGGAGAACGACAGTTTATATTGAAATGAAATTTTGTGAGCATATGTAGGTTAATTCAGAGCACTTTTTAAAATTATCGAGAGTTCTACAGGATGTCCCCAAAAAAAGTTACATATCAAAGTTGTGTTTTTTGTAATGGAACACCCTATATATTTAATGATTTTCGGATTCTGGGAGAAAAATAAAGGTGAGTTTTGTAACAAAAGTATATGACTAAAATGTAAGGTTTTTGACATATTTAACATTTGCTAGAAATAAAGAACAATTTTTTAAATTACAATAAAAGCTACCTAAATTGGAATTTACCCGGTATAGCCTTAATATGTAGTTAAATTAACTATTGTACTTTAAATCAAATTAAAACTTGATCCAAAAAGTTACACAGTGTGAGACAAAATTAATATTGGACATTGGTCAGCTTTAAAAGCATGTTACTCTTTTATTTTAAATGGAACACCCAGTATATTATTCCGATATTCAATGGCGAATTCATGTCCCTCCCAAATACTATTAAGGTTGCCTACCGCTCAAAGATTTTCCTAGATATTTCCATTTATATGATTTGATCTGAGTAGATCTTTATTATTTGATAAAATCTAGGTGGCTGTGATATGTTTGACGTTACTTCAACAAGGTTGTCTAATTAGTCAACTTTAACAACTAGTTATCATTTTGTGTCAGTAAAATCAAGAACATCTCTCAGAAATTTGCCGAAAATGCAAACTTATCCTACATCAGAGAGAATTGATATGATTCTATTAGTTAGTGAATGCAGTGTGCATTCACTAACTAATAGAATACTTAAATGCTACTGATTTTATCTAGTCTGTTTTTTTATGGGGATATGTTAAAGACAGTGTTTACAAAACTCGACCAACTATATATAGTGTCGACAACATGAGAGAAATTATTGTAGCTGCTTTTCGAGATAGACCCCCCCCCCTTTTGCCTTTTAAAATGAAAAGATCCTTTTGAAAAGACAATAATTTTATGCAGTTAACAGGAAAGGAAGCGTTTTGAGCATTTGATTTCATCTAGCTAATTTTTGTTGCATAATTATAGGATTATATCTAGTTTTAATTCTGTAATAATTAAAATATGTTTTAAACGTGTATCTTTTTATTACCCTTGAGTATTTTACTCCACAATCTTTATTTTTGTTAAATTAACAAAAGGTATATCACACATCAGCCATCTAGATTTTTTCAAATATTAAAGATTAACTGACGCAAAATCATAAAAATTAACCTTAATAATATTTTGAATATATATAAATTCCCCAATGAACACCGGAAAAATATACTGGGTGTTCCATTTAAAATAAAGGAGAGACTTGCTTTTAAAAGTGACTATCGTTCCATATTAATTTTGTCGCACCCTGTATAACTTTTCGAGTCAAATTTCAATTTGGTTTAACATACAATGGTTACTGTAATTAAATACCAGGCTATACAAGGTCACCGAAAATTTAGGTAGCTGTTATCGAAATTTACAATTTACTCTTCATTTTCATAAAATGTGAAATATGTCAAAATCCTTAGATTTTAGGTATATGCTTCTTTAATAAAACTCACCTTTATTTTTTTCTTAGAATCCAAAAAAAAACAATTAATATATAGGGTGTTCCATTAGAAAAAATACAACTTTGATGTGTAACTTTTTTTGGGGACACCCTGTAAAATTCTATATATTTTTATAAAATGCTTTCAGTTAACCTATATATGCTGCAAAAATTTTATTTCGATATAAACTACCGTTCTCCTTGGAGCTCCCGCGGCGTATGAGAGGCGCCACCCTGTATAAAAGACATTTTTTCGCTATAAAGAAGAACATTGAATCTAAACTTTGCCATTGATGAAAATTTAAAAACATTTTTTCATCGTAAAACGACCCTAATAGTGTACCAAATTTAATAAAAATATTTGGAGTGGATAATACGAAAAAAAAACCGAGATTTTTCTCAAAATTTTGACACCCTGTATCTCAAAACGAAAGCACTTTAAGACACATTTTTTAAAGTGAAAAAAGTTCATAAAAACATTTTTATAAACTTTTTATTTTAAAAAATCTTGAAAAACCACCCTGTGAAAAATCGGACGCGTATTCAGGGACACCCTGTATACAAGTTTTTGAATCAAAATACTTTTTTGTCATTTGACGTAAACCTATAGAGTTATTTCTCTAATATATTACAAGAAAAACCATGTAAGACAGCAGAATAAGTTTGTATTACATTAAAGTCCAATAAAGAAACTTCTGTTGCAAAAAGTACAAGTGCAGAAAGTTCTTTAAATACAAAACTAAATCCGCCCTTTTATTTAAAAAGAATAAAAACATCCGCTACATGTTTTTATTCTGCTCTAAACCCTATTTTTATATCAAATTCATCAATAATTAGTAAAAAATAAAGCAAGTAAATTTTTAAACTTGTATACTAAAAACGTTAAAAATAAGATTTTTTTTTAAATAAAAACCCTCAAATATTTGATTCTGAAACCTAATTTATTATTAGGTCGCATAATACAAACAAATTTTTCATAAAAATCCCTTTTATTATCTATTCTAAAAGCATAACATATGACAAGAACAAAATTTTCATTAAAACTTACGTTACATTTAGAAAAATCGTCATTTACATTTGTCTATTCTAATATCATAACAATAAATATCTTCTTTAGCCCGTCGATTGCCCACAGCTCACTACCAAATAACAACAATCTTGCCAGTAGTGCACAAATATCCGGGCGATCGCCTTGAGAAAAATTTTTCGTTTTATTTTCTCTATATCTTCGCGGAAATACGTGTTTCTGAGCGATTCTTGTTATAACATGACCTTCCTAGGAGTCCGCTACGTCTAATTATGGGGTAAGTTTTTCGAAATCTGCTTTTATTTACGTGGTTTTGGTGATTTTTTGATTGAATTTTTAACCTAAAACGGGGACACGTCAAAGCATGGGCTCCGCGTCGGTGGCGAGAGTCAGGATTTTTTCCATGGCACCCGCGATGGAATATCGGCGCGCCGCGCGGCCGCTAGCCAGGCAACGATCGGTGATATCGATGCGGTGAGGCTTACATAGAGCGTCTTGAGCGAAATAACATGGATATTTTTCGATCGCGCGAAAAAAATACCGTTGACTACATATTTAATTCTAAATTAAAGTCATTTTCGGTAGTCTAGAGGTTTATTTATTTGGTTTATCATTGTAGGGAACATACTGAATGTTGTTTCAACTGAAAAAAACGGTATTTAAGCTACAAGAATAGGGTTTTGTTCTAAATACATAATGTAATAAAGCATATTTTTGTTATTTTGTTGTTTAGGTTTAGTATATACAGGGTGTCCCACTAAGAATAGCTCTCGGCTGTATCTCGGAAAGTATTAGTCGTAGAGCTTGCGGAAAAAAAATATTTATAACTAAAGAGGCTATGAGAAATTTCTGGAAATTATTTTCAAGTTTGTAGAACGGTCGCTAGAGGGCGCAATTGCTATAAAAAATAAGAAAATGGAGTTTTTATACAATTTTGCCTAGATAACTAGTAGTATAAATAATAGCTTCATAATCTTCAGAAAATTTTGAATATTTTTTGTTAAAACCATTTTTCCCTTTTTGTCAAAATAACGTGGTGGGGTAACTTCGATCTGTTTTTATTTAAATATTAATAACTTAGGACTGGATAAAGGGAATCAACAAGCGAGGGCTCGATTAAAAGAGCGTTTCTTACTCTATATTATACCGTACAAAAAATAATAATAAGCTTTTGAATGTAGACGCTAGGGGGCGCGGACTTTCAATTTAACAAACATTGCGCGTTTTTTTCAAAAATTTAAATGCGATAGTATATGTATTTTTAGCTGATGGTAAAGAGTAATAAAATCTTAAAAAGTCAGCGAAAACCGCATCTTGATATCCTCTTTCAAACCAAAGATATTAGGAAAATTATAATAAATACGGAAAAATAAGCCCTTAATTACATTATTTTTATAACACGGTTACAATAGCCCTCTTGATTATGACCGTTCTAATAAAAAAATAAGATAAAAAAGATTATTTTATTCAAAAAATCAACAATGTACCAGAATAATATAATACTAGGTGTATTAATATCTAATATGAGATATCAATGACAGTGAAAAAGAAACGACGCCTCAGTGAATTCATGGTAGGCTTTGGAAATAGTTGCTAGATCATAGAAGCTATACAGATGCCAGACCCACTGTTGCAGGATACTGTATAATATATTAATACACAAATCTATATACAGGGTGATCTAGGCTTTGTGATTTTCATTTTATTTTTTTACATAATACGGGGATAATTATTGCAACGCACATTTTGAAAATATTTTTTTTTAACAAACAGGGTGATTCAACCACATTTTCAAACTAAAGTTGTATATTTTTACATAGAATAATATACAGGGTTGTTCACCACATACGACACGGAGTATTGTAGCTAAACGATTAAATTTTTACAAATTGTAAGTTTCGGATTCGTTGAAGGGCTTTTACAGTTTAAAAATATTTTTACAAGATACAGAGTGTCCCAAATAAATAAAAAATATCAAAGGTGTATTTTTTTAAGTATATTATTACATTTTTAGTTTCTACGATTAAAATAAAAGTAAATTTGATCAAGGTTTACCGCACTTTAATCTTACCGTTTTTGAAATATTTTCAATTTTGTGAAATTGCAGTCAAAATTTTAAGGCTTCATTTCTCCAAGGGTATAAAAGTTTTTAATACTAAATATTTACTGAAGTTTATTTATTGATCAGTTATTGTGTTGCAATAATAAAAATTATACGAACTTATACAGAGTGTCTAAAATTTTATTTTAAATAATTACTAGCTTTAAACGGCAATAACTTGTTTAATTTAAATGGAATACCCTATATATTTTATGAGAATCAGATGCACAATTTAATTGTCTATCAAATTGTATTATACCATTTTTTACCTATCTCTTCAAGTTTCCGTAGAAAATGCATTTTCTGGTAATTTAGAACTCATTTTTCAATATACCAATGGAATACTGACATCTTAGATTATTTTTAAAGATGTACTAAATTTTTAAAGAGTACAGGTACTAATATTGTCGATATACTTTGTTTATTTCATTAAGAAATAAAAAAAACTGTTTAAATATTTGTTAAAGAGGACCAATTAATATGATTCCAGTATTCAAACTACATTAATTGACCGTTTGCTTTGATTAATAATAATTGCTCCAAATACTAAAAAACTGAATTTTGTATGTGTATTAGTGTGGTAAATGACAAATGCTTATTTATAACTACAGAGACATTAGTTTTCATAACTTATTATTATATTGATTTCTGATTCAAATCCTCATCTATTTAGAATAATTTATTAACGATGCATCATAAAGTATGTAATTAATATTTGGGCGGAAATAATAGTGGTATATTTAATTAATGGTATACTCTTTTAGAAAGATTTAAATAGTTTTCTTTTTGCATACAAATGGGCTAGTAATATTATCATTTTGCTAAAAATGATAATATTACTAACCTGTACATTTTGTACATTTGTTGCTTTAAAAACAATCTAAAATGTCAATATTCCATGGGATAAATGAGGTCTAAATTATAAGAAAATGCATTTTCTACGAAAACTTGAAGGGATATAGGTAAAAAGTGGTATAATACAATTTGATAGACAATTAAATTGTGCATCTGATTCTCCTAAAATATACAGGGCGTTCTATTTAAATTAAACAAGTTATTGCCGTTTAAAGCTAGAAATAATTTAAAATAATTTTTTAGGCACTCTGTATGAGGTAGTATTATTTTTATTATTGCAACACAACAACTGATCAATAAATAAACTTCAGTAAATATTTAATATTAAGAACTTTGATACCCTTGGAGAAATGAAGCTTTAAAATTTTTACTGCAATTTTACAAAATTGAAAATATTTCAAAAACGGTAAGGTAAGGTGTAACAAATCTTAATCAAATTTACCGTTATTTTAATCGTAGAAACTAAAAATGTAATAATATACAGGGGGTTCCATTTAAAAAAAATACAACTTTGATATTTTTTATTTATTTGGGACACTCTATATCTTGTAAAAATATTTTTAAATTGTAGCTCTAATAGTTCTTCAACGAACCCAAAACTTACAATTTGTAAAAATCTAATCATTTAGCTACAATACTCCGTGTCGTATGTGGTGAACAACCCTGTATATATGTTTGTACTTCAGTGAATTTGCCATTAAATTTCCATTCTAAAAATACCATAATGTGATAAACTATACCGAGTGGTTTTTGAAATATGACTTTTAAAGACTAAATTTAATGCTTATTTAAAACTGAAAATTTTATTGAAAGATCACAAATCAAAACTTTTTTGAAAGCCTGGTTCACCCTATACTACGACTTACAACTTTTCATAAAACCTTCTTCTTGTGAAGGAAAAGACGTGCAATACACGTTGCAATACGATTCAAAAAAACTGTTCTATCCTTACATCTTGTAATATTGTTACTGATGGCTCTATCACTCTTTTGCTCTATCATCCACTTCAAAGCTACAGATTTATATTCGTTTTCTGTATAGAAAAATCCTTGAATTATATTTTCTTGGATTCCGCGCGACGTAAGTTATCCGCCTGATAAAATAGAAAATAAATTTCAGAGTTTCAATTTCGCTTTTTGGAGATATCTGCATTATGACTTATCTGGGATATAGACGTTTATTTTAAAATTTGCTACAGAGATAGATAAGAGTATTTTTGATATAGTTTTCTAGTGTTTTAAAAATTATCTCTTCTGCCTTCTGTCTGTCGTCTGTCGATTTTTTAAGTTAGTAAGTCTGTATCTATACAAGGTGAGTCTTAAAAAAGTACAAATATTTTAGGTGTAGTATATTCCGACCCTAAAAACACGTTAGTAGTTTTTTTTTCGCAAAAATTATTTTTGGAAAATTTGGAATTTTTTGAATTTTTTTTGGGATTTTTTAAGTCTTATATCCAGTGATTCTCAAAATATAAGCAAAAAATTATTTTTTTAAATTTTCAAAGTAAAATTACTAGGTTATTTTGGACTTTTTGTTTGCTACAAGTATTGGAAATTTGTTTCTTTTATCGAGATCTACCAACCCTAAAAAAAGATTTGCACTTATTCTGAATAATCATTTTTGGAACATAATATCTTAACTTAGTTATTATTTAATCTACAGAGTGTTACAAATCCGAAGTACGAACATTGGTATCTCGGTAACGGTAATCCCAACTAGCAAATATAGTTCCCAGTCCTTTTTAAAATGTCACTGCCCCTAAAGTATAGTTCCTGGGCCCACTCTGCCACTTAAAATGTTACTCTATAAGGGATAGTCACTTTGAAGTATATTTCGAGAGTGACCGGTTAGTGCCTACCTACAATAAAAGTGGAAAATAAACACCCCGATTGCAAGTCGCAAACATGTAATTTAAAGAAGTGGCTGGAACTACCCGAATCTTTCAAATATGACACCATAAAAGACCAAAACTTTATAGTAACTTTTCAAAGTAGCGGTTACTAACAAGTGCTACCATAATGCCTCCATTAAGTTTTGTTACTTTATAGTAACAATTTAAGTTATTAGGGTAGTCGCGGCCACGACACCTAGTTACTTCTAATTTATAGTAGCATTGAAAGTAGCAAAATGGTTACTGCTACCTTCCTAGGTCACTATAAAGTAGCCGTCGCTCATCCATTGCCACTAAAAAGTCACGGGGATCAAAAACGGCTACTTTATAGTGACTATAACTTAATATACCCTAATAAATGTACATGCCTCAGACTGCATCGTGTACTGCTCTGTTTTAGTGTTTGTTTACTAGCTTTAAGCTTTATTAAAATTTTGTAAAATGCCTAAGGTGAATAAAAAGAAATTTAGGTATTCTAGTACCATATAGAAACACTAAAAAATGCACAGTAAGTATGCACAAGTAATGCACAGTATCAATGTTTACTAAAAAATTTAATGGCGTCCTATTCTGTTTAGCCGTCGCGTCTCCAAGTGGGAACTTCAAAGGACAAGGCGGAACGATATAGTGGCACCAATGGAATGTATAGTCGCCACCAGGGCCGTCGCTAGACTTTGGGCCGCCCGGTGCAAATTTTTAAATTGCCGCCCTTATATTATATATAATAAAAAAATAATTAAGTTAAAAAAATCTTTATTAAAAAATAGAAAATAGAAAGGTTAATGATAAATACACACATCCCATATGATCCTAAGAAATGGCCTCAAATTACCTTAGAAATGACAATCGATTAAATTTTATATGTAAAATTATATGAGGAATGTCATCGATCATAATTTCTGTTTTTTTTTCGATTATACGGGACTAGGATACTTACATAGAACACCTACATTTTCGCAAATTTTCACACACATTTTCACAAAGTCTAATTATAATGACAAATTCTCTATTTTTTTATAAACTATAGGGTGTGTCATTTCAATTAGCAGGGAAAATAACATTATATTTAGTTTCGACCCTATTACCAAGCAATTTTGACCGTCTATACCGGGTGTTTCTAAAAAGTGGCTCACTGCTATAACTTTTTTTAATTTTTCAGATAAAAAAACGAGATTTGGTACGTGAGTATATGACATAAATCAAGATTGATTGACGTATTCAATTGTTTTCGATCACGTCCTCTTTTACCGGAAATTACTACAACTTTTGATTTTTAAATGCCACCCTCCGTATTTTTTTACTTTATTTGATAGAAAATGGCACTTTGAATAGAATGAAATATCAGATGACATATTCGCATTTAGTTTATTTGAAATTGTAAAATGCGGTTCATAACGACAATTTGATTCGAAATACCAAGTTGAAAAAGAATCAATATAATCCAAAGAAGAAAAAATTCCAAAAAAAAATTCCAAATATGCTAATGAGTCGGCCTCGTTCCGTTTGAAAAATCGAGATATGATTAAAAATACGATTTGGGCATTTTTAACTGGCCAGGACAAGACACGAAAAACATTAAACGATCAAATCTATTTTTCCAATAAATTAAAAAAAATACCAGGGGTGCGATTTAAAAATCAAAAGTTGTACACACTTTTTACACACACTAAACAGTTGAATATGCCAATCAATCCTAATTTATGTCATATACTAATATACCAAATCTTGTTATTTCTTCTCTGAATATAAAAAAGTTATAGGGGTGAGCCACTTCTGACAAACATCCGATATACCAAGCAATTTAGACTATTTTATTATGTTAAAAATAAATAGAGAATAATTATAGTTAAAAATTGTTAGATTTTAAATACCACCCGGTATAGATTTATTATTATTATATATTATTATTACATAGATTATGGTTTTGTGTTATTGGAATAGTCTTACATATCCAATGAGCGAAAAAATGTACAGAACTGCATTTTCAAAAAGTAACTATAGCTATTTTTGTCTGTTATAGTATAACTTTGGTAGATATAAAAATATACTTCAACCCTGTTATGAAAAATATTAAATATTTTTAGAATGTGGCATCTATACTTTCAAAAATTAAAAAAATAAATAAATAAAAAAGTGCCTCCGACGGCCCTGCATAAGCTCCAATTAAGTGGCAATTTGGTGGCGCAGGGAACTTTCTTGGAAAAAATCACTTTATGGTTCCAAAAAATCGTTGACCATGTAGTTCCAAAAAAGTTATTGTTTCTATAAAGTCGCTTCTGGGTAGTTACAATTGCCACTTTATCAACCCGAAGATTTTAAAGGTCCAAACGGGTAGGGTTGGCCTAATATGTTATAGTTCCCGGTACTTTGTGGAATCATATGGAACTATAAAGTATTTTTCGGATTAAACGGCCATATTTTTTTCATGAATTTTTAGACGAACAGCCAAATGGCTCAAACATTATGCGTTTTTAAGCTAAATATACCTAGATTAAAGCTTCTTTCCTTAGTTATTTTGTTATTTCTGACGGTCGACTAATATTTTAAAGTTTGACCCCGGTTTCAAGCAAATTTTTATTATTTCTTAATCACTACATGAGTTTTTATTGCAAATAATATAATAATTTGAAATATTTTGAGAGGCGCTCGAAAATTTTGTTATATAAACCTACTATTTTATTCAGTAAAGTTGATTGCGTTCTGGAATTTACCTCAAAAAGGCGTTAAAATCGCACGGTAAATATCGAAAAAATAATAATGGCTTCCATAATTATTTTCCATCATGACATTTATTTTTATGAAATGTGAAATTGCTTGAAGAGGTCGCTGCAAATAAAGTTCAACTGTTTAACGAAAGTTCCATATGTCGGTAGATAACACTTGGCTGCCACGAACCCGCGACTAGGCAGCTTCGTACCGGATAAGTCGCATTCACCAGTAGGCTACTTTATAGTAACACATTATAGTAACTCTTTTAGTGGCAAAAACTACCCGAGACACTACCCGGCTACTCAAAATCTTTCCCCATTTTGGTCGCAGTTACGTAGCAGCTACGAATATACGACGTAGCCGCCGATGGTCACCGCCCACTTTGTAGTGGCTTTGATAGTAGCAGTTACGTATCTGCCACTATAAATGCTAGTTGGGATATAATATACAAACCAGGTTAAATTGGGGCAAAGTTGCCGCTTTGGTATGTTCACCAGGATGCCATCAAAAAAGTTATTTTTAAAACTTTTTAAAAAGGATTGTTAAGTTTTTTGGAAAAAACGGATTTTTTGAAAATCAATTTTATTTTTTCCTATAGTTACTTTTCAGAAAATCGAAAAACTAATTACACATTCTCATAGGCACTTTATTAGGGCTATCTGACAGTATTCTCAGATTTTCAAATTAGTTGATAATTTGTGAGATACAGAGACCAACTTAATTTTTTGAAATACGGACCTGCATTTTTCATTTCATGTTTTGAAAGAACTCGGTCTCCTGAGTATAATGATATGCCACACTTAATATTTTTTTGTGTTTCGGATATTTGAACACAATTTAATTAAAATAATTTCAAGCCCGGCTCTGTTTTTTTTAAATACCTATTTAATCTGTTCAACGTTACAATATTGATTATCTTTCAAACTTAACAATGACGCGGGGTAAAACATTGAATACGGAAAATCAAATAAAATAAAATAATATAAAATAAATAATATAAATATAATAAAATATAAACAATCAAATCATTTTACGAACACGAAAAATTAATTTGTGCGATATGGAGGGTGGTAACTCTTTCGAACATGTAGAGCATTAGAAACTAGTAGTGATGAGTGAAATGTCGGTAACTGTGACTTTGTCACTGATATTCTATAATCACAGTCACGGCCTGTGACTGATTTGAAAATAAACGGTGACTTGCTAAAGCGTGACGATTACAGTTAATTGTGATTTCTCTGGTAACGAGAAAATACTTCACAGAGCGGGACGTCGCGAACGCAGCTGCCGATCGCGCCGGTCGTGACTCAGTTCACAGTCACGAGTCACGACGTACGTCTCATAGGATAGATATCTGACAAAGTTATCTAAAGACTGTTAGAAGTGATTTAATTTTTTATGTATTTTATATTTTATTACTATTTTTTATTACTACGAATCGGTTTGGTTCCTTTTTAGTTTAGCAGGTTTTTTTAAAGCCAAACATAAAGTTTTTCCTTTATACTGTTTATTTTTTTTAGAAACTTCATTTTTTTATATGTTTCGTTTATTTTAATACAAAGGAAAATATTTGTTGTTTAATGTATTACTTATCTCGTGTTGTTAAGTTTCGTTCGTTATGGTTATGAGCATATTGCATATTTTATTCTTTTCCCGTTGGTTTCTTTAAATAAAAAAATTGTTTTATTTTTTAATATACCTTTTACCCACTGTTTAGTGTTTTCTATTTCAGCGGCCTTGGATAAAGGACAAATAAAAATTAGTATAACAACAACAACAGAATCGTATCATTCGTATCGTATCTTATATTTTAGCCGTGATTGTGCTTTCGGATTCATAATCATAAAGTCGCAGTCACAGTTAAGAGTCACAGATAATACAAAGTCGCTGTCACAGGTAAGCCTGTGAACAGAAAATCACGGTTTGGCTCATCACTGGAAACTAGTTTGTAGAAGTTGATATATTTATAATAACTACGATTAATATGATGCATATTATTAGATCGTACACTGAGATTTTAAATCCACAATAAAAAAAAGGCTGTACTTAAACTGCCGTTAAACGGTAGCTTACTGAAATGTCGTTAATAGGTATGACGTCGCTGATGTGACGCACTTGACGGCTTTATGAAATATAGGAATTTTATAAGGACTAACCAACGCTATCCACCCCACCAAAAACCAATTTAACCAACGCGACTAACCTCGACACTGATAAAAAATATAAAAAACAAATATAAATTAGTAAAAATCAACCAACCCTACCAAATAACCAACTAACCAATGAATACCCTCCAAATAACCACGCTAACCAACCCGCCAAATAACTCAACCAATCCAACTAAAAATAGTGAAACCAATGCAATAAGATCACGCTATAAGCAAAAAAAAATATAAAAAGTTTTGGTCGGCGTGAGATTTGAACCACGGACCATTTGCTTACGAAACGATAGCCTCAGCCACTGACCCACAAGTGCTCTTGCAGAATGCTTAAGGCTAGGCATTACTTTCCGCCGACATGAACGACGTCACAATATCTATTAACGGCATTTTAATAGGCTACCGTTTAACGGCTGTTTAAGTACATCGTAAAAAAAATTAAAAACAATATCTTTAAAGTGCTGACCTGGATATTATTTATTTGAATCTTTCAATTGGTTCGATTTTCCTTATTCAATGTTAATTAGTGCTGATCAATATTGTTGGCATGAATATAATCAGATTAGATAATTTAAAAACCAGAGTCGGACTTGAAATTATTTTAAATAATAATTAAATACTTTTGTTGTACACAAAACAAAAAAAGTATAAAATATGACATATCGTTGTACTCAGGAGACTGAGTTCTTTCAAAATTTGTTCCGTATTTAAAAAAAATAAGTTGGCTCTGTATCTCACAAATTATCGGTTAATTTGAAAATCTAAAAATACTATTAGATAGCCCTGATAAAGGGGCTATGAGAATGTGCAATTAGTTTTTTAATTTTCTAAACAGGAAAAAATAAAATTGATTTTCAAAAAAATCCGTTTTTTCCAAAAAACCCAGCAATCCCAACAATTTTTAATGTCCAATAATCAGCAAGTGATTAGTAACATAATAAAATTTTGTTAATATTCTCCTTACTTTTTATTATTATACAAAGGGTTCCCTTTGTATATATCTCTCATCTTACACAACTTAAGATTATTTTTCAAAACAAACGTCTTCCGCCATTACTGCTGCGATTCCTTTACGCTTTCGGCACAAAATGTAAATCCGTTGTACCGTAAAATATGAACAATTCCCGCTTAATCGGCCATGCCGTCGATTCCTGGGGACGATCTCTCCGGTCTATTTTTGCGCCAGCTAACCCAGTTCGCCAATTAACAGATCCAATTAGTACGTTCCATTATGGATGTACAATCAAATCGAAACCTATTCCCCTCCGCCTCTCATCTCTCCATCGATATAACTGCTATCGTGGAGAGTCAGAGACATAAGTAAACCTAGAGTTGGTTTTGAATATACAGTACAGCACACCTCATTCGCCTCGGTTGATTATACGAAAACGGAAAGATGTAGGAACAAAATATTTTGTGGGTATATGTGGGAAGGCAATGTGCACAATTTATAATTATTTTGAAATAAACAGGATGTTTCAGAACTATGATCTATACCAAAGTTATATTTTTTCTTATGGAACACACACACGGTATTTTATTTCATTTTTGGATTCTTGGGCCCAAAAAAAGAAATTTATTATACAGGTTAAATATGTTTAAAATCTTTGGTTTTTGAGATATTTAAAGATATTTCAATATGCATACTACAAGAGAATAGACTATTAACACCCTGTACATTACTTTTGAGAAGTAATTCTTGCGCTGAGTTTGAAGGTAAAGAAATAAACTTTACTGAAAAATGTTATTGCTTTCTTAAATTTATACAGGAGTACCAAAAGTTGCTGCTCTATTTTAAGGATTTATTTTACATAGAAACTTCGTTATTTTAAATACAACACCTTGTATTTTTTTAAATAAATCGAAGCAGTTTCAAATGCTCTTTCAAACTACATTAGGGTTTCCTATAACTATCTATCTCAGATTTTGAATCAAAAGCGACTTTTCAATAAAATGGGAATCAAGATGGCTAGCATCGACATGGCAATTTTCTAATGATAGTTAGTAACTATTTTCAAAATTGACATTAGTTTATGGACATTATTATTTGGACTTATAACAGTTTACTCAAATTTACCCACAATAGTTTAATAAGTAAGTATTTATTATTTTATTAAGAAAAATAAAGCAGTATCTGCTGGCGGAACGAATGGATATGTTACTAGTGATTTTATTTTGTGAGGAAAATTGCTTCTTGGCCTCAAGAGCTTATGCTCAAAGATATCCAAATAGGAATCTTCCTGATAAGCGTTCCTTTGAAAAACTACTTGTCCTATTTCGCAGAGTTGGTAGTGCATTTTATAAAAAACATATTAGGCAGAAACGTGAAGAAGTGAAGAAAATGAATTTGCCGTAATTGGCTCTTTTATAGAAAATCCATATATCTACAAGTCATCGTAAAATAAAACAAAGAACTATTTCTTCATTTTTCTTCATAGAATAATAAATACATATTTAATAAATATGATTTATTAAAGTATTGTAGGGGGTAAATTAAATAAAACTAAACTGGTATAAATTTAAATCGATGTACTTAAACAGCCGTTAAACGGTAGCCTACTAAAATGCCGTTAATAGATATTGTGACGTCGTTCATGTCGGCGGAAAGTAATGCCTATCTATAAGCATTTTGCAAGAGCACCTGTGGCTCCGTAGCTGAGGCTATTGCTTTGTGAGCGAATGGTCCGTGGTTCAAATCTCACGCCGACCAAAACTTTTTAATATATTTTTTGCTTATAGCGTGATATTATTCCATTGGTTTCACTCTTTTTGGTTGGATTGGTTTAGTTATTTGGCGGGTTGGTTAGCGTGGTTATTTGGAGGGTGTTAATTCATTAGTTAGTTGGTTATTTGATGGGCTTGGTTTGTTTTTACTAATTTATATTTATTTTTTTATCAGTGTCGAGGTTAGTTGCGTTGGTTAAGTTGGTTATTTGTTGGGGTGGATAGCGTTGGTTAGTCCTTTATATATTTCATAAAGCCGTCAAGTACGTCACATCAACGTCATACCTATTAACGGCATTTTAATAAGCTGCCGTTTAAGGGCAGTTTAAGTACAGCCAATTTAAATAAAGGCCATGAACTGATTTTGTCTTTAAAAACAGCTACTAATTGTCACTAGAAACTTGCCATGACGACACAAGCCCTTTTGATTGCCATTTTATTGAAACATTTCTTTTTATTCAAAATCTGAGCTAGATAGGTATAGGAAATCCTAATATAGTTTGAAAGAGCATTTGAATCTGCTTCGATTTATTTAAAAAAATGCAGGTTGTTGTATTTGAAATAACGAAGTTTTTATGTAAAAAACTACTTCTATAAATTCCACAATAATTAATTGATAATTTTATTTACTGTTTGGCAGCTATAAATATTGTTCAAGACATCGAAAATGCTAAAAAGCGTCTTCGACATTTCCCTCGTATAATAAGAATAATGACATATCCATCGAAAAATAGGTTCACATAACTCAACAATAGGTTTTGAAATCACACATTTGACCAGAGAAATTGCGATGCTGCCAATATGTGCTCAACGCGTATCCAGAAAACGATTCGCACGGCAACGAGAATACCAAAATCGACTGCTTGGCGTTCCAATAATCGAATACTTTCGCTTACCGCTTTGAAAGCGTAACGTTTTTATGTCGAAGTTCCAGAATTCGGGCCCAGGTCTCTGAGGCATAAGGGGCAATGGGGGATTTTTTTTAATTGTTATTAAATATAAACCCATGGCCTTCATTTTGGTAGATAAAAGCTGTTCCTCTATGACACCGGGCATCTCTATGTGTACTTACTTCTCTAATATCGCTAGGTAGACACTACAGAGAGTTAGGCCCTTTTTATTCCCGACTGTTAATTTGGAATAAAATCTCGTAGTGTGTAAGTACGAATTTCTTTTTTTCGAAAATGCATTTTCAAATTTAATGATGTTGATTGAGTGCTTTGATGAAAAATTCTGGCAAAAAATCATATTTTTCTTTATTGGGCATTACTGTCTACCGATCAAAAATTTACAATAACATAATTTTGGCTTTGTAATTCGTAATAGAATTGTAAGTTCTAGTCAACACATTTTTCTTACCCTACAATTATCAGTATTTTCAAAATCATTTTTCGCTGTGGAAATACACAATCCTACAGATTTATAGTTAGCTGTATAGTATGGCGCATGAAATCTGACAAGTTTCATTAAACTTTAGACATTTCCAGTTTGCCGTTCCAGCTAATAAAACGCGCACATTTGCGAAGTGCGCTCTGCTAATCTCAGCCAGTTATTTTTCAACGTCATCGAAAAAATTGACATCGCCCTCTGCCAATACCGCCTTAATATTTAGGCCACTACTCCGCCAAAAAATATGAATGAATGGGACTTGGAACTAATAAATAACGCATTTAAGATATTTTTGGTTACATTTTCGGTTTGAAAAAAAAATCAAGATGCGATTTTCTATAAAGCTAATTATATATTCGGATAAACGCTGAAAAAAGCTTTCAGCGTTTATCCCTCTTTACTATCAGCTAATAGTACACATAATATTATTGCATTTTTTTTTCAAAAAGTATTATAAAATATTATATTTTTTTGAACATAGTTGTATTTTTTTTTAAATTGGACACTCTCTATATTATTCTACACTGAAAAAAAGGATCTCTCAGTCGAAATGAATATGACTTTGACCCAAAAGATTGGCGCTTTTCAATAGGGCCAAGAACGACGTTTCTTTGCCCAAAGCATTAACTATCTTTTCATAAGCTTTAAAAAATTACTTTAGAGAATAGAAGAATCTATCTGTCCAAAGTATTTCACTCTTGACCCAAAATTAATATGCAAAGAAGTTTTTGCTACAAGAACAATAGTCTCTTTGATTCATGCAACAATTCTTGATTGAAAAGGGGCATTTCTTGATTAAAGAGACACTTTTCTTAAACCAATAGCGAATACCATTGACTCAACTAAAATTTATTTTGATCTAAGAGAAGTCTATACATCATATACAGGCATATTACGAGGTATATTATTTTCTGATAAATTTAGGTTTTCCTAGTCTGTAGTAAGTAAAGTGATATTATTTTCCTCGATAGTAGGTAGTTATTTCTACTTCTTCACTCCTTGGTATTTTTTGGGGTGGTTCATCACTCTATAAATTACAAAAAAAATGTTACATCACGATTAATCAAAGTAAAGCAAACAAATTGTTAAATTATAAGCTTTGGTCACATTTTGTTTTTTTTAATACGACGACTTGAAATTCTAAAATTTTTGTAATTATTTGCATAAAAAAATCTCGATACCTATATTCTTATTTTCTCTATAGTCACGCATACATTATCTATACACACAGGTGCATTAGATAAATGTCTCTTACCTTCAGAAATAGAAAATAAATGCTCTAATTTCTATTTTTTCAGAAACTCCTTTAAAGAATCCATATATCCTAAAATTTGTCCATAAAAAATGACAAATGCATGTTGATAACGATCACTAATTTGTTAAACGTTATATAAATATACGTTTAAAAAGCAAATTATGCAAAATTCCAAATGAAAAATTCCAAGCAACAAAACCCGTGCATACTATGATGTGCGACCTATGAAATGCGACGTGAGACTGATCGGACTGCCGACTGATTGTATATACCGTCCATCGTCATCGTCTTTGCGTGTCGTTATTATTTTTCATCAAAAGAGTATTTAGCTATTGGAAAAATTGCCATGTTTCTTGAATGAAGTACTTCCTAGCGTATTTTTGTTATTATCTTAAAACAAAGTAACTTGCACTTGGTTCAATGAAAATAGATTCAAGAGAAATTTTCGAATTTTTCAAGAGAACAAGTTTTCTTGAGTTAAGAGAGATTTTCTTCAGGTAAAATATTTTCTTTTACGCTAAAATAAATTCTCTTGCCAATAATATTTTTTTTCAAAAACGATGACTACTTTAGTTCAAGTCTATCTGTTTTATCAGTGTATTTTTAGATTCTACGATTGAACTAAAGGTAAATCTATTAGGTAAGGTTTATCACACTTAAACCTTACCGTTTTTGAAATATTTTCAATTTTGTGAAATTATAGTAAAAAATATATATAAATAAATTTTTAGACACACTGTATAAGGTAGTATTTTCTTTGTTACTGCAACACAATATCACTCAATAAATAAACTTCAGTAAATATTTAGTATTAAAAACTTCGATGCCCTTTTAGAAATGAGGCCGGAAATTTAATAAAATTGAAAACATTTCAAAAACGGTAATGTTTAAGTGTGATAAACCTTAATCAAATTTACCTTTATTTCAATCGTAGAATCTAAAAATGGAATAATATACTGGGTGTTCTATTTAAACAAATACAACTATAATATTTTTTACTTATTTGGGACACTCTGTATCTTGTGAAAATATTTTTAAATTGTAGCTCTAATAGTCCTGCAACGAACCCAAAACTTACAATTTGTAAAAATCTAACCGTTTAGCTACAATACTCCGTGTCGTATGTGGTGAATAACCCTGTGTAAAAAATTGATAGTAACTGTAAATTAGTAATCATTATATTCTATTCTTGAGGGGAATATTTAACCATAGAAAGAAACCATATGTTTTTATAATAGTTCTTTATAAACAAAATTGTAGACATGTAAAAATCTAATCGTTTAGCAACCATACTCCGTGTAGTATGTGTTGGAGAACCCTGTATATGTGATGGAGGCTACACCATAATTGGAAATGGTTGTGAATAAGCTGAAAATGATGATGCTAATGAAATAAATAAAGCTCCTCTATGGGCTGGGGATTGTACCAGGTACAAACATACTTACCACAGGCACAGGACAAGCTGAGGCTTTCATTTTTAAGTTGGTGTTGGCTCTGTTCCATTCTAATACGGCACTGCACCGAACTGAAAATCGAACGGAACGGTCGTCCGTCTGACACATCGAGACTCGGTCGCATCCATCATCCTTTGTAAAACTATTAACATAGAGGCCACATTTCCATGACGTCTATTCGCCGATGCCTCTGTTTCTTTCTGCTCCGTCGGAGCCGACGATAAAAAGCGAGATGATGCGTGAACTTTACAAAGTAGAGCGCAGCGAGAGCAAAAAGAGTTTGTTAAAATTGTATGGCTTGTGCTGAGGTCTGACACAAAAAAAAGAGATGATGATTTTAATGTAACTGTATCAGTTTTCTGTATATTTTTTAATTTATATTGTAAAATTCTTGAAGTACTTCTAAAAGTTGTCTTTCGTAGATGTGTTCTATACAGGATGATTCTTAAATAAGTGCAAATATTTTCAGGGCTCTTAGATCTCGTTAAAAGAGACGTATTTTCTCTTTAGTGTTTTAAGTCCCCAATAACCAAGTTATACTTCAGTAAACAAGGACAAGAAAAGACCCAAGTTGTTGTTGTCTTGGAATAAACCATGAAGCTTAGGTAATTATCTACAAAAATGGTGCTTACCATTTTTTACGTAGAATTAGTAGTTTTCGAGATATTTCGCCTCGAAGATCCCTGAATTTTCTCTCCAAGTCTTAACGCTCCGAAGACAGATTTCATAACCGTATCATTGATTGATAGGAGAAATTGTTTAATAACTCGGCTATATATTTTAATGATTCAAAGTTCATTTAAAAGGTAGAATCAACAGCTATCACATTTTAGAATTTGATTGCATTTTGTCATATTTTATGATAATATAAAAACCGGGGGACTCAAAAATTTTCAGATTTTTGCAAATTTAATAATAGCTTATTTGTCAAGATTTTTTTAACAGTTGTACTAGAGCCTCTTTAAGCAACTCAGAAAGTTTGAATTGTTTCTTTAATCACATTTCAATATAAAAAACAATTATTCGTGAGTGGCCGATCCAATCCGACCGTTCCGTTCCGATCCGACCGGTCCGATCCGACCGGTCCGATCCGACCGGTCCGATCCGACCGGTCCGATCCAACCGGTCCGATCCGATCCGGCCGGTCCGATCCGAGCCGATCCGACCCGACCGTTCTGATCCGACCGGCCCGATCCGATCCGATCCGACCGTTCCGTTCCGATCCGTCCGATCCGTCCGATCCGACCGGTCCGATCCGGCCGTTCCGATCCGACCGCTCCGGCCGGTCCGATCCGATCCGATCACAATTAATAAAATTAAAATAAAAATAAAATTAATAAATAATTTATTAATTTTATTGTTATTTATGTTTTTTTTATTTTTTTTATTATTATTTAAGTTTATATTTATTAATTTTATTATTATTATATATTATTTTATAATTATTACATATTTTACCTCATTTATTATTAAATATTATAACTATTAGTCTAACCTACAGCATGGAAGTCTAACCTACAGCAATGGAATTTGAAATAATTACAAAAAATCTAATTTTAAAAAGTTTTAACATCCTGTAACTCTAAAACTATGCATTTCCATACCCATGTTTATAGGAACTTTTTCATATTTTTTGATGAAGAACCAATGAGTAGTTTTATTTAAAACTCTCACAAGTTAATGATATTAACATCTCGTCAAGGAGGCCAAAATCAACAAAAAATCAAGAGAGATCAAGTTTTAATCGGCATTAGACTCCTTACACTTTTTCGCTAACAAGAGAAAATAGAAGTCAGCGGCGTACATGCTTTTTTTTAGAAAAATATTCCAGTAATAACCCATATGCACGTCTATGGTGAATATGTCGACACTTTTTTAGCATTAAAAAATGTCGGATTAATAGTAACTTTTACCCTCAAAATTTCATTTGAAACGCTAAAAGTACTTGGAAGAAAATTATATTAAATCGAAAAATATTAAGATTTTAACCTCCTGTAGCTACGAAACAAAGCAGAATCCGACCTATGTTGTTATGAAAAATAAATCTTATTTTTACGTGAGGAATCTCCCCACGAGAGATGGCATATGTTTTTTGAAACACCCTGTATACGCCTAGAGAAATGAAGCATTAAAATTGTTACTGTATTGTCACAAAAACGTATACCTAGGTTTCATTTAAATCGATAGATAAATTTGGGAAGATATAGATGATCTTTTTGTGAAAAAAGGAAGAACAACACAAAGTCATAGCAACCACCTTAAAATAACCAAACAACCAAAAAAAAGTAAAAACAATATACGGCGATGTTTTATTTTAACAAATTGCCCGAGTTATTCGGACTGGCACCACCGCAAACCCTGACAAATCGTCCAGGTTATATTGGATAGGTCGTCGTGACGTCACGGATGCGCTTCCGCAGCGCCACCTGGAGATAAATGTGCGAAGAGCGCAAGTTTTAAAAATTAAATTCGCCGCTATTTCTCTTCGGCCGTGAGTCTTCTCGGGCTCATCCAGGTAATAATAATGATGAGCGGTGAGGTGTGGGCTTAGAGCGGAAATAAGAGATTCGGGATGGATGACGTTGGATGCGGCTGACGTAGTCGGATCCGAGGCAATATGCTGGGGTTTATATATTATATATGGGCTTCTTTCTTACGTGGCGTCGTAAGAAATATATATTTAGTTTGTGTAGTTTTATATTTAATAATTTTGTTTATATATGATTCAACAATATTCTGCACTTTATCTTAGTTTCCAACATTCAAAAAGTTGTGTTTTAGGAAAGCTTTAAAATTTTCAAATATTTTAAAATTCGATATATTTTGTTCTAGTGTTCTGATTCTGATGAATTTTTAAGCAGTTTGTAGCTAAATTATTTAACTTCTTAGACTTCTTAGCATTTTTTTACATTAAAAATTAAAGCCCACATTAAAGCCCACGATTAAGACAGGGGGATCCACTATCTCCAGTACTGTTTAGTGTAGTATTATAAAAAGTTATAAGAGATGCGGGAATCAACAGAGAGGATCTTCTGTATACAAAAAGACACCAAAGCTTAGCCTTTGCAGACAATTTATTTATCTTAGCAAGAGATTGGAAAGAGCTGACATCGGTGACCAAAAGGCTAGACCAAGCGCAAAAAGTAGGCTCAGTGTTTAATGAGAAGAAAACTAAGTTTATGCTGTAGCCTGATAGGGATTTTGAGAAGGGGAGATGTCTACAAATAGATTCTGAGACAGGTACACGATACAGGTTTGAGGAAGTAGATACATTCACATAATTAGGATCCGTAGTTCTAAGGATACCAAATGTAGCTCAGGAAATTGTGGCAGGAAATAGATGTATTAGAGCACTACAGAAAATTATTAAGAGTAAGAACATCTCTAGAAATTTAAAAATCAGAATGTACCAAACAATGATACGGCCAATAGTGCTGTATGCATGTGAAACGTAGACGTTCAATGCAACGGAAAGTTCGAGTCCAGAGATTTGGGAAAGAAAAATACTGAGGAAGATTTTTGGAGGAAAGAAGATAAACAACCTATAGACCAGAAGAACAACGGAAGAACTAAAACAGCTATATCGGGCACCGCGAGTATAACGAGAGTAGCAAGAGCACAGAGACTGAGATGGCTGGGACATATTGAAAAAATGTCTGAAGCAAGAGTAAAGCTCCGCGCGCACTGAATAGGTATCGGCGAGAGCGAGCGACACGTAATTTTCAGTTTACGTTGAAATAAATTTAAGCCGGCGCACCGCATTAGATCGGTACGCTCGGTGCGCTTCGAGCTATCGGCGGTACTCGTGCCATCAGGCGAAATCAGAGAATGCATGGGAGGGGGCGAATAGTCTACGCCGAGCGACTGTTTTTAGTGGAGCGGTTTTACATTAAACATGTCCGATGAATTATTAATCGAAAGTGTACGAAACGAGCTTTAAAGCTCCGCGCGCAGTGAAGGGGTATCGGCGCGAGCGAGCGGCGCAACCGACACGACCGGTCGGAAAGTCGATTGTAGCCGCGCACTGGAGTCGCACGATCGACGGTCGAGAGTACGTCACCAGCATAAATTTGAGCATAGACGAGGAGAAGTGTATTCAAATTTAGTCAAATTCATTCGGCATTTCAAAAAATTATGAAGTATTATTACTATTTATATTTTTATGCAACTTTTTATATTTTATGCTTTATGATGGAAATTAATATCATTTAGATCTTAACAAACCACATAAAATTAGTGAAATAGAGTGGAAGATGGGGATAAAATATAATACATGACTCTTAGCTTGACCGATTTTAACAAATTTGGTATAATTCAAAAGGGTGTAATTTGTTCTTTAAAAACAAAGCTAGATATGAAAAATAGTCAAATAAGACTTCTATTTTTAGTTTTTTAATCTAAATAAGTGTCATTAAAACATTTATAGAGTACGTCACCAGCATAAATTTGAGCATAGACGAGGAGAAGTGTATTCAAATTTAGTCAAATTCATTCGGCATTTCAAAAAATTATGAAGTATTATTACTATTTATATTTTTATGCAACTTTTTATATTTTATGCTTTATGATGGAAATTAATATCATTTAGATCTTAACAAACCACATAAAATTAGTGAAATAGAGTGGAAGATGGGGATAAAATATAATACATGACTCTTAGCTTGACCGATTTTAACAAATTTGGTATAATTCAAAAGGGTGTAATTTGTTCTTTAAAAACAATATAGGTTTTATTTTAAGTTTTTAAAATCTTTGTTTTAAGTCAGTAGTAAATAAAACGAAACTTGTGTTTACATTTTGTTTAATGATTGACGTTTCGACCAATTTTAATTCGGTCTTCTTCAGAATCTATAATATAGGTTTAAATAATTTTCTACGTTTGTGGTTTGGTTTGTAAGAAAAGACCGAATTAAAATTGGTCGAAACGTCAATCATTAAACAAAATGTAAACACAAGTTTCGTTTTATTCACTACTGACTTAAAACCAAGATTTTAAAAACTTAAATAATTATTAAAAACTTAATTAAACTTAAAAAATATAATAAACAAGTCAAAGAAAATTGAAAAAATATAAATAGTTTTTATAGTACCGTATTATCGAAAAGGAACGGCATCAGCGATGACCATAAAATGAAGGTCGGTGCCATTTTATATGTAAATTAATATAGGAAATGTCATCAGTCGTCATTTCCCATCCAACTGGACGCCGTTTTTTTCTATCATACGGTAGATATATGTACAAATATTTTATTCAAACATAAATATTATTTTCCCTATTTGTACCTTTTACGGAGCGATCAACATAATAACATAGGATGACTATTTATCAGCTGTTATTACTAACGTCAAAACAAACCAATAATTAAATAATATGATAAGTTTTTTGACGATATTTAAATTCGATTTTCAAAATAATGTGAGATAATCAAAACGAGATGAGAAATAAATGGGTTTAATCGGAAGATTTTCTAATTCAGTTATTAGTTATAATAAGTGTAGTAAACAATATAGGTTACGTGCTTAATTTTTATAAAAAACCGCATATTAAGTATGATATGGTCTCGTACACTTTCGATTAATAATTCATCGGACATGTTTAATGTAAAACCGCTCCACTTAAAACAGTCGCTCGGCGTAGACTATTCGCCCCCTCCCATGCATTCTCTGATTTCACCTGATGGCGCGAGTACCGCCGATAGCTCGAAGCGCACCGATCTAATGCGGTGCGCGGGCTTACATTTATTTCAACGTAAACTGAAAATTACGTGCCTCTCGCTCTCGCCGATACCTATTCAGTGCGCGCGGAGCTTAACTAGTAGTCGGATCGGAACGGTCGGATCAGACTGGTCGGATCGGACCGGTCGGATCGGGTCGGGTCGGAGGGATTAACCCTGTATAAAAAATAAACCAGTTAAGATTGTACGATCTCGTAAAAATACAAGACTTGCTGTAATTGCAAAAATTAAGTACACTAAGCGCGTGTAATGGTACTTTCAGACAATTTTTAAAACCAGTTGACGAAAAAGTCCAGAACACAAAAAATATAAGCTATTCTTCTCCAATTGTCAGTCTCCAAATTAAAAGCCCTGTCCGATCTATCAAGCGGTATTTAAACCGTTTCACGCGCCCCGGGAATTATGGCGATTTTCATCCGTTTTGATACACGAATGTCAATACATTGTCCGGCAATGATTACGTTGTTTCGTTTAATCGATCCAGGGAAGAGAGGGGGTAGCAGAAGAGCGACAACAACGAATCGGAAATATAATGAAGTCGAAAGCAATTTCATTTGGCCCGCGTGCGGCGCTCGCAATCGCTTTAGGTTTTTAGGCCGGCCAATAATCAGATAATTACGGGATAAATATTATTTTCCTCTACCCGTGTTTGTTTCGCATTAATGAAGAGCTAAGGTTATAACGCGGGGTTATTATGAAATCTGCATCGGCCGAGTTTGCTCGTTGTATATTCGTTTACCGAACCTTCCTACATTTTTAAAATAATTTGAATTTTATGCGTAACCGTATATTACTAAATTAACAAGCAATATAGCAGTAAAAATATTCGAATTGCTCTAGTATTCGAAGGCTGACTTAACTACTCACCGGTACGAAAAACGGGCACTTTAAAATTTTCATGTATTTTAAAATGTAATATATTATGTTCTAGTGGGACGATTTTGATGATTTTTTAAAACTTTTTATTTAGCTAAATAATTTAACTTTTTAGTATCTCTTTCTAAAGTAAAGATTCATTTTTATTTCGATTTTTTCCAACGTCAATATTTGGATGAAAATTGGTTTCTGGCAGTTTTTCTGATATAAGAAATGAGATTTTGATGTCAATATGACTCCTATTTGTAGGGGGCGCCACCTACATTTGTTTTAACTCTTTTTAGTTTTTTTGTTAATATAAATAGGCTTTTGGCACAAAAACATTTCAAATTTATGATTTTAGTCTAATAACTATTTAGTCAACATGTTTAATTTATGTCAATGATGACAGGTATTGATAAATTCGACTCTAAATATCTCGAGAACCATTACTCGTAGCGATTTCTACCAATAGCCTTTTTTTTACGTAAAAACGTAAATATATATTTTCTTACTCAGTAATTTTATACAGGTACGGACAAAAAAGTTATTACTCTTCAACACCAGATAAAAAGTATGTAGATGGCGCCCTCTACAAGTAGGAGTCATACTGACATCAAAATCAAATTTCTCATGTTAAAAAACTCCGAGACACCAATTTTCATCCAAATATCGACGTTAGTTCAGAAATGATTTGGAAAAAATCGAAATAAAAATGAAACTTGTTTAACTCTAATAATTCTAGTTCTGAGCTAGAAAATGAGCTAGATGCTTTACCTATACTGTTATTCAGAAACTACAAAGCTATCGATGAAAATATGCATGAAAATTTACTTCCTAGCACATAATCAGCAGATTCTTTACACAGTACACAGGTTCAGTATCTAAGGATATATATAAGATGTATAGTATATAGGATATAGGTATAAACTGGAGCACTATGGGTTCAGGGGAACATCTCTCGAATGGATTAACTCATATCTGAGCAACAGAAGTCAACTTGTGAGGGTGGATACCACGTTGCCTTCTAGCAAGCCAATAGAATATGGAGTACCACAAGGCTCAGTACTAGGCCCTATTTTGTTTCTTTTTTTTATTAACGACATTGCTAACATAAACATCAGTGGCAAAATATGTCTTTTTGTGGACGACACTAGCTTCACTTGGAGCAACAAGGACGTCACGGCACTTCATAGGATTATATCAAATGATTTAATCACCATTAAATCTTGGTGCGACTCGAAACTCCTGAGTCTCACCATTTCTAAAACTAAAGCTTTGTCGTATAAAAACTCGCTGCAGCCTTTTGTACTTAACAACACCTCCATTGACGTCGTAAAATCTGTAAAATTCTTAGGGCTTGTTGTAGACAATTCTCTGAAATGGGACATACATATCGAAGCTTTGTCGAAAAAATTGAACTCTGCCTGTTTTGCATTAAGATCTGTTTCTAAGGAGCTTAACTTGTCAGTGGCTAGAAGTGTTTATTATGCACTTTTTGAGTCGCACCTCAGGTATGCCCTTCCATTCTGGGGTACGTGTTGTGCGACTCCAAAAGAGAGCTGTTCTATATTCACTGGGACTAAACAGCAGAATTCATTGCTAGGACTTTTTTTAAAAATATATTAACATTTCCTTCCTTATTTATATTTGAATCCGTTTGCCTAATACGTAAGTAAGCATGTATCAGCTTCTCAAGAAAGACCATCTCACACTTATCCACTCAGGAACGCGGAGCAAGATCTTTATCTACCTACCCCACGCTCAGAGTTAGTTAAAAGTTCAATATTATACAACTCGAAAAAAATGCACAATCACCTGCCATTTGAAATCAAATCCATAACATAATTTTCTTCATATTTCGTACTCTTATTTACTAGACAAGGCTTTCTACGCTGTAAATGAATTATATTTTGAAAATCGAATTTGATTTTGTAAACACTGGACTAATGTTTGCTATTGCTATATTTACTAATAACATCGAAATAAATTTATTTAGAGGTCATTCATATTTACTACAAACTAGCTAAATATTTTTGAATGTTGTTTTAATTTTTTTATTCTTTGATATTGTAAACATTTATAAATGTTTATTTTAAACAATAAGACTGACAATATTATTTGTATAATGTTTTGTATTATCTTTTGTTTGTTTGTTTGTGTTACCTTGTTTGTTTGTTTGTGTACCTTTTTTTCTACAAATTGAAAAAATTTTTGACAATAAAGGCATTTATTTATTTTATCAAATTTTTTATAATTATTTTCTTAGCTTAGAAAATAAGATTTCTTGAAAAATAAGACCCGCAGTAGAAAAAAGTTGTTAATAGCCAGAGCCAGAGCTGTTAATAGAGAAAGCATCCTTTTTGTTTGTGTGGTGATTTGTTTCTCTAGTCGGGCCGCGAACTATATAATTAGGGCATTATTTCTTTACTTATAATCGTGAACCAGTGCTCTATAGCGACTTAATTCGATGTTAAATAGAGCCTTTGAGACCGCTATCCTTAGTTTGGCCGGACAAGCACTATACATCGCGTGACTGCCACACCTGCTCGTTCGCCTCGATTCACCTTCGCAACCTTCAGACCTCGAAAAAGCAATTTTCCGTGTTGATGCGCCCCTCGCCTTCTTTCTTTCGTCTCTTTTCTATCTTCTAAAACGCAAACCGTAATACAGGGTGGTCCTTGTAGATTGTAGGTTGCATGGGAGACGGTTTTATAGAGGTTAGTTCTCCATTTCCGATATCAGTCGTACCCAAGTTCATGGCACGAGTGGCTGTCGTCTACGCACACTCAGTAATGGGTGTTCTAGGGTTTCGTCATTTTCCCACAGAATTTGCATTCGCCATTGTTTCTTAGCTTGAATCTACTGAGGTGTATAAAGACGCTCCTATACGATGTTTGTTTGCAGCGTAAAGGGACCACGGTATAACCATAGTAGAAGGAAAAGAGTAGTTGCACTCTCCCAAATATTTTCTGCCAGTTTTTACAATCTGTCGAATATCGGCAGATTGCAGAGCGTTTCAGTTGAGTTCCGTCCGTCGACCTGTGAGGTTCGAACGTTGCGTACCAGCACAGAGACGGATTGACAAAAAATTAGTGCCTTACTGTGTGCTGCTATAGGTTGTAGTAATAATTCAAAAAATTGTTCTTTGAGTTTTTTTTCAGAGTCATTTGTGATCATGTTTGTGTTCAGATGAATTTTCTCATGAGTGATTAACTAATTAATAATTTGATATTATTTTCATTTAAACCTCAATTTTTTATCGATTTTACTTTTGACAACCATCCCTTGCTTGCTGTTCTTGCTGTTCATTGTTCTTGATTCTTCGCTCTTTTGAAATTTCTGTAATATTTATTAGCAATTATTAAAGTTTAAATATTTGTAGAAAATCTTTGAAATAGATAATAATATAAAAATATGTCATTATATATTTTTCCCGCATTTCTTCCCATCAGAAGATTTTCAGATACAGAAGAATTGTTACTTTCACGAAATGTGAAAATATTCTGTTTTCAAGCAGATTTGATCAATGATCAATGATCAATTTTTTTAATTTAATTATATTGTGAACTCGTATTTTCCTAAATACATCTCTGTGAAACTATGCCGAGTACCACGACTATACTTTGCCTAGTTATAGACAATGACTATACAGCTAAGTCAGTGGTCACGGGACGCGAGAACAAGGTGATATAAAGTGGCAGAGAAAGGACAAAGGATTTGACAAGGAGTAAAGCTACTAGTTTCCTTATACTATGCTATAACATTAAAAGCGAGGCCGCTACTAGACTGATCCCCAATAAAATATCAGCCACGTGAAGACTTCGGTGTAGGAGCGCATCGAGCAAAGCTTCCAACGTTGGAAGGTCCTTTGACGCGCGTGAAATTTACCGACGCGAGCCCGAACTTGCTTCCAACATTGGACACATAGATCTCTGCGCGCCTACACGATGTGGCGAATGTCGGTAGAACCGTCGTAATACAAATTTGTGTCTGAAATACATAGAAATTTTAAGGTGCCGGTAAGTGCAGAAGGAGAAGAAGAAGAAAAATGAAAGAAATAAGAATCTAAACAATAATATATCAGAATCATCTTAGAGTCAACTAATTCATATTCCAACTTGTAGAGGAGAGAAGAGAGAGATACAAAGGGACAACCAAACTGTAGGCAAGAAGCATACTGATGATTGAATGGCAAAAGGAGTGGGATCTAGATAGATATGGTAGATGGACACATGATCTCATACCAGACATTAATACCTGGTTAGACAGAAGCTTTGGAGAGACGGACTACTTCCTAACTCAGGCATTGACAGGGCACGGATGCTTTAACAACTATTTGTATAAAAGGGAGAGATCCACCTCAAATTTGTGTATGTATTGCAAGGAAGTTGACAGTGTCGAACACACACTATTCCTCTGCAATAAATGGAAGCAGTTTAGAGAGTCATTCCAACGGGACAGTGGTGGACAAGCCTTTAATGCTATAAATATGATGCAAGGGCTGCTAAGCGGTGAAACATTATGGAAAATTACATATAGATGCATTCGAGAAATAATAGAAACCAAAAGAAATAGAATGCGGGGCCTAACCGCATAGACAGCCTTCCAGCTGAAGTAATGCGCAAGCGGTTTCCAGCTGGATAGAGCGTTGGATGCGAAGAGGGTTTTTTTAGTCGGTAGGAATCCGACACTACCCAATGGTGTCTTATGCAAGATTTTTCCCCTCCTCATCAAAAAAAAATCATATTCTAAAATGTTTTTGGGGAATTTTGCTTTTGAACTTGAAGCGATAAAAGCATGTTTGAAAAATATTAGTTAAATCTTGAAAATAAAGTCTGCCTCTAAACACGTTCACTCAAAGAATTATTTTATTTTCTCTTTTAACTCATTGAATCAACTCACGGATTTGTATTCCTCTAATCATACCAATTGTCTGTTATAATACTCATATTACATCGAAGGAAATAAAGCAACCTAAATCATTCCATCTATTTTGCTTTTCCAAGCAGTCTAGACGGATCACGCTTAAACCTCCACGACGTGGAACGTCGTTTTTCAAGTGCTGTTTAAATACAGATCGCATGTTGGTAATTTGGAGTGTGGCTGGAGGAACGGCAGATAATGGACGTTAATTTTAAAACGCTTTTCGGGAGAGACCTACCCGCCCGCCGGTCTGCATGTAGAAAGTACTTTTTTCATAATAATTTGGTTTGTTGAGTGCGTAAAATTATTCGGTTTGGGTGGCATATCACCACAATATCAGATAATTTGACAAAGCCAGAAAATTTTAGATTCACTTTTTATAATATAAAATACTCAAATATAAAATTTTAAATATCATTTAAAACATGTAGCGAGAATTATTAATTACTAAAGATATTATTCATCATTATTAATAATGTTAATAATTATTAATTACTAAAGATATTATTCATCACTAAAGTAATATGCAACGAACTAGTGATGGGAATATCGGTTTTACATTAGTCGCGTTACAATAGCGACCGTTCCAGAGAAATACCGCAACACAATACCGCGATTTTGTAACCGAGGTTCCGCCTTCCAAAGTGTCGCTGTTCCCACATATGCAGTATTTCTGGTTACCGTTATATACCTACTCCTCTCCCCGCCATCATCTCTGTGTCCATACAAATTCCTAAACAACAACAATTTATAACCCCCCTAAATTTGTAAACAATAAACAACATGCAGACGGTTAGAAGAATTTAGTTATGTTATTTTTTAATTTCAAAAATGGAACTATTAAATAAATAATATGAAGTAATATAATTTCTTGGTATTCAATACTTTTTATTCGCCATCTTTTCTTCAAACTGTAAAATAGCTTTTTATAAGTTTTATATTTTTGTCAATAATATTTAGATTGATTTTCTTCTGATACACGTTATAACCGTTAGAATTTAAATTAAGACACATACAATTGTAAGATAATTATATTTTTCTATCTTTTTTCTTAAAATCTGTTTACTTTAGAAATAGTTTAGCTTAAATAATAAAAAGTAACATACTTTGAATCATTATTTGAGATACCTACGTCATATCCTAATTTTTTTTCCATAGCAACTGTTAAAATTGCCTTATATCTATCAAAAAAGTAGATAAAAAAAACCGCAAGGGTAGATTAAATGATACTTTAACAGCGAGGATAGGTTATTTTTCTCTCGCACGTTTTTTAATTGCCTCCATTTTTGAAAAATTTTGTAATCCTTTTCATAAGTTATTCGGGATTTAAATTGAAGTAGTTTGGATATGGACTTTGTCGCGTCAGCCTGAATATCTGTTGGTAATTTACTTATTTCGTTTTGAGTTCTGGTTCCAATTCAATCAGCAATCGACACGAAAGAGAATTAAAAAATACTGACTCAAAACTAACAACTAAAGAGACAGCTTTATTTATTTGTCAAATTATATAGAAACCAACGCCAACCCAGCACAATATTTTTTCTATTCGTAATAAATTCCTTGAAATAATAATTTATAATAATATATATAATAATATATAATAATATATAATAACATTATTTTGCTAAAAGTGTGTATTTGTAACTATCTAATGTACCTAATATGTATTGATTTTCAATTAAAAATGCCGAAAATCACATCAAATTAATCAAATTATCGTGTCGACTGTAGTGGGAGCATCAACGCCAACAGCGACCGATCAAAGTGCGACGCTACGTACTTACCAGTTCTAGTTACTACTCTTCACGACAAACGAAATCGCGACTATAGGAGCGCTACGGCTAGAGCGAAACACGGCGGTTACTGCGGTTCGAGCTCACTCCAAGAACGATTTTAAATAATTTATTTGCAAATTATAAATAATTTATAGCTTTGTCGTTATTATGATGAGATGAACCGCCTATTTAAAAATAGACATATTTATTTAAATTCAAAACATTTATTTTTAAGACACTCTGTATACATAAACAAAATTATTGATTTTTAAAATATTATTCACAAACTAGGGAGAGGGAAATCAGGCGACGAACAGAGGTGATAGTGGTTAGATAATAGCTTCTAGACTACCATTCGAGACGCATTGATTTTTTTTTGGTTCTTGAGTTCTGTGACAAAGAATGTTATTAAAGGTAAAGTAAATGTTTTCTCATTATTTAACTAATGTTAACTAAATCATATTGTTTTGTTTTCTTGTTGTAATTCTGCTCTAAAGCTTTTCCTTATTCATTTGATCTGACAAAGACAATATGTAACATGTGTATGCATTTAATGGAATCTATTTATGCTGTAAATAATTTCAGTTTAAAAGTTCTTCTTAAGGTGCCGTGCAGATTCCTGCGTAGGCGTTCATCTGTTTCTTCCTCATCAGATGGTTCTGTTAACTGCCGCGACCGGAGTGCTTGGAAGTCCTGTATGCCTGTCCAATGACGAATATTTCTCAGCCAGGATAGCTTCCTTCGTCCTATCCCCCTTTTGCCCCCCTCTATGTTACCCTGGAGAATCAGACGCTGAAAGTGATAGCGTTCTCCACGTAGTATGTGTCCCAAATAGGCTATTTTCCTCTTCTTGATGATTTTCGAAGAGTTCACGTTGTTCCAGACCAGCTCTTCTGAGAATGTCTTCATTCCTAACACGGTCGACCCAGGGCACTCTTAGCATTCGTCGTAGGGTCCACATTTCGAAGGCTTCAATTCGGTTTATTGTTGCTACCTTCAGTGTCCATGCTTCCACACCATATAACAAAACGGACCAGACGTAGCACTTCACCATTCTGTATCTAAGGCCGAAGTTTAAATTCCTATCTGTGAGAAATCTTCGCAGTCTCAGAAAAGTAGATCTTGCTTGTTCGATCCTGCATTTGATCTCCTGATCCGGATCCCAAGTTTCGTTAACCATGCATCCCAAATATTTAAATTGTGTGACCTGCTTGATGACCTCTCCATTTAAGTAAATTCTGGTGTTCGGAATATTGTTTCTGCTAACAGCCATAAATTTAGTTTTTGTAGTATTTATGTTTAAACCCAGTCTTTGACTTTCACTGTTAACCTTATTTAGAAGAATTTGGAGATCAATTGCATTGTCTGCCAATATCACTATCAATAGTTTAAAAGTAATCTAAATAAAATCGTTTACTGTTTCTTCGTGCCGATGTTTGTGGTTTGTGAGCATAAGAGCCTTGTTGAGTGTACTAACAATTTTCGACCTTGCATGGGCGAATATCTTAGCTCGCAAAAGGGCGAACAAAAATAATAAATAAAATAATTCATAGAATAACTTACAATTTATTAAATTATAAGATAATGGCACCAAACCTTCAACTTTACCGTCGATTCCGCAACAAGGGACTTCGTACCTACGGGTGGGGACCCGTTAAACTAACAAAAATCTCTTCAGTTTTGAACGATATAAATGTGGCATGTTTTGAATGTATTAAACTATAAACCTAGGTATGAGGACAGTTTCTATATTATTATTTCTCTTTTATTAAAGTTCAGGACAGCATAGTTAGATTCTCTGGTATAGTGATCATGGTTTTCTCTGCCGTGCTCTTTTACATGTGAATTCCAGGCAGAGTACGGCACTCCTTTCATTTCATTTAATAAAATAAGTAGGGCTATTTACAAATTTAGCGTTTTATTTACATAACCTATTCTCCTCAAGTTTCCCAAAATATTGCTTCTGTCGAGGCGCATCCGAGGTAATCACAATAAAAAAAATATTTAACACAACGTAGGTTCCTTTCTTTCATTTAAATTGTTTGTTATACCCTAATCGAGATAATCACAATAAAAAATTATTTAACACAACGTAGGTTCCTTTCTTTCATTTAAATTGTTTGTTATACCCTAATCAAGGGTTATACAGTTGGCCAAAAATATTACCTCTTCAACTTTGTTGACGAATTTGGGTTGTTACACTACAATGATCGTCGTTCTTCAGTAACAGGTTCTTGATTCGTTGTGAAGCGCGACACGACGTTACAAAAAAATACCGCTCCAAAATCGCGTTACTCAAATACCGACACATCACTACAACGAACTAGTAGACAGAAAAGACATTCTAATAAATAACACAACACTGGAACTAGTAGAAGAATAATAATAGATAACTAATACACAGATCGGGATCTCTACTAACAGAAATAAACAACAAATTAACAAGAATTAAGTTAGCATGGAGTACTTATGGAAGAAACTCAATCTTATTGTAATCTAGAAATCTCATTTTGTTAATAAACTATAGACTGCCCCACGAATCATGGAAGATTTCGACAAACGACATCCAAAAAAATGACAGAACATACCATTTGCCAATGAATTAAAATAACAGACACAACTGCCACTGTCAGGGATCCTGTCGTGGAACAGACTACAATAGGTATCATTCTGGGCACACGAGGTTTTGGGCCTTAAGCTAAACATCGACAAAACCAAAATCATGTGCACTCCCCCGGAAGATCACAATAATGCTATAAAAATCGGAGAAGAACTATTGTAATATGTGGCAGAATTCAATTACCTCGGCAGTTTGATTTCGGAAAAGGCCAATATTGACTATGAAATTCAGCTATGATTAGCAGCGCCTCAAGAGTATTCTGGAAATTAAAAGACAGGGTTTTCTATAATCATGACTTGAGTACAAAAACGAATCTTGCAGTGTACCGAGCAATTATACTCCCCACCATGTTATATGGAAGCGAAACCTGGGTGCCACACCGCCGACACATGAACGCATTAAACAAGTTGCAACAGAGACACCTAAGACAACTCTTAAGAATCAAATGGTTCCATCATGTCTCAAACATATCGGTCCTTGAAAAACCTAACTACGAGAGTATTGAAGTCATGGTTACAAAATCCCGCTGTTAGAAAATCCCGCTTAAGATGGGATGGTCACGTATGCAGAATGCAAGAAAACCGCATACCAAAATCTCTGCTTTACGGTGAGCTTGTAGACGATAAGGGAAGGCCGGGTAGATAACTGAGAAGGTACAAGGACATTTTCCACGATATCTTAAAGGGGATTAACATGCAGAATGAGTGGGAAGAAGGAGCTCACAATAGAACTCAATGGAGAATTGCAAACTCAGTTAACAGTGACAACCAAAAAGTAAAGAGGCAACAAAGCAATGAGATTTTTGAATGTCCGGAGTGCGGTAGGCAGATAACATCACGTATCGGGCTTTTCAGTCACAGAAAAGCTCATGAAAGAAAACGCTTTGCGTGATCATCTTCTGATGTGTGTCGAATACTCGTCAGCGAGTAATGGCTGTATGTATGTATGTATAGGTATCACTATATATATATATATATATATATATATATATATATATATATATATATATATATATATATATATATATATATATATATATATATATATAAACGGGATTTGGTATAAGTATTTGATACTTTTTTCCAACTACAGCCTATTGCTGCCTTTCCGTTACCCTACGCCACACGTCTCGATTTAGTGCGTCATCAGCTTCTAGGTTACGAGCTTCCATTGCTTCATTATACCGTTCCGTTCCAGGATTTTCTAGGTCTGCCTCTCTTTCATCTACCCTGGGGAGTACATTGAAAAACTTTTCTTGGCCACCTGTTCTCCGGCATACGTAGAACATGTCCAAACCACTTTAAGCTGGATTTTTCAATTCGATCTAGCACTGTCTCCTCCGATGCATTCATGATACGCCTCACCTCGATGTTTGTCTTTTTTTCCATCCTAGATATACCTGCGCTCCTTCTAAGATAGTCCATTTCAACAACTTGGATTTTGCTCTTCGTATCTGCACTCAAAGTCCATAGCTCTGAACCATAGCAAAGAACTGACTCCACCAGTGTTCGTCCAAGTCTCTTTTTAGTTGTTGCAGACAAGTTTCGGTCCCACCAGAGGCTATTAAGACAACCAATAACTTGTTTGCTCTTTTGAATTCGGGTTTGTATTTCTTCTTTGCCCAAACCCTCGTTGTTGATAGTAGCACCCAGGTATTTAAATTTGTCTACTTATTGAATCTGGACGTTATCATCTATGAAGACTTCAAAACAAGCTTTGGAATTGACAGCTAAATATTCTGTCTTTTTTAGACTAACCTGAAGTCCCCATTTGTTATATTCTTGGTAAAGCCTCTTAGTCATGAACTCCAGATCGAAAGAGTCCTGCGCAATCACGTCCTGATCGTATGGAAAGCTCAGAGTAAACAGTGTATCTTCCCCAAATAGGTATCACTAAATAAAGGTTTATTATATCAACTAAAAAACATATTTTCATCAACAATAGAAAGTTCTTGTTGAGATTTCAATATTAATTTTACTGCTAAACAAAATAATAATATCAAATAAATCATAAAGCAAAAAACCTATTTTGAAACTCTGCTATAAACGGTCTACAAAGTAACCGAAATAATACGGAGCTTGGTGAATTTCATAAAATGTAGCGAATTTTCGTATTTACACTGTTTTGTTGGCAACGATTTAGTTGAGGACATAAATTTAAACGTACATGTTGTTGAATACGCTAATTAATATAGTACGTAGCCGAGATGAAATGCTGCTGTAATTTAGCTACTCATAAAGGAATACCAACAAGTATTATATTAAAGGACAGCAAGAGATAAATCAGTATTTATTTTATAATGTTATAGTTCGGTCCCCTGATATTATTTTTAATTCTAAAAATGTTTGTCAGTAGCTTAGACAAAAATGAACGCAATAAAAGTAGGTGTTTTTATAGAAAATTCCACACCTGTAATTTTTAACCAATCAAAACGTGTTTTTTGACAAATCACCATGGCAACGTATAAATTTTAGTGAATTTTTTTTCCTTGTGGACATCCAACAGCGAATTATACTGGAAATTTTTTGACGTTTATAATGACAGAATATCTTTTTGAGACTCGGGTTTTTATTTGTTTACATGATAATTTTGATACATTTCAATTACAAAGCTGAGATGTTTTCTATATTGTTTGGAAACATCCTTTCTTCTTAATGGCGAAAATGTAGGACTTGGAATGGACTGAATTAAATGTCTATGTCTAATGAAATATATTTAATATTTAGACACTATTTTATTCACCTTTTTTTCCATTTAGCACTTTGAATTTTGAGTAGTTTAGGCTGTGGAGTTCCATAAAACTTTGATAACACTATCCTTGTAGTCTTTAGAGTTCATTTTTTGCATGTTGAACCCATAGTCTTCAAGAACAAGCGCCAGTTCTTCCACAGGTTTATCCGCTCTGTCGAAATCATACGATTTTTCTGCGCAAAAGTTTGTAAACTGCTTCCATACGCTTGACTTCGACTTCCTAGTATTCGCGGGGTCAACTGCTTAATCTCCTGGCGAATATTTTCTTTGCTTTCTTAACCGAAGCGAAACATTTTTTTAAGTCGTGCCGCTTGACAGCTTCAAAACTGAAATAGTTTTTAGGTTTGGGCATAGATAAATGAAATAAGTTTAAATTGGAAAGTGCCCATAAGGACAATGTAAACACTATTTGGCGCTATTCGTGCAACGGTCGCGACCCAAAACTTTTGAAAATTTCGGAGCGGTTCGGCTTTTTCCGGAATTATATTACCAAATATTGTTTATTCAAATTTATTATTATTTTCGTTATATATTATAAATAAAATACAGTGTGTTGCATACAAGAAACTTTATTTTATATAAGGACGCATGTATGAAATACCTATGAAACATTGGAAACCGACGTTATGCCACGATCCCCGATGGTTCTTGCAGTTCACAGTTCACAGCACAGCTTTTTAAGTTTTTAATGCTACTTTTTCACAGTTATCACCGGTTGGAGTAAATAAAACTTGAATTAAACTCACAAAGTAGCAATAATTACTTTGAAAATGGACGCTATAAACACTTTTCGGAATTTCTTTAATGAGAGCGGTTTAGATTTTGAAGATTATTATGATTTTTGAAGATTCCGACTTTGACAAAAGAAAATTATTTCTGATTTTGTTTGCCGTTGTTCTTAGCGACCGCTATAGCAGCGCCAGATCGCGTATAACAGTCGCGACCCAAAATAATTTCGCGACCTAAAATTTTTACGGGCTTTCCAATCTAAACTTTTTGCATTTATCTATGGGTTTGGGTGTCACTTAATTGCCATAGTAACTAAATAATCCAGTCGACCAAAAATTGAAAAATACATTTTAATTATTTGATTTTCAAACACAATTTAGTTTGGAATTTTCTTACCGAATACCACACGAGGTCAAATTAAATCCGGAAATAATTTGACCCCTAGTGGTATTACTAGTGAAAATTTTAAAACTTCTGAAAATATACTTAACTAGTTCAAAAATAATATCCTATATACAGGGTCCGGCAATAGTGCGTCGGGCATCTGTAGCTCCTAGAATAAAAAATTTGGGAATTTTGTTTAAGAACAAACAATTTTTTTTAATATTTCAACTTCTATAGGATGGTTCAAAAAGAGTGGATCGGGATGATTTTTTTCAAATGGAACACCCTGTATATTATTGCATTTGTGGCTTCCTTTCAGATCACTTTACATAATCTTAAGATATGAGTAAATATATTTCGATAGTTTCAGAGATATTAATAAATAAATAAAAATATGTATATATTATATAGGGATAATCTCAGAACAAAAGTAGAAAATGACCTACCACGCATTATTCATTTTCTAAGCAAAAAACGAATGACAGTAAATTTTGACAAAACCTGCTTTATACCCATAGATAAAAGAAAATAATCTTCTATTAAGATAGATATGAAACTTATTAGTAAAATTTTGGGTCAAAGCGCCCCTCCGTGTTCTTAGTAGAGACTATGTTTAACCCAGCGCCTTCGCCTTTTCTGCTGTAAATATTTTTTATGTTTATATTTGAATTCAAAGGATTTAGTTTTAAAGTTACACTGATATATTTGTATATCAGAGTAACTTTAATAAAACATAAGAATATATATATTTTACAGTTTATTAAATATAAATTTTGACTACAAGGTAGAAAGTAAATCACAATATTTGACAAAACTTGTAAGTATACCATTTTTACAGTTAATAAATAATAAAACTATTTCTGACTATGATATTTAAAATTTAGATAGATAGAATATTAAAAAACATACCGGTATTTGCAGACGCAGGCCCAAATTCAATAAAAACCAAAATTTTTCCTGCGAAAATCGGTCTTTTTTCACAGAAAAGGTATTTTTTGATTTATCAACAATCATTGTCAAGTTGACAATATACAGGGTTTTTTCTAATTAATCTACAAAATTGTGGTGTGATTCCTCATGTTTTCTTAAAACAATTTTTATATAACCATTGGGTCTAAAGTACTTCCTTTCTGATCTACAGGGTGTTAAAAATTTTAAAAAAATCGATATTTTGCTTAACATAAATGGTACACTACTGCTTTTTTAAAGAAAATATATTTTTTTCTTGACTGGCCATCCTTTTTCAACAAAATTGATCTTTTGAGTTTTTCTTGTTCATCAAACGGTTGCCGAGAAAAAAATAAATATACTTATTAAGAGCCCGCCTTAAGCCGTTTTCTGACGATTTTTTATTTTTTAGATTAATTAGGAAACACCCTGTATATGCATATCACCAGCAACCAAATAAACTAGTAACCTCTAAAAATATTATTTTTCCTTACGTACGTACCGTGTTTTTAGTGAGTACTAAATTATTTTATCAAAATTTCACCATATAATTTTCCAGGCAATGTTTATACCATTCGGCATTTATAAAGACAGTCTACCACTTTTTGAAAATTTAGAGGTAAAAAACACATGTCAATGTGTGAACTACACGATAAGAAGAGCAGTAAAAGTTAAGTATCTGGGTATTTTTATCGACAGTCACATTGCGACCATCAAATTACTTATATATGCCAAAAAATAAGAAATTTGGCGTAGAATTTTGAACATCCTGTATGATTTAATATTACGATATTCATAGCAAAGTAAGTATACACCATCTAAAGTAAATACCTAACATAGTTTTGATTTCAGAACATATTGTAATTGTAATCATTTTTTAAGGAAGGTTAGAAAATATATATTTTTTATTTATTTATTAATATTTCTGAAACTATCGAAATATATTTACTCATATTTTAGGATTATGCAAGGTGAACTGAAAGGAAGCAATAATACACAGAGTGAATGTTTGAAACAAAATATTTGTAGGCAATTAAACAATCAAGTTTAATAAGTAGCGCTGTTATTAGATCCCCTGTTAATTCTTAAAATGTCTAAATTTTCAATTAATTGCACTATTAGAGAGATGAAAGATAAAAACTTACATTAGTGTACATAGCTGAAACGCTTAAAGATACATCGAACAGATATTATTTTGCCTTTATTTGAAAATGTAAAAGAGGAAATAACAATTACCCTACAACATGTACATTAACTATTCAAAGATTACATTAATTGATCCAAGCGCTTCAAACACATTTTAATATTACAACGTTAGATATAATTAAAGGTAGTTCTAAATCAATTAAAATTTGAAATTTACAGACTTAAGTAAATGATTATTTTATTTCAAAATCAATACACAAAGCGAAATATAGAAATTACAGATATTGACTGCATTGATTTTGATCATTTGGTTACAAAAAGAGTTCTGATTTATTTTGAATTAAAATATATGACAAACGTTTTTTAATCAGTAGTTTTTCTGTCAAATATTGCTGAAAAAAACATCATCATGCTAACAGTTTTGATTTATCGTCCGCAACTAGACAACGAAACTAAAGTTAAACGGCTACAACAGGCAGTTTAATCTACTTTTGAACTGTTTACAATTCAGGCACACTTTAGGAAAATATTTGCGGATTTTGTATAGTTTAACAAGTTAGGAGACGTAGGTTTAAGAGAATATAGTATAAAATATAAGTAGGGTATCTATTTATAATAATACAAACAGGTGTTCTACCACTGAGCTAAAACATCTGGATCAAAAAGTCACAACAACATTCACTAAATACAGGATGCACCATCCAAAATCTACATTGGAAAGGTTATACTTACCAAGAAGTGATGGAGGAAGATCTCTTATAAATCTTGAACTTGCACACCTGCAGCAGAAAGAAAGCCTCATCAAATATTTTCATGCCAAACGCTCTAGTACCATACAAGCCATGATCAAAGCAGACAAAAATCTGAGTGCACTAAATCTATCGCAACAACTAGTAAAAACATACAAAGCAAGGACAGAACAACTAAAATCAGATTGGGTGCAAAAAGCACTCCATGGGAGGTTCGCTGCGAGTATTGAACAGGAGGATGTATGCAAGATCATATCAGTCACCGACCCGAAGCATGGATACCTCTTCCCAGAAACAGAACGAACCTTAGCGGCGATACAAGATCAAGTAGTACCTACAAGAACATATAGAAAATACATACTAAAACAAGACGTACCTTCAACAGCTATACCACTGTATTATTGTATACCAAACCTTCCTCTCATTCTTTCTTTGCGTTAAAGCACTTCCAGCTCTTTGCAAAGTTCCCGATGTCGCTGATGTTGGCCTCTGCTGCTTCCTCTAGTCTCTTCAAAAAACGGTGCTTTAAAGTTTTAAAGCGTCGCGTCGGTTTTCTAGTGCCGAACAGTGGCACAGCAGGTGCTCTATGGTTTCTTCTTCCTCTCCGCATTCTCTGCAGTAGTCGTCGTTGGAAATCTTCCATCTCACGAGGTTTACCCCCCTTGGATGGTTTCCAGTGACCTTAGGTGAACTAGATTCTTTTTGTGCTCTAGTGGTTGTTTTGTCACTTTGCTATCTACCACTGGCCACAGTCTTCGAGCTGTAGCGCAGTTCTCAGGGGAATCGGCGTGTCTTCTTCTTTCTTCTTTCTTCTTTCTTCTTTCTTCTTTCTTCTTTCTTCTTTCTTCTTTCTTCTTTCTTCTTTCTTCTTTCTTCTTTCTTCTTTCTTCTTTCTTCTTTCTTCTTTCTTCTTTCTTTTCTTCTTTCTTCTTTCTTCTTTCTTCTTTCTTCTTTCTTCTTTCTTCTTTCTTCTTTCTTCTTTCTTCTTTCTTCTTTCTTCTTTCTTCTTTCTTCTTTCTTCTTTCTTCTTTCTTCTTTCTTCTTTCTCGGCCTGGTTCCATCCAGTGTTGGATATAAGCCCCTTCTGGCCAATCTCATCGATCCATCGCTTTTTTACTCAGCCCACACTTCTTGTTGTTCCTCTAGATTTCCATAGTATTACCTTTTGGGGCCATCGGTCTGGATCCTATCTTGCCTCATGTCCGATCCATTGCCACTTCAAACTTGCCACTCTTTGAATAACATCTATTACTTTTTTTTTCACAAATGTAGGTGTTCAGTGTTTTTTCTCTCATGGTGACTCTTCACATGATTCTCTCCGTGGTTCTTTGTGCAACTCGTAGTTGTTCTGCTGATTTTCGGGTAATTGCCATAGTAACTAAGCCATACGTAAGCACAGGATGCTGCTGCCATAAGCCTTTTTCATTACGTTGATGGGTACCTTTTTATTTTTGAAAATATTGCTCATATTTCAAAATGCTACCCATGCCAAATGGATCTTGCGTTTGTTAAAATGAGAAATATAGGCCATAAAAAATCAAGCTGGGTAAAGAGGACCAAAATACGAAGAACAAACGCAGAGAAACGGTGTGTAAATAAAAATAAATAAAGACAATGGAAGTCCGAAGTTCTTTTAGTTCCAACCGAGCTAGCTGTTGTTTGTTATTCATCACAAATATAATCACATAATCAAACGAACAAAACGACTTTACAGTGTAGCAAAACAAAGCACGGACAGAAGCTTGAATCCATGTTAATATGTCATCAATTGCAGTGGTATAAATTTTCCGATTTAACGAGTTCGTGCGTGCCCTCGTAAATCCAATTATGCAAAACGCTAATTAAAAGAACTTCGCGTTATTAATTTAAATTGTCGCCCAAACGAGCGCCGGGCCAGTTTAGGGGTAAATTAATTACCTTTAGCAGAGTGCAACGTGAATTATCGTAAGTTATATTTCGTGTTTTAATGTCTATTTTATTTTTATTTCGTTTTTCTCTATGAATTTAGTAAATATTGCACGAAAAAAATCTGTACAAAATAGTATAAATGATTTGAGAGTTATTTGTATCTATACTATTCTATTATTATAGTTTCATTTGAAGAATTTCGTTACCATGAACTTTTTTTGAAATTAAAGTAAAGTAAGTAAATCTTTAGCTAACATCTCCTTTTTGCTGCTGAGGCTAATCTGGAAGGGGACTACTTTGTTTATGCGGAATCTGAACCGCAGTACTCGGCCGTTCATTGACAAAAGCCTACCGGCTTGGCAAGTGTGTAAATCGACTCTTACTCATGAGATATCCGGTATCCTACTACATACTTTAGGTCTACACTTAAACAAAATTCCTAAGTTTTTTTAGGAGCTACAGATGCACGAAGCACTATTGCCGGACCCTACATAAACTGAGCAGGAACCTTTATGTAAAAATCCACATTTAAAAAAAATATCACCGTTGTTTATAAACTTCTATCCTACATTACCGTGAATCATTGTGTTTAATGTTGTTTTATATAGGAATATTATTTTAATTTCACAATTTGTACAAATATGAGACGCATTTTATAAAATAAGAATTTGGTTTGTATTATTATGAAAATTGGGACCATCATTAAAAACAGATATGTTATATCTGTTCATATTTCAAAAACCTAGAATTGTACAGGGTGGGTCAAATTCGACGCTTTTAAATGGAAACACCCTTTTCTATAGGAGATAGACAAAAACTAATATCGGTGTCTGAGCTTAATTTTTGTCAAAAACATGATGGTGAAAACCGCATATCGATATCTGTTACCGTTTTGGAGTTACGGGGTGTTTTTCAAAAATATGCATTTTTAACAAATCGCTGTAACTTTTTTGCTATGGAATATTTTGTTTTTTTATGAAAACATTTCCAAAGCACCTTTTTACGTAGAATTTAATGGTTTAAGTATAATTTTTTTAAAATTAATAATTTAAGAATTATCAACAGAAAATTTGATTTTTTATATAGGACACCCTGTATATTTTTAATTTATTGAAAAGAATTTAAAATTAGCTTTCCAAAAATATAACACACTTGATATTTTGCTCAATTCCTCTTCGAGATATAGAGCATATAAAAATTCGCCCTCTTTAAATAAGTAGGCTTTGAACGGCACCGGCTGTAATGCAAAAAAATTCTAGCTGTGAGCATCAATTAAAACAAAAATAATATTTGCTATGAGAGATGCAGAATTTTATAACAATTTAAAATATATTTAACCAACATCAACACATTTAAACTATATCTAATAACAATAAAAATAAATAGCAAACCAAGACATGAGATTTTGCTACGGTTTGCTAGGTGTTCGACATATCGACCCGACAGACGGGGCAGTTTTTGAACATTTCTCGCGGAATTCATTAACTCGGTGGGGGTGAAAGATACTCCCTCATAACTACTAAGTATTTTTAATTCTTGTCTAGATTATATGGAAGAATAAGGAACCTTCATTCTTCCATAAATATATGCATAGGATTAGATCAATGGGCACTAAGTTAGGCGGCCTCGACGGCCAATGGCTGGGATCTTGGTTAGCTATTCAATTATTCTTGAAATTAGCTGCAAAAATTTGCTGATAACTTCAGCATTCAGAGGCGGTGCGTCGTCTTGCTGGAAATATAATGTTTTCGAGTTCCATTAAGGGCATATCATCAATAAGGGGTCCAAAGCCTACTAGTTAAAAGTGGCGAACTTTTAAAAATTCTGTATTTTGAAGGGGATTATAACAAAATATCAAGTGTGCTATATTTTTGGAAAGGTGATTTTAAATTCTTTTCAGTTAATTAAAAATATATAGGGTGTCCCAAATAAAAAATCAATTTTTCTGTTGAGTTATCTTAAATTATTAATTTTAAAAAAATGATATCTAAACCATTAAATTCTACGTAAAAAGGTGCTTTGGAAATGTTTTCATAGAAATACAAAATTTTTCATAGGAAAAAAGTTACAGCGATTTGTTAAAAATGCACATTTTTGAAAAACACCCCTTAACTCCGAAACGGTAACAGATATCGATGTGCGGTTTTCACTATCATGTTTTTGATGAAAATTGAGCTCCAGACACCGATATTAGTTTTCGTCTTTCTCCTATAAAAAAGGGTGTTTTCATTTAAAAGCGTCGAATTTGACCCACCCTGTACACACACAGCTCCAAAAAATTATTTTAACTTAAAATGAATTGTTGCACAGTGACATAAAAAGGAAATGCTAAAAATTTTTTTTTTGTGCTTAAGAAGCGATTAATATAAAACTCAAAGACGAAATCAATGTTCACACTAATTACAATTTCGTGTTGCAAGAGCTAGCAATCGAGTTTTAGTGGCTTTAACTAACTTAATAAGGAACAATGGAACTTTAAATATTTGCAGACTGCTGAGGCTGGCGTCATTAAAACTTTTTTAAAATTCTAACTACCCTCATTAAATATTTTAAAAATCCTTCGTACTTAGAACGAGAGAGCTCTAAAGTTTCCCTATTCGTGCTCTGGAACAGGATTAAGCTGGGATTTGGAATTTTAAGGATTACGAAGAAAAGTGCACATAAAATCGGTAATAAATTTATTCGAAATTTTTGGAGTTTTACGAGTTACACAGTCATAAAAATCAATCTCGAACTTATTTAATACAATATTAGAATGTTTGTATAGGAATCAGGTAATCTAATAGCAGAGTATTGGTATATGAATTCGATAGCATGTGTCTCATTATCATCATCATCATTCTCAGTTTATTCAACCATTTACAAATATGGTGTAGCCTCCCTAACATATTTAGATACTCTCTTTGTAGTTGGGCCATCTATTTTTGTCTATTGTTGGCTATACGGGCCCAAGTTATCCCTTCTAATTTCCTAATATCATGGTCCCATTTCAGGTTTGATCTTCTTTTAGGGTAATTTCTCCTGGGTACCACTAGTGCTGTAATTTTTGTGGTCCATCTGTTAAGGACGGACAATCAGGTATCCTACCCATTGCCACTTGAGGGATTTGATTTTGTGGATGACATCCCTTATCTCGGTCTTTTGTCATGTTCACTCTGTCTTTCTTGGTTATTCCCAGTATATTTCCTTCCATTGAAAACCAAACCTTATAATGTCCGTTTTAAGTGTCCATGGTTTGCGTATTTTAGATAATATAACTATAAATATACTAATTTACTAGTAAAAATAATTGAATACTCAAAACATCATTTTCAACTAGATGGCAGGTGTATGTCAGTAGTACACATTAGCCCAAGAAGTATGAAATAAATATTATTACAAAAATCAATTTAAACAATCATGACCTACTTATAGTAAGAGCAATTTAGAAGTGTAGTTATGGTATTACTGAAATACCATGAACTGGATGATCCATGAGCAGTGTTAGCTGAAGAAATTTGCAATTGGTTTGGAATAAAATGTATTTAAAATGTTGTAATCTCTGTGTGCAAATATATTATCAAACTCTATAATATTAACCTCTATCTACCGAGTAATTTCTTTCGAAAATCGCCAACTATGAAACCATGAACTCTTCCCGGACACAAACGGTAAATTGTGAAACAGGAAATTGTAGAGAGAAACAAGCCCTATAACATAGGATACAACATTTTAATGAACAGTGCTTTCCATAAAATCAATAAAATTAAAAATATGAAATAATATATGTAATTATTTCTTTCGAAAATCGACAACTATGAAATTATGAACCTTTCCTGGACACACGGTACATTGTAAAACAGGAAATTGTAGAGAGACACAATCCCTATAACATAGGATACAACATTTTAATGAACAGAGCATTCCATAATATCAATAAAATGAAAAATATTCGAAATAATATAAATGTACTGATTTCTTTCGAAAATCGACAACTATGAAACTATGAACCGTTCCCGGACACAAACAGTACATTGTGAAACAGGAAATTGTAGAGAGAAACAAGCCCTATAACATGGGATAAAACATTTTAATGAACAGTGCTTTCCATAAAATCAATAAAATGAAAAATATACGAAATAATATAAATGTACTGATTTCTTTCGAAAATCGACAACTATGAAACTATGAACCCTTCCCGGACACAAACGGTACATTATGAAATAGGAAATTGTAGAGAGAAACAAGCCCTATAACATGAGATTCAACATTTTAATGAACAGTGCTTTCCATAAAAACAATAAAATGAAAAATATACGAAATAATATATATGTAATTATTTCTTTCGAAAATCGACAACTGTGAAACTATGAACCCTTCCTGGACACACGGTACATTGTGAAACAGGAAATTGTAGAGAGACACAATCCCTATAACATAGGATACAACATTTTAATGAACGGAGCTTTCCATAATATCAATAAAATGAAAAATATTCGAAATAATATAAATGTACTGATTTCTTTCGAAAATCGACAACTATGAAACTATGAACTCTTCCCGGATACAAACGGTACATTGTGAAACAGGAAATTGTAGAGAGAACCAAGCCCTATAAAATAGGATACAACATTTTAATGAACAGAGCTTTCCATAAAATCAATAAAATGAAAAATATACGAAATAATATAAATGTACTGATTTCTTTCGAAACTCGACAGCTATGAAACTATGAACTCTTCCCGGACACAAACGGTATATTGTGAAACAGGAAATTGTAGAGAGAAACAAGCCCTATAACATAGGATACAACATTTTAATGAACAGAGCTTTCCATAAAATCAATAAAATGAAAAATATACGAAATAATATAAATGTACTGATTTCTTTCGAAAATCGACAACTATGAAACTATGAACTCTTCCCGGACACAAACGGTACATTGTGAAACAGGAAATTGTAGAGAGAAACAAGCCCTATAACATAGGATACAACATTTTAATGAACAGAGCTTTCCATAAAATCAATAAAATGAAAAATATACGAAATAATATAAATGTCTAATTTCTTTCGAAAATCGACAACTATGAAACTATGAACCCTTTCCGGACACAAACGGTACATTGTGAAATAGGAAATTGTAGAGAGAAACAAGCCCTATAACATGAGATTCAACATTTTACTGAACAGTGCTTTCCATAAAAACAATAAAATGAAAAATATACGAAATAATATAAATGTCTAATTTCTTTCGAAAATCGACTGCTATGAAACTATGAACTCTTCCTGGACACAAACGGTATATTGTGAAACAGGAAATTGTAGAGAGAAACAATCCCTATAATATAGGATACAACATTTTAATGAAATCAAAAATCAGCTTTTTACGTCAAGCGCTTAAGAATGATCGTGATTAATCAATGACCCCCTGAAGAAGAAACACCCTGTATACATTTTTGACAAATCTTAAAATATGAAAAAACAAAGTAAAATATACGTATTTAAGCGTTTTTTTCGGAAACTTGACCGTTTCTTAAATAAAAAATATTGTAATTCTTGAGGGGTGGTTTCACCCCCTTGGAGCTGGAATTTCGAAAAATGCCTTCTTATCGAACCTCTACACCCTAGAATCAATCTGTACGCCAAAATTGAGCTTTCTACATTGAGTGGTTTGAGCAGGATCGTGATTAATCAGTATAGATATTATAGTTATATTAAATTTTCCTTACAATAACGAACCCTCGAAAAATTACGGATATATGACTCATCGCCTATTCGTATTTTCCAAATCAACCATATTAGGATAATGTTCCGGTACAGCTGATCGCCCGAAAGCATTTTAATTAAATCCTGTACAGTGGGCCACAGTCGTCCCAAATATTCCATATTCCATATTGGCGAATCGGAAATCAACGGCATAAGGTCGAAGCTTGCGAATGGGGTGCATTTTTAATCGAGCCAACCCTTGACACGATGACATTGAGGGCGGAATACTTTCGTAATTTATATCACTAGTATTAAAAAGCATAGTTGTAAGTATTGTATGTAAGGATTGAATTTGAATTGAAATGTATTTATACAGGGTGGCCCATCCAAAACGTTCCGCAAGGCATAACGGCTAAGATATTCTTTTTTTCAAAAAATCCCAAAACACGTCAATTTTGTTTGTAAGGGGGACAACTTTTGCCCCAAAAATGATTGCAAAATCGTCAACCCTCTAAGCGGGGGTGTCATCCTCCAACTTTTTTCAAATGGGAAGGGGGGTCAAGTGTCGCCGCAATGAAAAGAGCTTTCTATTCTCTATATTTCCCCGCCTCGTTTTTGAAAATCGGTCGAGTCATTGAGAAAATATGAAGGATTGAAATTTGAAAAGTTTTTTAAACATTTATCAGAGTAAATAAGTACCCATACACCAGCGTTCTTTCCTGCAGGAATGTCTAATCCCGCTGGAAAGAACGCCAGTTAGTGGGTATATGCACGACACATGCACCTTCCGTCTTTCTTGTCAGGATCTACTGGCGTTCCAGCCCGACAAGATAAAACGTGTAAAAAATTTGTATTAGTGGTTTGGGGTCATTTCATTTGAGAGATGATATCCGTGTGTTCTCTCCTGTTAGGAAAGTCTGTTGTTAAAACGCCAGGTAGTTTTTTTAAGTCTTAAATATTTATTAGCTAGTTAGTGTTTTACGAATTAATTACGATGAATTTTTGTATGTATGGACTAACTAATTTTAACAGTTCATCAAATGTTATTAGAATCCATTCTTAAATAATTTTGGAAATCGGTAGGCTCACTTGTCCGTAATTCTCGTAACAGATACATATTGCTGTACATTTTCCGTTTCTGAAGCCACTTCTTTGATCACATGCGGCGTTTCTGCTTTTTCTTAAACAAAACTTCAATTGCAATATTAAATACAGCAATTGCAATTATTCTTTTAGGTTTCGTCTTAATATTAATAGTTTAATAATAATAAAAATAAATATTAATATTATTATTCAAAGCACACCACTTGTTTACTTGTATTGCACAACACAAATTTTATAAAAGTCAAATCTCACGATCGTTAGTAAAATGATCATCTAGCGGGAAAATTTTAATAATCGTGTCACATTTACAGTACAACAAACTAAATCCTTTAAAAACTGCAACGAAATGTATTTTGTGTTAGTGGGCTTTGCAAGGAATATAACTCCTTCAAAAAAGAACAGGCCAGTCTTACAGTAAAAACTGACAGGAAATTCAACAAGATTGCGTTTGTGTTAGTGGGATTGGACCTTCGTTCTTTCCTTTCAATTTTTTGACAAGAAAGAACGCATAAGGAAAGAATTACAGGAAAGAACGCTGGTGTATGAGTACCTAATGATAAGGATTAATTCCTTCGACTAATTTGAGGTTTTTTCTTATTATTTCTAGATGTTTACGCATTTTTTCACTTGCCACGAAGGTTGAACGATCAGGTGCGGTAGTTGCTAGATCGCTGTTCTGTGACTTGTGCGTTAAAGTTCTTCTCAATATCGTTAAACTCACCCACAATAGAATTTCCAAAAATAACAGCCCACACGTTCAATTTCTGAGGGTTTTGTGTGTGCACCTCGTGAAAACCCCTGGGGCTGTCCTCAGCCGAGTACCGACAGTTGTGCTGATTAACTACACCGTTCAAAAAGAAAATACACTCATCTGAAATACACACATTAAATAGGAAATTATTATCATTCGCCACTCGTAGTTCGAACTCATAGTTTCACAATTATCATTCGCCACTCATAGTTTCATAAAATTGCAAGCGACGATCAAAATCGTCTTCGTTATGTTTGGTTTGGTTAAAACTGAAATTAATAAAAGTTTATCTTCTATTACAAGTTCAATTTCTGATTTTGAGGGTAGTTCTACAGATAGTACATTTTTAAGAGTAAAATCTAGATTAGCTCATTTATCTGGTCGTGTAAGGTACCAACTGAATTTTGTACGGGTGGAACTTGTTTAGTTTTTACGATTCACACCGGTCTCATTGGCTAATTTTCTTGTACTCAGCGTACTATCCATAGCTTCATTTATTACAGGATTTTCCCTCTGCCTCTTTTTATTCATTACGGAACCAGTTTCGCGAAATTTTGCTACTAACTCGCAAACAATTTTGCCATAAAGGTGTTTGTCAGGATGGCGTTCGTTGAATATCTGCGCAACCCGATTGCCACATTCATTATTTTTAAAATAAAGTTCGATTACTTTACTGTTTCTGCAAGTGAGTACACCATAATTATTAAAAAGTTTAACGATATTGAGAAGAACTTCAACGCATAAGTCACTGAACAACTATCTAGCAACTACCGCACCTGATCGTTCAACATTGTGGCATGCACGTGAAAAAATGCGTAAACATCTAGAAATAATAAGAAAAAACAGCAAATTGGTCGAAGGAATTTATCCTTATCATTTACTCTGATAAATGTTTAAATAAACTTTTCAAATTTCAATCCTTCATATTTTCCCAACGACTCGACCGATCCTCAGAAACAAAACAGGAAAGTATAGAGAATAGAAAGCCCTTTTCATTGCGGTACCACTTGACCCCCCTTCCCATTTGAAAAAAATTGGAGGATGACACCCCCGCTTAGAGGGTTGAAGATTTTGCAATCATTTTTGGGGCAAAGTCCCCCTCATAACAAAATTGACGTGTTTTTGAATTTTCTGAAAAAAAAAATTACTCTGGCCGTTATGCCTAGCGGAACGTTTTCGATGGGCCACCCTGTATAAACTTGCGTTCAGAAATAATACTAACATTTTATAACTCCAGAACGGTTGAACCGATTTTAATAGTATCCGATTTGTTGGATTCGTCTCCGACCCGAATAGCAGAATACCTAATAAAATATCGGAACAATCCACAGAAAAAAATATACAGAAGAATAATTTTTAAACAAATTCGGTTTTAAAATTGAAGGGTCCAAGGCAAAAGCTTGTTAAGCAAATTCTTAATTTAAGATTTGGTCAAGAAATTTAATTTTTAATTGTCTCCTTTAATATTATCAAAATCAAAAAATGTCAAAACGTTTAATTTTGGTCTCAATTTTTGGATTTCTGCTTTTTAGCCCTTTTTTGTTTAATTTTTCTGTTGAATGAAACTGATTATTTCTGTGTGGAGAGGGGACAGATAGCGCTTTTCCAATGCGCTTTTGATTTTTTTTATTTCTATCTAGGATTTTGTCGAAATTGATCCCTAGTTATAATTTTACAAAATCTGAAAAAATAAGTATCTAGAAGATATTAAACAGTTAAATAACCGTTTACCTCTCTATAGTTAGAGCTAATGGAGCATTACAGTTTCCATATTTAAATATGGAAACTATAATGCTTAACTGTAATAAGCAAAGTTTAAACTTTGCTTCGAAAATTTACAATTTTAGAGCTAATTTAGATGAATATTTTCATTTATCGATTTTCTAAGTATACCGTTTTTAAAAAAATCTATTTTCTTTATTTTTAATATTTTTAACCTTTTTTAGTTGAAATTTATAAATTTCAAAATAACAATTGAAGGGTCCAGGGGAAAAACATGATAAGCTCTATTTCACTAATTTTACAGGAGAGCACTGGACCCGTATTCTGTAACTTTGACATAAAAACGTTAAGTTAATTGTATTGATCTGAAAATTCGCACACGTATACAGGGTGTCCAGTTTGAAATGAGGTACCTACATGGGGAATAATGGGGATCTTGAATACCGTTAAAGTTACAAGATCGGTTAAATAGAAAAAAACTTGCGTTTATGTGTGTCCAAAAATAATCTAGGTCTATTTTATTTAATATTCATATACCGTTTTACGTAAATACAGGGAGAAAAAGAAAAATGTGCATTTTCTAAACACCACCATATTTTCTTTATTATTGGAGCTAAGGTCATCAAAATTTTTACATAGGGGTAAGGCAATATGGAAATTTTAAAAATCATGTTCAAAAATGTCTAGGCTTACTACGTTGCGCATGGCCGAAGTGCACTTTTGCTTTTCTCAGTTTTGTTTTGCGTTTATGTGAGAAAATTATAGTTTTTAAGAAAAATTTTGAGTGCCATGTTTTTTTACTCATATGTGGCTATCGAAATTTATTGAAATTAGAAATTAGTGAACATGTCTATTCTGGAGATTTGTGCGCCAACATCTAACTAGTGTAACTGTCACAGAACGCATGTTATTAATGAGTCACCAATGTCAGTTTTTAACAGCCATATTACTAGACAGTCTTTTAGAATGTTTAATTTTTTAATAAAAAAAAGTATATTTAGCAAAAGAATAAAAAATAAAGGGAATGTCAAGAAGACGTTTTTTTTTCGGCATTTTTATAATTACTAAAAACCTCGACCTTCAAGTTATAAATGCGATAAATTGGCATCCACGAGCTCTCTCCTTACTCCAGCCAATTTGCATCCGAAATATCGAAAAGTAAATAACCATGCCGGCTAATAACAGTAAATTTACTTTGTACTTCGATAGACTGCCGGACTTTATGATTAGGATGTTCGCGTATCGGCGCGGCGTGTGCAGAAGGCAATAATTCTAGTACCTCTCCATTCTATTTCTGGGCCCGATCTGGTTTATTTTCCTTTCCTCTGATTGAATATTCATGGCAGTTTCGAAATGCACCGTGCCGTAAATGAACCTCGCGAAGGGATTAATGGCACGCTCCTGTTTGGAAATTTGGTTGAGCAAAAAGTCTCTCAGATTTAAATACTGATAATAAAATGTTCTTTTATAAAAAAAAATATTTTACAACTTTCAATAATCCCCTATCGTCAGAAGCAACATACAAAAGAAATAGGGAAAAACTATTTAAAATGTTTTAATGAAACTAATACAGAGAAGACCAGGCTACTAGTAACATAGCAAGTTGCCGGACGAATTTACGTTTACCCGATTTGCGTTCGTACCCGAGATTTCAGCCTTTTTTTTTCCTTTGACTATCGATAGTTGCGCCTCGGTGGTACGAAAGTACTACCATTGCACGCAGGCCGCTATCTCCCATTCGGGACTTAATATCTAACCGATACTTTCCGACAAGTCGGAATTAACTATCTCTGCGCTGGTGGTTGTCATTTTGTGGATCTCCCAAGCTCACCTGATGATGGAGTAGGGCTCCGAAACCGGTAGTGAGAGCAGGTTGATCCGCATTATGACAAACACAGCGTAGAATTAAATTTCTATATTAGCAGTTAAGTGGCAACAACCCTTATATAATTTTATTATATACCTCTACTGCAAGAAATTTGTTTACTATAGTTAAGAGCTCACTTACTTATGGCGCTGAAGTATGGCAGATGAGCAAGTCCATAGAAGGAAAGCTTTTAGCAACTGAAATGGACTTCCTCAGAAGATCGGCAAGAAAATCAAAATTGGAAAAAGTGCGAAATGAAGAAATAAGAAGAATAACGAAGAAAGAGATAACTATCATAGAAGAAATAAAAAAAAACAATTAATCTGGTATGGGCATGTAAACAGAATGGGAAAAGAAAGGCTACCAAAAAATATAATGAAATGGATCCCAACTGGAAAAAGAAAACGAGGAAGACCCCGAGAGACATGGTTAAAGGGGCTAACAAAGGCAATGTCATTGCGCAATTTACAAGCCGATGACTGGACGGACAGAAGGCAATGGCGGCAAGGAACCGGAAGGCGGATCACGCTGTAGATCCGGACTTATATATATACTTAATTATAGTAAATTCACTATAATAAAATGTTTAAATTTGTTGTTACTCTATAGTAATAGTACAATAAGTTGGCGATTTTAAAAGATATGTTTACAATGAATAAGTGAATTTACTATGAGATACACATTTTAACATAAATTCACAAAAAATATTGGTGAATATAAAGATATATTATAACATATTTACATACATGCTACAAATTAGCCATATAGCGATTTTACAAACGAGTTGTATAATTAAAGAACAGATGGTAAATTAACTACAATAATCTGTGGCAAGAAGTAATCATCAATATTGTTATTAAATTCACAAGTTATTTTTTTCAGAGTAACAGCCTAAACCTTACAAATCCGACATAATAATATCCCGATTCCAATTAAGCAACCGGAGAATTCTCACACAGCGGCGCAACTAAAGCAAATAAAAAAACACATTCGTTTATTTTTTTCATTCTCTCTAAAAATAGAGCATAGCGACATCGGCCTAGTCACAACCGATGAAAAATTGAAGTTCCCTCCACCCGCTCCTCGCCGCCAAAAGGGCGGCCAGGACCAACGAAAAAATTCCTTATCGCCGTCTGACAAATGCGCGCAATAAAAATAATCAACGGGCCTCAAAAGCGACCGGATAAAAAAGCGACGGCGGCTGTGCAATTAAAACAGGCGAAACGTCGTATTTCAAAACGTCAGTTTTGAAATTTTGGAACAGGAACAAGGGGTGGGGGAAGGCGCTGAAATGTTTCGTCCTAGTCGCTCGTTTTGGCTTGTGTTGTTCCCTATGACCGTTTTTTTTTTATTTTGTTCTTTCGTGTTTTTGTATTAGTTCGATACAGTGTGACCGAGTTTTCGTAATCAGGCTTTCTGATAGTAGAACTATCTAACTGTTTATCGGGTAGTCCGATAATATAATCGGCCAAGAGATATCTCGGTTAGGAGACGTAACAAAAACACAAAATCGAAAACACCAATTTTCCTGGAAAATTGTCCTGTTTATGGAACGTTAAAAGTACATATTAGTATCCTATGATAGAAAAAGAAGGGCGTCAAATGAGGCTGTGGTATGACATCGATGATAACGATGATAATTTTTAGGTCATGCCCTAGAGATTTAAGTGCCAATATTTTTGTTAAAGCCAATATTTTTGTTTGTCCATCTGTAGTCCGTTCTTCTTGCCAAGTGTCCTGCTATTTGCCATTTAAGGGATTTGACTCTGTGGATAACATCTATTACCTTTTATTTTGTCCACTCTATTATTTTACGGCCTCTCTTAGTTATTCCCAGCATACTTCATTCCATTGAACGTTGTGCAACCTGGAGTTTACATTATTCCTGCAGGTTACTTTATACCGGGTCGTCTCAAAAGTGGCTCACCTCATTTTTTTTATTTTTCCAGATAAAAAAACGAGATTTGGTATGTTAGTATACGACATAAATTAGGATTGATTGACATATTCAACTGTTAAGCCAAACATGAATTATTCTCTTAATATCTCCGGTTAGAGAGAAGATAGAAAGTTGAGATTCGGCACTGATATTTTGGAAATTTTATGCTCTATTTAACTGTGCAAGAAGAAACATAACCTGCTATTTAATTTTTTTTATGCAAAAGCGCAATATCTGTTATGATATCAAAGAGCGCCCTCTAGCTACCACGAAAAAAATCTATGGAAACAAAATTTATACTGGGGTTCATTAGGGAAAAAATATCTTTTAAACGAACCTTAGTTTGTGTAAATCGACTAATCGAAACCAGAGTTATCCTTATTTTAATAAAAGCAAGTTTCCGTAGTATGAGATAGAGGAAAATACGCTATATCAAAAAATTTACAAATTTCTCGATGATTACAATACACTGAAAAAAAGGATCTCTCAGTCGAAATGAATATGACTTTGACCCAAAAGATAGGCGCTTTTCAATAATAATATTTTTCTCGATAGTAGTTATTTCTGCTTCTTCACTCCTTGGTATTTTTTGGGGTGGTTCATCACTCTACAAATTACAAAAAAATGTTACATCAGGATTAATCAAAGTGAAGCAAATAAATTATTAAAATTATAAGCTTTGGTCACATTTTGAATTTTTTAATACGACGAAGTGAAATTCTAAAATTTTTGTAATTATTTGCATAAAAAAATTGATACTTATATTCTTCTTCTATCTATAGTCACGCATGCATTATCTAAACAGGTGCATTATGTAAATGTCTCTTACCTTCAAATATGTATAGCAAATAAATGCTCTAATTTCCATTTTTTGAGAAACTCCTTTAAATAATCCATATATCCTAAAATTTGTCCATAAAAAATGACAAATGCATGTTAATAACGATCACTAATTTGTTATACGATATGCGTTTAAAAAGCAAATTATGCTAAATTCCAAGTGGAAAATTCCAAGCAACAAAACGCGTGCGTACTGAGCAACAAAACGCAACAAAAACGCGTGCGACCTATGAAATGCGACGTACGACTGATCGGACCGACTGATTGTATACCGTCCTTCGTCATCGTCTTTGCGTGTCGTTATTATTTTTCATCAAAAGAGTATTTAGCTATTGGAAAAATGGCCATGTTTCTTGAATGAAGTACTTCCTAGCGTATTTTTCTTATTATCTTAAAACAAAGTAACTTGCACTTGGTTGAATGAAAATAGATTCAAGAGAAATTTTCGAATTTTTCAAGAGAACCAGTTTTCTTGAGTTAAGAGAGTTTTTCTTCAGGCAAAATATTTTCTTTTACGCTAAAAGAAATTCTCTTGCCACTATTTCTTTTTTTCAAGGACGATGAAGACTTTAGTTCAAGTCTATCTTTTTTATCAGTGTAGAAATATTTCAAATACCTGTTCGTTCACCTGCCATTTTTTTAGAAAAATCCTGTTTTTTGATTCCCTAGCCATTTCTCTTGGTCGATTTACTCATCACAATTTTTTCCCAAAGTTATACGATAAGTAGTTTCTGAGATACAGCCGGCGTCCATTCTTAGTTGGCCACTCGATACATTGCTCTACAACATTGTTTTGTACAAAATTTTTGCACTATTTAACCCACGAATCTACGTCGAATTAAAAACAGTACACAATTTTTCAATTTAATAATAAACGTATAAGTTTTCCGCATACCGTACCTACTATATTTATTTAGGTTAATACCTTTTTTAGTAGACGAAATTATTTTTTGTCAAAGTTAATCCGTATATCACACGACATCTAAAACTCTATTCCGATGTGTTTCCCGCTTGTGTGCCATTTTCCCCGAACCGAAAAAAGGAAAATAAAGATTATTATTAATGTTAGACGGAAACGTTGGCTGCAATTTATATGTTTCGTAAGTAGATCAGGTAAATATATGAGGATTATGAGGAAAATTTAGTGCCATACTGGCAGTACATCTAATTTTATCAAAGAAGAGTTATTTAGCACCCATGCTATATGTTTTATTAATTTTATAATTAAATATTTATATAAGTAATTATATACCGAGTGCGTCTCATAAGTGGCAAAATGCGTCTCAAAATGTCCCAAAATGCTTCGTTTCAGAGATACGGGGTGTAGAAATTTCATTTTTATTTCAGTTTTTTCCAAATAATTTCTGAACTATAGTCGTATATATGTAAGGACGAAAAGTTAATACACTTCAAACCAGTTAGAAGATATGTAGGTATTGCCCTCTACAAGTGAAGACAAGTGAAAAAATGATGATAAAACAGTTCCTGTTGAACTTTTGCCACAAACACATTTCAAATTTATGATTTCAGTCTAATAACTATTTAGCCAACATATTTAATTTATGTCAATGATGACAGGTTTTGATAATTCAGATTCCAAATATCTCGAGAACCATTACACGTAGCGATTTTTACCAAGATACCTTTTTTACGTAAAAAGTCACAAAAATGTATATTTTTTCACTCAGTAGTTTTATAAGGGTACGGACGAAAAGTTATTAGTCTTCAAACCAGTTAAAAATCAGTAGGTCCCGCCCGGTACAAGTAGGAGTCATATTAACATGAAAATCAAATTTCTCATGTCAAAAAAAATCACCTAGACACCAATTTTCATCCAAATATTAAAACCAAAAATTCAAATATTACAATCTTGACTTGAGCACAAAAACGATACTTGCAGTGTACCGAGCAATAATAATTCCCACCATGTTATATGGAAGGGAAACCTGGGTGCCGTACCGCCGATATATGAACGCATTAACCCTTAACAGGCGTGGTCGGAAATTTTAGCACTTCATGCGTTGCGGAGTCCCTGGGACTCCAAAATATACAGGTGCGCTGTATTAGTGTTTTCATAACATAATATTTTTTTCGTTATATACATTGTTAAACACTTACAAGGAAATATATTTTTATTTTTACAGCCATATTATTTACAAAATGAAGTAAAAAAAGTAAACAAACCAAAAGTAATACAGTTTGTACAAAATGAACATTACGTTACTTTTCATCGTATTTTACAAAAAGAAAAATATTAACAAAAAACATTACTCATTGAAAAACGTGATCACCAAGATGAAAACTACAAAAAAAAGAATACAACCACCCCTAATGTAAAACTGTAAAAAATTGACAAGTGTTTAAAAACAAACAAAGTATAGCTTTTATTTAGGAATCTTCGGTATGTTCTATGCATTGAACACACACTTTTCCTGAGTATTTGATTGAACAGAAATATTTTTTAGTTGGATCAGTTGTGTCACTGTCCTCTAAAGTTTCAGTAACCTCCATCCCGTCTTGATCATCAGATTCATTGGCAGACATGTCACTCGCCATTTCGTGATCACTATATAACATTTTCTGTTGTAACATGGCTGGCTCTCAGGTTCTCCATCTTGGTCAGAAAACTCTTCCTCACTTTCATTAAACCATCTTAACATATTTTCTTCAAAGTTCAGTCACTGTAGCTTTAGCCACCTTTAATTTCTTAGACATAATCACTAAATTGATATCATTACACTAACGGCGCCGCGGAGTCCCACGGACTCTAAGATGTTTGTTAGATGCACTTGCCGTGATAACAGACCGAAGTCCTCTCCACATCCGATGGGTACCATCACCATAGGAAGCTACTAGACGACGCGCGTTGGTTGGTCGACAAATACGAAAGTTATGAAACAATTTATTTTTACTAGAGTCCCAGGGACCCCGCAACGTCGGTTAAGGGTTAAATAAGTTGCAACAGAGACATCTTAGACAACTCTTAAGAGTTGTCTACCTGCGAGAATATTCAAGTCATGATTACAAAGTCCTGCTTAAGATGGGCTGGTCACGTATGCAGATTGCAAGAAAACCACATACCAAAATCTCTGCTTTACGGTGAGTTAGTAGATGGAGGCCGGATGGAAAACCCAAAGGTACAAGGATATTTTCCATGAAAACTTAAAATAGATCAGCATGCAGAATCAGTGGGAGGAAGCAGTGTACAATAGAACGCAATGGAGAATAATTGCAAACTCAATTAACAACGACAACCAAAAAGTAAAGAGGCAACAAAGTAATGAGATTTTTGATGGAGGCCGGATGGAAAACTCAAAAGGTACAAGGATATTTTCCACGAAAACTTAAGGGGGATTGACATGCAGAATGAGTGGGAAGAAGCAGCTCACAATAGAACCGAATGGAGAAGAATTGTAAACTCAGTTAACAGCGACAACCAAAAAGTAAAGAGGCAACAAAGCAATGAGATTTTTGAATGTCCGGAGTGCGGTAGACAGATAACATCACGTATCGGGCTTTTCAGTCACAGATAAGCTCATGAAAGAAAACGCCTTGCGTGACCATCTTCTGATGCGTGTCAAATACTCGTCAGCGAGTAATGGCAGTATATGTATATGTAGTAAAACAAAAAATTCAAATATTAAAACGAAAAAAAAAAGGACATTTCTAAACAAAATTAAATTTAAAAATGTAAATTCACACTGATGGGACAATGACGCTCCCACTTTTGTTTACCGATCGCCTACGTTCAATCTATTGTCTTCCATTTCTATTAAGACCGGAGCCGAGTGTTGGGTAAACAAATCTATATCGCCTGGCGGATTCGCTATTAATGAAATTTACCTTGCGCCATTAAATTGTCAAATCGGAATTACAAATTAGGCTGCTAGATAGAGAGAGGCCAGTGCGAACTATCGGATTAGCTCTGTTTTAAACCGTTGGCCTCTATCGATGGATCATTGTTTAAACGTCCAAACTATTATCTGCTTATTTAGTATAAAGGTAGTATTATACAGGATGAGTCTTATATAAGTAAAACTATTTTCAGGTTTGATAAGTCTCGATTATGGAGATGAGGAGAAATAACTCTTATATGGGACTTTATTTTAAAAAAATGGTCACGAAAATGGGAAGAATAAGGGTTCACCAATTAACAACAGTGGCGCTAATGACGCATATATCTAAAAAATGAAAAGTAACAATAGATAAGAGAATAAAAGTAACATAACCAAACATTACCCAAAAAAAGCTTTGTTCTTATTTTTTAGAACATAAAACAATTATTTTTATATATTAGAGGCCCAGTCTATTGTTACTGAATAAAAATCGATAATTTATTTCATGTGACATGAAAATAAAATTTGAATTTTTTTGAAACCCGCGCATTCACGTCAAATGTTTATCTCTTTTGAATCATTTCTGTTCTAAACATTTTCGGCGCATATTTTAAATTTTAGGTTTTTGCTACAGCAGCGCCATCTTAAGTCTTCCATTTTTATTGTTTTTCGTGGTTCCAATTTTCGGAATCGGGTACTAGGTAGGTTACTAGTTTGCGCACATAGCACGCCCACTTTTGGCCTGTAAAACTGTGCACAGTGCCTGACCGGCACAGTTATTAGAGAGATATCGTAAAACCGAATAGCGTTATGCAGTATTTACGCGTACCTTATCATGGTTACGATATGCGCGAGTCAATTTTTAACGCAACACCCGCTAATAACGTTACCGCCTAACGTAATTTGCGGATCAATTACACTAAGCGCTATTTCTAAATAACGTTTAAAAATTGCTTAAATGGGCATGTGCGGGTATTTGACAACCGGGGCCGGCCGGCGAGATCTTTTATTTTAGGTTATGTTTGAATTGTTTTGAATTATCACTTTAGTTTTATTAGGTAATTTGATATTTAAGTAGCTGGGATTAGTTTTAATTAAATAAATATGGCTCAAAATATGGATTCCACCTCTTCCAATATTAAAGAGGCTTAAGTTAACAGCAGATGACGAGCCCTTCTAAGAGAATTTGTTGCTTGTTGCCCTAAACCCACTGGCAGACGTTGAACAATAAAGCACTGGAAATAAGCACTTTAGCCCTTTAGTTTTAAAATACCTAGTAAACAAAACAATTTCAAAGTTTTAAATTCAAAGGTAGGTTAAGTTTAAATAGCGGACGCGACGCGATCAGAATTCTTTCCGACCCGATAACTATAAATGAAGAGAGAAGAGAGTTAATACCACCTCACGTAAAGGAAATAACACCTGGCCTTATTAACGTCCATGCACGCTATTCGGTTTAACGATATCTCTCCATTACGTTGTTTATTGTTATTTTACGCGAGTTTATTTTTGCGCACAGGAAATTTTACTCGTTTGCACATCGTCATAAAAAACAATTTTCGTGCCACGAATAAGGGACAAGATTTTTATCTGTATACTTATAGGATACCTAATCTGTGCCTCTACACTCCATAGTCTCGAATAAGCAACAAATCCAAAATTGCTGAGTTATTTTACTTTTTGTTTAAATTTTGAGAACCGCTGGATCTTTTTCTGTATTTTTTCAGTCAAATATTGAAGTTTATAGTAAACTGAGTTTACGAATCAAAGTTGTTAAATTTATTTATATACAGTTTGCTATAAAAATCAAGAAAATAGAGCTAAAAATAAAAAAATATACCATTTAAACTAGACCAAAATTTTTTTCGTTGCGTTTTTTTTTTCATCTAAGTGTATATCTATCTAATGATACTATTAATTAAAATATATGTACTGCTATTTATTATAAAGAAATTGGGCAACTCTTATCCAACGAAGACTGTGTTTTATATTTTATGGCGTGTCCAGACCAAGGAGACAGAAAGTGAACACATTTTGAGACAAAAACAATACAAATCTGCGACAAAAATGAGAAATTCAGACAAGACAAATTTGGGACAAAGTGTCTATACCGCGAGGACAAAAGTACAACAAACTTCAGTATATGCTAAACCTAACCACCTGGAAGAAGATAAAGATATATTACTAGCAGTCAGTAGTGTTGTCTTTGACTCGCTATCCCATGTTGCAAAAAGAAACCCCAAATGTTTTTAGTATTGAAAATACTTCTGGCCGCATTTATATGGGACCCGTCTTTGAAAAATCGACATGCTCGATGCCACCCGAGTTCAATAACCTGCCTAATCAACTTGTCAACACGTAAGTCGATAGTTTAGCCGGCGTTGATCCTCGAATAGAGCAAGGACATTTGAGGGCCGAAATGAGGTCTTATTAATTTATCAGTAGGCCAACTATTTTATTCATCATAGAATATACCAAATATGCCAAAAAAATCCAATAAAAAAAACAAAATCTGCATTATTTCTTAATGGAATCTTAAGTTGAAATTATGGTAAACTTGTATGAGTTTCAATCATTTATATTTAAAATGTTAGGAAAGACAATATAGATTTTAGGCAAGAGAATTCAAGGGAAGAACTGTGTAACTAGTAATTAAAACTTAACAATTTTTTTTAACTTGATATTCTTTTGGTCGTTCACGTTGCATTTTGACTCTTCATTGACTCTTCATACACACAATCTAAATTTTGGATATGATGCAGAACTGATAAATTGGATCAAATATATTAATTGCAAGGTATGTAAAGAAATATTTTTGTTAACTTTGCAAATACTTAAGGCATGCAATAATTTTAAAAATATTTGACGTGACATTACTTCATAATTCTAACGATAAAAATTTGAATTATTATGGGTCTGTTTTGTTTAAGAAGCTAACAAATAGTTTCAACTATCAAAATATATTGGTAGCAAATTTTTAAAAGTATGCATAGGTATAATGTTCTATATATGTAAACTAGGTATAGTTGCTGCAATCGATAAAATATTTTGCTGCTTATTTTCAGCACAACAAAATCCGTTATGATGAAACGAAAAAATAATACCGCTACTTATATTATGGGCACCTATGTATTTTTAATTTCATAATGATGTTTAAAAATACATAGGTACATACTATGAATAGTGGTTGTGACGGTTTTTTATTAGGTATATGATGAAAAGAAGCTGCAAACTAAATTATCGTTGGAGCCAACTATATTTTAATTTATTTTTATCTACAGTAACTATGCACGGTAGGGGTTCAAAATATGCCTATACTGTGAGGCAACTCCATTCGAGTATAAATTAACATTTATATTCCAAGTATGTTCTTGGTCTACCGGCACCCCATTCACCCTTACTCCCTCATTTCTATAAAAAAATATTATGATTTAAAACTTTTAATTTTTATTGTGAAAATTGGTGAAAAGTAATTTTTTGTACGGCGAATTTAAATTTATGGGCCATCCATAAATTTAAATTTACACCTAAGTTCGAATATTGGTTAAACCTAGGAATACCCAGGTACCTAATAGCCCGAAATATGCAAAAGAAGAAGTGAGTTTAGGTCAGATTAGAATTAGGTTTTAGTTGGTTTTGCAGTAATAAAAATATAGACCTAATCTAAACTTAAGCTAAACTGACCCTCTTTTTGCATATTTTGGGCTCCTACGTGGGTAGGAGCCCGTCATAGTGTCGTCAAATTGCTTTCCAACAAACAAGGTTTAGTTTTTTTTATATTTCTATTGAGCTCTTCCAATGACGCCACAAGTTAATGTAAAATGTAAAAAAAAAGGTGATTGTCGACAACCGCCGACTTGTGTCTGGTATTTTCAATACGCCTATGATGGTTGCGCATGTTGCAAAATCTGTGAATTTTATTTCTCTCCTACACTATATAGCTATTAATATTTCTTAATTTCTTCTTAACATCATCAGCCGAGTTTATATTTAATGCTAAACAAATATACTCTAATGCACCAGCTCTCTTGTAACAATTCTTGTAGCCTTTGTTTTTAATCTCCCATAATAATAAATGCGCTTTATAAAACTATTAGTTTGCAGGTATTTTCCGTGTTCTACTTTCTCTATTCTGACATTTTTAGCCGACCATACCAACAGGTATAGTAGGCTATTAAGATCGGCAAAGAAAAGAGTTTTTTAATTTCACTCAAAATGAGTTATTTCGGTCATAAATGACCTAAATACAAAATATTTTCATGGTGTCTGTCTGTCTGTCCGTCTGTAACACGATTACTCAAAAACCGCTAAACCGATTTTAACCAAATTTGGCACAAAAATACTGTGGCACCCGAGAATCTGGCTATTAGTTTTTGGTGGGGGTGGGGGGGTTGTTAAAGGGGTATGGGAGGGGGTTAAAAATTTAAAAAAATTCACAGTCCTTTACAAAGATGCAACCGGGGGGGCATTGAAAATGATGAATAAAAACGTAAAAATATGATTAGTGTTAATATGAGTATATTACATACATATGTTTAAATAACGAACTTAACAAAAAACAACAGATTTAAAAATTCACTGAAAAAGTAGTAATGTTAAAATTAAATAAAACATTATCAATAATAATTATGCTATCGCACCTATCCGTAAAACAAGCAAGCAAAAAAAAGAATTCTTACGGAAAGTTACACTTTACGATATAATTTTTTAATTGTTAAAGGCAAACCCCATTTAAACACAAAACTTTTTAATACCTACTACTGTATCTAAAAGACTTTTTTTAAATTACTAAATTCTTAGCCACGCTTCTGTTTTTCTTGGCTGTTGTGCGTCACGTCACAGATTAACAGGCCCACGTTTGCACCACAAGGCGATGCTGCAGACCACTAGGTAGACCGGTCGTAGAAATTTATGTTATACAACTTGTAGTAAAATCTACACAAATATTATCAAAAACTTTTTTTCTTTTAAAATGTGTTCAGATTTTGTAAAAAGTATAAGTCAAAATCGCAAAACTTAAATTTGATATGAGTTTCTTAGTTTTTAACTAATATAGTGGCGAATTACAAAAATTCCTTTTCAATGAAATTAATGAGTTAAATAAAATAATTTAATAAATTACTAGCTTTTTACTCGCGACTACGTTCGCGTTACACCTCGAATCGTTCATGCATTGATTTAAATGATTTTTTACTTCTTTATAGAGAGCTAGTGAGCATAGATGTTTTTTATTTTTCATCTTTATTTTATTTATTAAGAGCACTAATACTCTCTTTATAGGTTATTTTTTATTCTTTGAAGGATAATTGAGGAAGATATATTTCGTTATGATGTCACTAAATAAACCCTTGTATAAAATTTTATACTGTCTGGTTTATAATGTTATAATATTGCATTTTCGTACAGCAAACTTTCATTCCCTATTATACTCCCTAAGGGTATAAATTTCATAAATTTGCTTTACCTTTGTGCCAATTTTTATGTGTATAATCCAGAGGTCACCAAGTTTTATATAAATTTTTACTAACTTTACCCATTTGGTTGATGAATTTCAAAATTTCTTCTAATTCTTTTGTAGGATTTCATTCTTCTAGACCAAATAGTAAGGAATTTTCATACAACAAACTGTTCCGAGATAATTTTACTCTCTAAGAGGATGAATTTCCTAAAATCGCTTTGTGTAGCTAATTCACTAATGTCGTTTAAACGAACCTTTGTGCTAATATTTATGTATCTAAAGCTGGCAGCATGAACTCACTCTAAAATATCTAAAAACGTAATATATAATCTAACTGACACACCACTGACAATGACAAATAATTTATTTCTGGAGGTATTGTGTGTAGGTGTTTTTCAGGTATGTTTTAGTATTTAGTCGTTTTACACAAAGAAATAGTCATTAAGCACTATAAAAATACTTCATAACAAATCTACACATATATACCTTTCATTTAAAAAAAGAATCAATATTGGTAAAGCGGTTTCGGCGGGATGGATGCAACAAAAAAACCCTTTGAGGTTTTATATATGTATGGATTAATTATTTTTCCAACATATTTTGCAAATTTTTATAAATATTCAGACTCGCTAATATCCCTAATATCGACTACTCCACCGTGTCCAGCCTGTTTAGCCAAACGTAGGCCGAGTCCTCTTCGGCGGCGTCGTGACCCTGGCCGAAGGAAGAGTCTTGAAGACATTCACCCGCGCATAGGAATAAGTTGACTGCGTAGCGTATTGCGTATTAATCGATTCTGAAACTTTCTATCTCGTGTATAACATGTTACGCAAGTTTATTATTTTAATCTCGATTTTAATAGATAAATGTGATAGATAAAAAACCAATCGGGAAAAATCCAAAACCTACCGTTATAGGAGGTATAAGATGATTAAACTTATATAATGACAACTACTTATCGGATAACAAATTAATTACTACTGTCAGCTAGTTCAGCTACTCTGTCTAGGTAGAATATACCTGGAGTACATACACCTACCTATGATGTATGTAGATTAAAGCTTATTTTGACGTTACCCCTCACTTCGGTGTCACAAGCTGAATTTTTCAGGGATGGAAGTACAGTACATGATATGGGGACCCTTATTCCGAAAGTAGTACAAAATTAGACCGGGTAAAAGGGCACTATCATCAAAAATCGATATATTAATACCACCGTATAGAGAAAACAAATACTTATTTTTTGATCCAGTACACAATAAAGTCTTCGTAGGGAGTATTTTTTTTATAATTATTTACGAAAAAACATTTCCATTAGCGCTTATGACCAAAAAAAACTTTAAACATGAATAATCATTTCAATCATGCGAAAATTTGGTTTAAAAATAGATTTTTTTTGATATAACTTTCATTTAACGAAAAACGAAGGCCTAAATGAAAAAAAGAAAAAAATTTAAAAGTTTCGCTTATGTTTTGACAAGGTATCAAAGCAAACCCCATATTTTTTGCTTTTAAACTAATAAAGATATATCAATAAACAATTAGCGATATAATGGTTTTTGCGCGCGCTGGCCGACTGCCGCCGCTGCGCCGAGATTTCCTATACCCTTGTATATATGACGTCATGGTGTGGCAAATGTAGCATTTTAATTCGATTTGGGTTCCCTTATATAGGATAACAGAAACATTTTCAATGTTAAAATCGTAACTCCAAAATTACACAATTTGTAATAACATCAAAATCAGTCAAAGTCGCAGTTTTTGAGACAAAAAAAATATCAAGCATACTTTCCTACCGGCGCCAATTTTTTTTATAAAGATGGAGCACTCCGCCATATACTAATGTCATATATTAGCAGTACCAGCACTCCACAGTACTAAATTTGTGTGAGTTTATTGGTTTCCTACTTTTGACAACGCACGACATAGGTACACACTGCGCCGACAACTTGTCGTAAAATACACGACAAGAGAGAGACTCTTTAGACTTTACCGACTCGAGACGGGACATTCAAAACTCTCCGAATTTGGAAACAAAACAAAAATTAGACAAAAATGTTGCAGAAATGTATTGGATTTGTCGTTTTTGTCTTGTTGCTGTTTTGTCTGCTTGGTCTGGACCCGGCTTTAGAGATACAAGCCGCAGACCGTACTAATGGCCAATTTAACGATACAGTATGCACAATTCTCCGTGAATAGTTTAATAACACAGCCTCTACCGAAGCTAAATCAATCGTAAATCGTTACATAATTAATAGAAGCATAAAATTTAAATAGAAGGTTTAGGGTAATTCTGCTGGACCAGCTGGACGTGCGATTTTCGCTTGTAGAGTAGCCGCAACCAAAGAAGAAACCGTCTGCACCATTATCTATTTTATGTTAGTTTGAGGTAGTCTTATCGTTAGACAGTGCCGCACAAAATAATTTGTAAATATTATTTCATAAGGTTAAACCAAGACCTCACGCTTATGAATTAGGGAAATCTCTAATCGCAAACAAGGGATGTTTGCAAAGCAATCGTAAATAAATCTAATTGTAAAATATTTAAAATATTCTCTTCATTATTTAATTTTATGGAATCCATTGACTAACCGTTAATGATGTAAATGATGAATGATGAATTTTTTTTTTTTGAAACTTGAACAACGAATTTTTCCAGTTGGTATCCAGTTTATGATGTTTTTGAAGTGAAACTTCTTTACGCGCACTGGGAGTAAAAATTCAAGGTCGTGACACGACACGCGGAACGACACGCGACACAACAGGCGAGAGGAAAAGTGGTAAGGACAGTCTATGGCTTAGAACCAATCGTCCGATTAAACTGAAATTTGGTATGTCCATAGATTGGACCAAGGCCAACTTGACCCTGTACGACGCGTGGCACTGTGACAGTTAGTTTTGATTTAAGAAACGTCAAAATTGATGTCGTCCGAACGCGGCCAAATTTGGTGGGTAGGCTATGTGAGAGACTGTGCACACTGTCCCACCCTGGAAAGTTGGATACGACGTTTCGCCTACATCTTCATCAGGGTGGGATTAAGGATTTGATATTGAAGAAAAATGTAGGTCGATTTCGGCATAATTGGGGACGGGCTACAGGATGACGCCCTTGAGGTTTCGAACATATGCTTCTAAATGAGCGAAATCATAAGGATTTTTCTAAATTATAATATATATACGATTGGAACCAAACTCGGCACGTGGATGGACGTACCCGAATGGAGTCCTCAGATAGACAGACGGTCATTTTAGTACCAATTTTGTGAAAGTAAATCAAGTTATTTGATCATTATATGATTTGTGATATAGTACAATACACATTTAGGACTACAGGATATTGCAAAATAAGCAAAATCGATTTACCCAAATTTTTGAAAAAGAATCGAAACAAATTTTCTTAAAAATCAAAATTTCTCAGAATGCAACTAAAATCTCCTCCCATCGATAGTTGATTTTACGTAATATCTACTGACACAAACTTAATAATTTTTAATAAAATCTACAATTTTTTTTTCCCAATATCTTCGGAAAAAAAATCTCAAAAACGAAACGGTTTTGTAAAATACACATTTAGGACCAAATATTGTAAAATTGATTGGCATTGATAACGTGATGGCTTTTCTCTTTAGATACGGCTACTCTACGAAGGGCAACCGAGTTGGTCAATTAATTGGCAAAGTAATCGATCCGAAAGATGGCGCTAGTGTAACGTGTATACATTTCGGGTCAACGCTTCAGGTATTTAACGTAAAGAACGCTATGGACAGCGTTCTTGTTTAGGTAAATGGATTTGCCGTGTTATGTAAAGCTATGGTAGTCAAAATAGTCAATCATATTTCAGTTTTATGGAAGTTTAAAATGCTTTTCAGTTTTGGAAAGAAATTTCTTTTTTAGCTACTTTATTTAACAGAAATTTTACATTATCTTCCAAATGCTTTTGCTATTAATAATAAACTTAAAAATGTAAATTTTACTACAGGACAAACATCAAATTTGTAATATCGGACACTAATAATGTACTAAATTTTTTATTTGGAAAACATGGAAATCTGAAATCACAAAATTTGTCAGTATCCTCTTTTTTTATTCTATTTTCAAGATTTTGTTGTCAATATTCCCTTCAGCTTTTATCTTTTTTAACATTTTTTTTACTTTTATAACATTTTATACTATAAATATTCTTGTATGCAATCAATTACCTTATTATGCCATACGATAGAAAAAAAGGGGTCAAAGTAGGCCGGGGAATAACAATCGATGATAATTTTGGCGAGGTCAACCCCTAGTCGACATTTACTTGGCCGATACACTTCTTTATTTTTTGATGCTGCTTACACGTATGCAGGATGCAAGAAAACCGCCTACCGAAATCTCTTCTTTACGGTGAGCTTGTAGACTATAAGAGGAAACCGGGTGGACAACTCAAAAGATACAAGGATATGTTCCATGAAAACTTAAAATAGATCAGCATGCAGAATCAGTGGGAGGAAGCAGTGTACAATAGAACGCAATGGACAATAATTGCAAACTCAATCAACAACGACAACCAAAAAGTAAAGAGGCAACAAAGTAATGAGATTTTTGAATGTCCAGAGTGCGAAAGAGAGATAACATCACGTATCGGGCTTTTCACTCACAGAAAAGCTCATGAAAGAAAACGCCTTGCGTAACCATCTTCTGATGCACGTCATATACTCGCGAGTAATGGCAGTAAGTAAGTAAGTCTAGTACTTACCCTACTGGTGTAATAACAAAGCACAACAAATACACATAAAAATATTGAATTATCTAGAATTTTATGTACTATTTATTTATCGTATGGCTGCACATGACATAAAAAGCATAAAGGTGTATAAAAACTATTCCAATTCACAAACATTTAAATTGTATATATAGTCAATTGAGGCGTCAGTTACCATCAGGAAGTCGTCAAAGTTTCCCTCATACGCTGTATTTGGGCATTCCATCACCATATGTAGAATGGTTTGTTTTTCCGCTCCGCAGTCACACCTCGCAGATTGCGCCCTACCCCATTTGTGTAATGAGTCCGCGCATATGCCATGGTTGGTGCGTATTCTGTTCAGTGATGTCCATATTTTACGGGGCTGTTCGAAGGCAGGAGGTTTCATTCTTATGCACGGAAGATTTCTGCCTTGCGGGGGGCGGTTGTCTGTCCATTTTCATTCCCAAGAGTCTATGGGGTCAAACTGCGACGTGTGCAGTTCTCTTGCAGTTCTTATAGGTGGTCTTCTGGATCGTAATCTGTTTCTGCATGCTTTATCCGTATCCTGGTGTATGGGAAGTTGAGGGTTGCCTTGTATACGTTTATATTCTCGGAGAAGCGCTGCCTAGCGCCGGAAATCTGGAGGAGGTATATGGCTCAATATTGATAGCCAATCGGTAGGAGTCGATTTTAGCGTTCCGCTGATTATCCTCATGGTCTCATTTAGTTGTGTGTCTACCTTTTGGGTATGCGCACTGTTGAGCCAGATCGGTGCGCCGTATTCTGCAGTTGAGTCAGCCAGTCCAAGTGCTGAGGTTCTTAGTGTATCAGCGGTAGAGCCCCATGAGGTACCGCATAGTTTATGAAGGATGTTGTTCCGGGTTCGCAGCTTCGCAGCTGTGTTCTCCAGGTGCCTCTTATAGGTCAGTGTCCTATCTAGGGTGACACCAAGATATTTCGGGTGTGTATTGTGGCGCAGTAATGTATCCTCGAAGTAAACCTGGAGCTGTCTATTCGCTGCCTTGTTAGAGAGATGGAAGCACGCCGTCTCCGTTTTATTGGGGCTCGGTCTCAGACTCCATTTACGGAAATATGTTCCCAGGCTCACCAAGTCTGAGGAGAGGGTTGCCTCCGTCTCCCCAAAGGAGCGATGTTGCGTGGTTAGTACCCAGTCATCCGCGTAGCCGAACTTCCGAGATCTGGTTTCGGGCATATCGGAGATGTAAAGGTTGAAGAACAGCGGGGCCAGGACAGATCCTTGCGGGAGACCGTCATTAAGCGTCCGTGAAGAGCTCATTTTGCTGCCCAGAATAACCCGAAAAACCCTGCCAGTAAGCATGTTATCAATGAGTTGCAGGGTTTGTTTGCATGGAATTGTTTGGTAAAGCTTATAGAGTAGTCCATGTCTCCACACAGTGTCGTACGCTGCAGAGAGGTCCACGAATACTGTTGATGTTTTCAGATTATCCTGGAAGCCTGCTTCAATATGGGTTGTGAGTGACATGATCTGGTCTGTGCAGCTTCTCTCTGGTCTAAAACCGGCTTGTTCAATGGGGACCCTTTTCATTATTTTGCTCCCGATTCTATTATGGAGGAGTCTCTCATATGTACTATAATTATGTATTATTTATTATTTAAAAAGAAAAGCAACAATCTTTTCATTTTAAGAATAGCTGCTATATTTTAAATTATAATTTCCCTTCTTTTTCTTAGCTTCTTATTATGCGACATCTAATATATTTCGGAAACTGTGATTTAGTTTACTCATATATCACCCATTTCAAGCACCACACGCCACACTACAAATCCATAATCCATTAATACAAAAACGAATCTTAAGCACAGCGAAGAACACGGAAGAAACGACGTAACGATATGCCCTATGAATTTCCCAGTTCCTCCATTGTTATTTCCATCTTATTTATCATTTTTATAGGAAAAACTCTGCCCGGAAGAGCTGGGAAAACTCCGCTTAATAAAAAAGCTGTCGAGAATCACTTACTTGTGTCGGGTCTGTTTCGGAAAATGGCTTTTTTCCCAAAGAGAAACGGAGATTTATTACATTTATTCCGCTTATTATCCCACTGCGTTTTTATTTTTCTATCTGTTCCTTCATTTTTCTTCAAAGCGACTGTTTCGTCCGCTCAGGCTCGTGTCACCGCGAATGACAAACGAGCAGACGACTTAGAAAGATGTTACGAAGTGTTCTTTTCGTCTTTTCGAGATTGATAGTTTTCGATTTGTTAGTTTTTGAAATAACGGTCTGAGAAAATTACTATTATGATTTATTCTATTATAGTTCTTTTTCAAGGGCAGTTTGTATAATAATTTATCAATCGCGGTTTCTCAATAAATGCAAATATGTATTATCATCATAATTATAATTCTTTACTTTAGACCATTTCAACCATTTCCAATTTTAGTGTAGCCTTCCTCATATATTTAGATAATATCTTTGTTGTCTATTATAGGCTATGCAGGTCCAAGTTATCCTTGCTAATTTCCTAATATCACGATCCCATCTCAGGTTAGCCCTTCTTCTAGGTCTATTGATTCGTAATGGGTACCAATATGTAATTTTTGTGGTCCATCTATTGTCCGTTCTTTTTGCAAGGTGTCCTGTCCATTCCCACTTGATGGATTTGATTCTTTGGATGCCATCTATTATATGGGTCTTTGTCGTATCCACCCTATTCTTTTACGGTCGTTTTTGGTTTCGCATGCATTGGTCATGACTCGTAGTACACATTGGTGGAATGTTTTTTTCTTTACTTAAGGCGGGTTCTCATTGGTCGATTTTATTGATCAATATCAATGAATCCATGTCATTGAAATAAAACAGATTAATGTGAACATTATTTCTACCATATTGTTCAATGTTTTCGCATTTCTAGAAAACTGGAAGCCATTTCTACTTTTGGTGGACCAATCCAGCTTGCCCGTGAGAACAAGCTGGAACGAGCGTTCAGTCGCATCGAAGTGTTTTTCGGTGTGCGTTTCTGTTGAAATAAGTAAATCAAAATGTTGTTTAAATGGAGGGATTCCCGTGTTGTAAAATTTCTGGAGTCAAAATGCTATTCACTCATTCTTAAGTTTCACTCTTTTTTCATTCTTTCAGTTTTACTGAAGCGCCTTCATTTTTCAGTTTTAAAATACATGGCTTGGCCCACCAACGACGATGTTTTTTTTGTTTCCTGTTTTTGATTGTGTTTATTAAATGTTCACACATCATACGAACGCCAGCACGCAAAATTTTCTTCTTGGCAACCGTTTTTAAAACTACATTGAATGTTCAATATTCTTGAATCATGTGAACGAATTTTCCATTTATTTCTATGTTCAATGGTATAGATTCAATGATATTGATCAATAAAATCGACTAATGAGAACCCGCCTTTAGATAAAGTGGCATTCTAGATTTCAACATGATTGAGTTTCTTCCATAAGTACTCCATGCTAATTTAATTCTTCTGTTGATTTCTGGTAGTAGAGATCAGTGGTAGTAGAGATAAAGCAACCCCTAAATCCAAATATAAAGCGTCAATCTCTCTAAAAAAATACTAGGGTGGCGCACCTCATTCGCCTCGATTGATTATACGAAAACGGAAAGATGTAGAAACAAAATATTTTATGGGTATATGTGGGGAGGCAATGTGCACAATTTAAAATTATTGTGAAATATACAGGTTGTTTCAGAACTAAGATCCATATATTTTTATAAAGTTGTATTTAAAATCTTTGGTTTTTGAGATATTTAAAGATATTTAAATATGCATGCTACAATAGAATAGATTATTATCACCCTGTACATTACTTTTCAGAATTAATTCTTGTCCTGAGCTTAAAGGTAGAGAAATAAACTTTACTGAAAAATGTTATTGCTTCCTTAAATTTATACAGGGGTACCAAAAATTGCTGATATATTTTAAAGATTTATTTTACATAACAACTGCGTTATTTCATATACAATACCCTGTATTTTTTAAAATAAATCGAAGCAGATTCAAATGCTCTTTCAAAATATATTAGGGACCCCTTACCTATCTACCTCAGATTTTGAATAAAAAGCGATTTTTCAATAAAATGGCAATCAGGATGGCTGGTATCGCCATGGCAATTTTCTAGTAATGGTGAGTAACTATTTTCAAACTCGACATTAGTTTATGGACATTATTATTTAGCTTTATAACAGTTTACTTAAATTTACCTAGAATAGTTTAATAAGTAAGTATTCACTATTTTATCAAGAAAAATAAAGCAGTACCTGCTTGCGGAACGAATGGATATGTTACTAGTAATTTTATTTTGTGAGGAAAATTGCTTCTTGGCCTCAAAGGCTTATACTTAAAGTTTTCCAAATAGGAATCTTCCTGATACTCGTTCCTTTGAAAAACTACCTGTCCTATTTTGAATTTGGTATTGTAGTTCACAAAAAACTTATTAGAGAGAAACCTGTGTTGGAAAAAAATAATTTCCCGTAAGAAAATCCAGATATCTACAAGTCATCGTAAAATAAATCAAAGAACTACTTCTTAATTTTTATTGATAGAAAAATAAATACATATTTAATAAATATTATTTATTAAACTATTGTAAGTAAATTAAATAAATGTAAATTGTATAATTTAAATAAAATCCATAAACTAAAATTAAAAAATATCTAAAACTAAAACAGGCATTAATATAGGGAAAAAAACTAAAACAGGCATTAATATAGGTTAAACCGCGTAAACGGCTGCATAAAGTGGCAATTACTAAAAACTGGGCCTGTGGGGGCTCTCACCACAGATTCATGCAAAAACTACGTCCAAAGAAATAGAAACGATATTTCACGAGTATGATGTAATTTTGCAAAAATATCTAAAAAAAATTGGTCAAGTGCGAGTCGGACTCGCGCACGAAGGGTTCCGTACCATTCATTATCTATACAACATTAGACACTGTTGTAACGTTTTTAGTTCGTTACATGTCTTTGATTATGATATATGATGTCTGGGCACAACCCTGTTATGGTTTGGCACAACCCTGTTATGGTTTGGCACAACCCTGTTATTGCTCTGTGGGAGCGCGCGCTGTCAACATCGCTTCTGACAATTCTCTATGATCTAACTTCACTTTTGGTTAGACTGTTTGACCTGTCAGACGCCATTAGTCCCAGTTTTTGAGAAATGGTGATTATTTAAATCTTGCTGTGTAATCTGAATCAGCTGCCATTTCGAAGCTACAGGTAAAGCTGAGTTATTTTCCTTTTAGATTCGTTATTATTAGCGAATATTTTTAGGGTAGAGTTACGGATGGCCCAACTTGTATTTGTATTTGGCTGGCACGTTGGCGTCCCTTTGATTTTGGCCTCCAGAATGTCATTTGGAAGAAAGGACAGATTATTTATTATTTATTGAGCCCTCGGAAGTACTTCGAGGTAGGTTCATTTTGTTTATTAGACGGTGTTTGATTTTAAACATGGGTTTCATGTTCTTAGGGTCTTACGGACGGACATTGTCTTACGGACAAGTGTCCAAGGTATGGACTATTTTTCAAGGTCCTAGTAGTGTTCTCTTGTGCCACTATCTTATGGACGGATGTCCCATGGACAAGTGTCCCCAGTAGGATTGATTTGTCTTACACATAGAGTGCCCCAGCGTGGATGTGGCTTGAGCCCCGTGCTGCTTCAACCCCATTTCTAAGCCTGGATCGCCGACAGACAGTACAGAGATGCTAGACCTCCTCGCGCTGCTACTGTTTGAAGCAAGATTACATAAAGAACAGCTGTGTACAAGTGTAGATTTACGTTCTAGTTTTTATGTTTTAGATTTTCTATATTTTCAGTCTTAAACAGTAACATACATTTTAAATAATATCGTACAGACTATATTTAGTGGTTAGATTATTAAGAACATTTATGTCGATTCAGTAGTTACAATGTGATTTAGATTTTAGGTTTCATTATATTACGCCTTGTAATAGTATTACTTTCTATAGATATTATTATTGCGCTATATTAACAGATGAATAACGAGACATAGATTCTAGAATCTACAGGTTGCAACACATCAGATTTAACACCGCATAAAATTTAACAATTTAAATAAAGTAATGCTACTTTTCTTATATTTTCTATAACGTTACACGCATTGTATTTTTTCATAGTCTTTTCGTAGAACATATTTAATATTATTTACATACATAGTTTTACTCAACAAATAACCACTATAATAATTATTAAAATTGTACAATGCTATTTACAATTAGAATTCATCATGAATAAATATAGTCATTAGTTTTAAGTATTATACAACTGTGTTTTCTTTCTCTGTACATGCCTGGCGCCCAATATCTATATATCTTTTGTTTATTATTATTGATTAATTTTCTCTCTAGTGAAATACCTTATCTACGACTGCTCTCCGATGAAAAGCTGCCGTTCGCAGTGGTAGTTGTTTAAAAAAACGCTACACTGTATTATTATACATTTTTTTTCCAATTTAGCTGAAATTTTGAATGCGCGTATAAGTAATTTAAAAAAAAATGAAGAAACACATTACTTAAAATTGTATTAATCAAAAATAAATATGTAAAAAGTAAAAATAAATATGTAAAAATTAAAAAAAAACGATTAAAAAAAAGTCGCCTTGACTAGGATTCGAACCTGCCTTACTGCGGCTCCAAAGTCATAGCAGCGTAAAGTCCTAACGCTTTAACCACGCGGCCAACGGGAACTTCAAAGATTCTATGTAAAACTCTTCTTCCCCTAGGAGATGCAAGACCTTGTCGTTGGTGGGGAAGCTCCTGGTCAGGTGTTGGGGGGAATCCCTCCTAGCACTTGGCTTGGTCTAAGAAGCATCTCACTCATCGTCTTGTCCCTGACTGTAGTGTCCTGGCCAGGGAATTGCACCAAGGCATATAACGATACCGGGCGGGGCTACGGACAGCCTCAACCTTGGGGCACCGGGGGGCACCCCATTGTATTTTACCCCTTACTTCTACATGCGGGGCTCTGTAGAAGTGGACCGACTGTCTCTAGCGACTCATGGGAACACTATGAGATCTGGTAATAATAGTAATAAAAACATCACCGGTGAAGCTGCGGGGAAACCCCCCGGCAACACTGGGAATAGTAACAATGAAAGTTCCAAGGGGTCAAACCCAAAGAGAACTACAGGAGAGGTGGCTGACACTGGCGTGAGACCATCCTCTGCAAGTGGCATACAAGTTACCACCTCCTCCAAGGGTCGGGAGCCAACCTCCTACCTCTAAACCCAACAGGCGACACAAGCTACCGTTTCGTCTACCCGGCCTGGGTCGTAGCTCCTCGACTCTGAAGGACACGGGTCTCCGTAGGAAGTCCTGGGACTGTATGATGAGTTATAACTCAAGAAAGGGGGACACAATAGGTCTCTAAGATCGCAGAGATTAACCCCCCTCCCACTTATTCTTATTCTTATGTAAAACTCTTACTTAAAAGATAATGTTTAGTGAAAGTACTTTTTATTTAGCAACATTTATTTAATTCTGTTTTTAGTATTTGTTCTTATAGCGGCAACATAGATATATTATCTATAAAAAAATACAGTCTGGCTATAACGGTTCATAAGATAGACCTTTGTGACAGACGGACGGACAGATAGCGAAGTCTTAGTAATAGGGTTCCCGTTTTTACCCTTTGGGTACGGAACCCTAAAAATCGAAGTAAAAACACTTCAACAATTATTTTCTTGATCACATCTCCCAATTAGAATAAGAAATACAAATACCGAGACAAATACCTAGACTTCCACATCAAAGGATAAACCAGAAAACCAAACGTTCTTGTTCTATTTGTAAGAATACTTTGGCAGAACCCCCGCCAAACGAAATTGTTTCAAACTGGCTGCGTTTGAACCGTTTCCCATTCTGAGACGAAAGTGCTCGAGGTGTTCAGTTTGTTTAATTCTTGCTTAATTACATTATTTACAGGTTGGTTGTTCCGAATCGGATTAAATAGTAAGAGCATTCGAACTTTGTTGCGTCTACGCTATTGTTATATACGGAGAAAACATATTTGTGTAAACTATTAAATTACTTTTACGTATTAAAGTTTAATTTGGGATGTTCTAGGTTATATTGTGCTATTTCTGTTATTTCAGAGAAACAAATTATTAAGTTATTAGATATTTACTTTATAAGTCCAGTAAATCAAACAGCTATTACAGTATAATTCATAAACAAGACGACGCATAGTGGATCGACCCAATGCAATTTGCTGGACATTCAGAACTTATGCAAAATTTTCTAACTTAAGACATTTTTTGAATAAATGTGTTCTAAAATCTTCAAATTTGTTAAAAATAGTCATAAATTTATTGTAGATAACTTACTGAATCGTGCAGGGGTGTTTTTTCAGAATATATCTTTATTTGAATTTCCGTATTAAATTGGCTATTACAAATTAAACTGCATAATTTCATACTTATTCCAAAACTTAATGAACTTTTTATCATATTTTTATTCTATATGAATTATGGCCTTCCGATTTGTCCAGTTCTTTAATACCCAACATGTATTCAATAACTATAATTTTCAAAGTTTTATTATTTTATAGTGCATCATACAAAATTAAATTTTAATCTTGAGTTTTAAAAAAATGCTTAAATAAGCATAAACTTTTTTAATATCTTCTATTGAGGTTAAAGGTTCCTCAAAGGAAATATAAAAAGATTTACTGCCACTAGGCGCCCTTTTGGAAAATATACAGGGTGGCGTATTAGTGCGAAAAAGTCCAATATCGTTGTTGTTGACAAAGATATGAAAAAAAACTTACATACAGATGTTGTATGGTTTAAAATGGTGCATATCCTAAAAAATATTTTGCTGTATACAGGGTGTCCCAAAAATATTATGATAAAGCTTTAAGTTTTTTTTAATTGCACCCCCAATTTTTCTGTACATCATTGGATAAAGCATAAAGTTTTGCATATAATACCTCATCTTCATCTGATTCACGTATAATATACAGGGTGTATACAGGTCTATTTAAATTAAACAAGTTATGGCCGTTTAAAGTTAATAAAATTATTTAAAATAAATGTATACACTTTGTATGAGTTAATATTATTTTTAATATTGCAACACAAAATCCAGTGAATACAAAAACTTCATTACAATATTTGGTATTAATTAAAAACATAAATATGCATAGGGAAATAAGGCATTAAAATTGTTAGTGCTTTTTCACAAAATCAGAAGGATTAAAGTGCGGTAAACCTTAATTAAATTACGTTTATTTTAATCGTAAAAACTAAAAATGTAATAATAGACAGATTTAAAAAAATACAACTTTGATAATTTTTATTTATTTGGGTCACTCTGTACCTTTTGCAAATTAATTTAAAGTGTAGCTTTAGTGGTCCATCAACAACCTCATCACTCATAATTTCCACAAAACTAATCATTTGGTTACAATACTCCATGTCGAATAGCGTGAACAACCTTGTATATTTTTAACTGATAGCTAATGCCAGGCAATTTTTCTACTAAAAAATAAATATGACAAATGAAATATTGTTAGTTAGTGGCCAAAGTTAATTGTATAAGAAATATCTCACAAGTAAGTTGGTAAAAATTTGCAAACCCAGAGCAAGGCAGCTCCAACTAACGTCCCCATTTATGTACCGGGTGGCCAACTAAGAATGGACGCCGGCTGTATCTCAGAAACTACTTATCGTATAACTTTGGGAAAAAAATTCTAATAAATAAATCGACCAAGAGAAATCGCTGGAAATTACTTTCAAGTTCGAAAAATGTCCGCTAGGGGCGTTTCTCCGATAGCCAATCAGAAAACAAGGTTTTTCTCAAAAATATGCAGGTGAACAGGTATTTTAAATATTACTATTGTAATCATCGAGAAATTTGTAATTTTTTTGATATAGAGTATTTTGCTATAAAGTGGTAGGGGAAGGTTAAACTTGCTTTTATTAAAATAAGGATAACTCTGGTTTGGATTAGTCGATTCAAACAAACCAGGGCTCGTTTAAAAGAGATTTTCTTCCTTAATGATCTCCAGTACAAATTTTGTTTCCAGACATTTTTTCGTGGTAGCTAGACGGCGCTGTTTGACATCATAACAGATATTGCGCTTTTGCATAAAAAATTTAAATAGGAGGCTATATTTCTTTTTTCACAGTTAAATAGAGCAAAAAATTTCCAAAATATTAGCGCAAACCGCAACTTTCTATCTTCTCTCTAAGAGGAGATATTTAGAAAATAAATCATATTAGGCTGTCGCCTAGGATTATAATGTCTAAAAATTATAGTAGTAGGCTAGGAAACAAAAATAGGTAATTTTTTTACGTCAAAATATCAAAACGTTTAAGTTCCGTTTTCATGCTTCCGAATTTCGGGCGTTTTCTTAAAAAAATGACGCCATACATTTTTAAACGTGTTTATGTAACATTATCGTCCATGTCCAAAAAAATACTTGTCCCAAAACACTTGTTCTTTCTGTTGGCGGTTTCCGTCACAAATCAACCACAAAGCCTCACCGTTCCCCTTCTGCTCCTCGTGTAAAACAACAGAACGACCGTTTTTACCTAGCCCGTACTCCCCTCGGACCCCCTTAAAGTCACTCGTTCGATTCCAACCACCTGTTAAGTCGGTGGCGTTGTCTGAACATCGTCGTGATGGCGGTGGTCGTTGCCAGTTACCGGAAACCGGAAATAAGTCGTAGTTAGTTGCTAAATATGGCAGGAACTCGGTGCGCCATGAATATACAAAGGGAGAAGTCGGGGGATTGGTTGAGGATAGTGTTGATAGAAGCTTGACTTTGCAAGAAGCTTTATTTGCATCAAAACAGTATTAATTACGATAAAAAATACCGGGTGCTCCTAAAAAGTAGCTCACCCCTATAATTTTTTTATTTTTTCAGATAAGAAAACGAGATTTGGTACAGTTCAAATGACATGAATTAGGATTGATTGACGTATTCATTTTTTTTTGGTCACTTCCTGTTTCACCAGAAATGACTACAACTTTTGATTTGTAAATGGCACCCTCGGTAAAGATCTGAGACTTAACGCATTTGAATTTTATGTTGAATTTGACTTGAGATTTAAATCACTTTATTTCAAAAATTAAGTCTTATTAAAAATTTTCGAAATAAAAGTATGTACTAAGGATTTCATATTAACATGTGGTAACAAGTTGGTTTAGTTTACATTTAATCAAATAATAGTTATTTTTATACAAGACGATAAAATGGTATTTTATATATTAATGTTATTTAATAATGAATTTTTACTCCCCAATCTAAGAAACGTACTTCTTCAGCTTATGGTAAACTGCTGATGGACACATGCCATCTAGTTCGGAAGGACCCAGTCCAGAAAAGTTTTCTCGTTATAATTCGGTTTTAATATATACTTTTGATGATAATAATGTTATTTAATAATGAATTTTTACTCCCCAATCTAAGAAACGTACTTCTTCAGCTTATGGTAAACTGCTGATGGACACATGCCATCCAGTTCGGAAGGACACAGTCCAGGAAAGTTTTCTCGTTATAATTCGGTTTTAATATATTCTTTTGATTATAATATTGTTATTTAATAATGAATTTTTACTCCCCAATCTAAGAAACGTACTTCTTCAGCTTATGGTAAACTGCTGATGGACACATGCCATCCAGTTCGGAAGGACCCAGTCCAGGAAAGTTATCTCGTTATAATTCGGTTTTAATATATTCTTTTGATGATAATAATGTTATTTAATAATGAATTTTTACTCCCCAATCTAAGAAACGTACTTCTTCAGCTTATGGTAAACTGCTGATGGACACATGCCATCCAGTTCGGAAGGACCCAGTCCAGGAAAGTTTTCTCGTTATAATTCGGTTTTAATATATTCTTTTGATGATAATAATGTTATTTAATAATGAATTTTTACTCCCCAATCTAAGAAACGTACTTCTTCAGGTAATGGTAAACTGCTGATGGACACATACCATCCAGTTCGGAAGGACCCAGTTCAGAAAAGTTTTCTCGTTATAATTCGGTTTTAATATATTCTTTTGATGATAATATTGTTATTTAATAATGAATTTTTACTCCCCAATCTAAGAAACGTACTTCTTCAGCTTATGGTAAACTGCTGATGGACACATGCCATCCAGTTCGGAAGGACCCAGTCCAGGAAAATTTTCCCGTTATAATTCGGTTTTAATATATTCTTTTGATGATAATAATGTTATTTAATAATGAATTTTTACTCCCCAATCTAAGAAACGTACTTCTTCAGCTTATGGCAAACTGCTGATGGACACATGCCATCCAGTTCGGAAGGACCCAGTCCAGGAAAGTTTTCTCGTTATAATTCGGTTTTAATATATACTTTTGATGATAATAATGTTATTTAATAATGAATTTTTACACCCCAATCTAAGAAACGTATTTCTTCAGCTTATGGTAAACTGCTGATGGACACAAATCATACAGTTCGAAAGGACCCAGTTCAGGAAAATTTTCTCGTTATAATTCGGTTTTAATATATTCTTTTGATGATAATAGTGTTATTTAATAATGAATTTTTACTCCCCAATCTAAGAAACGTACTTCTTCAGCTTATGGTAAACTGCTGATGGACACATGCCATCCAGTTCGGAAGGACCCAGTCCAGGAAAGTTTTCTCGTTATAATTTGGTTTTAATATATTCTTTTGATGGTAATAATGTTATTTAATAATGAATTTTTACTCCCCAATCTAAGAAACGTACTTCTTCAGCTTATGGTAAACTGCTGATGGACACATGCCATCCAGTTCGGAAGGACCCAGTCCAGGAAAGTTTTCTCGTTATAATTCGGTTTTAATATATTCTTTTGATGGTAATATTGTTATTTAATAATGAATTTTTACTCCCCAATCTAAGAAACGTACTTCTTCAGCTTATGGTAAACTGCTGATGGACACATGCCATCCAGTTCGGAAGGACCCAGTCCAGGAAAGTTTTCTCGTTATAATTCGGTTTTAATATATTCTTTTGATGATAATAATGTTATTTAATAATGAATTTTTACTCCCCAATCTAAGAAACGTACTTCTTCAGCTTATGGTAAACTGCTGATGGACACATGCCATCCAGTTCGGAAGGACCCAGTCCAGGAAAGTTTTCTCCTTATAATTCGGTTTTAATATATTCTTTTAATGATAATAATGTTATTTAATAATGAATTTTTACTCCCCAATCTAAGAAACGTACTTCTTCAGCTTATGGTAAACTGCTGATGGACACATGCCATCCAGTTCGGAAGGTCTCAGTCAGGAAAGTTTTCTCGTTATAATTCGGTTTTAATATATTCTTTTGATGATAATAATGTTATTTAATAATGAATTTTTACTCCCCAATCTAAGAAACGTACTTCTTCAGCTTATGGTAAACTGCTGATGGACACATGCCATCCAGTTCGGAAGGACCCAGTCCAGGAAAGTTTTCTCGTTATAATTCGGTTTTAATATATCCTTTTGATGGTAATATTGTTATTTAATAATGAATTTTTACTCCCCAATCTAAGAAACGTACTTCTTCAGCTTATGGTAAACTGCTGATGCACACATGCCATCCAGTTCGGAAGGACCCAGTCCAGGAAAATTTTCCCGTTATAATTCGGCTTTAATATATTCTTTTGATGATAATAATGTTATTTAATAATGAATTTTACTCCCCAATCCAAGAAACGTACTTCTTCAGCTTATGGTAAACTGCTGATGGACACATGCCATCCAGTTCGGAAGGACCCAGTCCAGGAAAGTTTTCTCCTTATAATTCGGTTTTAATATATTCTTTTGATGATAATAATGTTATTTAATAATGAATTTTTACTCCCCAATCTAAGAAACGTACTTCTTCAGCTTATGGCAAACTGCTGATGGACACATGCCATCCAGTTCGGAAGGACCCAGTCCAGGAAAGTTTTCTCGTTATAATTCGGTTTTAATATATACTTTTGATGATAATAATGTTATTTAATAATGAATTTTTACACCCCAATCTAAGAAACGTATTTCTTCAGCTTATGGTAAACTGCTGATGGACACAAATCATACAGTTCGAAAGGACCCAGTTCAGGAAAATTTTCTCGTTATAATTCGGTTTTAATATATTCTTTTGATGATAATAGTGTTATTTAATAATGAATTTTTACTCCCCAATCTAAGAAACGTACTTCTTCAGCTTATGGTAAACTGCTGATGGACACATGCCATCCAGTTCGGAAGGACCCAGTCCAGGAAAGTTTTCTCGTTATAATTTGGTTTTAATATATTCTTTTGATGGTAATAATGTTATTTAATAATGAATTTTTACTCCCCAATCTAAGAAACGTACTTCTTCAGCTTATGGTAAACTGCTGATGGACACATGCCATCCAGTTCGGAAGGACCCAGTCCAGGAAAGTTTTCTCGTTATAATTCGGTTTTAATATTCTTTTGATGATAATAATGTTATTTAATAACTAATTTTTACTCCCCAATACAAGAAACGTACTTCTTCAGCTTATGGTAAACTGCTGATGGATACATGCCATCCAGTTCGAAAGGACCGAGTTCAGGAAAGTTTTCTCGTTATAATTCTGTTTTAATATATTCTTTTGATGATTATAATGTTATTTAATAACTAATTTTTACTCTCCAATCCAAGAAACGTACTTCTTCAGCTTATGGTAAACTGCTGATGGCCACATGCCATCCAGTTGGAAAGGACCGAGTTCAGGAAAGTTTTCTCGTTATAATTCTGTTTTAATATATTCTTTTGATGATTATAATGTTATTTAATAACTAATTTTTACTCCCCAATCCAAGAAACGTACTTCTTCAGCTTATGGTAAACTGCTGATGGATACATGCCATCCAGTTCGAAAGGACCGAGTCCAGGAAAGTTTTCTCGTTATAATTCTGTTTTAATATATTCTTTTGATGATTATAATGTTATTTAATAACTAATTTTTACTCCCCAATCCAAGAAACGTTCTTCTTCAGCTTATGGTAAACCGCTGATGGACACATGCCATCCAGTTCGAAAGGACCGAGTTCAGGAAAGTTTTCTCGTTATAATTCTGTTTTAATATATTCTTTTGATGGTAATATTGTTATTTAATAATGAATTTTTACTCCCCAATCTAAGAAACGTACTTCTTCAGCTTATGGTAAACTGCTGATGCACACATGCCATCCAGTTCGGAAGGACCCAGTCCAGGAAAATTTTCCCGTTATAATTCGGCTTTAATATATTCTTTTGATGATAATAATGTTATTTAATAATGAATTTTTACTCCCCAATCCAAGAAACGTACTTCTTCAGCTTATGGTAAACTGCTGATGGACACATGCCATCCAGTTCGGAAGGACCCAGTCCAGGAAAGTTTTCTCCTTATAATTCGGTTTTAATATATTCTTTTGATGATAATAATGTTATTTAATAATGAATTTTTACTCCCCAATCTAAGAAACGTACTTCTTCAGCTTATGGTAAACTGCTGATGGACACCTGCCATCCAGTTCGGAAGGACCTAGTCCAGGAAAGTTTTCTCGTTATAATTCGGTTTTAATATATTCTTTTGATGATAATAATGTTATTTAATAATGAATTTTTACTCCCCAATCTAAGAAACGTACTTCTTCAGGTTATGGTAAACTGCTGATGGACACATACCATCCAGTTCGGAAGGACCCAGTTCAGGAAAGTTTTCTCGTCATAATTCGGTTTTAATATATTCTTTTGATGATAATAATGTTATTTAATAATGAATTTTTACTCCCCAATCTAAGAAACGTACTTCTTCAGGTAATGGTAAACTGCTGATGGACACATACCATCCAGTTCGGAAGGACCCAGTTCAGGAAAGTTTTCTCGTTATAATTCGGTTTTAATATATTCTTTTGATGATAACATTGTTATTTAATAATGAATTTTTACTCCCCAATCTAAGAAACGTACTTCTTCAGCTTATGGTAAACTGCTGATGGACACATGCCATCCAGTTCGGAAGGACCCAGTCCAGGAAGGTTTTCTCCTTATAATTCGGTTTCAATATATTCTTTTGATGATAATAATGTTATTTAATAATGAATTTTTACTGCCCAATCTAAGAAACGTACTTCTTCAGCTTATGGTAAACTGCTGATGGACACATGCCATCCAGTTCGGAAGGACCCAGCCCAGGAAAGTTTTCTCGTTATAATTCGGTTTTAATATATTCTTTTGATGATAATAATGTTATTTAAAAATGAATTTTTACGCCCCAATCTAAGAAACGTACTTCTTCAGCTTATGGTAAACTGCTGATGGACACATTCCATCCAGTTCGGAAGGACCCAGTCCAGGAAAGTTTTCTCGTTATAATTCGGTTTTAATATATTCTTTTGATGATAATAATGTTATTTAATAATGAATTTTTACTCCCCAATCTAAGAAACGTACTTCTTCAGCTTATGGTAAATTGCTGATGGACACATACCATCCAGTTCGGAAGGACCCAGTCCAGGAAAGTTTTCTCGTTATAATTCGGTTTTAATATACTCTTTTGATGATAATATTGTTATTTGATAATGAATTTTTACTCCCCAATCTAAGAAATGTACTTCTTCAGCTTATGGTAAACTGCTGATGGACACATGCCATCCAGTTCGGAAGGACCCAGTCCAGGAAAGTTTTCTCATTATAATTCGGTTTTAATATATTCTTTTGATGATAATAATGTTATTTAATAATGAATTTTTACTCCCCAATCTAAGATACGTACTTCTTCAGCTTATGGTAAACTGCTGATGGACACATGCCATCCAGTTCGGAAGGACCCAGTCCAGGAAAGTTTACTCGTTATAATTCGGTTTTAATATATACTTTTGATGATAATAATGTTATTTAATAATGAATTTTTACACCCCAATCTAAGAAACGTACTTCTTCAGCTTGTGGTAAACTGCTGATGGACATCCAGTTCGGAAGGACCCAGTTCAGGAAAATTTTCTCGTTATAATTCGGTATTAATATATTCTTTTGATGATAATAATGTTATTTAATAATAAATTTTTACTACCCAATCTAAGAAACGTACCTCTTCAGCTTATGGTAAACTGCTGATTGACACATGCCATCCAGTTCGGAAGGACCCAGTCCAGGAAAGTTTTCTCCTTATAATTCGGTTTTAATATATTCTTTTGATGATAATAATGTTATTTAATATTGAATTTTTACTCCCAAATCTACGAAACGTGCTTCTTCAGCTTATGGTAAACTGCTGATGGACACATGCCATCCAGTTCGGAAGGACCCAGTCCAGGAAAGTTTTCTCGTTATAATTCGGTATTAATATATTCTTTTGATGATAATAATGTTATTTAATAATAAATTTTTACTACCCAATCTAAGAAACGTACCTCTTCAGCTTATGGTAAACTGCTGATTGACACATGCCATCCAGTTCGGAAGGACCCAGTCCAGGAAAGTTTTCTCCTTATAATTCGGTTTTAATATATTCTTTTGATGATAATAATGTTATTTAATATTGAATTTTTACTCCCAAATCTACGAAACGTGCTTCTACAGCTTATGGTAAACTGCTGATTGACACATGCCATCCAGTTCGGAAGGACCCAGTCCAGGAAAGTTTTCTCGTTATAATTCGGTTTTAATATATTCTTTTGATGATAATAATGTTATTTAATAATGAATTTTTACTCCCCAATCTAAGAAACGTACTTCTTCAGCTTATGGTAAACTGCTGAGGGACACATGCCATCCAGTTCGGAAAGACCCAGTCCAGAAAAGTTTTCTCGTTATAATTCGGTTTTAATATATACTTTTGATGATAATAATGTTATTTAATAATGAATTTTTACTCCCCAATCTAAGAAACGTACTTCTTCGGCTTATGGTAAACTGCTGATGGACACATACCATCCAGTTCGGAAGGACCCAGTCCAGGAAAGTTTTCTCGTTATAATTCGGTTTTAATATATACTTTTGATGATAATAATGTTATTTAATTATGAATTTTTACTCCCCAATCTAAGAAACGTACTTCTTCAGCTTATGGTAAACTGCTGATGGACACATACCATCCAGTTCGGAAGGACCCAGTTCAGGAAAATTTTCTCGTTATAATTCGGTTTTAATATATTCTTTTGATGATAATAATGTTATTTAATAATGAATTTTTACTCCCCAATCTAAGAAACGTACTTCTTCAGCTTATGGTAAACTGCTGATGGACACATGCCATCCAGTTCGGAAGGACCCAGTCCAGGAAAGTTTTCTCGTTATAATTCGGTTTTAATATATACTTTTGATGATAATAATGTTATTTAATAATGAATTTTTACTCCCCAATCTAAGAAACGTACTTCTTCAGCTTATGGTAAACTGCTGATGGACACATACCATCCAGTTCGGAAGGACCCAGTTCAGGAAAATTTTCTCGTTATAATTCGGTTTTAATATATTCTTTTGATGATAATAATGTTATTTAATAATGAATTTTTACTCCCCAATCTAAGAAACGTACTTCTTCAGCTTATGGTAAACTGCTGATGGACACATGCCATCCAGTTCGGAAGGACCCAATCCAGGAAAGTTTTCTCGTTATAATTCCGTTTTAATATATTCTTTTGATGATAATAATGTTATTTAATAATGAATTTTTACTCCCCAATCTAAGAAACGTACTTCTTCAGCTTATGGTAAACTGCTGATGGACACATGCCATCCAGTTCGGAGGGACCCAGTCCAGGAAAGTTTTCTCGTTATAATTCGGTTTTAATATATTCTTTTGATCATAATAATGTTATTTAATAATGAATTTTTACTCCCCAATCTAAGAAACGGACTTCTTCAGCTTATGGTAAACTGCTGATGGACACATGCCATCCAGTTCGGAAGGACCCAGTCCTGGAAAGTTTTCTCCTTATAATTCGGTTTTGATATATTCTTTTGATGATAATAATGTTATTTAATAATGAATTTTTACTCCCCAATCTAAGAAACGTACTTCTTGAGCTTATGGTAAACTGCTGATGGACACATGCCATCCAGTTCGGAAGGACCCAGTCCAGGAAAGTTTTCTCGTTATATTTCGGTTTTAATATATACTTTTGATGATAATAATGTTATTTAATAATGAATTTTTACTCCCCAATCTAAGAAACGTACTTCTTCAGCTTATGGTAAACTGCTGATGGACACATGCCATCCAGTTCGGAAGGACCCAGTCCTGGAAAGTTTTCTCCTTATAATTCGGTTTTAATATATTCTTTTGATGATAATAATTTCATTTATTAAAGAATTTTTACTCCTCAATCCATGAATCGTACTTCTTCAGCTTATGGTAAACTGCTGATGGACACATGCCATCCAGTTCGGAAGGACCCAGTCCAGGAAAGTTTTCTCGTTATAATTCGGCTTTAATATATTCTTTTGATGACAATAATGATATTTAATAATGAATTTTTACTCCCCAATCTAAGAAACGTACTTCTTCAGCTTATGGTAAACTGCTGATGGACACATGAGAAGGACAGCAGTTCGGAAGGACCCAGTCCAGGAATGTTTTCTCGTTATAATAATGTTTTAATATATTCTTTTGATGATAATAATGTTATTTATTAATGAATTTTTACTCCTCAATCGATAAAACGTACTTCTTCAGCTAGTGGTAAACTGGACTAAGATGGACACATGCCATCCAGTTCGGAAGGACTCTGTCCAGGAACGTTTTCTCGTTATAATTCGGTTTTAATATATTCTTTTGATGATAACCTATCCTCGCTGTTATAGTAGCATTTAGCCTACCTTTGCGGTTAAAGTATTATTTTGACTACTATTTTTGATAGATATAAGGCAATTTTAACAGTTGCTATGGAAAGAAATAAATAAATACAATTAATGTAAGTCCGAAACTCTTTTACTTTTAAGCAGTAGATTAAATAGCATTACAAACTATATTTTTCGGTTCTTTTTCACTTACCATCAGCATCTGAAATGATCTAATTAATTTTTCTTTTTCCTATTTGAAGCTGAATCCACTAAACCTGCATTTAATGCCTCAAAGGATCGGTTCTTTTCGCAAAATCAAGGTAAATTATTAATTACAATCTAAATTGGACCGTTAAAATTCCAATTTATATCCTTGGCGAGGGATTAAGAACGGCGCGGTTAGGCGGAATCGTTAATTTTTACCCGCAGGAGCAGATTTATTGTTTAAATAAGGAATAGTTTTAAACGGAGCGAATGGTTAAAGCCAGAGGAATTACCCGAGTAAATACCAACATTTTTTATCTTTTCCTTATTTATTGTAGGGAGCTTATAAAGATGATATTATTTTTTAATTGTATGCTATAAATATAAAAATATAGGTCATCCTTTAAGAACAGCTTTAATTTTAACTTGAACGAAACATTTGCCATAATCAAGATAATTCAGTATTAAAATTATTAAATTTACGTTTACAGAATTTAAAAAGTACTTGGATTTATTTAAAAAACAGCAACGAAAATCATGAAGTTACTAATCTGCTGATGATACTAACATGGTTAACAAAACGCGTGTCCAGTCTTTAAAAATAAAGTTTTTTGGTGTATTTTAGTGATCTAGTCTATTATTTTGCCAGAGTTGTCAGTGCTAACTCTTGAGGTGCCAGACTAAATCTTCATTTCCCTCTACACTTTAACTCTTATGGTCCACTTCTACTGGATCTCTCTACACGTATCCAGTAGCTGGCGCCAGTCTCACTGGCACGCTTGTTGTTCGCTGGCGCCAATCTCACTGGCACGCTTGCCGTTCGCTGGCGCCACTGGCATCACTGACACGCCCGTCTTTCGCTGGCGCCACTAGCCTCACTGGCACGCCAATCCTTCGCTGGCGCCACCGGCCTAACTGGCTCGCCAATCCTTCGCTGGCGCCACTGGCCTCCACGATGTTGAACTACTTATTCATACCATTTGTTTTCCAAGTTAAACCACATATCTTAAAATTACAATTAATTTATTTAGTATATTTATTAAAAATTATAGGAAATATTATAATGCGAAAGTTGTTCACCGTGGACAAAATAAGGGATTCACAATTTTTTTTCTAAGGGAGCTATTAGTTTTTTCCAACCCGTCACTTCGAGCATTGTTACGGGATTTATATTCTCATACATTTCTTTTCTAATTTAATTTATTTTGGGCTCAATATTGTAATTTTAACCTGGAACATTCGCCATTTCTTTAAAATCTAAAAACAATTTGGTAAATAATATAATTTCTAGGCTAAAATATGTTTATTTACTGTTGCATTACACTTTTTCTTTTAACAACATAAAAAAGGATCTAATTTCACTGTAAATTTCTCTGTCTCGTACTGCTTTATAGTTCTTCGAAGCTAAATACGTTGCCTTCTATTTCAACAAGTTAAATTTTGTTTATATTATCATATTTTACACAAATTCCTTGGAATGTACCATTATTGTAAAAATGCTATAGCTTTTTCCATGATTATAGTATGAATTTCACTCTATTTTGAATCGAACAAGTGTTGATATCAGTGTAGCACATTCAAATGTTGAACATCATAAACTAAAAATAAATAAAACGTTTAGTAATTATTAATAGGTACTTTTAAATATATTACTTACGATGTGTGGCTGATATTTAGTCTCTTAAAGGCTTGCAAAATCGTAATTTTATTGAAATTATCTTGAGTAATGTTTTGACAGCGATGTGTTTACTGCGGAATAATATTTGAGGTTATTTTGTAATTTCTTATTCTGCGGCAACGTAAATATCGAGCATATTAGCATTAGTTACCGAATTAGGGTTTGATTGACAGTTGTATATGACATTTATATATGGTGGTGACTTTTTGATTGTTTACATTGTATATTGGTTGCGTAATATTATTTTCCTGTGGTACTTTCGATTTCTTCTTCGATTTCCGTTTACTTTCAATACTTTCGATTTATTGATTTTTTATATTTTACGTATTTCATGTTTTGCTCTTAGGGAGTATGTTATTTGGTTTATTGGCAACATTGATTTGCTGTGTTTTTTTACTGCCCTTTTTGTCCCGGTGTTCATCCATGATTTGCTTCTTCTAGAACGATCCGTCCTTGTGTGCAGACACGCTTTTGGATCAAGCCTTGTGCTGATATAAGTTCTTGCAAGTTCTGTTAAATAATTATTTAGTGAATAGTTTGCCGTTTGCACTATTCAGGTGGAGTTTTCCGATTTTCTAATTATTTTAACCGCACGAATTTGAGAGAAAAGTTGATGAATGGCCACATGACATCTCAGGTATGTTTTACGCCATTTTGTAGTTTTTCTTGAAGGTAATTTTGAACTTCTTTTTCAGGTCATTTAATTTAATTTAGTTGGATTTAATTTGGATTTAATTTAATTTAATTCCTATTTATTTCTGTTTCCTTTTTGGAGTTTGGTTTTGACCATTTTTTAACATTTGGTTACGTTTATTTGGAATGCTGCCGTTTTCTTGCCAGCCAGTATCCAGTTTCTTCACCATGTGGTTCTGAGCTAACCATCACCTCATCACCTAGCTCATTTGATCCAAAAGACTTTCTGAGACCGACCAGACCGACCACTATGGGGTATTGAAGCCAGCTCACCGTCCGCCGTTTTGAAAATCAGTCAAAAAGCAACCATCTGAGTCACCGACCACCGAGATTCTGGAATGTCCTGATAAGTACCCATTTCATTTCATTTTACTGTTATGAGTTATTTCCGCCGAACAGTCTTATTAATCGTTTATTGAGTTTAATTATTTTTGCGTATTTAAGATAGTTGTAGTTTAACTTCTTTAGACTTTTTACTTGCGGCTCGATCTGTGAACTTACTAGTAAGTATCGTGAGTACGTATTTCCGTTTTAGTAATTTATAGCGTTTGTTATATAACCATTTTGAGATTTATGATATCGATTTAACCGTTTTAAGTTTAGACACTATCGTTCAAGTTACCACTTGTGTACTGCCGATACTTTTTGAGCTGTACTGTTTTATAGTTAATTACTTTTCATTATTTGCCTTAGTATATAAATGTACTGAGTTATTAAGTTTATTTCAGTATAAGATTTAAATAGTTTTATCTGATATATTGGTATATTTCTATAATTTAATTTGATATATTGACAACTGATTTTCTCGTCTTAAGCCATACATACAATATTTAGAGTTTTACCTTTTTATCGTGATTTCTGCTGAACCTTCTTTATTAAATGAGTTAAGTGATTCCTATTGTTTTATTTAGTATTTTGTTTCCCACTTTCTTTCAGAAACATCCCTTTTACTCTTAGGGTCCAGAAAGTGGGTGGCGCTTATTTATATTTAATTTAGACACATTTAGTTATAACCCCCCCTACTCTCCGTAGAAGCTACCGATTTGGGCATTGACCTGTTTGAGGAGTAAGAGTTAAATAATTAAATAATAACTATTAGTTTGTTGCTGTCTCTTTTCCTTTCTCTTTTGATTCATATTATCTAACCGTAACATAGTTTTATTTAATTTTACACAGCTATAATATAAATTATAGTTTTTCTGTTGTCATATGAGAAAAAAAGGTTTTGATATTTTGACACCCCCTTTTATAGCTTTTTTATATCAGTAAATAATTTAATTATATAATACCTTTCTTTTACCTTTCATTATTTTATTTATCTTAATTTCTATTTTATTTTTTTTTATATTTTTTTTTCTATGACAGCATATCAAAACGTTTATAAAGTTTATAATCACTAGGTTTATAGCCAATTTAATGTAATCAATTATGTTGCTTATTATTCTACTTATCCTTATAATTTACAACATGTTGCAACCGCGCAAACTGAATCTTTCGAACTCACTGCTATTCTCCAAGGAATTCTAGCATTCGCTAGTAAAAGTCGGATTTAAAAATAGCTGTTGAACTTTTACTGGCCTAGCTTTAACAAATCAGCGAATGTGAGAGACTTTTACTAGTAATTGTTAACAATCACAAATTTCCGAGATTTACTGTAACATATCTATAAGATATAACAGTTATACGATTCCAAGCTGAGTAAACATCTGAAATGTGGTGTCCGTAAGTGTAATAAATGTAATTGCAAGGAAACGCCGATAACAAAACAGTAACAGGAGGTAAAAAATGACTTAGTCTAGTTAAAAAGTTTACCGAATGTAAAGAGTTTTATCAATGAAAATGAAAATAATATACCAAACTTTTTAAATAATAAAACATACACCCTTAAATCTCAACCGCATAAATCAGGCGAATCGAAGCGAACCGATCCCTGCCCACCATTCAGCAGTTTAATAAATGCGTTTCGATCGGTAATAAGCACCGAAGCGATCGACGTCGAGTAGTGGCAAAGTAGCCATTATAAGGGTCAATAATAACTCGCCCGGTCCCGGTTTAAATGGAGCCGCGTCTAGAGTATCGCTTGCCCCGCGCTCTGGCTTAATAGAGCTCTCTCTTCGGCAAATTGCCGCGCTTAAGTGCCCCACCATTCGACCTTATAATGAAAATCTAATAGGTATATTGCGGGCCTAGACCATCGATACACCGACTAGACACCTTATCTGCTGGCTGTAGTTTCAAATCAAGTATTTCCTAGAAGTGCGACGTCTTTTGTGAGTAAGAATACAATATTATACTATATTGCCATTACTCGCTGACGAGTATTTGATACGCATCAGAAGATGGTCATGCAAGGCGTTTTGTTAAATGAGCTTTTCTATGACTGAAAAGCCCCATACGTGATGTTATCTGTCTACCGCACTCCGGACATTCAAAAATCTCATTGCTTCGTTGCCTCTTTTCTTTTTTATTGTCGCTGTTAACTGAGTTTACAATTCTTATCCATTGCGTTTTATTGTGAGCTGATTCTTCCCACTCATTCTGCAGGTTAATCCCCTTTAAGTTTTCGTGGAAGAAATCTTTGTACCTTTTGTGTTGTTCGCCCGGCCTCCAAGCTCACCGTAAAGCAGATATTTTGGTATGCGGTTTTCTTGCATTCTGCATACGTGACCAGCCCATCTTGAGCGGGATTTAGTAATCATGACTTCAATACTCTCGCAGTTAGCTTTTTCAAGGACCGATATGTTTGAGACATGATGGAACCATTTGATTCTTACGAGTTGTCTAAGTTGTCTCTGTTGCAACTTGTTTAATGCGTTTATGTGCTGACGGTATGGCACCCAGGTTTCGGTTCCATATAACATGGTGGGGATTATTATTGCTCGGTACACTGCAAGTTTTGTTTTTGTGCTCAAGTCATGATTGTAGAAAACCCTGTGTATTAATTTCCAGAATACTCTTGAGGCGCTGCTAATCCTGTGCTAAATTTCAGAGTTGATATTGGCCTTTTCCGAAATCAAACTGCCGAGGTAATTGAATTCCGCTACATATTCCAATAGTTCTTCTCCGATTTATTCTTATAGCATTATTGTGATCTTCCGGGGAGTACACAGGATTTTAATGATACAAGAAAACCATCTAAGCTACTTTCTTTAGTCTTAATTCTTGTGTCTTAGCTTAATAGACTTTTGTCATGTGACTTACTAGACTTTTGTCTCGTGTCTTAGCTTACTAGACTTTAGTAAAGCATTTGATGCTCTAAACCATTCATCCTAGCAAAATTACAGTATTTTGTATTTTCAGACGGCTCTTTAGAATTGATAAAAAACCTTTTACAAGATAGATCACATTGTGTTGTCATGAAACGGGGAAGTTTAAAACAAAAATCTAGTTATATTCCTATGATTTCTGGGGTTCCTCAGGGATCTATTCTGGGGCCACTTTTATTTTCGTTATATGTAGCTGATATGGATAAGGAATTACAGTTTTCTAAATTGCAGCAATATGCAGATGATTCTCAAATTTCTTGCAAAATAGATACTAATAATTTGGCACAATTTCAGTCAAATTTTAACGACGATCTTAATAAAATTAATAAATATGCTCTGGATCATAATTTGAAATTAAATGCCGGTAAATCTTGTGTTATGGTATTTGGTAGCGATATAAACAAAATTACAAATACGACTGGTAACATGAATATCCATATAGCTAATGTTGCGATACTTATTGTTACAGAGACTAAAAATCTTGAAGTCTATTTTGATACGAAACTTTCTTTTCAGGCACATATAACTACTAAATTAAAGGCTGCTTATATACGGTTGAAGCATTTTTCGTCTCTTAAGAAATATATACCATCAAAGACTAAGTATCAATTATGTGACACACTTATTTTATCTTTATTTGATTACGGCGATGTTGTTTATGGTACATCCATAAACGCTAGATGCTCTAGAAAAATCCAAATACTTCAAAACTCGTGTCTACGGTTTTCTTTTAACATTCCTTTTAGAGATCATATAACGCCACATCTTAAAAATTTATATATTTTATCCATGACTAACAGACGACAATTTTATTTAATGACATTCATTTATCGAATTTTAACTACAGAGCAGCCTCCCTATTTGTTCTCATTGTTTCACTACGTTGACCATGATCATTCGACTAGACAAGTGCATTATTTTAAAATTCCTCAACACCGAACAGCTAACTTCCAAAAATCTTTCAATTTCATGGTGCCACATTTGTGGAATAATATTTCTAATAACTTTAAATTTCAATCATTTACAGATTATAAAAAACAAATTAAAAATCATTTACTAAATTCGTAAATATTATAATTTCTTCGACTGATTTGTGAGATCTTGTTCTTCTGATATGCCCGTCATTGGTTGCTGTTCCGGTTTTTACACTGTTTCATTATGCCTCTCTGCTTATCTCCGCTCATCCCTGATAAAATTATATTTTCACTTTTATAAATTTAATTTTTTTAATTCTGTTTATTTTTATAATTTAATTTATTTCTATTTTGTATTTGGGGTCGCACCACTCTGGCACTTTGTGCCATTGTATCGGTTTTTTAATCGCGGTGCGATCCCTTTAGACACACATTTATTAATACTAATATTATTCTGTAAAACTTAATGGGGTCTAATAAAGAAATTTGAATTTGAATTTGATAATATGATCAATTAATATTTTATTAGTAATTCATTTATGTATACCTTCTATTTATATTTACTGTCATAATTTAACCAAATTGAATAATTTTCCAACTAAGTTGTTTCGAAGATATTTTAACACGTTTCAGTGAGGATGTGTCGACGAACATGGAACGTGATTTAACGCAGTTACCATCCAGTTTGCAACTGTGTTTTGTTTTTAATAGTGTTAGTTACTGAATATGAAACTACTCCAAGTTGTTAACTGTGTATGTCTCGTGGGATGGGCACATTTTATAATTTATTTAGGAAGTTCCAATGTATGTAATATTATTCTCTATCATTATTTTATTTATTTTTTTATTCTCTATTTTTAAAGATTTCTTTTATAGTTTTTTGATATGTTGTTTACAAGATGCTTAAAAGAAAGCTTCTCTAGTTATTATATGGTCTAATGTCGAAGAAAATCAAGAGCTGGCCATCGACGGTGTCTGCATTAACGGATACGATCGAATTCTGCGGCTAAATATCAAACTTTTCGATGGTTTAATAACGCTTGTGGTGGCCGAGGCGCTTTGAGACAAAATACGTAACAGTTTGCTTTAACGAAAAGGGCTTTGTTGATGCCAAACCCCGACAATTTAGTCTTGGGGATTTTCTGCGATCTTTAAACAAGTATTACGTTGTAAATTGTTTTATCTTGTATTGAAATTATTTGCAAAACTTTAGATTTAAGATATCAATATAATCAAATCTCCGGCATCGACTTTTTCTGCATTTTAGTTATTGTAATTGTAATATTAGATATGTAATTAGCCTAGATATTTTTGTCAGACACTATTTATATAGCGGATAAGTATAATTAGATATTAATAAATTTATTAATTGTTAAACTTTCTTATGCATAACTTAATTGACCCTGATACACATATGTTGATTATTAGTATCATTATAACTATTTTCTGTTAAAACTGAGAGGCTTCTTAGTAAAGTGCTTCAAGTTAACGTACTCTTTTTCTTGCCAGTACTAATCTGAATGGAGCCTACTTTGTTTAAACTGATTTTGTATCGTCACCGGATTAGGTATACTAAATAATAAATAAAGACCTTTATTGTTAAAAAAATTTTACAATTTGTAGACAAAGGTAAAGTAAAAAAACTAACAAGTATAGAAACAAAATAAGTATACAAATTACGTTGTCATTCTCATTGTTTATAATAAACATTTATAAATGTTTACAATGTGAAGGAATAGAAAAAATAAAAATAAGATTCAAAAATATTTAGTAAGTTTATAGTAAATATAGTGATAGCAAATATTAGACCAGTGTTTACAAGATCAAATTCGATTATCAAAATATAAGTCATTTACGGCGTAGAAAGCCTTGTCTAATAAATATGATTTCAATGCTTTGCGAAATAAAGAAAATGATGTTATGGATTTGATTTGAAATGGCAGGTGATTGTGCATTTTTTCGAGTTCTATAATATTGAACTTTTAACGAACTCTGAGCCGTGGGGTAGGTAGATAAAGATCTTGCTCCGCGTTCCTGAGTGGATAAGTGTGAGATGGCCTTTCTTGAGAAGCTGTTACATGCTTACGTATTAGGCAAACGGATTCAAATATAAATAAGGAAGGAAGAGTTAATATTTTTATTTTTTAAAAAAGTCCTGGCAATGATTTCTGCTGTTTAGTCCCAGTGCATATCGACAGCTCTATTCTGGAGCTTGAAAATGCGGTCAAATTGAGTCGCACAATACGTACCCCAGAATGGAAGGGCATATCTGAGATGCAACTCAAAAAGTGCATAATAAACAGTTCTAGCCACTGACAAGTTAAGCTCCTTAGAAACAGATCTTAATGCAAAACAGGCAGAGCTTAATTTTTTCGACAAAGCGTTGATATGCATGTCCCATTTTAGGGAATTGCCTACAAAAAGCCCTAAGAATTTTACAGATTTTACGACGCCAATGGTGGTGTTGTTAAGTACAAAAGGCTGCAGCGAGTTTTTATATGACAAAGCTTTAGTTTTAGAAATGTTGAGACTCAGGAGGTTCGAATCGCACCAAGATTTAATGGTGATTAAGTCATTTAATATAATCCTATATACTATATGTATAGAGATAAAGCTCTTGTCACTACTTCGTGGTAAGAAAATTGATTTTTATGACAATGAGCAAAATTTACTGTGCGCTAAAATAAACTCGCGTTTAAACAGCGTAATACCTGGGCTGGTCACAAGGCCGGTCAGGCGCTGTGCACAATTTTAGAGGCCATAAGTGGGCGTGCTATGTGCGCAAACTAGTAACCTAACTAGTGCACGACTCCGAAAATTTGAACCACGAAAAACAATGCTTTTGACGATAAGTTTATAATCTGTATAATCTGTGGTATTGTGGTCCTCAACCATTGAATGGCCTATCAACTTGGTGAGTATCTAAATTAACTCGTATTCACGAGATATTCGTTCTTATCCAGCCTCTAGCTGGCGCGAATGAGTAATATGTCTCCATTTAACTTGTTCTTTCGTCCAAATGTCCACAACGTTTACAAGCTTAACTTGGATGATCGATCAATATTGCCTATAGAAGCTTGTTAGATATTTTGTAGGCAGTTTTATAAAATCTCTATATGCTTTTATCTCATTCTTTTCCAATTACTGATTTCATTTTTAATTGGGTCTATTATATAGAAGGCAACATTATTTCTATTTTAAGAGTGTAAATCACCAATTAAAAGCTGCAATACCTAGGTCAAAGGCACCTAAAAATAAGTATCTACAATAAAACCCAGAGCATTCTAAAGAAACATATTTTTATTTCGAAAAAAAAATTAAAAATAGAGTCCTTTATTATACTCCTCGAAAAAATCCGTACAAAAACGTTTTAAAAAGGGGACAATATAAAATGCTTTCGAATTTGTAAAGATAAACAAACCACTTGCCATCCAGAAATGCATTTCTCGTAACATATTGCCCTGCTAATGTCTGTTAAACGGGGCCATTTTTAAAGTCGCCTCGCTGCTTCGCCTCGCTCTATTTTATTCCAGCGCTCGAAACTACAAACACACACTCACACACACATTAGGTAGCATACATACAAGTAACATTCAAGTGTAAAAGCTCAACAAAAGAACTACGTTCCAGATTGTTTATTTTAAATGGCTGATTAAAAAAAAACTTGCTTTTTTGCGAAGAAAAAATTTGAGAATTTTTTTTATATATAATATAATTTATTGATAATATGGCAACATAGGTAGTAGATTAAATTTACAAGTAAGAAAATCTAGAAAAGATCTAGTAGTTCTCAAAATTTTAGCAAAAAATAACTTTTTTTGGAAATTTTCAAAGTAAAATAACTCAGTTATTTTGGATTTATTTGAAAAATTGCAAAGAGAAAATATGTTTCTTTTATCGAGATCTACCAGCCCTGAAAATATCTGCACTTATTTAAGACTCACCCTGTATACAGGGTGAGTCTTAATGTCAGAAAGAAGAAAGTTTTGAGAACCACTGTATCTTTTCTGGATTTTCTTTCTTGTAAATTTAATTTACTACCTATGTAGCCATATTATCAACAAATTATGTTTTTTAACTAAAAACTAAAAAAAATTCCAAAAATTATTTCAAAAAATTCCAGAGGGTATAGCCGAATTAATATGGGAAATTTGCCCCCGCGGCTTTTTTAATTCGCACTCAGGAGATCTATTTGGTGTCGAAACAAAATAATTCACCTAAATTTTTAACTCAAACGGTTTTCGAGATTTTCACAAAACCTGCTTTTTCAATTTTATTTTTATAGTAAAATTCAAAATTAATTAATGATAACTTTTTTCTAATTCTTAGAAGTCTAAGACATGAAAAAATAATATGATTATGATTCTTAAGCGAAAAGCCGATTTTTAGCGGAGGAAAGAAAATTAAAATCTTCATTTTTTTAACCTTCGTGAAATATGTCACCCACTATAAATCGTTAGAAAATGTCTTTTATACTCCTTTACTATCAGGATCTAAAATATTCTGTTTTTAACTAACTTATATTTTTGTTTAATTTAACAAAGTGAGTAGAAAATATTTTACCTTCTTTTCACATATTTATTAAAAGCTTAAGAAATGTGTAAACAAGGTAACTATAACTAGACTAACTTACTGGGTGACTATTATATCTATCAAGATTGTGGCCATGAAAATTCGTTTTAAAAACAAAAATTTTAGAGAACATATTTGAAACATTATTAGATCACCCTATATAAACATCACTTCCAAACTTATCCCCGTATCACGATTTAACTTTAATCAGCCAAATTAATCGGTGACATGATCCATCACCCCAACCAGACGACGTCACTCATATCAGTTGGAAACTTACTCGACGCGTCACTTTTACCCGACATTCCCCTGTCTTATGCTTTCTCAGCCTGTTTCTGTACTCGACATTTTTTTTCTTAAACTGCTCGAAGCGACGATGTTTTAAGGGTGAAACTGAGGGGTTGCAAAGAGACAAGAAATTGAGCCTAATAGAGAGTCGAAAAAGTAATTTTGTGTTGTTTAAGTACATAAAGATCTCTTGAGGATTACTAGAAGAAAGGTAAACCCGAAAAAAATAATTTTAATCATTCTGCAAGTTAAATGAGTTTTGCAATAAACTGATTTAATTTTATTAGGGAGTAAAACTGTTTTGAGTTTATGCTGAAAATGTGTAATGCAGTTCATAAGAATAAGATATAAGATTTTTTTTAATAAATAGTTAAATAATCAGTGTAATATAAACAATGTACAGGATGTCCCATTTTAGTTGAAATCATACGGTATCTCAGTTATTAGTGAAGATAGAAGGGTGCGGTTTGCACAAACTTGTCCCACTTTTTTGTCAAACGGAAGATGCGGTAAACAAAAATGTCATAGCCCCCGTGTCTCTGTTATTGTTAAAGCTATCGAGAAGGTGAAAACTGTTTATTGCAGAACTGTTTACGTAGAATACAGTGGCGTAGTCAGTTATTTTACGAAAAGAATATTTTTAAAGATATGCTATGCTTTAGTATAGCATATTCTAAATATATGCTATACTGTAGTTACGTTTCCTTATATGGAACACTCTGTATATTTATAAATTATATGATCTGACTTGCCATAAACTTTTCAAAATTATATAACACTCTATATTTATTTTCAATATTTACTGCAATATTTAAAAGTTTTTATTAAAAAATCATATTTATCAGTAGGCCATGACCGATAATAAAAGAAGTTAAAGAATTATTAAAAGTCTACTATCTGTCTCTTGTTTTATTTTAAGACCCACTAAGAATTTCTTTAAATATTAAGTAAACTTAACTTTCTATCACTATTTGTAAATCTTGGTAAATCTTGTAAAGCTATCGTACCGGAAATTTTAGATGTTCCTTTAGCTAATTTACGTTATATACTTTCAGCAAGATGGGACTCACAACTTGCTGAAAACTAGAATTTTGTTAAATTAATGTTTCTCAAATCAATGAATTAGAACCATTAAACCTATATGATGACCTCCCCCCCTTTGGGGATTTTTGAAATATGAAATATATCGTGGCAACTACAACAATGTCGAGCACCTGAAAAATGCTTTAATAATGCAAGCTTTTAGATATTTGCAAACCCATCCCGATATAATAAATTCCTTTATAAAAAAAGAAAAATATATTCACAGATTTTTGGGCTCTTCGAACCCCATCTACATTCCGAGTTTCAACCCCCTAGCTTTTTCGAACATTACCACTTTTCCTGACGCATGTCGTGACGCTAGCTAGTCTGTCACGGCCTTAAATTTTTACTCCCAGTACGCGTAAAGAAATTTCATTTAAAAAAACTTGTTTTATTTGTCGTTTAGAGACTGTCGATGCTTTCATTATATTTTTTGCATTTTTAAAATCTACTCTGTGTCCTGTATCTCATGCGAAAATAAATTATTTGCGAAAACCTAACTTTTTTAAATAATATTTATGTTCTCTTATTTTTTTATGTTTCTGTTTAAATTCAATGAAGTATACAAAAATAACTGTTTTATTTCTTAGATTTCACTTCCAAAATCTAGTTTTTTTTTTCTCAAGGGGTATAATGTAGTTATTACTTTACTAATACAAATAATATATAAACAACTTTATAACACAACAAACAATGTTCTGTCATAGTTTTTACAAAGTTCTTTGTAATAATGTTCTAAATTTTCAGAAATTTTCAAGAATGAAATATACATAACATTATCCCTTGCTGACTGTTCTGTTTATAAACGACAGTGATTATCTGAAGTTTATTAAACACTAACTACTTTCTGTAAAATGTATTCCTGTATAACACTTTTTAAAGTTTCATCCTGTATAAGCACCGCGTCAAATTATATCCTTGGAGTCACGATTTAATTTTAATCAGCCAAATTAATCCATGACATGATCCATCACCCCAAACAGAACACGTCACTCACATCACATGGAAACTTACTTCACACGTCTCTTTTACTTCATATACCCCTATCTTTCGTCTCCTCTTCGTATAGTCGCCTGTTTCCATATTCGACATTTTTTTTTCTTCTATCATTGCTGGAAGTAACGTTATTTTAAGCAAGACACTGAGAGCTTGCAGAGGGAGAAAAAGAAAAAGACAAGAAAATGAGACTAATAGAGAGTTGGAGAAGTCGTTTTGGGTTGTTTAAGTCTGTCAAGATCTCTTAAAGGACCACTTCAAAAAGATAAACCCGCACAAATTTCGTAATTTTGAGCATTCCCAGGGTTAAATGGGCATGATTACGTCATTTAATTTTAGTGGGAAGTAAAACTGGAATATTTTAAGATAAGTAAATGAATTGCTTATTTAGCAGCAAATTATTAATACGTTTGTACTAAAATAATGTACTAAACAAATTCGGTTAACAACAAAAAGTTTCAAAGCAAGTTATGCTCACTGTAGGATAAAATTCTTACAAGTGTATTAGATTTTTTAAAAGTATGTTTTGAGCTTAGTTTTGTTTTTTAAAATGATTTTATATATTTTAGGAAACTTAAGTTAAAAGTTTTACAAAACAAATTCAACTTATCCCAATATTAAAAATATGTCTTGCTCGCTAATGAATCCTTTTTACAGGAGACCGTATACTGTACCGTAGTTCTACTTTCAGTCGACAGAGCGGGTGGTTGCCGGAGAGAGTGTTGCCAGAACTACGGATTAATCCGTAAATTTGCGGATTTTGGGTACAGTACGTTAATAATATGGATGTTATATGATTAAACAAAGAACGGGAGTCAGAATTGGCTTGGAAATGAAGATCGTTGTTATATAATATGTAAAATATTACGGTAAATGTGAATAGTCGTCATTTTCAAGCCAACTAGACGACTTTTTTCGATCTCGTACAGCATATTGAGTTGTTTGATATTCTATATTTAACACGAATAAATTTTCAATACGTAAACGCAGATTTTTCATCTAAAGATATTTTCGTCAAACGTATTACAGATATCACACATTTTAATATGGCAACACTTCGTTCATCCAAATCTATTTTGTGTGTCATTTAACAAATCAAGAGTATCTAGCAAGCCAAAAGTATCTAAATATGTGAAGGAGGCCATACCATAATTGGAAATAGTTGATTAAGCTGAAAATGATGATGGTGATGTTGATGTGACTAATTTGCAGTGGACGTTAATTACTACAAATAAGCGTGCTTGATGTGAGCTATCAACTGTGGAAGATCACGGGAATTTCAAACATAATTTATTTAAAAATTATTTTCCTGCATAATTATTTTTTCGTGATTGTAATAGTTACTCTTCTGTTCGGAACGGAGACCAATCCAACAAACCGGAGATTAATAAAATCGGTCCAGCCGTTTTAAGTCGTGTAACATTGTTTAAAAGTTTTAAATTCTTGGTTTTGGTCTCAAATTCTACTCTTAATTAATACTTTTTCAATTATCCACCACCTACCAGTAAACGAAAGGAAAATATTTCTACCTAAATATACATAATAGATAAATTAAATCTTGCACAGCGGGAGCAGCGGCAAGGAAGCGATGTCTGTGTTTGTAGTATAAATGTTTGTACTGGAGAACAAGTTCGAACCAGAATCTCGAGCTGTTTAATTCACCGACACGTCTGGTGTAATTGGGTTTCCAGCCACTTTTCTTGCACGAATTTAAACTTATGTTTTTATTTAAAAAGACCGAAATGGCTTTAGCTAGCGGAAGAAGATGTTGCATTATATATAACTTAAGTTTGAAGCATTTGTTTCATAAAAATATTATACAGGGTGTCCCAGAAATAAGTGCAAATATTTTAACTGGTAGTATAGTTCAATCCCAGAAACACATCTATGAGGTTTTTTTGCGAAAAAAAATGTTGAAAATTTAAAAATTTTCTTGACATTTTCCGGAAAATTTGAAAAAACTTTTTAGTGCCACTTGTTTATTCACCTGAGATTTCTATACGGTCTATCTAAACCTTGCAGTGTTGCAACCTCCTATGTTATCCACATTCTACATAGTTCTACATTTATAAATTCATAGACAAATTTCTACTCCAAAAATTAGGAATGTTAAATTTAATCTTTTATCAGTGTTCATTATTAATAATTATAGAAAAAAAAACACATTAATTATTTTTAGTACTTAACCTTTTTAATGAAAACTTAACAAAAACCACCGAAAATTAACTAAAACATTACGTTTATGACGTTTACGAAAATCTTTATTATACTGCACAATAACTTTATTTTGGAATAAATTTAAATAAATGGATTCTTCATATTATTCACAATCAGGTCACAAAAAAGAAATGCCTAAAATGTTTATCGTAATTTAGAATTCAATATATCGAAAACAGCCCAACGAATAATCGATTCATTTTTGTTTTGTTTGTTTTCTTTTATGTTTCTCTGTTTTATTTGAACCACTGATTTACAAATCACCTTAAAAAGCGCACATTACTTTGTATACCTTTCTGAATGAATAAATGTTGGGAATTATTGTCTCTTATCGCCACTTTACGAACTACTTTCAATCTAAGAAAATACATGTTTCACATGTTTCAAACAATTTTAAATACGTATTTTGTTTTTTCGCTATTTTTTCGATGTTTTTCGACAATTTCATTGACAACCGAACCGTCTGCCAAGAGTACCGCGGTCAACTGCACCTTTGAGGCGCCGCGCCGTCGCACAGTGGAGTATTTGATCAAAATTTGGATCAACAGATAGTTGATCGAAATTTTTTTTATGTAGACCTTATATAAATTATTGCTATTTTCAATTAAAGAGGAAATAATATGAACAAAATAAAGGATAATTCGTCGATTCTAAAAAAAAGACAGAAAAATCACTGTTCCAGTGTTTCCACGGTCAATGCCACTAATGCCAGTAGTAATATCGCAACTAATACTACTAATGCTACGACTGATCCACGAGCAATGCCCATACCACTAAAGTCGCTACTAATACCAAATTGTGCTATACTGCTAATGGCACTAATGCGATCGCTTTGTACACAACAATGCCATCGCGGTTTACACCTCGCATTAGTATATCACTGATTGGCAAATTAGAGGAAACCCAGAAGGTTTTTCTCATTTTATCAGCAAAGTCGCAAAAAGTCGCAGTATTTTATTTTACTGTATGAAAGCCCAATGTTTACTATGTAAAACGTATATAGACAATATGCTGAATTCTTCGAAATGCGCAACTAAATCTCTAAGTAATAATAAAAATGTCACAAATTTAATTAAATTTTCTGAACGCCTAACTTTTAGTTGCAAAAAAAATCGTTAGTATAGAGAATATCAAAATAAATAATACGTTTTTGTAGAATGCATACCTGCAGCTTGCTGAGCCATTTTCAATCAAAACGATAATATAAACGTAAAAAGAGCACAAGAACAACATCAATTTATAATTTTAAACATAAAATTTAGCCATTTACCTTTTAACTGTGAGAAGTAACAACTTTGACGTTTCGTTGAAACGAATGAATGCAACTAAACATACCCATAGCAACGCCATTCATGGCAGACATGATTGAACTTATCATTTATCTTTTTTTGGAAAATCTTAAACACATTTGCTTTTTCGAATTTCGATCACCTTTTTCATGCTAATACCCCACCGTGCGTCGTGGCGGGCTTGCGTCATACGATGTTAAGCAACGTTGCCGTAGTTTCAACAATTTCAAATTCAAGACACTCGAAGCAATCCAATTCGTATTAAATTTTAAAAATAAAACAGGGAAACATAAAAGGAAACAAACAAAACAATAATGAATTAATTTGATTGAATTTGATTGCTTCGAGTGTCTTAAATTTGAAATTGTTGAAACTATGGCAACGTTGCTTAACATCGTGCGACGCAAGCCCGCCACGACGGCGCGGCGCCTCAAAGGTGCAGTTGACCGCGGCACTCTTGGCAGACGCAGACGGTTCGGTTGTCGATGGAATTGTCGAAAAACATCGAAAATATAGCGAAAAAACAAAATACGTATTTAAAATTGTTGAGTGAAACATGTATTTTCTTAGACTGAAAGTAGTTCGTAAAGTAGCGATCAGAGACAATAATTCTCAACATTTATTGATTCAGAAAGCTATTCAAAGTAATGTGCGTTTTTCAAGGTGTTTTGTAAATCAGTGGTTCAAATTGTGATTAAGCCATATGGAAAGAATTTGTTAGAAATGGGGTTATTTTAGCAGTTATTATAATAGCATATTCAAGTAAAGCAGCACAGTGAAGTGTATTTTAATTAAGTGTGTATCAAAAAAGAGAACTGTCACAGTTACATCGATCTGTCATCAAGTATCTTTTTTTAATGTTGGATAAGTTTTTTTTATTTATTTTCTGTAATAATATCACACTATTAAAAATGTAATGCATCTCTGCAATCTCTGCCAAACTCCTCAGGTGGTGTGAGGTATGATTTTATGACTTTTTTTAAGCATATTATACTTTCTTGTCCATATGGCAACACAGGGCGTCCAAATACCTGAGAATGCGGGCTTGATTCGGTTAATTGGAGGTAATTGGCGATATCTGCCGGGGGTTCTCAAAATGTTGCTATTATTTTTTTTAAATTTCAAAGTTAAATAACTCGGTTATTTTCAATTTATTTTAAAAATGGTAAAGAGAAAATATGTTTATTTTGAGCAGATCTACCACCCCTTAAAATATCTGCACTCATTTCTGGGACACCCTGTATATGAGACCTCAATTAGCTCACTTAAATTCAATTAAGAAAAATATATATTTAATTTATTTCTATATTTGATACCATTTAAACTTTTAGTAACGTAATCGAAGACACGATTTTTAAATTCATTGTTGCCAACCATGGACATATTCGGCGACGGGCTGACTAACTCGAATTTAAATTTGCCGCTGGGGATTCAGGTAGTAGCTCTGCTGTAAAAAATGTCAAGTTGCCACATTTATTTATTTATTTTCTGACATTGTCATTCGTTTCGACAATTTAGTTTCGTACTGCGAGTTTTTGGTTTAAATTAATTATGTTATGATACTTTAAGCTTAAACATGCTTACTAGCAGACCTTGCAGTCGAACATTGTTTTTTTTAGAACCTCTTTTAGTGCGAAGTGTACAAGATAGCTTAATAGCCGTATAAAACTCATTGCAAATTTATTAGAATACTTTTAACGGGAAAGTAATGGCCCTTTGTATTCCCTAAGTGCTGTTATGAAGGTGAGTTTTGTTGATGTAAAGAATAACTGTTTTTGTTTTACACATTAGACAAACACTATTCCTGGAATTTTCAGTTTTATAATAAATTATTATTAGTGTCGTTTTGAATGCTACTTTTACTACATGAAAGAAGAAAAAGCCATATTTCCTTATAGTATATATCCATCCAAAACTATGTTCTTCTACCCTTCACGGAAAATTCTCATGAAATATTTCAAATAAAAATGTTGGAAAATTTAATTTTCTGCAGTTTTGTATAAAGGAGATGGGAAGCAATTTAGAGACGGGAAATTCGCAGCTCATAAAGGAATACGATGCCGAAAAACCTAATCGGTCAGATTTCCTTGGCGCAAAACTCAGTTTGCTTTCTTCTCGTTTAGAACAACTTTAGGAAAGGGACTGAATTTTACTACAAAGACGTAAAGAGATTTAATAAAAGATGGCCGCAGTGTTATTTTAATATATTTAGTCAAAAATATTCATTTTACAGTTGAAGTTTGTATTGTATATACAGGGTGTCCTAGAAATAAGTGCAAGTATTTAACTGGTAGTATAGTTCAGCCCCAGAAACACGCCTATGAGGTTTTTTTCGGAAAAAAAAATTGGATTTTTTTTAGTTTTTAGTTAAAAACATAATTTCTTGATAATATGGCAACATAGATTGAGATCAAATTTACAAGAAAGAAAATCCAGAAAAGATCCAGTGGTTCTCAACATTTTAGCAAAAAATCATTTTTTTTGGCAATTTTCAAAGTAAAATAACTCCGTTATTTTGGACTTAAAAACCTATAAAGAGAAAATATGTTTCTTTTATCGAGATCTACCACCTCTTAAAATACTTGCACTTATTTCTGAGACAACCTGTATATGTAGTATACCTATATGTAGCTTCATTTGCAGAGTATTGTTTATTAACAGTAAAAATTAAAGTTATTATTGTTAATTAACAGTAACAATGGAAGTTCAAGGGGCCAAACCCAAAGAGAACTACAAGAGAGGTGACTGACACTTGCGTGAGACCATCCTCCGCAAGTGGCATACAAGCTACCACATCCTCCAAGGGTCGGGAGCACAAAACACATACACAAGAAGAAGTGTGACCGCCTTGATAAATATTGGAAAGTGAAATTGACGTTTAAATTTGACACTGTTGACAAGTCTACTGCTAATAGCGCCCCCAATATCGCTTGTAGTTACTACGGACTAGATTGTCACGCATGGCGGGAAGTTCAAAAAAATAAAAAAAAATAATTCTTCATTTATTTTTAATTATGACATACATAAAAACACAAAAAATACACAATTTTTTAAAAATATGTTTAATATCAATATCAAATATACAACAGAAATTAATTTCACCACAATAAATTAATAAAATTAAAAGAATAATGTTAAAATGTTAGTTAATGTTAGATCAAGAGACAAAATTAATTATAACAAAACTGAAAAAAATGGCGTCATAGATGGCTTAGAAATGAAGATATCTATCATAATTTTGAAAGTAAAATTATATGGGAATTGTCATCGATCATCATTTTTAAGCCAACTGGACGATTATTTCAAACATACAAGCTGAGTTCGTTCATAGTCCTCTGAGAAATCTAGATAAACAAAGAATAATAAATTAAAAGTATTCCAGGGGAAAAGAGAGGAAAAACCTGTATAGTCTCTAATATCTGTCAGGGTATTGTTGAAAGTGTCATCTTTTTGCTCGAAGTTTTGGTTTCGAAGGTCGATCAAAAAGATGACTTTCACAAATATCAGAGAGAGTACAGGTATTGCCTCTCTTTTCCTCTGGGATGCTTTATATCTGTTGTCCTTTGTTATCTATATTTCTCAGAGCATAATGCCGAACACGACTACAGTATATAACAATTTCAATATCCTAAGCGGAAAGAAAAAAGATCACCTTTCTGTTTTGTACTATGGTCCCTTTCTTCCGATGGCTCATCTCTTTGATATTTAGGAAGGTATCCATAAAATATATATTTTACTATCGGTCCTGGGATGAAAAAATATAACATTCAATTTGATTTGATGATCCTTTTCTGTCACCTAAATCAGAAGAATGACAATGAGCTTGTTAAGATGAAAAAAAATTATTTATCAACACTTTTACCTACACGTTAGTCCGAGGTGTTTTATCAAAAACCTATATTTGCCTAAATAAATTATGTATTAAATTTGCAAAGCAAACTGCAGCGTGTAAACAAAAGAAATAAAATGGCGACAAGTCAACGTCAACGACCCGACAAGGATCTTACGACATGGAATTACAATCACTGTAGAAGTAAAGAGCAGGAAACAAGTATGTGTGCAAACAATAATAATAGTCTGACAAGAGTCTAAAATGTACAAACGAATATACATATAACAAGTATTACAAACAAACATCTAAATTACGGATGTATTCGACTGCACTGTCTGTAGCTTCCAGGAAATCATCAAAAGAACCGGAATAGGATCTTAACGTGCATGCTTCTACTATGTGCCGGATAGTTTGTCTGCCGGTATTGCAGTCGCATTCTGTGGAAGCTGACTTTCCCCATTTAAACATAGAATCGGCACACCTCCCATGATTTGTCCTTATCCGGTTTAACACAGACCATGTTTTACGTGGCATGTCAAAGCCTGGTGGGTTCTGAGTTATAGCCGGCATATTCCCGGCGTGGTCTGGTAACTCTGATTCCCATTCCCTAATCCATGACTCCGTTAATTTAAAACCGTCCCGGTGTAAGCTGCTTGCGGTTGTTAATGTTGGACGTCTTGAACGAAGTCTGTTCCTATCCAGGTCATGGACATCCAAATGTATCGGCAGTTGCGGCATTCTCTAAAAAGTGCATACTGCTTGCGTATATGTGGTGGAGGAATATTACTTAGAATAGGAAGCCATTGGGTGGGAGTTGATTTTATTGTTACTGATATAATACGCATTGTGTTGTTCAATTGGACGTCCACCTTTCCTGTGTGAGAACTATTGAGCCACACCGGGGCACAGTACTCAGCAGTAGAGTAAACCAAACCCAGCGCAGAGGAGCGCAAGGTACTCGCGGATGACCCCCACGTGGTGCCGCATAATTTATGGAGGATATTATTCCGAGTGTTGAGCTTAGCTGCAGTTTGCGTGAGGTGCTTCTTAAAGGACAAGGTCCTATCTAGTGTAATGCCTAAATATTTTGGGGTGTTGTTGTGGGACAGCCAGTTACCTTCAAACCTTATTTTAAGTTCTTGGTTTGCTAATTTATTATTAAGATGGAAACAATTGGAAACAACCCGACAAGGAGAAAAGTGGTGTTCGAATAACAAATTATGGGTCACCAAAAATTGTTTTTGTATCCTTTCAACGCACACTTTAGAGAGAAAAAGAGATGAACTGTAATACTGAGAGAACGTCAAGGTTTTATCTGTCACTCTTGTCAATAATTTATCGGTAAAGAAAATTCCTAGAAAATCGCTTGTAGTCAAGTTTTCAACCATTGCCAGTTCTCCCATAAGAAGTGTCATCCGCCTGGTCGGGAGCCTACCTCCTACCTCTAAACCCAACAGGCGACACAAGCTACCGTTTCGTCTACCCGGCCTGGGTCGTAGCTCCTCGACTGTGAGGGACACGGGTCTCCGTAGGAAGTCCTGGGGCTGTATGATGAGTTATAACTCAAGAAAAGGGGACACAATAGATCTCTAAGGTCGCAGAGATTAACCCCCCTCCCACTTATTCTAAATTCTAAAATTGTTTATTAAAGAGACATGTGTATAATAAAAAAATGAAGAAAGGAAATAATAAATAACAAAGTAGGAAGAATATTTATATAAAAATATCCCGATTTCATTTCTTGAGTTATAATTCATCATACAGTCCCAGGGCTTTGACAAAAGCCAGTATCTTAAACAGTTTTACAGCGGTTAGTTCTCCATCTCTGATATCAGTCAAAGTTTATGGCATGATGGTTGTCATCTCGGTGCACTCAGTGTGATGAGGTGTTCTGGTGTTTCCCCATTTCACCCAGAGAATATGCATTCGCCGTTGTTTCTTAGCTTCGTTGTGGTGTTCTTCAGGTGTTCATTGAGAAAACATTGTTCTGTTTCAAAATCCATTGACAATCCGAAGATTGTTCTTATTTAAATCCATGAAAATCTTTGATTTTTCTCGGTCGTAAGTCCTGAGAATTTTTTCGAGTGCTGTCGAGGGACGGAGTCTACCAGGTGCTTTAGTTCTGCTTAAGAGTATTTTCCACTTGGAAAGCAGAACGGTTCTGGTCCAGTTAGTGGAGTGTTCGCTCCTTTTCTAGCTAAATCTTCTAGTTTATCTTCTTATCTTTTGCTGTGCTTGAACCCAGAGTAGGAAGACTTTGAGTAGCATTTTTTAACTAATAAAGTCCACCTGCTCTGGGTGCCTACTCTGCAGCCACCACCAGTAATTGGCTATCCAGTCGACACGAAGTTGCGCAAATGAGTTTTAGTTGCTTTGATTTCAACTTTTCATAGTGATTTTTGTCCATTTTTAAAAAGAAAAGCTTCCGAATATCCGGCAAAGAAATCAAAAGTATTTACAAAACTGGAAATAGAACGCTTTATGAAAGAAGCCGATGACAAAGAATTCCTGTTAGCTAAAGTTGTCTTAATCGTTGGAGCATTTGGAGCATGTAGGAGGGAAGAAATCACGTTTTTAGCCGTAGATGCCATTAAAGATTGTTAGTCGTTTATTAGTGTGAAGATTCCGAATACAAAAACCCATTTTCCAAGAGTGTTTACGTTTACTAAGGGATCAATAGATGGTATCAATTTCTTATATGTAAACAACAAAACTTCGACCTCTCAATGTGACACATCAGCGATTTTTCTTGACGTATCGAAAAAATCAATGCTGTCCCCTGCCAGTTAGAATCAATACAATTGGGGGTATGCCAAAAGAGATAGCGGAATTTCTTGGACTCTCCAACGCCATTGAATACACTGGTCATTGTTTCCGGCACAGCTCTGCAACAATGCTGCCAGATTCAGGAGCGGACATAACAGTTTTAAAGGGACATGGAGGTTGGCGATCAAGCTCGGTTGCTGAAGGTTACATTGAAAATTCAGTTGAACAGAAAACCGAAATAGCAAAAAGAATCATGGGACAAAAAGATACGCCAAATAAGAATTTCAGAAATACAAAAAGCAGTTCACGTAGAAGCAGAAGGTACCAGCATTGCCAGTACAAGAAATTTACTTATTTTACCGACTCCTACAACTTGCATTTCTCTTAGAGACGAAAAGTTGGATGCCTCTTGTATTCACTTTAATAATTTAAATAATTGTACCTTTAAGATTTATAATAAATAAATATTTTCATTGTTTATAACGTTTCATTTTTTTTAGTTTTAGATACTAGTGCCTAAAGGAATGTCATTGCGAATCTCAAATAAATATCAAAAACTGTCAATTTCGAAACGCTTCGAAACACATAAATATTAGTTCTATTAAATGTAATAGAGATTCTCCAATAAAAACTCGCGATTTTCCAAGACGCTCCGCTGGATAATTTAAAGTTTTCCCGTTGTAATTTTTCGCGAGCACAGGTGATTTCGGGCAGAGAAATATTTTAACAAACGGCTTCCCATCCTCCATTCCGTTCTTCTTCTAGTTTTATTAACTTTTTCAATTCCTCCCGCGCTGCTCTCTATTTATTCGCTTTTTTCTCCCTTCGGCTGTATCTACCGTCTCGCTCGCGGCCCCATCTCACTTATCCAAACTCAATTATTATACAATTTGCAAATGTAAGTGGATTCGGCTGCAGCACGGTCTCGAACAGTGACGTCGAATAATTAGAGCAAGTTAAACAGGGGGAAAGTTTTAGTTTGATTTCGTTTGGCCGAAGAGTCTGTTGCAGATATTTTTGTGTACTTTGAAAATTGATTTTTAGTATTGAAAATACTTCTGGCCGCGTTTATATGGGACCCATCTTTGAAAAAGCGACATGCTAGAGGCGACATGGAGTTCAATAACCTGCCTAATCAACTTGTCAACACGTAAGTCGATAGCTGAATAGAGCAAGGCCGTCCAAGGGCCGAAATGAGGTCTTATTAGTGTGGGCCAACTATTTTATGGATATGGATGTTTAGTCTCTGAAAGCCGATATTATTATAAAAAAGAATATGCGTCAAGGCATGGGTTGTTAAGTACAGTTGGGTTATTTTAATCTAACTCTTTCCGTATGCCGTATATTTCTTTCTGCCGGAGTTTCCGGAATACGGTTCGGACCACCCTGTATACATACATGCCTCACATTTCTATAGTGTCGTGACCGTGATCGTGACCATTCATGAATCCGTACACCTTCATCTCCATCATTAATATTTTTCTTACTAAATTCTTCACTTTTATAAAAAGCCATCACGATAAAAATCAAATATCAAAATTATTTAACGTTGCGAACGGTTCACTTGTTCACTATACGTATCTGGAATATATTTGCGAATGACAATTAGCGATATGTTAGACTGCCGGAGTGCTGACGTCACGAATGTCAAATTGCTTTCCAAACAAGCTTTAGTTCTTTTATATTTCTAATGAGCTCTTCCAAATGACGTCACATGTTAATATAAAATGTAAAAAACAAGCGATTGCTAACCACCGCCGACTTTTGTGTCTGGTATTTTCAATACGCCTATGATGGTTGCGCATGTTGCAAAATCTGTGAATTTTATTTATATACCACAGATTGTGTAGTACAGATGTAGCGTTTATTTGATCTTGCCGGTAAACGCCGCCGTGGCCTCGAACCTTAACAGGAGTATGGGGTTGTCAGACTTCGTTTTTGTCTGCATTGTTGCCTTTTGTAAAAAATGTATTCCTAATTAAAATTGGGAATGCATTTTTTTGGAGGTTTTTGTCATATTTTAAGTTCTTACAGGGAAGTACCAATTCGTAGGGCTATATCTATACTAATATATAAAATCCATATAAGTGACTAACATACTGATTAATCACGATCCTGCTCAAACCACTCAACGTAAGAAGCTCAATTTTGGCATACAGGTTGATTCTAGGGTGTAGAGGTTCGATAAGAAGGGATTTTTCGAAATTCCAGTTCCAAGAGGGTGAAACCACCCCTCAAATATTACAATATTTTTTATTTAAAAAACGGTCAAGTTTCCGAAAAAACGCTTAAACACGTATATTTTATTTTGTTTTTTTACATATTTTAAGATTTTTTAAAAATGTATACAGGTGTTTCGAAAAATCTGGTCATTGATTAATCACGATTGTGCTTAAAGCGCTTGACGTAAAAATATGATTTTTGGAAAACAGATTGACTTTAGAATGTAGAGGTTCGATAAGAGGGGATTTTTCGAAATTCGAATTCTAAGGGGGTGAAACTATCCCTCAAATATTAAATTTTTTTTATTTAAAAACCGGTGAGTTTTTCGGAAAAACTCTTAAACACGTGTATTTTATTTTGTTGTTTTACATATTTTAAGATTTTTTATAAATTTATACAGGGTGTTTCATAAAATATGACCATTGAGTAATTACGATTCTGCTTAAACTGCTTGACGTTTAAAGCTGATTTTTAGCAAACGGATTGACTGTGGGGTGTAGAGGGTCGATAAGGAGTGGTTTCTCGAATCTCAAATTCCAAGAGGGTGAAAACGCCTCTCAAATATTACAATATTTGTTATTTAAAAAACGGTTAGTCTTTCGGGAAAACGCTTGGACAAGCATAATTTATTTGGTTTTTTTACATATTTTGAAATTTTTTAAAAATCATACAGGGTGTTCCAAAAAGTTGGGTAATTTCTTAACCACGATTTTGCTTAAACTGCTTGACGTAAAAAGCTTATTTTTGGCAAACGGATTTTTCGAAAGAAAAATTCCAACGAGATGAAACTACCCCTCAAATATTACCAAGTTATATAATAATATCGCCATATTGTTTTTTCTCATGCTGACATAAATGTGAGAAAGTGCCGAGAGTGCCATTTAAAAATCAAAATTTGTAGTCATTTTTGGTTGAACAGGAAGTGACCGAAAGCAATTGAAAACGTCAATCAAACCTAATTTATGTCATATACTAACATACCAAATCTCGTTTTTTTATCTGAAAAAATAAAAAAGTTATAGGGGGCTTTTAAGACGCCACCCCGTATAACTATATTATTATTCACAAACACTAATCCACTAATATATACAATAAAAAATAAACACAAAAAGTTGCAGTCCAGAAAGATAACAAAAAAAAATGACAAAAACCCACAAAAATTTGTCGCAAAGCCGGAACGCGTCTTTTTTTGTAGAAGCGATTGAAAACGAACAATTTGCTTCATTAAGTTCTTTAAAAAGTCTCAAAAAGATATTTCTTTAAAATAAAATGGGGAACAATTTATTATATTTGTCTAGGTTTGCTTTATAAATAAATTTAAAAGTTATTCATAAAGCAACCCTGGTTTGAACTAACTCCATACGACAATAATTACGAATTAAATACAATCCTGAATCGCGTTATAAAGCGCTAATCGAGCTCGATGCGACATTGATAATTGTTAATTCGTTTACCCAAAACGAGACTCTATCAAAAGCAAAAGCTGGTGGCTCTTACCATAGCGCTGATCGCTAATAAAATAAATTTCAATAGAGCTCAATCATATCGGGACGGACTTTGCCGATGAATTTTATTTTCAAATTAAATTAATTCCGAATTTGATCCATTTATGAAGGCAGTTTTGTTAAATTAACGTTGGAAATAGAGGGACACGAAGACAGTTCAAGTATGGGCTATATCAAAGCACATTTGTGTTCGAGCTTTTATCGATGTGTTTTGCTTATTAAATTGAAAATACAATAACAAAATAATTAACTCCATACATTACTAACCTTTACAAATGCATGAGCAATACATTTACTTTTATTAGATTGTATTAAAAAAGCCTCTTTTATTTTTCTTTTAGAGGATATCGCTTCTTTGATTTTAAAGAACATAACATAAGTAAAAATTAAAAACAAAAAAATTAAAAAATAATCATACAGAAAGTTTGAAGCTTCTTGATTTCACCTTGTTAAGTAATAATTATTATCAGGTAGTAATTGTTAATTTAAAGTTTAACTTGATATAATGCCATTTTAACAGAACGTCAACGGTTTTTGTAGACGTATCTGTTTTAAAAAACTAAATTGTTCTTGAATAGTTGAATTTAAATATTTTAAATATTTTTTTTTCTTTATTTGTATTTTTTTTGCTTCCGACGATGGGAAGAGATATACTTCCCGAGACGTTAAGCATTTTTTTGTCCGTTAGACAAATTTGCTTATTAGTAAACCACTGCTGACAATTATTTTCCGTTGGATTTGTCCGTTGAAGTATAACAGCCTCGATGTATTAGATATACCAATAACAGAACTGGAAATAAAGGCCTCCATAAAACGGCTTAAAAACAATAACAAATCAGCTGGCTGTGACGCGATTGCGGCGGAAATCTATAAGTGTGCAAGTAAAAAACTTTGATCAATTGATCAACAAACCAATTGATCATCTTAAGGCTCTCTTCGATGTCATATGGGAAAGCGGAGAGGTACCTCAGGCCTTTTGCAACGCGAATATATTCAATATATTTAAGAACAAAGGACTGCGGAAACTACCGGGGAATTTCACTACTGGCTATCGGATGAAAAATTCTTGCAAAAATTGTCAAACCGCCTGCACCCACATATAGAAAAAATCCTCTCAGAATCGCAAACGGCTTTTCGCACCAACCGCGGCGCCGTCGTAAAAGAGCAGCAGTCTAAACTTTGAGTTGTATTCATCGACCTAACTTTTGTTAGGTATGAATTGTACGAAGGCTTTTGCCTTCGACTTTTCTACTTCGATCGTTGGAATATGTAGCGCAATTCAATTACCTCGGCAGTTTGATTTCGGAAAAGGCCAATATCGACTCCGAAATTCTGCACGAGATTAGCAGCGTCTCAAGAGCATTCTGGAAATTAAAAGACAGGGTTTTCTACAATCATGACTTAAGCACAAAAACAAAACTTGCAGTGTACCGAGCAATAATAATCCCCACCATGTTATATGGAAGCGAAATTTGGGTGCCGATACCGTACCGCCGACACCTGAACGCATTAAACAAGTTGCAACAGAGACACTTTAGACAACTCTTAAGAATAAAATAGTTCCATCATATCTTAAACGTATCAGTCCTTGAAAAAGCTAACTGCGAGAGTATTGAAATCATTATTACAAAATCCCGCTTAAGACGGACTGGTCACATATGCAGAATGCAAGAAAACCGCAGACCAAAATCTCTGCTTTACGGTGAGCTTGTAGACGGTAAGAGGAAACCGGGTGGACAACTCAAAAGTTACAAGGATATTTTCCACGAAAACTTAAAGGGGATTAACATGGGGAATGAGTGGGAAGAAGCAGCTCACAATAGAACGCAATGGAGAAGAATTTCAAATTCAGTTAACAGCGACAACCAAAAAGTAAAGAGGCAACAAAGCAATGAGACTTTTGAATGTCCGGAGTGCGGTAGACAGATAACATCACGCATCGGGCTTTTCAGTCACAGAATAGCTCATGAAAGAAAACGCCGTGCGTGACCATCTTCTGATGCGTGTCAAGTACTCGTCAGCGAGTATTGGCGGTATGGTATGGTTCAACATTTCTTGTAATTGTTGAAACGTGTTTGCAGCTAGAGCGCAGTCATCAGCGTATAGAAGTTCTGTGATGAATTTTGTAAGCAGTAGTGTTTACAAAAAAATAACTATTTTATTTTGTAGATTTTCTTACAGTGGCAAAATACCCATAGGACGTTTTTGAAGAAATGAATCCGCCACAGAGGTATAGACATTTTTTAATATCATTTCCTTCGTGTCATTTATAATTTCCGATGATATTAAGTTTTTTTGTTCGGACTCTCTCAAATCCATAATATACTAACCTTATCCGTTTTCACATCCCCTGCTCATCTACTATTACTCGCTTCACTCTCACTCTGCGATCTCAAAGGTTATAATTGTCCTATAAATAAGTTCTCCCTCGTTATTCTAACCCATCACCCTTCATGTTACGTCACACCCCTCCACCCCACAGCTCATTGGCAACAAAGGGTCCCGGCATTAGTGGCACGTGTCCTTTATTTGGATTATTTATTTAGCAATCCGTCTCTAACAGACAGACGAGCTAAAATCTGTTATTCCCTTATCACGTTTCTTTAAGACTTTTTTTGCTGGTAATTTTGTAGATACAAGATTTTCTCATTTGTAGACTAAATTATTTAAATTGTCTTTATTAAAGTTTCGTCAATATTTGGATGAAAATTGGTGTCTGGGAGTTTTTTGACATGAGAAATTTAATTTTGATGTCAATATGATTCCTATTTGTAAGGGGCGCTACCTACATGTGTTTTAACTGTATTGAAGAGTAATAAATTTTTGTCTGTTTATAAAAAATATACATCTCCCTGACATTTTACGTAAAAAATATCTGTTAAAAATCGCTACAAGCAACCGTTCTCAAGATAATTAGAATGAAAATAATCAATACATGAGCCGATGAGAAGCAAAGTGGTGTAAGTCAATTTTTTGTTTAAAGTGAACTAAGTCCATATCTGAAATCTAGACAACAGGTTCTGTTTAATGGCAAAGCGGTGCAAGTCAGAAATTAAAACGAGGGTCAACAGATGGCGGCAAAATTCAGTTTGTGAGTTAATCGGCGGATACGTTGACAACCAAAGTGACGTACGTCGACTTACACCGCTTTGACGGTACACAAATACTAATTTTAGATTTTTTTTTGCACTTACAGTGTCATAGTTTGGGTGTTTTTTTATTTATTTCAATATATTTTTGAGTGTTTTGTGCACCAGCTTGTTCTTCGTGGTTCATTGGCGAATTGTAAAGATGGATTCGGACAGTAGTGCTGCAGATCCTTTCGAAAACGAGAGCCAGCGTTGAAATTGTTCCGGATTCCGACGAAAGCACCGGTAAAGCTAGATTTAAACTTATTAGGTGTACGTAATATGATATATAACTTTTATTTTGGGTTTTCTAGAATCCACACCTGACTCGCAAAATGATAATAGATCTTCTAGAAGTAGAAAACGCCAGAGATATGAATGGAAGCGAGAGGCTCAGAAGAAGGCACACAATTTTGGCCAAACCTATGTTACTAGTAAAGGGAAGGTTGTTGCTGAAAAGAAGTTTTCCGCTAACTTTGAATGCAAATGTCGAAAAAAATGTGCAAATAACATACAAGAGGCCTTACGCAAGACTTTGTTTAAAAACTTTTGGGACATGGGATCGTTTCAAACTCAAAACGCGTATCTATGTGGCCTAGTGCAGCAGACATTACCTTCTAACAGACGCCCAAGAAATTCTTCAAGACCGCCCAAGCAGAAGATTAACCATTACCGTTTCCAGGTAGAAGGAAATAGTGTAATCGTTTGCAAAAAATTTTTCCTAAATACTTTACAAATTTCTGATGGGAGGCTAACTCGAGCTCTAAACAAGGTAATGCTTGGAAAGCCTGCTGGGTCTGATGACCGTGGACGACGAGCTCCAAAAAATAAAACTTCTGTAGAGCAAATGAACGAACTTCTCAATCATATCAATTCATTTCCTTCATACCAATCCCATTACACCAGGGCTCATAACCCCAACAGACGCTACCTAGCAGAAAATTTAAATTTGCGCACAATGTACAACCTGTACTTGGAACATTGCTTGCAGGAAAATTTGCGGCCAGTAAAAGAAGCCACTTACAGACGTACGTTTAATAATTCTTTTAATTTGCATTTTCATAAACCCTCCAAAGACACATGCTGCAAATGTGATTCTTGGAAAGTAAAACTCGAAGCATCGCAGAATGAGCAAGAAAGAGCTACGATCAAACAACAGCATGAGTTACACCTAAGGAAGGCAGAAGCGGCCAGAGAATCCTTGAAACGAGATAAACTGAAGGCAAAGCAAGAGGAAGGCTTTTATGCATTTACTTTCGACTTAGATAAAGCCCTGCCATTTCCAGTTATATCAACTTCACTGGCATACTACAAAAGAAATATGTACGTATACAACCTTGGTTGTCACGAAATGGAAACTGATCTAGGTTACATGTACGTTTGGAATGAGACGATTGCTTCCAGGGGTTCTCAAGAAATCGGTTCATGTATCTCCAAACACCTCCAGACTCGAGCTTCAACATGCAAGCACGTTGTGGCCTATAGCGATGCATGTACTGGACAAAATCGTAACATCAAAATAGTGCTTTTTTTCATGCAATTAGTGAGCAGCGAAGCGAATGAAATTGACGTCATAGATCACAAATTTATGGTTAGCGGACATCATTCATACCAAATGATTCCGATTATGGTTCTGTGGAAACATACGCCAGGAACAAAACCATATACGTTCCTGAAGACTGGTGTAATATAATTACACATTGTAGAAGACATAAACCATTCCACCTGACTAAAATGTTCAGAAAAGATTTCCATTCAGTAGAGCTGTTGGAGAAAGCCATAACTAGAATGAACGAAGAATGACAACCAGCCAGTTAATTGGCCCAAAATTCAATGGATCAGAGTTGTGAAAGAAAAGCATTACATGGTATTATACAAAGAAACGCTTTCCGAAGACTTTCCATTTGCATGTATAAATCTAAAACCCAAGAAAGGTGGAAGACCTTCACTTCTTTCAAATATACCGACTACAGATCTAGACACGACCAGTGACAGAGGCAAAAAAAGGACATGTTGGACCTTCTTCCATACATACCCCCCATTCACCATGACTTCTTTAGGAATTTATCCACGGCGCCAAATACGAACGATAAAACTCCATTAATGGATATTGAAGAGGAAGAAGGAACCGAACATTAATGTTATATTTTTTCGTTCTACTTTTGTGATAATGTATTTTTTGTAGAATTCTTACATTTCTACATTAAATAGTACTTGAAATAAAAAATAATGTACTTTTTTTAATTTTTTTGCAGACCTAGAAGGACTCCATTGATAAGCAAAGTGGTGTAAGTCACTTTGCGCCCGTATAAAACAAAAACTGCATCGATTTTAGTATTCATACAACTTTACAATAAAACTTTAGGATGTTGTTACAACATCCCTTTGTACTAAATTTTGGTTTATAATTTGGGAGTTTATTATTTACACAATTGCAAAACTTTGTGTTTCTCAGAAGTACTATTACTTGACTTACACCACTTTGCTTTTTACCGGCTCACATGTCATTATTGACAAAAAATAAATACGCTGAGTAGAGATAGTTATAGATATAGATATAGTTACTTGACTGAAATAATAAATTTGGGAAATGTTTATTTTTTTTAAATAATTAATCATAAATTTTTCTGCGAAAAAATGATGATAAAACAGTTTCTGTTGAATTTTTGGCACAAAAATATTTCAAATTTATGATTTCAGTCTAATAACTGTTTAGTCAACATGTTTTAATATAATGGAAAATACATTTCTTGCAGTTTTTAAGTATATAATAAAATTATATGAGTTTCTTGCCTTGAACTGCTAATATAGAAATTAATTCCACGCTGTGTTCGACATAATGTGGATCAACCTGCTCTCACTATCGGTTTCGGGGCCCTACCCCATCATCAGTTCAAGGCAAGAAACTCTTATATAATTTTATTATATACTTAAAAACTGCAAGAAATGTATTTTTCATTATATAATTTGGGCTAGCCGAAAAAAGCCTTTATTTACTATCGATAGTTGTGCCTCGGTGATACGAAAGTACTACCATTGCACGCAGGCCGCTCTCTTGCGATGCGGGACTTAATATCTTACCGCTACTTTACGACAAGTCGTGTTTATATACTCTGCGCTGTGCTCGACATATTGTGGAAACGACCCAAGCTCAACTGATGATGGGGTAGGGCCCCGAAACCGGTAGTGAGAGCAGGTTGATCCACATTATGTCGAACACAGTGTGGAATTAATTTCTATATTAGCAGTTCAAGGCAAGAAACTCTTATATAATTTTATTATATGTTTTATTAATGTCAGTGATGACAGGTATTGATAATTTCGATTCCAAATATCTCCAGAACCATTACTTGTAGCGACCAAGAGACCTTTTTCACGTAAAAAATTCCGTAAATGTATATTTTTTTACTAAGTAGTTATATACAGGTACGGATGAAAGGTTATTACTTTACTTCTAAAAAATATGCAGGTGGCACCCTCTACAAGTAGGAGTCATATTGACATCAAAATCAAATTTCTCATGTCAAAAAACTTCCAGACACCAATTTTCATCCAAAATATTGACGTTGACCCAACATTGTAACTACGTTGTCCGAATCACCTAAAGATTACTTAAGCAAAAAAGGTTACAAGACAACATTTATTCGACGTCGCAGAAGCTTTTACTTTTTTGTAGTACTAGTTCAACGTCGGCACAACGTTACAACAACGTTTACATTTATTTTAATATCCAAGGTACGGACCTAAGTATTTTTGTAACTAATCCAACGTTGTGTTTAGTAAACATGTGGTAGCAAGTCTACAAGTAGGAGTCATATTTATATCAAAATTAAATTTCTCATATCAAAAAACTCCCAGACACAAGTTTTCATCCAAATATTGACGTGACTTCATAAATTATTTGGAAAAATCCGAATTAAAAATGAAACTTCTACAACCTGTATCTCCGAAACTAAGCATTTAGGACATTTATACGAAGTTTTTTATTTATTTTTACCTCCAGAAATATAGTTCGGACCACCCGGTATAAACTAAAGCCTCGTCCTACATGTGTGATGGAAGCGCTTTTTTTGGGTTAAGCTAGATTTTCTTTCTTGTAAATTTTATCTAGTATATGTATGTTGCCATATTATGTGGATATTATGTTTTTTTAACTTAAAATTAAAAAAAATTTCAAAAAAAATTTCGCGAAAAAGAAACCGCATAGACATATTTCTAGGGTCGAAATACACTGCTCCTAAAAATATTTGCACTTATTTAAGACTCATCCTGTAGGTACCAGTTATATTCCTTGCAAATTATATTGTATTTGACTAAGAGTGGGTCGCATGGGACTCTCCACTGCGGCCGCGAGGGCCTATTGTGTCTCAGTTTCTACAAGCTCTTTATAAAAAGAGCGTTAAAGTTCACCCTCCAGACCCAGCCTTTTGACATAGGCCGTTATGTCCGAGGGTGATATTTCTCGTAGGTCTGATTAGCATGGGTTTGCCAAACATCACAAACCTGGTCCTGCCCCCAGCGGGGCAGGTACACATAACGTGCTTCATTGTTTCGTCATCCTTCATACAGAGTCGGCATTCGGCGTCTTCCACCAGTCCCATCCTCTGTAGGTGTGATTTCAGCCGGCAATGGCCCGTGTACACTGCAGTGAGTGTATGCGTTCCACATTCCTACCAGCCTTTAGAAGTTCTTCTGTTCTATGTTTGGATGGCCCTGCTAGGATTTTCTTGGCATGTTCCATTTCGGGACTGTCATTCCAGTCGCACCTTTAACCCATTCGCAGAGCCTGTCTCTAGCGAGATTTTTTGGAACGTTAAGTGTCGGTTCTGGGCCCACGAATGGCGAGCCCGCACCAATTTTTGCGAGGGAATCAGCACGTTCCTTTCCCTCTAGGCCGACATGTACCGGTATCCATATTAGCGACACTTTGTTCCTTTCTCCTAATATATTGAGCAGTTTCTTACAATGAATAATCGTCATAGACGCGCTTTTCGTTGCCTCAAGTGCTTTCAACGCGGCTTGACTATCCGAAAATATGCATATTGTTTTCCCAGTATGTTGCCGTTCTACCAGCAGTTGCATACAGGTTTCAATAGCATATAGCTCAGCTTGGAAAATTGTGGTGTGTTTTCCAAGACTGTGATAGATCTCAGTCTTTGGACTGCTGCAGTAAATTCCTGCGCCAGATCCTTTTTCGTTTTTGGATCCGTCCGTGTACCAACACATTTCCGCATGTAATAAACCGTTTCTCGGCTTATCCCATTCGTCCCTATTCGGAAACAGGACGTTGTAGATGCGTGTCAAGAGTTGGACTGGTGGTGTGAGATCCAAAACCATTCCCAGAATCTCATCCGACTGTAGTTCGCCTACTAGTCGGTTTTGTGTGAACATGATTGTTCCTTGGCTTTCTCGTACCAGATTTAGAAACCTATATGTAGCCCATCTCGCCTCTCTTTCCAAAATAATTTGAAGAGGAGGTAAGTCGAGTAGGGTTTTCATAGCTTTTGACAGCGTGGAATGGAAGGCACCAGTCACCGCTAAGCATGCTTGTCGTTGTAGTTTCGACAATTTATTCTTTGCCGTTGTTTGGTTGACTTTTTGCCACCAAGCAACTGCACCATACGTGACAATTAGTTAGGAAAATTAGTTTAGTGGTAAAAATCCACTGAAAGCTGGTTTTCGTTTGGATTCTACACAGTGGCATTTTACAAGAAGTAACTTTTTATTTTTACGATTCTGTAGCGAAAAAACTGGGGTTTATTTAAAAAAATATACTAATTTATTAATTTAATGAATAAATAAGCTCGAATAATGTTTTAAATTTGCATTTCCACTATAATATCTGGAACTCGCATATACAAAAGCATATTATCTGATATTAAAAATATTTATAACCGTCTGGAACATAATTTCCATCTACAGCGAAATTAACTTAACGTAATTTTTAAACATATTATATCTAATCGCTACTAAAAGCATACCGGAAAATATGAAAAATAAAAGAACTAACGCCGTTTGACGTTAACGAAAAAATATACGGCGGCCATTTTTATACCGACCATAAAAAACACTTTTTAGCCGCGCATTTTACTATCCAGATAACACGAACCGAATTTACTTTATACGGCCTTTATGAATAATCAACGCACACATTCGCACACCTACGGACGCATATTTCACAACCTCGTTAAACAAATGCGAGGTTATATATGAAACGCATACAAAATATAAAATAAAGTATGGCAAACGAAAAAAAAATAGGGTTTTTGAATGTTAATCGCACCCTGCAAATGTCAAAAGTCGTGTTTACCGTATTTTTTTCGTTACAGAGATAGGTTTGATGTAGCTTTAATGGCCTGTCATTCTAACTAAGCTAATAATTGACTTTTGATGTTTTGCTGCATGATAAAAAAAACTCAAATTAAGCTAAACATAGAGCAAGGTAATTTAAAATTTAAATCGATTTTTTTAATGATCGCATATTCGTCAAAAACATAAAATGTAATAAAAAGCCAAATCTCACTTCGCAGTTCTTTCACTAGAAAAAGTTCTAGCAACACGCTCTGCACTATGCGGAGAACTCTTCGAAGCAGGTCAAAGTCGCGTTTCTTCACCCAACTTTGTCGCATTTTGGTTTAATTCTAGTTGTCTTAACCTACTTCGACTTATCGCGACCTACTTTCGATTCTGAAAAGCGCCTGAAAACTACTCGTGAGGGATTTTTTTGGCGTTTCCTGTTTCCTCGTTCAATTTCGTTTTGTTTTGAGCTATTTCCAAAACGTGGTCTGTAAAAAAATCTGTACCCGAGGCAAAGAACTTTTTTTATAAATCTCGGTGAAATAAATAAACCTAGACGTTTCTAAAATAGCTGTTGTTACGATGGTATTTCGTTAATTACATGTCGTTTTATGTTGATATATATTCCACAGAATTAATATTTGAACACCCGTTTATAACATGTATAGTAGATATTTAAGAACAAAACATTTTACTTAAACTGCAGGAATATAATTACAATATTTTTATGATTTAATTTTATGATAATGAATTAATATGTATGAAATTGTATAATATGATATAAACAAACAAAATACAAGAAGCGGAAAAAGGGGCCAAAAAACCCTACATATATGCTTATTCTCTGCATTAAGTTAATCAGACTGAAGGGAACAGCCATTCGACGACCGGTTTCGGAGATTTATCTCCATCGTCAGGCCGACTTTGCTGTAACCCTCAATCTGACAAAACGAAAAGCAGAGAATAGCATTTGAGTACAAAACGTACTACTATGGATAGTTCTAGACGCTCTCTCCATCTAGCGGTAGCTGTGACAATCACAGATCGTACCGCCAAAATTAAATTAATGCAGAGAATAAGCATATATGAAGGGTTTTTTTGGCCCCTTTTTCCGCTTCTTGTATTTTGTTTGTTTATATATACCCTACCAAAACTTTCAGCTCCATCTACGGTAACGTGGATGAAGCAAGCATGTATATGATATGTTTGTTTAGGCCTTAATTCATTAATATAAGAGTAATATTGCTTGATGGGCAATACTGGTAAGATTAGCAATATACAGGGTGTTTCAAAACAAATGCGAAAAACTTCAGGGGGTGATTCCTTGTTCAAAATAAAGGGTAGTTTGCTTCATAAACGTTGGGTCAAAAGTCAACCATTAGGGAGATATCGCGGTACAAAGATGGCGGAAAAATAATGTTTTTATTTTTTATCTTGAAAACGAAAAGAGATAGACTAATAAAATTTTATGGAAGAATTACTGTTATGAAAACACACTTTCTGGTAATTTTTTCACTTTTTTAAAATGAGTGGAAGGGATTGAAATAAACTACCCCTGTCATTCTTGTTAACGAAAGTTAAAGAAAAATCTTATTAAACACACGCAAAAAAAATAATTTGGATAGTTTAGTTTGTTTAGAAACTTTTTTATCTCTTGTCTTTTTTTGATAAAACTCACCGATTTGAAATTAAAAAATAAAATGTAAAGCATTACATGCCAGGACAAACAACATTTTCTGATAAAGAATCTCTGATAAAGAAGAAGAAGGTAGTAAAATTTTTATTATAGCAACACAATATCTGATCAATAAATAATCTTCAGTAAATATTTAGTATTAAAAACTTTGATACCCTTGGAGAAATAATGCCTTAAAATTTTTAGTGCAATTTCATAAAATTGAAAATATTTCAAAAACGGTCAGGTTTAAGTGTGATAAACCTTAGTCAAATTTACCTTTATTTCAATCGTAGAATCTAAAAATAGAATAATATACAGGGTGTTAGCTACCATACTCCGTGTCGTATGTGGTGAACAACCCTGTATAACAAACTTTTGCTTTGCCAACAAAGTCCTGAAGCCAATATGGATTTATGGTATTCAAAAAAATTCTGGGGACAAAGCAACCGAAATATTATCCAAAGATTCCAAAACAAGGTACTACGAGATATTGTTGACGCACTGTGGTATATTCGCAATGGCAATCTACATAAGGACTTAGAAGTGGATAATGTCGACAACGTTATCCGGAAATATGCCTTAAGACATCAACGTCAAGGCCTGGATAGTGATGGCTTAGTTAGAAGACCGAAAAGAACAAAATCATTTCAACTAGTGTAGTGAAAAGTGTTACTACAGCCCCAGTGAATTCTAACATAGTGCTCTAACAGAACTGACAGAACCAAAATTATTATCATAGGATTAATGTTTTGTATTTAACCGTAGCAAATTAAGTCAAAAACAACTAGCTTATTAATGAAATTTTACTAGATTAGTATATTAAAATTGCCCAAGGGTGATTAAAAAAACTCCTCCGTACAAGACTACTTTACACGCCCTACCTCCCTTCAAAATCGACCGAATCCATGTCCGGAAACCCTTTCTCGCCTATATCCTAGCCCTAGACGGCAAAAATAGAAATTCCTCTCGACCCTTCGATCACGGAAATCGGCCCTGTCGATATCCAATATGGCGCTCGTAACTATAAAACGGCAGAGTTGTTACAGAAATCTTTTCGTAACTGGAAAAATGGGCAGTAATAAAAATCCAGTCGTCCTGCATGCGAACGACAGAAAGAGTGAGAGGCCGTAGAAAAAAACTGGACCGTTTTTGCGAAAGGAATTTTCAATAAAATTCGAGCCAGAACGATTTGTTTTTTTTTCTATGATGTCTAGCTGGCTTAATTTAGATTTTCTGTGGTAATAAGAATTAATAGTAAAATCACACTAAGCGTAGAATAATTGGATATATGGAGAGCTTAATAATGTTATAGTGGTTAATTAATAACAAATCAGTGGGGATAATTACTTAGACTAAAGGAGAGACTAGTTTCTCTCTCTCTCTCTCTCTGTCTTTACTCCTATTTGAGGAATTTAGTGGTCTACAACCTTGCCCTGTATAATAAGTATTTCTATACAGGGTCCGGCAATAGTGCGTCGGGCATCTGTAGCTCCTAGAATAAAAAACTTTAGAATTTTGTTTAAGTGCAAACCTAAAGTATGTACCAGGACGTATTTCCGGAAAATATTTTAACTTCTATAGGGTGGCCCAAAAAAGTGTGAGTGGATGTGGATGATTTTTTTTAAATGGAACACCCTGTATATTATTGCATTTTTGGCTTCCTTTCAGATCACTTTACATGATCCTAAGATATGAGTAAATCTATTTGGATAGTTCCAGAGATATTAAAAAATAAATCAAAAATATATATTTTTCAGCCCTTCTTAAAAAAATTATTAAAAATACAAGAACTGTTCTGAAATCAAAACTATATTAGGTATTTACTTTAGATGGTCTGTTCTTACTTTGCTATAAAATATGGTAATCGTAAATCATACAGGAAGTTCAATATTCTACGCCAAACTTTCTAAAATATAAAATAATTTTTCTTCGTTTTTTTAAATGGAACACCCTGTATATTATTTTTTTATTAGATTGAGAATTAAAAAATGAACATTTTTTGTATTTAAAGTATTTCAAAATGTTTAATAGTTTTGCGGATACACGCCGTATTATTTCATATGGCGCTTTCAATGGTAAAATACGAGAAAAAAATCATTGGATAATATTAATTATTTTGATAAAAATTTACTGTGCAAAATGCCATATGAAATATAAAACCGGGAATATCTACGAAACCGTTAAAAATTTTGAAATACTCTAAATACAAAAAAAAAGCTTCATTTGTTAATTCTCATTCAGGACAGTTCTTGTATTATTAATATTTTTTTTAACGAAGACTTAAAAATATATAATTTTTATTTATTTATTAATATCTCTGAAATTATCAAAATATATTTACTCATGTCTTAGGATTATGTAAAATGATCTGAAAGGAAGCAAAAAATGCAATAATATACAGGGTGTTATTTAAAAAAAAACATCCCCGATCCACTCAAACTTTTTTGAGCCACCCTATAGAAGTTAAAATATTTTCCTGAAACAGATCTAGTACATACTTTAGGTTTGCACTTAATCAAGATTCCCAAGTATTTTATTCTAGGAGCTACAGATGCCCGACGCACTATTGCCGGACCCTGTATATATAGTATTGATATACAGGGTGGTCCGAACTGTATTCCGGAAACTTTGGCAGCATATTCTGCAGATAAAAATAAGTAAAAATTCGTATAAATGTATGTCCTAAAATACTTAGTTTCGGAGATACAGGGTGTAGAAGTTTCATTTTTATTTCGAGTTTTTCTAAATAATTTATGAAGTAACGTCAATATTTGGATGAACATTTTTGTCTGGGAGTTTTTTGACACGAGAAATTTGATTTTGATGTCAATATGACTCCTGCTTGTAGAGAGCGCCACCTACATATTTTTTTAATTGGTTTGAAGAGTAATAACTTTTCGTGCGTACCTGTATAACTACTGAGTAAAAAATATATGTATGCAGTTCCACCCTGTATATCGAGAAACTATGGTTACGGTCATTGAATTTGACACTTTAGGCGTAAAATTGCATAAAAATTCAATTGAGGTGTAAAAATTACTTTTTCATATTGTCAATCAAGTCAAAAAAATTAATACTGTTGTGGCATTTAAAAAAACATATTTCACAATATTTCCAAGTTTATTATAATGTATGCGAAATATTTTAAAAAAATCGAGACTTTATGGTTAATTTTTTTTTACAAAGTAAAAATATTCTTCTTTTTTTTTCACGTCTTTCTCATAAATCGTTGCTAAATGTATCGTAAAAATCTCGAACAAATCTTTATTCCTTTTTATTCCCATTATACAAAACCGAACATCAACAAAATGGCCTATTTAGCAGCATCCGCACAGCACAAAAGATATTCAGGTACACGTAAATGCGGCTGAAAGAAACCGTCTTGAATTAGAACGTCTTGGAAAGCTTTCCTTAACGAGCTGCTAAAGCCTTTTTGTATATACCTTTTGAATGTTCTCTGTTGAAATTCTGACTTTCGGCACAATAACGCGTCTCCGTAATTTATGTCTTAGTCGCTACCTGTTTTGTAAAAGGTATAATTAATTTTATTAGATCTTCTTTTGAGGATCTTTAATATAATTTTTACCCAGCTTTTCTTGTAGCCAGTATCTTTACCTGAGATTTGCAGACGATACGGGACTTCTAGCGGGAAACGAAGAAGAATTACTGCAGCTTCTAAATTTGATTGAAGACGAAAGCGAGAAATTTGGACTTGAAATTAATCCCTCCAAAACAAAAATTATGATTATCCACAGGCAAAACAACAACAAACCTGATGTAGTGAGCATTGGTCGTTTTGAGGTTGTCAGTCAATATACCGGGTGGTCCGAACTGTATTCCGAAAACTTCGGCAGCATATTCTGCAGATAAAAATAAGCAAAAAGGTTCGTATAAATGTATGTCCTAAAATTCTTAGTTTCGTTCTGGGTGTAGAAGTTTCATTTATATTTCAAATTTTTCCAAATAATTTATGAGGTAACGTAATATTTGGATGAAAATTGGTGTCTGGGGGTTTTTTGACATGAGAAATTTGATTTTGATGTCAATATAACTCCTTCTTGTAGAGGGCGCCACATACATATTTTTTAGCTGGTTTGAAGAATAATAACTTTTCGTTCGTAACTGTATAAAAATACTGAGTAAAAAAATATATATTTACGTGGTTTTTTACGTAAAAAAGATCTCTTTATAAAAATCGCTAGGAGTAATAAACTTGCGTGCATAGAAATCGGCCCACTGTTAACTTTCGACTTTAACTGTGTCTTTTAGAATCTATTTATCAGTTGCTTTAATATGAGTATAAATTTATCCAAAGTACTTATCGTTTATATGCGTAGAAATGTGAATGAAAGGCATTTGTGTTGTGGTGACAATAAGAATAAAACACTTATCAAGTATTGCAATTACTACTTTACTGTTACTTTGTAATCGAAATTTGCACATTGTTCTTTCATTGTTTGATTTGTTGTGTTTCATTGTTTGATTAGTGTTTCAATTTAATGCATACATCACGGAAAAAAGCTGCCAAAGTAATCGCTTTAATTGAAAATGTACTTAAACAGAGAGCTGTAGCTCGGCAACTGCATATGACACGCGGAGCGGTTCGAAGAGTATGTGAACGATATGAGGAGACTCGATCCTTTCGTAGGCGACCTGGAACTGGTGGAAAGAGATATACAACGGATCGTAATGACTGTTTTATTGTGTCAACAATATTAAGAAATCGGCATCTTAATGCTATTCAGGTGCAACAACAGCTCCTTGAAACGCGAGGAGTGTCTGTTAGTCAGAGGATAGTAAGAGAAAGATTGAAGGAAAGTAACATGACCCCCAAAACACCCGCAATTGGTCCAAAACTTACCCCAGCTCATCGTCAAACACGCCTGCCTTTTGCACGGAACATCTGAATTGGCCACTATAACACAATGGGAATGCGTTTTATTCTCAGATGAGACCAGGATATGCCTCTATGGTAGCGGCCGAAGAAGTAAAGTGTTCCAGAGGCCAGGTGAGCTATTCGCAGAATGCTGCATTGAGGAGCGGATTGCTTATGGAGGTGGTTTCTGCATGATCTGGGGTACAATCTCTATGACTGCGCGAACCGACCCAGTTTTTATCTGTTAGGACGACCGTCGGCACGGGAGAGGAGGTTTAACTGGTGCTAGGTATATTAAGGAGATTTTAGCAGTTCATGTGGTACCTTACGTCGATTACATTGGAAGCGAATTCACTTTTATGCACGACAATGAGAGAGCACACACATCAAGAATCGTACACGATTACATTTCAGAAGTCGGTTTTCGGGTTATGGAATGGCCAGCATGCAGTCCAGAATTAAACACGATAGAACATTTATGGGATGAGCTAAAACGAAGGATTCGTACTAGACAAAGAGCCCCAACCTCTATCCCAGAGCTCATTGTTGCAGTATAAGAAGAGTGGCTTAACATACCGCAAGCAACAATATGAAACTTGATTGAATCTATGCCAAACTGTATGGGAGATGTTGTAAGAGCAAGAGGGGGTCATATCCATTATTGAAAATGTATTTCAGTTAATTGTCAATCAATAAATAAATAAATAATGGCATACATCTTAGTAATAAAAAACGATAATTTGCTTCATGCATTAATTTAATAATTTTAATCCAAAGAAACCGAAATACAAATTAATATCTCTAAACTCTTTTTCTACTGTCTTTCAAACAGTATATATTTTTTCTTAATCTGACAAATATATTCTAAAAACTATATAGTTAACTTCAAAAGTTTGCTTTGGGCCGATTTCTATGCACGCAAGTGTAGTTCTCGAGATATTTGGAATCGAAATTATCAATACCTGTCATTATTGACTAGGGAAATTAAAATAACTTTGTTTGCACGTCATAAGACGATGACCAGGAAACTCCATAAAACGACGCATGGTGTCATTGATGACGTACAACGAAAGTTGTTATAATTTCCCTTTAAATAGTTATTAGACTGAAATCAGAAATTTGAAATATTTTTGTGCCAAAAGTTCAACAGAAACTGTTTTATCATAATTTTTTTAGAGAAAAATTTTTGATTAATTAAAAAAAATGAAAATTTCCCAAATTTATAATTTCAGTCAAATAACTACTCAACGTGTTTATTTCTTGTGAATAATGGCATGTGTATTGACTATTTCCATTCTAAATATTTTGAGAACGATTGCACGTAGCGATTTTTACCAAGAGACATTTTTTACGTAAAACGTCACGGAAATCTATATTTTTTCACTCATTAGTTTTATACAGGTACGGACGAAAAGTTATGACTCTTCAAAGCAGTTAAAACACACGTAGGTGGTGCCCCCTACAAATAAGAGTCATGTTGATATCAAAATCAAATTTCTCATATCAAAAAATCTGCAGACACCAATTTTCATCCAAATATTGACTTTATTTCAGAAATTATTTGGCTAAAATCGAAATAAAAATGAAAATTCAACACCCTGTATCTCCGAAACTAAGCATTTTAGGGCATTCATTTATACGAACTTTTGTACTTATTTTTATCTGCAGTATATGCTTCCGAAGTTTCCGGAATACAGTTCGGACCATCCTGTATAATTACATACAAGGTTACACTTTATTATATATTTTATAATTACTAAATATTTTTGTATAATTTGGAACGCTTACAATCGTTTAAAAAATTATTTGTGGCGTTTCAAAAAAAAATAACATGTTCTATTCGGAGTAAAAATGACTTTTTGTGCCTCGCCTGTATGTCAAACGCACAGCAGTGAAAGTGTAATTTTTACTCCTTATAAAACAATATACTATTTTTTCAAACGCCACAAAAGTATTAATTTTTGCGACGTAATTGACAATATAAAAAAGTCATTTTAAAGTCTATGCATAAAAGTAAGCACTTTTACGCCTAAGAATTTTTATGAAGAAAACATATTATTAAACTTTAAGACAAGAATTTATACGAATTTTTCCGATTTCAATTCGGACCACCCTGTATACTAGTTGAGGTCAGGGTTAAATAAGACTAATAATAACGAAATTACTGTAGAGACAATATGATAGCTGTATAAGCTGTTTTATGGAGTCCTTTATTTCCTGTTCTGTTATTGGAATGTCTAATACATCGAGGCTGTTATACTGAGGTATTATGTTGAGTGCTTCCATATTGGGGTTGTTTTCTTGGTTAAGGATATGGCTGTAATGCTCTTTCCAGCGCTTTCTGATTTGCTCTTCCTCTTTTAGAAGTTCGCCATTTTGTGCCATGATTGGGCATCTTGCCTTCTTAGTTGGACCGTATACTTCTTTTACAGCCTCGAAGAATTTCCGATAGTCGTGATGCGTAGCATACTCCTGAATCTGACTAGCTTTTTGCGACCACCAGTTATCCTTTAGTTGGCGCAGGTTTCTTTGGAGCGTGTTGTTGGCTGCCTTAAAGTTGTCTGCTAGTCTTGGATTGTGTAATTTTCTGCAGTGACGGCTTGATGTGCTCTATGCTTTTGTTCCGACAAAGCCTGTATATGCGGTTGATTTTCGTTAAACCAGTCTGGTTGTTTCTTTTTGTTGGATTTTCCCAGTACTGTTTCGCTGGTTTTGTGAATCGCATCTCTTAGTTGTGTCCAGCCATGTTCAGCATCCACGATTGAGATTGAAGTTATCGGTGGAAGTGATTCTTTGATGGCTTCCCGGAGGGCGTCGGCGGTATCGTTGTTCTCTAAACCCCGTACGTTCAATCTGGTCATGTAGGTTTGCTTTTTACAGTGTGAATTTTTGGGTTTTAACTGGATTTTCATTTTTGAGAGTAAAAGTCGGTGGTTAGTGCCGCATTCGGCATCTACTCTGGCTTTTGTGAGACTGACATCTTTTAGGTGCGTCCTTCGAACGATTATGTGGTCCAATTGGTGCCAATGGCCTGATCTCGGATGTTTCCAGGTGCCTTTAAATTTGTCCTTCAGCATGAACCACGTATTGGTGATGCAAAGCTTATACTCTGTGCATGTTGTTAATAAGCGTTCACCATTGCTATTTACACTTCCCATTCCATGTTTTCCCAATACGTCAGGCCATATTTCCTGTTGTTTGCCGACACGGGCATTAAAATCACCTAATAAAATGAAGTTGTTATTTTTAAAATAATTTTCTTACATTATAATCAAAGTAACAACATGCCAAAAAAACATAATTTAATCGAACAAATACATTCCTACCATAATATACTGTTCATATCCAAACAACTGTACGTTTTAATTTTGTGATTGTATGGACGCTGATTGCTTTATATTGGAAAATGCTCTATGATCGTTTAATTTGCTATTAATTGATATTACAATCAGTATCGATTTTATCAATTTGAATTTTGATGGATCGGCATTCTGAATAAAATGCAATTTTCAGATCTAATCAGAGTTTTAGTTAAAAATACGTTATTAAAATCCATTTTTAATGATACTCCAATGTATCTAAAATACACAAAGAAAGACACATATTTTGAGAGACGGAAAAAAAATTCTTTAGAATTAAAGTGTGCATCACTGTCTTTTTAATAAACTTATATATTTTTTTCTTTCTAGGTAATTCTACACCTTCTTATAGTATCATGCTCTACACTGAACATAGCCGATCTATCGCACAAGTACCTCGAGGATTTTAATATCAAATCCAAACAGAAGAATTTGGATTTGAGAGGCTGTAAGACAAAATGGTTTACCATTGCAGCCTTGCTTGAGGTGGTGGCTCTATGGTAGGGGTCGTCATTTTCTTGACAACTTCTTGATCTTGTCTTAATTTCAAGACAAGATCAAGACAAGAAATTATTTTTGGTTTTCAAGTCAAGACAAGAAATTACTTCTCAAGATCAAGATTTCTAGACAAGAAATCAAGAAAATCTTGAAATTTCTTGAAAATATAAAATGAAAAAGAAATACTCATTTACTTAAGTATTTGTATATTATATATAATATTTGTACGAAGCGGCACTTTGTCGGATGTCCAATGTCCAAAGTTGACATACGTCCAAAGTTTTATGTCCAAAGTCGGATGTCCAAAGTTGGCATACTGTGTCAAATTGAATCAATTCAATTAAATTGGAACCTTTTTAAAATGCCTAATAATTTTTTAATTTTTAAGTGTTTTTTTTTATAATTTTTTGGATATGTTATAGCCTACGATATTAGAATAAAAAAAAACTTTGCAAAGAGGGTCTACTTCAGTGGTATACAGACTTTTTGAATTAACGTAAAACTTTTAAAATAGAAAAAATAATACATTTTAATGTGCGCCACTGAAGTAGAGTAGCTTTTATATTGTTGTTTTGACTGTTTTTATCTGTTGTAATATTGTCACCGTCACTACTGTCAAAGTCACTAATTAAACTTCTACGTCCAGGTGTCTGAGGTGGTAGGTATTCTGAACCAGATTCACAATTACGAATGGCTCAGATTTGCTGCTCAACGAACCATCACAATCACTCATTTTAATGTTATATAATAATAATAATAATTAACAAAATTATGTAAATCTGATGATTTTGGCTACTGTAGTATAATGAGCCCAAAGTTTTTGAATTTTTTGAAAATTAGATGCCTGACCTTCGATTTTACGCATAAAGCATAAATATCACATTAACCAATCTCTCCGCGACTTTTAAACAGGGGGTTCTCCTTTAATAAACGAATTTTAAACGGGGGTTCCCCTTTTGTCAAGATATCAAGAAAATTCAAGATTTCTTGAATCAAGACAAGAAATCAACTCTCAAGAAATAGTCAAGACAATATTTTTTTAATTCTTGAAAATATTTTAAGACAAGACAAGAACTTGCTTGACAAGACAAGATTTCTTGTCATGCCGATCCCTACTCTATGGTAAGTAAAACTTTTAAGTACCTCTAAAGTTTTTTACTACCTCCAATAGATTAACCTAGTGATGGGAGATTGGTTCTGGTTTTGCGATCTTGGTCTGCGTCTTGCTCAAAAAGCAAGATCTCAAATCAAGATCAAAAGTCTTGGTCTTGGTCTTGTAAGCAAGATACGCCAGCAGGTGTCACACTAAATATCGCTGAAAACACTATACAAGAAGTATATAAATATTTTTATTCAAATAAATAGTGGTAATAAGGAGTAGGTTAAATAATAGGGCACAGTAGGCCTGAAACTATTTCCCCATTTTTACTTACTTCCCTAAGATTTTCAAAATATGACATTCTGTAACTTAATACATAAGTATTTTTTTCTACAATATTTAGAGTATCAAGCCCATGAAATGTTTTAATTTATTTTTAAAACAACTTCTATACGTTAAAAAAGAATGGATTGAAACATTGAAGACACAAATTGCTTTACAATACTTTCCTTTGTATGCCAGCGGATAAACTAATAATTTTTCATTCAACAATAGCTAGATAAAACCAGATATTTCAGGATTTGTAATACAAGAAAATAATTGTTTTAATTATAAATACTATGTTTTCTCTATAATACAGGATGAGTTTCCTTGAAAAGAAACATTCTTTCTCTTTACCGTTTTTCAAATAAGTCTAAAATAACTCAGTTATTTGGCATCAAAATTGAAAAAAAAAATTAAAAAATACTTTATTTTTTAGCTTAAATTTTGAGAACAACTGGATCTTTTCTAGGTTTTCTTTCTTGTAAATTTAAACTACTACCTACGTCACCATATTATCAAGAAATTATGTATTTTAACCAAAAAAAATCCAAAAAATTTCAATTTTAAAGAAAAAAATCGCGATAAAAACTCCATAGACGTGTTTCTGGGATCAAAATATGCTACCCCTAAAAATATTTGCACTTATTCAATCTCACCCTGTATAATTTGTCTAATATCTAATATTTTTGTGTTTAAAATCTTTTAGCGAACAACATTTCGTAACCAACTGATCCATTTATACTTAAATTCTCCCTGGCATACATATAAAGTGCCGCAATAATCTAAACAAGAACTAAATTTTATTACATTCCTTCATTTTTATCGGGCTTATAGTAATAACTTTAAAATCCGGGTCAGTCAAATCCAGACTCTGGCGAAACGGTTTAAAACTCGGTATAAAATTAGTGCGGTACCTGCGAAATATCAGCGGTAAATATGCCGTTATAGTATACAACTCGTCAAAATGTTCATAATTCTCGTTTCGGGACTGGAAGCGGAGCAGGAAAATTTAGGCTAGTCATAATTCGTTTGTATAGGGTGTCACGACTATCAGGTAGAACAAATTTAAGACACATTTTATAGTTACTTTTTTTTATGCAAGACGATAAAATGGTATTTTATCGTAGGCCGAAAAGATCGGGAGACGATAAAATACCGGCGGTGAACAGTCTGCCTTCAAAGCAGTCACTAGCGGTGTCCCACAAGGCTCGATTTTGGGCCCTCTGTTATTTAGTATTTAAACTTCTCATTTTCCGAATACATTACTGTCTAGCAAATATCACCTTTACGCTGATGATACACAAATTTACTTGTCAATTCCTCCTGAAGAAAGTATTCAAGCTATCTCGGCATTAAATTATGATTTGAATCAATTTTCTCTCACGGCAAAAAATCATGGTCTTTTTTTAAACCCTAAGAAGTCTGTAGTATTAGTTTTTGACAAGGGTGGTGACAGACAAAAGTTTTTGGATTCCTTTTCGAACTCAATTGAAATAAATAATTCACCTTTACTGATAAAAACGAACGCAAAAAATTTAGGAGTTATCATGGATCAAAATCTCAGATTTCAAGAGCATATAAATGCATGCCTTCAGAAAGCTTATTTGAATTTGAAACTTCTCTTTCAACATCGTCATGTATTAAATAGAAATATAAAAACAATGTTATGCGAGGCACTGGTATTGTCACATTTAAATATTTGCGATGTTCTCTATGGACCTTGCATTACAAAGCGAATTGCTAATAGCATTCAAAAATTGCAGAATTCTTGTATACGTCTAATTTTTGGGATCCAGAAATATGACCATATTAGTCAAGCATATAAGCATTCAGGATGGTTATTGATGAACGAGCGGCGCCACCTTCATCTGCTTTGTCTGTTCCACAAAATTTTAATAAACAAGTCACCACCATATCTTTACGAGAAAATTCGGTTTCGCACAGACATTCATAATATTAACATTAGATTTAAGGGAAAGCTTAACAATTCCTAGTCACAATACTACTTTGTATGAACGATCCTTTCATATTTAATCGCAAAATATTTAAACGACTTCTCCGAAAATATTAACAGGATGTCTAGTGTTACATTGGCGGAGAATTGTTCTCAGCACATGGTGGGACAGCATAAATAAATGGATTATACTATAATGAGTATGTTCAATGTTAAGTTTGCTTGTATTTTGTTTGGTTATATTTCTTCTATATAAATTTTATTATATTTCATGCCAAAAATAACTTTATTTTTAGTACTGTTTATACTTAAGGTTACATATTTGTAGATTTACTTCTAAGATTTAGTTTCATTAATTTTTATTATTGTTAACAAATATTTTCTTCTCTGTGGGTTAGTTGAACAGAGGGCAGATATCTAATCTGCTCAATTGAACCTCGCCCTTTTGTACACTACTTTTTTTCTCTTTCTTCTATTATTGTATATGGCACAGTTGTACAAATAAAGTCCTTTATTATTATTATTATTATTATAATGCAATTTTATCGTCTATACTATATTTTTTTCCATAGCCAGTTACGTTTTAAAAAATATTCAGAAATTAATATTTCAAGCAATTTATTACGAGTAGAAAAAAATGTGGTGGGTTGGCGTTGGTTTCTATGTAATTTGACAAATAAATAAAGCTGTCTTTTAGTTGTTAGTTTTGAGTCGATAGCTTTGTTCGGGTTCTTATTATTACCGATTCTGAACCGTCCTAGAACTCTGCAGCGCATGCGCAAATGAAATAATGTCTTCATATTTCCTTCTGCGCATACGCATCACAGTTCTAGGACGGTTCAGAATCGGTAATAAGAGAAACCCGAAGTAAGCTAATATTTTTTTATTCTCTTTCGTGTCGATTGCTGATTGAATTGTAGCCAGAAATGGCTCAAAACGAAATAAGTAAATTACCAACAGGTATTTCAGGCTGGGAGCGACAACGCCCTTAATCAAACTACGTCCAGTGTGTTAATCCCGAATAACTTATGAAAGAGTTTAAAATTTTTAAAAAGTGCATTAATTAAAAAACGTGCGAGAAGAAATTAAGGTTTTTACCTATCCTCTATATTGTTAAGAATGTCATCATTAATCTACCCTTGCGGTTAAAGTACTATTTTATCTACTATTTTTAATAGATATAAGACAATTTTAACGGTTGCTATGGAAAAAATACTTAAATCCTACTGTAACTCCACCCGTAGGTAATGTATTTAAAAAAGCTCACTTTAACCTTTGATCATAGATAAAAGAAAATAATCTTCTATTAAGATAGATATGAAACTTAATAGTCAAATTGCATAGACGTGTTTCCCGGGTCGAGAATAATATTATCGAACGCCTAAGAATATTTGCACCTCTTAAAGGAATATCTTTAAAAATATACTTTGCCCAAAGACATTATAAAGATAGACCGAACATCTCATTCATAAATACTCGTTGGTAGTGTATCAAACATTCCAATGTGTTAAACAAGGACAGAAGAGACAGAGAAGTCTAAAATTTCCGATCCCGGCAACTAGGCGCATTTGGATTGTTCTAATGGCCAGTGGCGTATCGTTTTTTGGAACGAATTTAATTAGTAAAGTAAAAGTAAAGTAATTAGTAAAATTTTTACTCCATATTAATATACTACATTAACACTTTTTCGTCAGATGAGTTTTGTTATAAGGTCTAATATAATAATACAATTAATATCCCACATATACTTATGTTGAAACGTTAGTAGTTTTCGAAAATTACTCCAACGTCGATTTTCAATTTAAACTTTCAGTTACTTCTATATAACCTTTCAGTTACTTTTGGATATTTACAGGGTGACTCAGGCTTCCAAAACAGTTCTATATTAGGTTTGTGGTTGGTGACTTTTCTTTCAATTTTTTTTTCAGAATATGGAGGCATTTAGGCACATATTAGACATTTTTGTAAACACAGGTGGCCGGAACATATTTTCGAACCAAAGTTGTAGATTTGCCATTAAATTTCCATTCCAGAAATACCTAGGGTTGCCACTTGTCCTTTTTTGAAAAGGACAGTCCTTTTTTTGGAATAATTTGTCCTTTTGACTTTTTTTGGCTTAAAAAGTCATTTTTATTTACGTATTTTCCCTGAGAAAATTACCTACAGCAAACAGAAATATTCTTGTCGCCCAAATTTAATTAGGAATGTTATGAAACTTAACTTATAAATAAATATTTCTTGTTTAGAATAGGCAACATTATTTAGAACTTCCCGTTTAATCTGAAATGATAGTTTAGGTTTTAGTTTTACCTTTTTTTATCTTAGAAATCTTTATCTAATTAGTAACGATTTAGTTAGTTCGCAATCGATAGCTTCCTGTAAAGTACCGTGTAATAGTTGTTTAATCTTGTATTATTAATAACTTCCTATACCTAAAATCAATATTTAATGAAAAAATTGTGTTTTTTTTGAAAATATAAGACAAGATTTGACTCTTTCGGTCTTCTTCTTGTATTATGATGGTTCTGATACGAGGCAATTGCCTTTTAGTCTCGCAATAGAAGGCATTTATCATTAAAAGTATAAAATCTGTGTGCTACAGTATGGGATTTCGGTCGCATAATAATAAGTACCTATTACGTTTATTTACAAATCCTTTACTTTTAAAGGTAGCTTCATCAGATAATCAAATTTTAGTTAAATGTCCTAATCTTCATGAACTGTATTAAGCATATGTATTGCGGTTTGAATCACCCTGTATGTTGACAAAAATATTTTGAAAATGTGCGTTACAATGGCCCCCATCTTATGTAAAAAAAAGAAATAAAAATCAAAAACCAAAAACGTAATAGGTAAAAAGCTTTTTTGGAGGCCTGGGTCACTCTCTATATAGGTATGTATAAAACTAGTAGCCTAAGAATTATTTACAGTTCGTCCCATTCTAAAAAAAGTTAAACACACCGTACAAATAACTCTAGGAAGATGTATTTGTACGGTGGTAAAAATTGTCTAAACAAGGCCGAAGGGGCAGATATAATAAAGCAATAAAATGTAAAAAAGGTCGGGTAAACACCTTTGTTTATTTGTTGAGCAAAATTCCTTTAGAATATCGTATATAATGACTAAAATACGACGCAATTTTAAGAAAAAAATGTCACTTTCTGGCTTATAATAAAGTTTCAAATGTAACGTTTATATTCAAATTTGTTATGATCTACATCAGTTAGGTAGTAATTGAGACGAATTATAATCCAATTACCGGCTACTACGTTCTTTTTTTAAGAGATCAAAATTCAACAAATATAATTAGAAATTATTTTAATTGTGAGAGGCTCCCTTGTGGGACGCCTATGTACGATTACGGCGCGGCGGAAACAATACCTACCTATGAAAAGACAAATTCGGGTAATTTGAGCTTTTTGTCCACACATTTGACACTGTCGTACCATATTGAAAATTCGCAGATTCAAAAGTACATTAAGCAAAAACAAGAACTACTGAAAAACACTGAAAAGTTCACTTCGGACTTGATTCCGACTTCAAACACACCGTAAGGTAAACGTAGTACGCTATAACGGACCATGGGCCGTCGCGAGGGGTGGTGGGACGGACGGCTCATTTCATTCTGGAAGACTAGCAGCGACGTTGCCAATAGTTCTAGACGTTTCAGCACATTAAACAGTAAACATGTCCTTTAATAGTAACGCATATATCCTCTGTTTAATAACATATTATTACGCATGCTTCTTTAAAAATAAACTATTCATTTAATTAAGAAATTGAGATTTACTGATATCCGGTGAAGGTTTTAAAGTCACCTTTTCTGCAAATCAGACTAAGTAGATAGGCGCAAATTTGATATGTGGCAATGTCGCCTTCTCTATCTCAGTTGCTTTTTACAGTACGTAGTCAACCTCCGAATGTTTGATCGGGTTAAAATGCATAATGTGATATCTGTTCTTCCTAAATCTATGACTTTGCCCAATAGTTGAGCCACCTTGTATACATATATTTTCTATGTGTTTATAGAATAGAGCGCTGAAAAAAGCTACGGCTTGGAGAAATATTTATTATTATTATTATCCAGTGTAACAGAAAATTTAGCAAGTTCTCTGGCCTCGGTTAAGCAGGATTTTGTTATGATTTTGAGTAAATAATTCGGAAATTTTATACGAAGAAACTGCTTGAATGTGATGAAAATTCTGAATACCGTTTATTTTTTCTATAAACTTAATAGCGCGCAAAAATATTATAATAACATCCACGTGCCTTAAGGAATTCTAAATTAACTAAGAAATTATTTCATTAGTGACGTAATTGACTTAGAAATAAGTTATGAGATATATCTTAAAGTTTGTTTGAAGACAATGATACATAAGACAAATTTTATAACGTTGTATGTATTTTTTACAAAAAATTTTCAACATCGACATAAATAAAAGTGAGTTGAGTTAGTTACACCATATATAACTCCCCATTCTTTTTTTAATTTTCATTAATGATCTCCAACTGTGTTACTCTACCACACTACACTCTTTTTGCTGAAGACGTGACGATATTGGTTCGAGGCTCTTCATTGAAAGCATCCATTGAGGGATCTATGTTTACTCATAATGTTTCAGAAGATTGGTTTAAAACTAACAAATACTTTTAAATAAAAATAAAACAAACAAAATGATTGTTTCAATGAGAGACATAAAAGATTCAAGATTAGATCCTGTAAAATTTCTGGGAGTTTATCTTGAGCCACGACTGCAGGTGCTCATATTGACGCACTCGCTTGTAAGTTCTTTAAAAGTTTCTACTTATTGACAAAAAACTCTCACTTCACTGTTATATGGTACTAAGTCAGCTGGGTCAACAAGTTCAGCCTCATTCAGAACCTGGCAATTAGTGGAATAAATTAGTGGTTTCAATTAAACTTTATACTTTTTAGTTTACAATCATTCACAATGTCTAAAATACACAATCTTCCCCTAGGAGATGCAAGACCTTGTCGTTGGTGGGGAAGCTCCTGGTCAGGTGCTGGGGGGAATCCCCTCTAGCACTTGGCTTGGTCTAAGAAGCATTTCACTCATCGTCTTGTCCCTGACTGTAGTGTCGTGGCCAGGGAATTGCACCAAGACATATAACGATACCGGGCGGGGCTACGGACAGCCTCAACCTTGGGGCACCGGGGGGCACCCCATTGTATTTTACCACTTACTTCTACATGCGGGGCTCTGTAGAAGTGGACCGACTGTCCCTAGCGTCTCATAGGAACATTATGAGATCTGGTAATAATAGTAATAAAAACATCACCGGTGAAGCTGTGGGGAAACCCCCTAGCGACACTGGGAACAGTAACAATGAAAGTTCCAAGGGGCCAAACCCAAAGAGAACTACAGGAGAGGTGGCTGACACTTGCGTGAGACCATCCTCCGCAAGTGGCATACAAGCTACCACCTCCTCCAAGGGTCGGGAGCCTACCTCCTACCTCTAAACCCAACAGGCGACACAAGCTACCGTTTCGTCTACCCGGCCTGGGTCGTAGCTCCTCGACTCTGAGGGTCACGGGTCTCCGTAGGAAGTCCTGGGACTGTATGATGAGTTATAACTCAAGAAAGGGGGACACAATAGATCTCTAAGGTCGCAGAGATTAACCCCCCTCCCACTTATTCTAAATTCTAATTCTAAAAATACACAATTAAAATTAATAGAATATCCTAGCAACAGCTTGCGGTGGTCAGTTGTATCCATAGAGAAAGCCTAATATTTAGCTTATAAAACAATCAACTTTTGATTTCTAACCACAATTTCTCTTGACGGATGATAATCAAAGACCAAAATGACATTCTTCGCACATTTTGAAGTATAATTAGTGGAAAAGTCAAAAGTTTATTAACTTTTTCCAATAATTGAAAATGACTACCACTAATTTTGCCGTTCTGAATGATTACATTGAAATAAGAGGAACAAACTTCTACGCTACCAAACCAAACCAAACCACTAATATATTCCAGTAATTGCGAGTTTCTGAATGAAGCTTTCTAAATAAAATTTAAACCTGCAACACAGTAAACTCGGATATATGAGACATACTATCCGTATTATAATTTGTTATTTGATAAAATATCAATCCCAATCACAAACGGCAACACACGTGCCCGAGTTAACCGATAAACAAACAAACTGCAATAACCAGCGGCTATTCCAAATATCGCCTCATTATCTAAACGGTTTTTTAACCACATCGCTCGGCAGGCACAATATTAGTTTTGGCCTTCCCGGATCCAACCAGTAATATTATTCCCTTTTGCCAACATATATATTTTTACGCTAGATATTCGGTAATGCACAAATATTACTTCTAATAGAAGGCAAATGGGTTATTCCATGAGAAACATTTTTTCAGTACAAACCAAAAACATCTAACAAAAGGGGGGATACAACACTCCATTCATAGAACACCATTTATTTACAATCATACACGCTTTAACTCTTCTGTATATGTTAAAAAGTTTACTTTTTCATTTACCTTCTGTCCCTTGGTGGGCTGGCTCCTAACGCAGAGTAGGAGGACTTTATTTTCTTTGTCTAATTTGTTCAGCTTTTCTAGGTATCTTGGACACCAGTTTTGAATTGATGGTTACTGAATAGATCATACTTAATTTACGTTGTTTGATCGCTGGATCGTAATAGCATACGATGGCTATCTCATGTTTTCGATAGTTCCTATCTAAGATAAGTTGAACGCATCTTTGGATAATGTAGATTTCTGTCGAAGGATGTTGGAGTAGGTGCCCATTGGTTCGGGATATTTAGTTCGGTCCAAATATTCCTATCTCTGTTCCTGATTTGGTTTTGGAAGCATCGATATACCACGTTCTGGTATGGTCTTTAAACTGCTGAGTAAACGTTTCTCTCTCCCACTTCTTTTTGTGGCTCTTTTAAGTTTAGATGTCTTTGAGTCAGACCAGGAAAGGGTTCAAATGATTCGAAGGTGTAGAAATTCAACAGAAATGACTGGATGAAACTCATAAAATAATTGAAGGGCTTAAGCTTGATTTTCATGCGTCCGTTATCCGTTGATACGATGCACAGTGCTTCGTCCCATGGACAAAAATCGAAAAAAAAGTTCAAATTTACTAATATCTGAATATGTAATTTTATACTTATAGCAATGTTCAACCATCCTGTATATTATTTTTTAAAAACAGCGTTTTTTGTTGGCAAATATTTTCACTAAAACTAAATTTTGCGATCATTATCTTATCAGTGAAAAGAATAACATTCATAGTAGTTCTATATATTATGGAGTTAAACGGTACGTACTTAATTGAAAGCCACTATGAATATTGTTAAACAAGATATGTACTTTAAATTTATTTCTAAACAAGTTCGTGATTGTTTATTTTTTTTTATTTTTTAAGATGATTCTTAAATGGGTATAAAAATTTTACGTTTTCAAACTTCAAAAAGGCATTTAAAAAACATATCATATTTATTGAATATTTTTGTTGTCATATTCATAAACTTTTAATTTTTGTATAGTTCACCTGCGTCTGCTTGCGATGAACTTTATTTTATAATACTTTTCAGATGGAGTAAAATTGATAAGCAATGCCGATCTGGTTAATACTTGGCTTGATCATAAGGATAAGAACTCAAAATTTTTCAATTTATTATAAAATCTCATACCCAAGAAAAGAAAAAAATAATATATGGATATGATCCATTAAAGAGGTAACTATTAACATCCGAACCCCTCATACCAACAAAAAGAACAGTAACAATGCGAAAAAGTAACATGTTTAACAAATTTGGAAGATTCTGTCAGCAGTGATTTTTCTGAATCAGAGTAGTTACGATCTATGCATTTTGTTGTCCTAAAGTAAATTTATAGTATCTTAATTTTTTTTTAATTAAATATAACATTGATGTTTCTTTTTTATTAAAGAAAAACATTTTTATCTTATATTAGCCTTATATTGTAGGAATCATGTTCTAATGTTATTTCAATTCTTTTTTATCACAGGGATTTATTTAATACTTACACCGTTTTCATACTATAAATTATTATTCCCTAGATGGAAAAGTTGCGCAATTTTATGCTCAATAAAGTGCCGTATTGCATTTTGAAAAATTCCGAATACTTCCGAATATATTCGAAAAAAAAAACGGAATTTTCAATTTTGTTTTCTATTGTTTCCTGGCTTTATTTATTAAGATAACTTAAAATAAAAAGCACATTTTCATGGCCACTTTTTCTGCTCAATAACTCTGTGTGATTAAATATTGACTCTGACGTTTCGGCTTCTGGCGACCATCATCAACTTAATTTTTTTAAATACGGGCCTGATTTTTTTTCAATTTAATTGAATCCTTTCATCACTCTTAAAACACTATATATACTCAATTTGATATTTGCCGACGTTTCGTAGAGAAAATTCCATCACCATAAAAATAAAAATAAAAATGCAATACGGCATTTTATTGAGCATCAAATTGCGCAACTTTGCCTCCATTTAACCGATCCTGTATCTCTTACGGTTTTCGAAATCCCAATGGTGAGCTACCCTGTACAGGATATCCCATTTTCGTGGGTTTTATGGGATTTCTCGCTTATGAGTAGAGATACAATGATGCGATTTTCACATTAATTTGCTACTTTTTTATGAAACTAAATATGCTACACATATGTTTGTCCTAGCCTCCTTAGTTTCTGAAACACAGGGCGCATTACTGATGCGTAGTAGTGAACAGATGTTGAATACAGATATGATGTATGCGCAGTAGTGAACTCACCGTCTACCGGCAGCCAGACGGTCCGCACTCTGATCAGATCAGATGTATGTATGTATATATGTATGTACTCTGATCAGGAGAGCATATCAAAAGATATATGAAAGAACCATCTTTCAAAATTCTCTCTCGAAAACGTTGCTAGCTCTTAGAATATAAGTAAAACAGCGAAATCGTCATGGAAATGAAAATATAAAATGACATCAATCACAAGCAAATCGTATATCCGATACACGGAGGCATGAAAATGCGATAAATTTAAAAACCATACTCTACGCTACTAGATGGCTAAAACGTATGATTGTAGAAATATTTCTTCCTTGTAATTTCGACCAGCTACTCCAACTAGTTTCCACCACTTACCATGGAACGACCCAAATGTTAAACCGAACGAAGCGAATGCAGATTTGGCTGATGTCGATGTCGACGCTTTCAAGAATAACAAACCTGGCTAGAGCGGGCAGGCTCTCCGATAATGTTGTTTGTTATTGGCCGCTATCAGGCAAAATTTAATTGTCAATGAGATATTTGGCGCGGTGCATGAAAGTTAATTCGGATTGTGCGCCGAGTTGATTGTAATTTCCATTTGGAAATTGCAGTACCCTGTAACTGTAATGGACTCGTATACTTAGCCAGGCGTGTTTATAAACGGAACAAGATAATTTTCTGATAGCCTGTAGCATTAGTACAGCTTTAGTTAGATAGGATTTTAGTTTATAAAATCATTTTCTGTCATACAAAAATGAAACTAAGTTCTTATAAACTGAGTTCCGCAAATAAAAAGTTTTAGAATTATAATATTTTAAAACTTTTAAAATAATAGTTTTTTGTAATTATCTTATTACTATAATTACCACTGAACATTAATGTTATAAATTGTAATGTATTATCAAGGATTTTAATACTTTAAGGAAGATCTACACATATCCAGTAGTAGCTGACGCGAGCTTGTCGTTTAAACGTTTACAGTAGGTGATGGCAGTTTCACTGGTACGCCAGCTCTTGACTCAGGAAGAACTGGCTCTAGTTGTTTATACGAATCCAGTTAGTTGAAAGCTTTTTTATCTGTGGTCAGTTGTGAGGATATCTATTTGGTAAAATATCTATGTTATTTTTGGAGATTTTATTATGGGTTTCTATTAGGGAGTCGTTATTATGGTTCGACTTTGCTCTTGAGACAATTAAAATTGTCTCGATGAATTAAAAAATCTCGATGAATACATGTTGGCGTTTACTTTAGGTTCATAGATGTTTCCTTCAGCACCAGATTTTGTATTTTTTAAATTGTGTATTTCTAAATATTATGTACTTCTAATATTCTTTATTTTGGCTTTATTTTTATCCATACTAACTCCTATTTCTTCAATTTCTGATTTTTTTTCTAACGCCGATGTACGCATTTGTTTATTTCTATATTTTAATATCCTACAAGCATTTTTGCTCTCTATAAAGCCGAATAAGCTTGAGAGTGTCGTTTTCAGATAGTTTTCTGGTCATTGTACTACAAATTCCATAATATACCATACAAAAAACCATAGAAGACAAATATTTAAACAACAAACTACGGAAGTACGCCAACGGCGCGGCGGGTGCCAATATCTAGGTACGCCAGTGACTGTCACGACGTGTTTAGATATACGTCTAAACCCTCTAACCCCGCGCCTACGTTGTGGATACCTACAACGTAGGCGCGGGGTTAGAAGGCTACTGGTACGAAAAATAGACGCGCTCTCTATTTGGTCCAGCACTGGCAGACAGCGCCGAACAGGCAAAAAAATGTTTACATAGTGGCACTGTCATGACAGTGCTGCCCTACCAGTGAGTCTGTGTAAATCTGCCTTTACTCCAGTTGCAAAAAAATTTCTCACAAAATCAAATAGATATCGAAATTAAGAAAAGAAAGTGGGGCTGGATTGGGTACATTTTGCGCAGACCTCACAGAGATATCGCAAGACAGGCACTTGAATGGAATCCACAGGGAAGACGTGCCAGTGAAAGACCACAAGAATACCTGGACAAAGTTTACAGAATAAAATATAAGTTCCGTCACTTGTGCCGGCGGCAGGTATCAAAAGCTGCTTCACGCACGTGTTTCCCAGTGTATTACTGGTGTGTGGACTTTGGACCCAGCATACACGGCGGATCACGTTCGGCGTATTACTCTGATTTTGGCGTTATTACAGAGTGGTCTCGCATGCATATGGAATTATTTTTCAAGTGATTATTTAATTTTCATTGCAAAATGTTACTGATCACATTAGCCTTAGTTAATTATTTATTAGTTTATTATAAAAAAAGCATAATTATTTTTATTATTTCTTAAAAATAATATTGAGTTTTTCGCCACTGGAAAAAAAATTATTTAAAATATCTAATTAGAATTATTCAAGAGAACACTTTATTTTTTTACACGAAAAATCATATACTGGGTGTGTCTCAAAAGTGGCTTATCCCTATAACTTTTTTATTTTTTCAGATAAAAAAAGATTTGGTGTGTTAGTATATGACCTAAATTAGGATTGATTAACGTTTTCAATTTTTTTCGGTCACTTTCGGTTTCACGGAAAATGACTACAACTTTTGATTTTTAAACGGCAACCTCGGCATTTGTCTACTTTATTCGATAAAAAATGACACTCTGAATAGAATGACATATCATATGTCAACTTTTGGCATTCTAGCTTAAAAAAATCTTGTAAAATTTCAATATTGAATGTCATAGCTATACTCTTTTAAAAACAAAAACAAAAATCAAGGAGCCCTGGGAAAAATAGATTTGATCGTCTAATGTTTTCCATGTCTTGTCTTGGCCGGTTAAAAGATGCCCAAATTGTATTTTTAACCATATCCATATCTTAATTTTTTTCAAATGGAAAGAGGGTGGCTCATTAGTATATTTGGAAAAAGTATTTTTTACGAATAATTTCATGCCACACACTTGGTATTTCGAGTCAAATTGTCGTTATAAACCGCGTGTTACACTTTCAAATAAATCATATGTGAAACTGTTAAAAGCTGACATATGATATGTCTTTCTACTCAGAGTATCATTTTCTATCGAATAACGTAAAAAAATACCGAGGATACCATTTAAACATCAAAAGTTGTTGACATTTAATAGTTTCAGCTTTGAATTTTATAGTGTACGTAATTCGTGTTGGAAAACCATATTACACACTCATGGAATACTGCACTCGTGCGTAATATTATTTTTTCCAAAACACTCGTTATGTAATATACTTTTACGTTATTTGCTGTTGATATTGTGTAGCTTTATTTTTTGTGTTTGTTTTTAAAATTTATTTTATTTTTGCTATATCTTTTTTATCTTGCCATGTCTAAATATTTATATGTAATACACCAATAAAGTGATTTTGAAATACCCCACGTTCCCCTGCACCTTGTCGTACCTTGCGATCGGTAAAAATGCGGTTTCTATTTACCCCCGGCTTCCACTCCTGTTTTCATCGAAATCCGGCGTATCGGACGAGGCGGCTTCTGGCTTTTGATACGCGATTTTCAAAGTGCCGATGCTAAGTGACCGAACTTATATTTTATTCTGTAAACTTTGACCTGGAGAAGAACAGTAACCTCTGAAGCCCAAGAGATTGGGAAAACATGGGGAATAGGATCAGATGGAAACATCTCTTAGAATCCCTATATCCCACGAAGGGATGACGGGAACATATATTAACTTCCCTCCTCTCACACAATATACAATCTAATATTGGCCTAGGACACCCAGTATAAAAAGAGTATAAAACCAAATCACGAAAATATCATCCCGTTATAAAAATTTAATAAGCAATTATTTTAGAGTCGGCAGAGCCAGTTCTAAATCCCTTTCCTGATGCGTCGCATGTCGACAGTCGCGCAAAACTATTCCGGAATTCCTTTTGACGTACACAGCGTTCGTTATTATTCGGCCCCGTTTGGAAAACGAAATTAACCGAAAGCCCGAGCGCATTTTTCGACAAATTCCGTTAAACCTGCAACGAATTTAATTCTTCAAAGGGCGCCACGTTTAATTTTTATTATTTCCCAAACGAGGTTAGCGCGTCATATGTTTAATCGCAGCGCGCCTATGCAGAGATGGGCAGAATTTATGCAAATAAATTTGGGACGAAAGTTACCGCGTTGGCGTGTCAAAGAATTAAAAACTGAGAGGAAAAATTAGGTATTTTTTGCCGTGTGTCTGTCAAAAAAAGTTCGTGAACAGACCTGACGAACGAATGGTAAATTCGTTTGCATTCCTTCGCAATCGCGGGTGTGGACGTGCATTCGCAGCGAATGTATCTCTTTAGGGTTATTCTATTTATTGTTCTTGGTTGCTCATTAATTTTTTTGCTAAAATATTCGCCCAGTCACGTAGAAAAATATTGGTATACTGAACAAGGCCCTTATTTTCACACTGAACCAAAACCATCATCGGTACGAATGAACAGTAAACAGTTGTATTACTTTTAAACTGAAATCATTTACAGCATTATTATAATTGTCAGATGAAATAAATAAAGAAAATACAGGGTGTCCCAGAAATAAGTGCAAGTATTATAACTGGTAGTAGTTCAACCCTAGAAAAAAACGCCTATGAGGTTTTTTTCGCGAAAAAAAATTGGATATTCGAAATTTTTCGAAACATTTTTTGAAATTTTTTTAGTTTTTAGTTAAAAAACATAATTTCTTGATAATTTGGCAACATAGGTATTAGATTAAATTTACAAGAACGAAAATCCAGAAAAGTTCCAGTGGTTCTCAAAATATTAGCAAAAAATATATTTTTTTTAATTTTTAAAGTAAAATAACCCCGTTATTTTGGACTTATTTGAAAAACAATAAAGAAAAAATATGTTTCTTTTATCGATATCTACACCCCTTAAAATATATATATATATATATATATATATATATATATATATATATATATATATATATATATATATATATATATATATATATATATATATATATATATATATATATATATATATATATATACAAATTAGTTTATAACGTTCTTCGCCGTTTTCTGATTTCCAGTCTCCATTGGTCTCTGTCTGTCCAGAGGTTTTCGTCTATTCCTCTTGTTCTGATGTCCTCGTCTATTCCTTCTCTCAAACTCCGTCTAGATCTCCCTCTCTTTCGTTTGCCTTGTGGTGTCCAATTGAGTATTTTTTCAGGATTCTGCTCTCTTCCATTCTTTGTACGTGCCCGTACCACATGAGTTGGTTAATTTTGATGTCTTCTGATATTCTGTGTTTAACGCCCATGATGTTCTGAATTCTTTCATTTCTAACTCTATCCAGTTTCGATTTTCCGGCCGTACACCTCCAAAAGTCCATTTCTGTAGCTTCGAGTAACTTAAGGTTTCTTTCTTTCAAAAGCCATACTTCACTACCATAACTAATGATACTTTTAACTATGTTGTTATAAATTTTATGTTTTTTTTTTATACGGCCTTATCCCTTAAATTACTGTTGAGTTGTCTAATCGCTTGTCTTCGCTGGTTGTTTCTGCACTTAATTTCTTCATCAAGGCTACCATCGTTGGTAATGTGCATGCCAAGATATTTATATTTTTGGCAGTGTTTTATCTCTTGCTGTTGCTGTTCTAGGATTATGTTCTGTTGTTCGCCGCCGATACACATATATTCCGTCTTCTTAAGTTTACCTCCAGCCCCCACTTGTTATACTCTTCAATTAGTTTGTGGGTCATATATTCCAGGTCCTCGTAGTCTTGAGCCATTATTGTTTGTTTCGCTGATGATCAAATAATACCCCTTACAATACTTGCACTTATTTCTGGGACACCCTGTATTTAGCCCACAGAATATTACAACAGAAAAATAAAATATCGGGTGCGTCTCAACAGTGGCTCACCCCTATTACATTTTTAATTTTTCAGTTAAAAAAATAAGACTTAGTATGTTAGTAGGTATATGACAAAAATTAGGATTGATTGACGTATTCAATTGTATTCGGTCACTTCCTGTTTCACCGGAAATAACTACAACTTTTGATTTTTAAATGGCACTCTTGGTATATTTCTACTTTATTCGATAGAGCATGACTCCCTGAATAGAATGACATAGCATATATCAACTTTTGACATTCTTGTGAAAAAATATATATTATCGTATTTTAAATTTCAATCTAGAGTGCCATGGTTGTGTTAAAAACATTAATTTTTAATAAAGGAGCCTTGAAAAAATGGATTTGATCGTCTAATGTTTTTCGTATCTTGTTCTGGCCGATTAAAAGATGCCCGAACCGTATTTTTCATCATAACTAAATTTTTTCAAATAGAACCAGGGTGGCTCATTAGCGTATTTGGAAAAGTATCTTTTTACTAATAATTTGGTACCACACACTTGGTATTTCGAGTCAAATTAGCGTTGTGAACCGCATGTTACAATTTCAAATGGACCATATGGGAAAATGTCAAACGTTGAAATAAGATATGTCATTCTAATCAGAGTATCATTTTCTATATGGCATAAAGTGAAAAAATACCGAGGGTGTCATTTAAAAATCAAAAGTAGTAAAGGTAGTCATTTCCGGTGAAACAGGAAGTGACCGATCGATCAATCCTAATTTATGTCATATACTAGCATACCAAATCTCGTTTTGTATCTGAAAATATAAAAAAGTTAGAGAGGCGAACCAGTTTTGAGACGCACCCGGTATATGTTTTAGTTAACATTAGTTAAATAATGAAAAGAAACATTTACTTCACCTTTAATAACATTCTTTGTCGCAATAACCAAAACTTAGAAACCCAAAATAACATCAATGCGTCTCGAACGGTAATCCAAAAGCAATTACCTAACACCTATCCCCAACTCTGTTCTTTGTCTCATTTCCCTCTCCCTAGTTTGCTAATAATATTTTAAAAATCAATAATTATTTATGTATGCAGAGTGTCATAAAACTAGATGTTTTGAATTTTTTAAAGAAATATATTTTAAATAAACGGATTATCCCAAAATGAAAATTCTAATAATAGTCCCAAAGGTATAAAGTGTATGATTTTTTACATATTTCAATATAAAGCAAGTGTGGTAAAAGCTATTTTTACTTACTTAAACTCCGGATTAAATTTTCAACTCAAAAAAGGGGATGCCAAAAAAAAACTGAAAAGCCGTATGGAAAAAATATGGCTGTCCACTGGCGATAACAACGGATGATGACGACGGTGAAACACAGAGGGCGCTAAAAAGGAAATTAAATTTTTCCACCGGCTTAGAGTTTGGTCCCCTGTTTAATTATTTACGAAGTGGGGCGCCCAAAAGGTCCGAAACGTGGTCCGTGGATTATGGCAGGATTTGAGATGTGACGAGACGCCGAGAAGTCCGAGACAGGGAGATTTACTAATTTGCAGGTTAACGTACGTTTTTTTTTTCGAACGGTAATCCAGAGGAAAAGCGGATTATTGAGGAAAATTTGATTATTTTAGCCTATTCATTGATAGAGTTGTATTTTTCTTCAAATTAGGCAAAGAAAATAAAGTCCTCCACACTAAAACTAAAAACAAAACTAAAAGTCTCTTAACCCTTAAAACCAAACTTAAAGGTAATATAAAAAGAGGCACCGAACGAAACATTTTTAATATTCAAAATAAAAAAAAAATTACTTTGCCAACTCACAAAAACTTAATCCTACCGAACATATTATAATAAAATAAACCAAACAGAAACTTTTAAATATTAAAAAAAATATTCTTAACCACTGGAAGAAGATGAAACTATAGTCTATAAAATGAATAACTTTGAATTTTGACCGTTATTTCTTACCAACACGGCAAATATAAAATCCCTCTGTCAAAAAAGTTACTGATATTCTTTAAATTCAGTGCCTGAACGAATCAGATAGGTAACTCTCGTGAAATAGAAAAGGAAAATAATAAAACAAGTGACAGTTTTTCCTCTTCTTTCAAAAATCAACCCAAAATGTCATAATTGTCAAAGGTAAAATGTCATCAGCTTTTGACATTTCTAAATATCAGACCAATGCCGTCTCTAATAGAACAGCCTCGGAGCGAGATTTATGACGTCACGCTAGTTAGATACTATGGATTAATAAATATGTTGTAGAATACATGGAAAACATAACTATTCCTCGTATTTTTGGTTTGTATTTTAAAATCAAAGTTTGTTTTTCAAATACAAACCAAAAATACGAACAATAATTATGTTTTCCATGTATTCTACAACATATTTATTAATCCGTAGTATCTAACTAGCGTGACGTCATAAATCCCGCTCAGGGGCTGTTCTATTAGAGACGGCATTGCATCAGCATGGCTGCAAGTTGCTAACTTAATAAAATAAACACTAAAAAAGCCCGCGGGAACTGTCAAATTCAAAGTTATTCATTTCACAGACTATATCATCTAAATGTTTGGTCTTCTTTTATAGATAGACTAGCGTGTACCAGCGACTTCGTTCGCGTCGAATTAATCATTTGTAATGGTGATGATAAAGCAAACCAAGAATTGCCATTAACATACAAACTGGATAAAATTTTCTCGCATTTATGTCAGCATGAGAAAAAACAATATGACGATATATTATATAACTTGATAATATTTGAGGGGTAGTTTCATCACGTTGGAATTTGACTTTCGAAAAATCCGTTTGCCAAAAATAAGCTTTTTACGTCAAGCAGTTTAAGCAGAATCGTGGTTAAGAAATTACCCAACTTTTTTGAACACCCTGTATGATTTTTGAAAAAATTTCAAAATACGTAAAAAAACAAATAAATTATGCTTGTCCAAGCGTTTTCCCCAAAGACTAACCACTTTTTAAATAACAAACTACTAACCACACTTTTTAAATAACAAATATTGTAATATTTGAGGGGCGTTTTCACCCTCTTGGAATTTGAGATTCGAGAAACCCCTCCTTATCGAACCTCTACACCCCACAGGCAATCCGTGTGCCAAAAATCAGCTTTAAACGTCAAGCAGTTTAAGCAGAATCGTGATTACTCAATGATCATATTTTATGAAACAGCCTGTATAAATTTATAAAAAATCTTAAAATATGTAAAACAACAAAATAAAATATACGTGTTTAAGAGTTTTTCCGAAAAACTCACCGGTTTTTAAATAAAAAATATTTTAATATTTGAGGGATAGTTTCACTCCCTTAGAATTCGAGTTTCGAAAAATCCCTTCTTATCGGTATCAAACCAAAAATCAGCTTTTTACGTCAAGCGCTTTAAGCAGAATCGTGATTAATCAATGACCAGATTTTTTGAAACACCCATTTTTAAAAAATCTTAAAATATGTAAAAAAAACAAAATAAAATATACGTATTTAAGCGTTTTTTCGGAAACTTGACCGTTTTTTAAATAAAAAATATTGTAATATTTGAGGGGTGGTTTCACCCTCTTGGAACTGGAATTTCGAAAAATCCCTTCTTATCGAACCTCTACACCCTAGAAGCAACCTGTATGCCAAAATTGAGCTTCTTACGTTGAGTGGTTTGAGCAGGATCGTGATTAATCAGTATGTCAGTCACTTAAGGATTTTATATATTAGTATAGATATCTACCGGTAATACAATTGATTAGTCTATCACCAAAGACTACACTATATAGATACTTGCTATTACTGTAGTGTTTGCGAACAAATTTGTTGCAATAGTTGCAAAAACTAGTAGTTTTAAGAGTTTCACATACATGGCAGGGACCAACTCGCTTCTTATTGTCTCTAACTAGTACCTTTCCCTCTGGAGCATATTTAGCGAGGAAAACTTGGAGATATCTGGGAAAAGTTTGTATACTGGCTTTTTCCATCATTACTACAGGTTATATAACATATATTTAACAGATTATTATAAAAGCAATCGAAAAAATTAATTAACTATTCAAAATTATACCAAATAAAGCGAAATAATTGAATTATATGATAATTATTTTACTTACATAACCGGGAGAATAGCGGCACGAAGTACTGCCAAACCAAACCATACTTGTAGTTACCAGGTTTGCAGCAGAATTGCTACTGAACCAAAATCGCTGGATACGCAACTACTATGTCAAATATCCTTATATAAGAATATTTAATGGCACCACGGACCTACGTCCAATGGATATTTTGTATTAATGAAATTAATAAAATTGCGGCACAAAATTCCCGATGCCCTCGATTGTTAAAGCAGAACTTAAAAGCCTGGAAGACTCCTGGATATCCGTAACTTGAAATGGGAATCCTCCATCGGTCTAAAACACTAAAATACACTTTCTTGATTTAAGTAGGAACAGTCTTCGGATTGTCACGACGTTTTCAACAAAATCCTGTCTCCTCAAAGAACACCTTAGTAGACTGAAGCTAAAAAATAACAGGGAATGCAGATTCTGTAGGGAAAATGGAGCCCAAACATCTTATCAGTGGGTAGCAGAAAAAGTACAGCGTGGTATGAATTAAGAGACCTTGAAGAAGACTAAACCTGAGAATTGACCATGATATTAGGAAATTAGCACGGATAACTTGGACCCGCATAGCCAACAATAGACAACAATGGGCCCAACTCCACAGAGAGTATCTAAATACGTGAGGGAGGCTACACCATAATTGGAAATGGTTAAATAAGCCGAAAATAATGCTAATGATCAATAAAAGCATATAATTTTTTCCGGAACAGCGACTCACCCCGTATATTTGTAGCTAAACTGAAAGTCTATTACTTTGATATTTCTGGCGATCTTTCATTACTTCATGTTGGGTTTATGTGTGCCTGTGTGTTAACGGATTATATCGCCAACACCATATTAAAACTGTGCAAGCTCGTAAACTGCATCAACTTTGTTGCTAAAAGAAATTGTGCACCGACCAAGTAAGTATATTATAAAGCGGTTTTATTGCGTAGAGTTTCTACTAAACACATTCTATTTGGAATTTAGTTTTATTTTTATATAACAAAGTGAAAACATTTTTATATTTTTACGTGTGATAAAATATTCTTGAACGTTGTAAAGAGAGATAAAAACCTTATTATATTCTTTTCAACATTTTAGGATTAATACAATAGAGGATAAAAATAATTTTCATTATCTTAACTTGAAACACTTTCTTAATTTAAATATGGATCTGGATATTTTGTTTCCCATTTCAATGGCCTTCATACCCTACAAAATATATTGGGCTGTAAAAATTTCAAGAAATCAGTTTTCTGTTAGAAATAATATGGCGGCACAAAATTCGTAGAAATTTTAATAAAATTATTGATTCTCCGACTTTCGGACATTTTAATCTGAGAACTAATTACGTATAATTAACCAAGAAATTCATAAAAATTATATGGATGGATGATAATGTTACATAAACACGTTTAAATAATTATGACGTCATTTTTTTAAGAAAACGACCGAAATTCGGATGCATGAAAACCGAACTCAAACGTTTTGATATTTTGACGTAACCAATTTACCTCTTTTTGTTTCCTAGCCTACTACTATAATTTTTAGACCATATAATCCTAAGCGGCAGCCTAACATGATTTTATGTAACTAACTGTTCTCTTAATATCTCCGATTAGAGAGCAGATTTAGAATTTAGAATTTAGTATGAGTAGGAGGGGGGTTAATCACTGCGACCTTACAGATCCATTGTGTCCCCTTTTCTTGAGTCATAACTCATCATACAGTCCCAGGGCTTTGACAAAAGCCAGTATCTGGGACGGTTTTATAGAGGGTAGTTCTCCATCTCCAATATCAGTCGTACCAAAATTCATGGCACGAATGGTTGTCGTCTCGGCGCACTCAGTGATGAGGTGTACTGGTGTTTCCCCATCATCCCCACAGAATCTGCATTCGCCGTTTCTTCTTAGTTTTAATCTACTGAGGTGTTCATTGAGGAGACAGTGTCCTGTTAAAAACCCCGTGACAATCCGAAGATTGTTCTTACTTAAACCCAGGAAGATCTGTGATTTTTCTTGATCATAAGCCCTCAGAAACTTCTTCGAGTGTCTTAGACCGTTGCAAGATTTCCATTCCAGGTTGCGGATGGAATCTTCCAAGTTCTTGAGTTCCGCCTTGAGTTGGTTACCGCTTGGAAAGCAGAACGGTTCTGGTCCAGTTAGTGGAGTGTTCGCTCCTTTCCTAGCTAGATTATTTGCTTTTTCATTGCCTTCTATCCCTTGGTGAGCAGGCACCCAGAGTAGGAAGACTTTGTTTTCTTGGCCTAATTTATTCAGCTTCTCTATGCATTCTTTGACTAATTTCGAATTGATTTACATACTGAGTTGATCGCTTTTAACGCTGCTTGACTATCAGACAAGATGGCTATTTCTTATTTCCGATAGTTCCTATCTAAGATAAGTTGTACGCATCTTTCGATAGCGTAGATTTCTGCCTGTAGAATACTAGGGTAAATGCCCATTGGTTCGGAGTATTTAGCTCTCGGCCCAAACACTCCGATCCCTGTTACCGTATTGGTTTTGGAAGCATCAGTATACCAAGTTATTGTATGGTCTTTTAACTGCTGGGGAAGCGTTTCGCTCTTCCAATCCTTTTTATTGCTCAATACTACATTGAGATGTTTCTCAAAGTTGTACGTTCTTGGCATATCGTCCACTGGGAGTTGCAGGAGTGGTATTTCCTTTATGAGGGTGTTCCAAGCCCCTGATCTGACAATTCTCCCAGTACTAATTCCGTAAGTGACCATTCTAATCATTGTCGCATTGGCATATCTACCAATGACAATGTGCAGTGGTGTTAGATCTAGAATGACCTCCATTGCTGCTGTTGGACAGGTTCTCATGGCTCCTATGATGCAAACGCATGCTAGTCTCTGGACTTTGCATAGGTTTAGCCTTGCCGTCCGTTGCTCTAGTTTTGTGTACCAGGCAGCTGTTCCATAAGTAATCATGGGTCTTACTATCATGGTATACATCCAGCGCAAAATGTTAGGGGAGCAGCCCCATCTATTTCCGGCCAGTCTTCTGCATATCATGAGAGCCTTTATGGCTTTGCTAGTAGTGTTCTTAATATGCCTGTTCCACAGGAGTTTACTCTCCAGGGTTATTCCCAGGTATTTAACTTCCTGTGTTGGCAGTATTTCCTTTCCATCTAGTTGGATTCTTTTCAAGTTTTTCAGACTTCGCTTTCTGGTGAATGGCACTATCGCGGTTTTGTCTGAGTTGATACTCAGCCCGACAGTTCTACACCATCTCAGAGTCCTCTTTGGATAATATCACACAAGGTGCCTTCGTGTATTCCCGCTAGAGTTAATTCGTCTAGTAGTTCATCCACCACCAAGCTCCACAGCAAAGGGGAGGTTACTGCACCTTGTGGAGTTCCTTGCGTTGTTTTAACAGCTACAATTTTGGTGCCCATCTGAGCCTCTGCTGTTCGTGTTGACAGCATTTCCCAAAACCAGCGAATGATAGTTCTGTTCACCCCTCTTGTCTCTAGAGATCGCCTGACCACCTTATGTGGTATATTGTCAAACGCCCCCGCAATATCCAAGAAGGTACAAATTGCTGTTGCTTTGCTATCCAGACTTGTCTGTATTAGCTCCGTTAATTGGTACAGAGCAGTTTCTGTAGATCTGCCCGTTCCATATGCATGCTGACTATCATGCAGTGGTTTAACCTTTAGATGATTTTCTCCAATATGGTTGTCAACTACTTTTTCCAGCGTTTTTAGTATAAACGATGTGAGACTAATAGGCCTAAATGACTTGGGATTTGTCCCGTCAGTTTTGCCTATTTTTAGAGAGCAGATAGAAAGTTGCGGTTTGCGCTGATATTTTGGAAATTTTGTGCTCTATTTAACTGTGTAAAGAGAAATATAGCCTTATATTTAAAATTTTTCTACAAAAGCGCAATATCTGTTATGGTGTCAAACAGCGCCCTCTAGCTACCTCGAAAAAATTTATGGAAACAAAATTTATACTGGAGATGATTAAGGAAGAAAAGCTCTTTTAAACGAGCCCTAGTTTGTTTAAATCGGCTAACCCAAACCAGAGTTTTCCTTATTTTAATAAAATTAAGTTTAACCTTCCCCCACCACTTTATTTTATGAGATAGAGCAGAATACTCTATATCAAAAAAATTACAAATTTCTCGACGATTATAATAGTAATATTTAAAATACCTGTTCACCTGCATATTTTTGAGAAAAACTCTGTTTTCTGATTGGCTCTCAGAGAAACGCCCCCTAGCGGACATTTTTCGAACTTGGCAATAATTTCCAGCAATTTCTCTTGGTCGATTTACTTATTAGATTTTTTTTTCCAAAGTTATACGATAAGTGGTTTCTGAGATACAGCCGGCGTCCATTCTTAGTTGGCCACCCGGTACATACTATTTCCGTTTGAATGAAATTAAACGCCTGCATCCAGGGATAGACGAGACGTAATATAGGGTAATATTTGCGTTGGACGGCGTGTGGATGCCCGAACCTATGCCCGAACCGCAGAAAAAAAAACAGAAAAATAAACGTTCTCCCAGCTGTAAAGCTGGAATTGGATTCTTTCTGGAGTCTGCTTCTCTTATTCGAAATCGATCAGTACAGGACTGATGAGATAGACTATGGTATTGCCGTATTGATAAATGCGGAAGTTATTACATTCCTGCTTTCGGTGACAAAATAATTATCAGAAAAATGTTTAAAAATAGTTGTTTACGTTTATTAAAATTGTAAAGAAATTTAATATACTTTACCTAGGACCACTACATAAAGCAGGCAAAAATACCCGATCTAACCGTGCAGTAAATCCGTTACAAATTTCTACTTTAAATTGTATACGCAGACAACTGCAATAAGTCAGTTTTTGCTGTTAAAAATTTATCATAAAAATATATAAACATCCGACTTAAATAGACAAATCATTTTAATGACTTAATTCTTTTAAATCATTAAAACTCAGCTCCCATAAAATGACTTAAGTCATTAAAATGATTTAAGTAAAAAAAAAAGAGTTTTCTGTGAACTTTCAGCTCTGCTTATGGATAACCTTTTATTTTTCCAAATTTTTATATGAACAAAAAATAAAAAAGTCTATGTTTAGAATGTATCATTTATGTTTAAATACTGTCCAATCTTGTGCGTGTTTTAGTGCGTCCCAAACGAGCTTAGCTCAAATAAACCACAAAACACATATGGTAACCGCATGCACACGACTACTTTGTTTTATCTCGCCCCAGTTTTGTTTCGTTTCTTTTCGACTTTTATTCAGCATTATTTACGTAAGCCCGCTTCTCCCCGAAGACGCATCTTTATTGTCTCTAGTTCTGCGTTTGTCGTAAATATATACGTGCATAGAACGAACGGCGCTGCAGCTTCTCTATTTTTAGTTGTTTAATTATTTCCCGTCTTTGTTTTAAAAGCGGTAAATTGTCTCTGCTAGCGCTGCTGGTTCTGCTGGTTCGTTTATACTCTTATTAAACAGGGGGAACAATTTGGAAATTGTCTTAAAAAGTCAAAATATAGTGCGTTTATACACGTATCCCGATGCAAATTGTATCGCAATCTAAATGTTTACGCAGTAATTCTAGGATGGTGAATAATTGGACTTTTTTAATTATCTGAATGAAATGAACTATCATCTACAATTTCTAAGAAATGAATTGTCATTTTCGTTAGGGGATCCATCATGGTGAAATTGCATTTGTTGCAATTTTATCAGCATGAATGCCGTTGGTGTAGTTGAGGCAGTGGTGCCCGCTTATTTTACAAATTTCTCGATTATTACAATAGTAATATTTAAAATACCTGTTCACCTGCATATTTTTGAGAAAAACCCTGTTTTCTGATTGGCTATTAGAGAAACGCCCCCTAGCGGGCATTTCTCGAACTTGAAAATAATTTCCAGCGATTTCTCTTGGTCGGTTTACTTTTTAGAATGTTTTTCCCAAAGGTATATGAGTAGTTTCTGAGACACAGCCGGCGTCCATTCTTAGTTGGCCACCCGGTACTTCTTTTGCACTTCTTTTCGGATAGATTGTGTTGAAATATAAATAGTGTTCTGTCAAAAAGTTTAAAAAACTTGAGAGTGAGTCTGTGTTCCGAAAAAGCTCCAGTATCGTTTTTCTATTACAAGATTTGACTACAGTTTTCTTTTGTAAAATACGCGGACAATTAATAATTGTTAAATAGTAGCACATATTCTAAAAAGTCTAAAGAAGAAATAATTCGATCAATGTGTGCTAGCAGTCATGACCTATGCATGCGAAATCTGGACACTAAAAACGGACATCATAAGAAAACTACAGGTCGCACAATGATCAATGGAAAGAAATATGCTGAGAATAACCAGGAAAGACCGTAAAAAATAGATTGGATACGACAAAAGATCCAGATAATAAATGTCACCTCAATGGGCAGGACACTTGGCAAGAAGGATGGACAACAGATGGACTACAAAAATTACAGCATGGTACCCACGGGTAATTAACCTTTCGAAGGTCGCGCTTTATTTGTTACATCTTTGGTTACATAAAAGATCGCGCGCGGACTGTGAGTCCCCATGCTAATTCAAGAGGTCTTAAGCGTTACTAGTGCTGTAAAGACTTAAAATAATATGATAATCAAAATAACAATTATTTATTGACTTGCTTCATTGCAAATAGCAAACAAAAACATAAAATATATAACATAAAACACACAAAAAAACAAATTAATAAGTATTATTTAAAAAAACAATAATTAATAATAATGAAAAAATCAATGCGTATAACAGTGGTTACAGGATATTTGTGTGTGTTCAAACAACCGCCTATCACAATTCTATAGTGCCGATCCTCTGGTAATTCTGTATTCAGTGCTTCAGAATCTGAAATTTAATTTTCAATATCAGAATTTATTTTGGGCCCTTGCCTTTCTGTAATATCCACTTCTCGTTCTTCCTTTTCATCGTCATGTTCAGTAGTTAATTCGTCATCTTCGTTCAAACAGTCTTGCATGAGCTGTTGCAATCTTTCTTGCAGAGTACATCTAAAAAATAATAATTATTTAATAAAAAAGTTGATTATTCACTTTTCGTATCATAATTTGCTCATTTTCAATTAAAACAAATCAGTAAAATAACTTACCTTGTTCGACATTATAAAATTATTGATTAATGATTCTACTATAAAATATTTCTCCTGTCTTTGTTCTGGTATATTTCTTAATTATTCAAAAGATCATTCAAAAGATTCAAACATCTGCCTAATAAAGATATAAACGCCAAGTAAATGAACATAGCGAATCTCACTAACCTAACTGAAGAATAGATGTCTGGATGCTCCAGCGTAAAACTGACGCTGTGTCAGTCGCCGTTTAATTCGATCTATTCCAGGGAAAATGGCGGCAGGGGGTGAGCCGGAAATACGGTTTCGTTAATGAGAAGCGTTGGACCGGCGCCAATAAGCCGGAAAATGGATTCGCCATCGCGCGGAGATTGAACGGACCTGTCGAAGAAGATATGGATGAATGGCTAAGTCGACCGGGAAAGACGGACTCGCTTAGCGTATAAAGACGTTAATGGATATGATAAGATTATATTCGTTCGATTCCAGACAGTTCTTTGTTCGTCTAGAATTATTTTTTGTTATTTCTCATTCTCCGTTACCTATACAGGGTGTCCCAATATTCCGTGGACATAGAACTTCTACTTGATTCAAAGTACGTATTTTTGGAATCAAAATAAGTTCATTAGACACAATTTACTTCTATAGAGGGCATCAAACTTTAAAATATAAACACATTTTTTCAGATATTTTAAGAACCGCTATTCCGATTTGAATGAGATTTTGGGTATCTATGTTTTTGTATTTTGTTTTTATAATTTATATCTATCTTTTCTATTGTTTTCTAGTGCTTTAACATTTGACTTTCACAAAAATCAAGAAAAAGTACGGGAAGACTGAAAACTACCCCCATCCATACATAAATTTTAGTATAAATATTTTCCAACTCAACAGACGATCGATTTTTTTTTGTAAAATGGTCCCTCTAGTATTTACTACCTTTTTTGTCTCTTTTAAAAAAACGCCACATCGCATAGTTTTTGAGAAAAAAAAATTGGAAAATTAATTTCTCAAAAGCAGACGTACAAAATATACAGAGAGTTTCAATATTCCGTGGATATAGAACAAGTACGTGTTTGGACATCCTGTATTTTATGATTTTTTTTCTGTTTTTTAACACACTTTTATTAGCCTAGGCTGTATGTAGTTTAGATTAAATTCTTCGAGTTGGATGTATCGGCTTCTTCCACTGCGCCCTTTCTAGATTTATTGTGGTCATCATCTGATTCTTAGCCTATCTTTTTCAGAAAATCTAGCAACTTGGAAACTCTATATACCTCTTTGTCAATAGCCTATCCTTGCCAAGAACAAAGAAATGCACATTTGCCAGGCTGTCAAACCCACATAAAATGTGTTCTGTCATTTCTTCTTCAGACTGACAAAACCTGCAGATGGCTTCGTTCGTCAATCCCTTTAGCTTTATATGTCTATACAGCTTACAATCAACTTTCAACTTTACGCTTTTTCTAATGGTATTTTTTATTAACCAGCGATTAAGCTGCTTGGTTTTCACATAATCTGCAATGCTTTATTTCATTGTTTCACTTATTTGTGGGAGATGTTCTGTCTCTCCAATAGACGACTCACCGCTCTCACAAGATAGACTTTTTGTTTTTTCGACGTTTCCGGTTTTTTTTTCACGTCGAGCCCTATGTGAGCTAAAGGGCTGAAAATGAAAATGTTTTTCGTTTCATGATAATTTGACGACGTTTTGTGCACTATGAAACCCTATCGTCAATGACGAAAAAAAATGTTTTACTTTTTTTAATTTGTAGGTTTCTCTTTCAGTGGCAGAATACTAAGACCTTTTTCGAGAAACGAGTTTCCAATAGAAGCACACAAAGTAGTGGAGTATTTGATTTGAAAATAGGAGCCCTACTAGCATCGAATGATCTTCTGAAAGGCCTAGTTGTACACTCGTCGTGTTAACTGTCGTTGACGTTAATAGCTTCGCAAACCGAGGCCTAAAATTTTGGAAATAAAATCGATTAAGACCTGTCAAACGGTATCGGTAGACGTCCAAATAAATTGAAACGTAGATGGATTGAATGTGTGTGTGTGTGTGTGTGTGTGTGTGGATTGAAATTGGGTATTTTATTTATTGCGGCGTTAAAAAGCTTTCTATTTATAGTGTTAGTAATTTGTATTCGAATAGGAATAATTCATATACAAAATTTTGTTGCAAAAATGTTTTATGTTATTGATAAAAAAAATAGAGTTGGCACTAAAATCAGTGTTGTCAAACCTCTTCAAATTAACTAATAATTATAGTTTTATGAAGATGGTAGGGCAATGATTAATCTAAATAAATATACAACAAAGTCGGGTTATATACAGGGTGTGTCAAATTGGATGCTTTTAAAGGGAAACACCCTTTTCTATAGGAGATAGACGAAAACTAATATCGGTGTCTGAAGCTCGATTTTTATCAAAAACATGATGGTGAAAACGGCACATCGATATCTGTGACCGTTTCGGAGTTACGGGTTGTTTTTCAAAAATGTGAATTTCTAACAAATCGTTGTAACTTTATTGCTATAGAAAATGTTGTATTTCTGTGAAAACATTTTCAAAGCACACTTTTACGTAGAATTTAATCGTTTAAGTATATTTTTTTTATTCGTTCTCCTATAGAATCTATAGGTGATAGACCCTTGCGTCTCTCTTTAAAAGCGTCGAAATTGAGCCACCCTGTTCACCGTTTATTACTAAGGAAGAGCTGGACCGATTTTAATAATCTCTTATTTGTTGAATTTGTCTCCGCGGCGAACAGTAGAATAACTGATGCATCAAGTTGTAAAAACCGCCTTATCCATTCTTTTAAAAAATAGGCCTATTGGAATATATTAATAGTTAAACTCTGAAATCTACATAAACATAGTCCCAAACTGCAATAAAAGTCGCCTATACCTATGTAAAATTTCCTACAAATTACGTTACTGCAACAAAATCCGTCTTAACCACTTATATTTGCTTTTTATTGTCATTATTATTGCAAATGCCGCATTTTTTGTAGGCTTGTCCATTTCAAATCTTTACCTAATTTTAATAAAATAGCATATCTAATAAATCATGTTAGGATGCCAATATCTTGCTGTAGCAAAACTCACAATATGCATCATACAACAAAACCCGCTTTATCCGAGTTATTCTTGTGTTTTTTCTCTTTAAAAATTATATATTAATTTTTATTTCTAGAAAAAAAAACGAGATACGACAGAACAATGATTCCACTCAATGGACACGTTTTTTTTTGTAAAATAACGCTTCAAACATTTCCTAACACAGTTTTTGCATATTATCTCGAAACAACGTTTTTGGGATAAGACAGGTTTTGCCACTTGACACCTCATATACAGCGTATCCCAGAAATAAGTGCAAGTATTTTAAGGGGTCTCGATGAAAGAAACATTTTCTCTTTATTGTTTTTTAAATAAGTAAAAAATAACGGAGTTATTTTACTTTGAAAATTTCGAAAAAAAAAATGATTTTTTGCTAAAATTTTGAGAACCACTAGATCTTTTCTGTTTTTTTTTTCTTGTAAATTTAATCTACTACCTATGTTGCCGTATTACCAAGAAATTATTATTTTTAAATAAAAACTAAAAAAATCCAAAAAATTTTTCCAAAAATTACAAATTTTCCAAAAAAAATTTTTCGCGAAAAGAACCTCATAGGCTTGTTTCTGGGGTTGAATTATAGTACCAGTTAAAATACTTGCACTTATTTCTGGGACACCCTGTATAAAAATATCGGAAAATTCCTGGAAAAATATACAGCAAATTATTTTTCAATTTTGTATATTTATGTAATTGATTAAATACCCCTCACACATGGCGTTTTTAAAAAATGATAAAGATTACATTCTAGAAACTACAAAATATCGCTTATTTGAAATGGTAACCTTCATTTTTATTCTTTAAACTCGTACTCTATAATGTAACTATTATTAGGACTTTACATATTCATATTTCTCCATAAAATATATGAATATTTAACGGAATTACTTTACTGTCCGGGTCACATTTAATGTGCTAATTAAATAATTAATATGTTAGTAAAATGTATTCTACTATGCAGATTATTTATATATGAAATATTAGCAGCAAATTTAATTTTAGAAAGAAATAATAATTATAATGTCCTTTTGAAACATTGCACAATAAAAATGTAACTAATACAGGGTGGTCCGAACTGTATTCTGTAGATAAAAATAAGTAAAAAAGCTTATATAAATGCCTAAAATTGTATTACAAGTTGTACAATAACATAAATTAAATAAAAGTATTTTATCATTAATTCGCATTTATATTACTTTTGAAGAAAAGTGTATCAAGAACATGCGAATTATGTCGGTATATACAAAACTTCGGCAGCATATTCTGCACATAAAAATAAGTAAAAAAGTTCGAAAAAAGTATGTCCCAAAATGCTTAGTTTCGAAGATACAGAGTGTAGAAGTTTCATTTTTATTTCGATTTTTCCAAATAATTTCTGAAGTAACGTCAATATATCAAAATCACAATATCACAAAATCTTGATTTTTCTCGGTCGTGAGTTCTGAGAAATTTCTTAGAGTATCTTAGACGTATAAGTTGGTTTCCACTTGGAAAGCAGAACGGTTCTGGTCCACCTAGTGGAGTGTTTGCTCTTTTTCTAGCTAGATCCTTTGCATTTTCATTGCCTTCTAGCCCTTGGTGAGCTGGCGCCCAGGATAGGAGGACTTTATTTTGTTTGCGTAATTTGTTCAGCTTCTCCAGGTATTCTTTAACCAACTTCGAATTGATGGTTACTGAGTCGATCGCTTTTAGTGATGCTTGAGTGTTGCATAAGATGGCTATTTCCTGTTTCCGATAGTTTCTATCTAAGATAAATTGATTTCTGCCTGAAAGATACTGATATAGGTGACCATTGGTTTGGAGTTTTTTTTTTGTTTTGGAAGCATCATTATACCACGTTATGGTATGGTCTTTTACCTGCTGAGCAAACGTTTCTCCCTTGCAATCCTTTTTATTGTTCAATACTACAGTGAGGTGTTTCTCAAAGTTGTACATTCTTGGTATGTCATCCACTGGGAATTGGAGGAGTGGGAATTTCCTATTGAGGTGTTCCAACCCCCTCAGCGGAGTATATTTACATAATTATAATTTATTAAATAAATTTAATCAAATATTAATTTAGAATCAACGGACCGTTTACCCGCATCTAATTTAATATTAGTTTTTAAAATAGCTAGTTTACACAACACATAGTTTTCCGATAAACATTATAATAAATACACATTATTAGCTATTGGTTCAGTGATAAATATAAAATTAATTACATCAAAGTACCGGTAATCTATGGCATTAGGCATCGTAAATTTGGACTTCCGATAAATAGTTAAATTTCAATTTAATTGGATTCGAGCAGATAATAATTATTCAGCAGAGATTTAAAAAATCAGTGTGGTTATTACTGATTTCAGTCCGAGTCATTCATGTTTGAATTTGTGTAATAATTATTATTTTGTACCTCAAAAGACAGTTTTAGATAGTGTAACGTTTTTAGTTCGTTACATGTCTTTTTTATATATAATATATGATGTCTAGCCTATCATCACCGGATTCCCTATCGTTCAGGCCGGATAGTTTATTTGACGCGTAATTTTTACGTTCCCTAGTCGCCAACCCTGTTATCGTTCGACACAACCCTGTTATTGCTCTGAGGAGGCGCGGTCAACATCGCTTCTGTCAACTGTCTCCGTGCTTAACCTCACTTTGTTTTGACGCTCGGTTGTATCCCAGCTTTTGGAAATGGTGATTATTTAAGTCTTGCTGTATAATTTGAATCAGCTGCTATTTCGAGGCTACAGGGTAGAGTTACGGATGTCCCAACTTGTATTTGTATTTTACTGGCACGTTGGCGTCCCTTTTCTTTTGTCCTCCAGAATGTCACATGGAAGAAAGGACATGTTGTTTATTATTTATTGAGCCCTCGGAAGTATTTCGAGGGTCCAAGATACGGACTGTGTCCAAGGTACGGACTGCGTCCAAGGTACGGACTGTGTCCAAGGTACGGACTATTTCCAAGTGCCACAGCGTGGATGTAGCTTGAGTCCCATGCTGCTTCGTTCCCAGCTGTAAGCTAGTTAGTTACGGCTGTACCAATTTATGGTGTCTCGTTCAGGCCCCTTTGGTTGTGCTGGATGGCTGAGTACAGAGATGCGAGACCACCTCACGCTGCTACTGTTTGAAGCAAGATTACATAAAGAACAGCTAAGTGTAGATTTACGTTCTAGTTTTTATGTTTTAGATTTTCTATATTTTCAGTCTTAAATAATAACGTACATCTTAAGTAATATCGTACAGACTATGTTCAGTGGTTAGATTGTTAAGAACATTCATGTCGATAAAATATAATTTAGACCTTAGGTTTCATTGCATTACGTCTTGTAATGGTATTACTTTTATAGGTATTATTGCACTATTTTTATAGATGGATAATCAAACATAGATTCTAGAATCTAGAGGTTGTAACATCTTCGATTTAGCATCATATGGAATATATCAAATTAATTAAAGTAATGCTACATTTCCTATTTTCTCTTAAACTTTACATGTCCTGTATTTTATCGTAGTTGTTTTCATTGATATTTAGTACGACTCATACCACCACTTTCTTTGACATATAACCACTATATATTTACTAGAACTCTACAATGTCATGTATCAGCAATGAACGTCATGAATAAATATAGTCATTAGTTTTAAGTATTATACAACTGTGTTTTCTTTCTCTGTACATGCCTGGCGCCCAATATCTATATATCTTTTGTTGATTATTACTGATTAATTTTCTCTCTAGTGAAATACCTTATCCACGACTGCTCTCCGATGAAAAGCTTAGTTAGTGTAGGTAGGGGGGGTACCTTAGGTAGTGGTTTAGAAAAAACGCTACAATAGTTAAAAATCTATTTTTTTCACAGAATAACTTCAACAATTTCTAACCTTGTTTTGATCACCGAGATGAAAATAAACAGTCATTATGTAAGTATTCCTATTCCACGTTGAATGCTATAGTTATTTTAAAAAATAGCAATTTTTACAATAAAGAATATGTCGATTTCACACAAATAACAAGGTAGAAACTAAAGAAATACTTTCCGATGTCGCTGATGTTGGCTATAAATAATATAATAAATAACGCTTTATTGTACAAAAAGCCAAAATAGCTTCGTCGACAAAGCATTTACAAAACAAACAAAAGCTCAAAAAATATACAAATAATAAAAAATATCATACAATACAAATCATTCAATAAAAAAAACTACGTCATTAAAATTACAAATTGGACTTTGCAGGACAAATGGACATTACAGAACACAAAAAAAGGCGTATCAATAAAATTTTACAATAGGAAAATTGTAAATGGATATAATCAGTTAACAGTTATAAAATATTAAATACTAGACATTTAATAACTATAACAGTTTCAACTGTTATCTAAAAATAACAGTTTTGCCCATCACTAGATTCAACATCAACAAAAAAGTCGTTTACCGCATATAAGGCTTTCTCCAGTAAGTATGATTTCAAAGCTTTGAGAAATGCGGGAAAGAATGAAAGCGACTTGATATTCAAAGGCAGATGATTGTACATTTTTTTGGCATTGTACAGCTCTGAGCTCGGGATTGGTAGATAAAGATCGTGCTTCGCATCCCTAAGTGGATAGTTGTGAAATTAAGCAAACCTCGAATTTGTAGCACCCTGTATAAATAGGCTTCACGTTTTTAATGACCGAGAAGAAGATTGAAATCTCCCTCTATAGATGCACCGAGCCCATTACCATATTTCCATCTAGATATTCGAAATCGTAAAAAACTGCATCCCGCCCGTGGTCCAATATCGACTGGGTTTTTCCGATCTCGTAAAGATTTTATAAGGTCGATGCGATTTTACGAGGAAAACTCGCTTTTGTCAGCAGCGCGAGCCTCGCGCGCTTGTTCTCCTTTTTTCCAGCTTTTACAGTCGACTCGGACCAGATTAATCAGTTTACCGGATTCTTTTCATGGCCGTCGCTCGTAAACTTTTACGGTTTTTAGAATGACGACCGTCGCAGTCGGGTTTGAACCGAAACACCGCGAGATTATCGGGTCTAGCTCTTTGTTTTAGCGCTAATTAAAAATGGTTAAGCGTTACATGCGATCGAGTTTAGTATGGGCAAACATATATCAAAATTCCATACATTGTTATGTTATACACATTGCAAGGAGATTGAGACGTCCAGAAAAAAATAAGGAAATTTTTGTTGTAAAGAACGAAAATAAAATCTTAAATACATCGGAAGAAATAGCTACTGAGTGCAAGCGATATAAAGAAAGACTATTTTGTGATACGGGAATATGAATCTGATATTTTAAAATTGGCTGAAAAAGTTTAAAAAATGTTTACACCTCTATGGCGGATTCATCTCTTCAAAAAAGTCCTATGGTATTACACCATTGTAAGAAAATCTACAAAATAAAATAGTTATTTTTTGTAAACACTGCTGGCAATTATCCAACGGAGACTAATTGTGAGCAGTGGTTTACTAATAAACATGTTTGTTTAACGGACAAAAAAAAATGCTTAACGTTTTGAAAAGTATATCTCTTTCGAGCATCAGAAGCAAAAAAACAAAGAAAAAACTATTTAAAATATCTAAAACAGATACGTCTACAAAAACCGTTGACGTTCTGTTAAAACAACATTATGTCAAGTTAAACTTCAAAATTAACAATTACTACCTGATAACAATAATTGTTGCAGTATGACTGATTCAGTTACTTATTGAAGGAAAACGGAGCTTTTATTTTGCTAGCATTTAGTTTCATTTTGCGTTCAACAAGTTTCATTTTGCTAGCTATATACACTTCGCCAATAAATTAACGCACCACAAAAAAATAACCAAAAGTTTAAGTTAAGTTTTTGTCAAAACCACTTATCCGATTTGGACGATTTTTTTTGAATGATAAGTTATTCTTTCCACAATGTTGCTATACTAACTGTATTTTGATAGGAACCCTTTTTATACTAATACCGGATGTAGCAATTATAACGTGTTTTTTAATAAAATTTGTGACACCCTGTTAACACTGAAATCACATTTTACCCTTATCTTTCTTTTACATTTTGTTTTTTTTTATTTACTTCATTATCTTCCTTATTACACGAGAAACAACATTTTATAGGATGACATGATTTAATATTGGTTTTAATTAACATTTTTCCATTTTACTCACTAAAGTAAGTAGCAGGCTATGGAAAAACACGGATTACCAGTAAATGTCAAATAGAGATGCTAGTTTCTGTGCAAACTTGTAGACCATTAGTATCTCTGAGCTGAGGTTGAAGGGTCCGAGCTGTTACGAAACGTTGTCTTAATGTTGAGAGTTTTAAAAAACGTTCCTGAATCGGATTGGTTCTTCGATTCCTGCCTTGTCCCGGCCTGCGACAATTACTTCCAGTATCTCTATACCATTGTATAACTCGTGAAATGGTTGACTGAGTTACATTAAATCGTTTACCAATTCTTCGGTAGCTCCAACCTTCCTCAGACAATATTAATGCCTGAGCACATTCTTCGCCAGTAAGATTTCTTCTTTCACGTGCACGTTGCATATTTTTGATATAATAAAAGGACGAAAACGACTGACACTGACAACAAGCATCTCTATTTGACATTTACTGGTAATCCGTGTTTTTCCATAGCCTGCTACTTACTTTAGTGAGTAAAATGGAAATATGTTAATTAAAACCAATATTAAATCATGTCATCCTATAAAATGTTGTTTCTCGTGTAATAAGGAAGATAATGGAGTAAATAAAAAAACAAAATGTAAAAAAGAGATAAGGCTAAAATGTGATTTGAATTTTAACTTGATACTGAAACTGATCAACTCTACAGGGTGTCACAAATTTTATTAAAAAACACGTTATAATTGCTATACCCGGTATTAGTATAAAAAGGGTTGCTATCAAAATACAGTTATATACATACAGGATTTTTTTTGGAAAGATGAATCCGCCACATAGGTATAGACATTTTTTAAAATACAGTTAGTATAGCAATATTGTGGAAAGAATAACCTATCATTCAAAAAAAATCGTCCAAATCGGATAAGTGGTTTTGACAAAAACTTAACTTAAACTTTTGGTTATTTTTTTGTGGTGCGTTAATTTATTGGGGAAATGTATATTCGTTTCATTTAGACTTTTTTCGTTGATCTCGTAGACATAAAATGTATAAAATTAGTTTTTTGTAATTAATTATGTTATAGGTATTAAGTGTATGAATTTAAAATGGTGGGTCAAGCGGGTCAAGTAAGGATATTACTCAGAAATAAATGGGGAGCTAGTGACACTATATTGAAAAAATTAGTTTTGGAAGCCAATTCTGTCCATATTACCTAAAACCTTGAGAAAATAAACGAAAAAAATACAGTCTCGCAAAATACAGTTCGTATTCATTCAAAATTAGAACTAGCAGTCATCTTCAATGGAAGTATGAATATATTGTTCAGTTTTAATTGAAAAACTAAAAACGTGTATTCTCGTTCATTATTCATTATTCATCTTACTAAATTAGTCAATCTTCTTCAGTGAAGATTGTAGATTGTATGGAAAGGGAGGAGTTAATCACAGTGACTTTATAGATCTACTATGTCCCCGATTATTAAGTTATTACTCATCGTACAGTCTCAAGGCTTTGACAAAGCCACTATTTGAGACTGTTTTACAGAGGTCAGTTCTCTATCTCCGATATCAGTTGTACCAAAGTTTATGACATGAATGGTTGTCGTCTCGGCGCACTCAGTGATGAGTTGTTCTGGTGTTTCCCCATTTTCCCCACAGAATCTGCATTCGCCGTTTTTTCTTAGCTTCAATCTACTGAAGAGTTCATTGAGGAGACAGTATCCTGTTAAAAAAACCGCTGCTTGAAAAAATGCTTCAGTGAAACTGACGTCTTTATTTACCAAGACGACAATGAATCTGAATAATAATTTTCTTTTTAACCTGTTAACTTTTTGACGGACATTGTGGATAGTAAAGTAATTTGAAAATTGTTTTTATAAAACTCTAATTCATGTACGAGTACTTCTTCTAGTATTATTAATAAGGAAGAAAAAGATAAAAATAGAAGTTCACATTTAGTTCTGAATAATTTGGAGAATATTCCCGAATATTTTATGATGTGGCACAATTAGAGCAAAAACTAAACCAAACCAGTAACAATGGCTTTTGGAAGCTATTGCAAATTTATTTTTTAGCCCGGCGTCCAAATTAAAAATTCAATTTTGTCCCGTGCGGCCGGACCTATCGCAGCCGACCACATTCAACAGCTAAACGCAGAGTATAAATTGACTATTAATTTCTAATTTGCCAGTTTCAGTTGCACATTTGCGCCGTTTTATCGCCTGCACAAAAAATAATGGCTTATAAAAGTTTCGTCCCGAAATTAACGAGCTAAATCATAGTGGGGAAACTATCTATTTGGCCGTAATAATCGCGTAATTAGGTTGTTTTAATAGGCGGTTACAGAACGCATTAGTGTCAGCTTCTATTGTGAGGCATGGTTGCAGATAAATATACTGCTACAGGTAATAAACTGGAATTTTGGGTTTGACTTTACTTCGTTATTTGTTTCGAATGTTCTATTGAAATTAATAAGTATGTATACACACAACCAAACTTATATGGAATCACTCTTTATTTCTGACTAAATTTCTTGCAAGAAAAAAAATTACAACTTAAAGAAAACTGGAAAACTGAGAATTGGAAAAATATTCTTTTGTCCGATGAGACCAGAATTGGCATAAGATCACATTACCATCGAATTCAGGTTCTCACAGCTCCAAGAAGACGAGCGAGACTCCAGGCTGTCAAATCTGTAACAAGATATAAAGGAGGAACTATAATGTTCTGGTAAAGTATTATACTAGAAGCAAAAACTTCATTGTTACCATTTCAACAAACATTTACGGGTCGGAGGTATGTTGATTTAGTGCTAGAACCAATCGTTAGTCTTTGGAGAGCTGCAATTGGGGACAATTTTAACTTCATGCACGACAGTGCACCTCCCCGTACCAGCACAGTGACTAGAGAATGTCTTGAAACGGAAGGTGTCATAGTTTTGGACTGGCCTGCATGTTCACCAGATATAAACCCTATCGCTACCTGTGGGAGCAGCTCAAAAGAAAGGTGAGAGCTCGTCAAAACAATCCAGTAAATCTCGCACGGCTTATTGATGCAGCATTAGCAGAATGGAAAAACATACCCCAAGACAACGTTGATAATTTAATAAGAAGTATTAGCAGTGCGGTAATTGTAGTTATGACTCGCTCCCAAACCAAACCAAGACGATATAAGCTTATTCTGATTCAGTAATGTAAGAGTCTTGTTGTCCGTTAAAAAATTGTTTATATTAAATTGTGTTATTTTAAGAAATAATATTTTATTTGAATCTCTAATTGACTTTTCTTGACCGCATGTATAAAATGTCGTTTCCTAGACGATGCGGTTTGCATTGTTGATGATTATTTTGACTGACGTCGCCATTTATCAAAAAATATTAAATTCAGATTATAATTTTGTGGAAAATATTTCTGGGACTGAATAGAATGGAATGAAGTATTATACAGGTGAGTGTATTTTGTTCACTCACGGGCATTACTGGGATTTGTGTGAAAGTCGTTTAATATTATTTAGTTAACAGTTATTGAGCTTTAGTAGTAAATAGAGAAGGGTATTTTAGTATTACTTTTGTGTGTATGTGTTCTATAGTAGACAAGTATTTATCAAAGGACATTTTAATATTGGTTAGTTAAAAGATAGATGTTTATCAAAGAGTGTTTTAGTGTTATTTATATATACGTAATGGACAGATATTTATCAAAGAGTAATTTAGTAATATTTATTGGGTGTGATTTATAATATCTGGCAAATTATCAAATGGTGTTTAGTATTATTATTTTGGAGCGTTTTATATTTTTACGTATGACCCAAATTGTTTAACAACAATATTAAGCTATGTCGCTTTGTGGCCATCCCTTTTGTGCGTGGGAAAGATGCCTTGTCGCTTAGCTGCGGAACAACAATATTATGCTATGTCGCTTTGTGGCCATCCCTTTTGTGCGTGGGAAAGAGCCTTGTCGCTTAGCTGCGGAACAACAATATTATGCTATGTCGCTTTGTGGCCATCCCTTTTGTGCGTGGGAAAGACGCCTTGTCGCTTAGCTGCGGAACAACAATATTATGCTATGTCGCTTTGTGGCCATCCCTTTTGTGCGTGGGAAAGATGCCTTGTCGCTTAGCTGCGGAACAACAATATTATGCTATGTCGCTTTGTGGTCATCCCTTTTTTGCGTGGGAAAGACGCCTTGTCGCTTAGCTGCGGAACAACAATATTATGCTATGTCGCTTTGTGGCCATCCCTTTTGTGCGTGGGAAAGACGCCTTGTCGCTTAGCTGCGGCACAACAATATTATGCTATGTCGCTTTGTGGCCATCCCTTTTGTGCGTGGGAAAGATGCCTTGTCGCTTAGCTGCGGAACAACAATATTATGCTATGTCGCTTTTTGGCCATCCCTTTTGTGCGTGGGAAAGACGCCTTGTCGCTTAGCTGCGGAACAACAATATTATGCTATGTCGCTTTGTGGCCATCCCTTTTGTGCGTGGGAAAGACGCCTTGTCGCTTAGCTGCGGAACAACAATATTATGCTAAGTCGCTTTGGGGCCACCCCTTTTGTGCGTGGGAGAGACGCCTTGTCGCTTAGCAACGAAACAATATTAAAAATATTTAACTATTTTATATACTCGATTATGGTGATGTGATCATGTGCGTTTTCCAGTGATGCTCAAGTATATTTTATTTTTATAGATTGCAAATTGCGTGATCATAGAGTGAGAGCATTACACAAGTGTCCCGACATCTAAGGTGAGTTTAGTTTCTTTTGTTAATGTTGTTTGAATATTAAATTGATATTAACACCATTCATATATTATGCTATATAAACAAAAAAATATATTTTATTTTTCTTACTCGCTCTTACAGTAAGAAATAAGATTTATAATAAGTTACAAAAGTAACTTATTATAAATCTTATATGTAAAAAAAAGTAAAAGATCGGTTAGTTATAAAATGACAGATTCATGTCTGTTTTATAGATAGGTCATATCGTACCCCTAATACGGCCCTAATAAAACAATAGCGTATAATAGCGCTATAAAGAATAAGGAATATTGCTCCTGGAAGCAATAAAGATTTTTTTGGCCGATGTTGTCGCTCAATTATCCCATCGGCATTCGAACGGCGCACAAAGAAAGATCATCTCGAACTGCCTATAAAAGCCGAAATTTCCTCGATATCCTGCGGCGCTCCATATACAGGGTTTCGCTAAAAGGTTTGTAGGGAATTTTACCATAATATACTAGTGTAATGTAATGGCTTGTGTCACGAAGTGATCTATTTTTAGAATCTTACATGTAAAATAAATATTTTGGCCCAGACTTGAAATTGCCACCAAGACTTTTGCAATTTTTTCTAATGCATGATATATTCTTGGCTCCAGGGAAAGGTCTTATGCAAAAGAGGACCTGGAAGGTGCAGAATATCCTGGTTAAGAAGCCTCAGAACTTGGTTTTCCCTGTCTAGATGAGGATTATTTAGAGCAGCAGCTAGTAAAGTTCGAATATCTTTGCTTATCGCCAACATCCGGAAGGGATAGGCACACTCAGAAGAAGAAGATATTCTTGGCCTCACTTCTAAATTGGTCCCCATATTTATTAGGGCGTCCGTTATTTACAAAGTTGATCATTTCTCTCACGACACCCTCTAAATTTTTAGTTTATTGTCTAAAAAACAATAACAGACCATTGTAAACCCTTGATATTCACAATTAACCTTGCCCCAAAGACATTTATGTAAATTACTTGGGAATTTGCCACTTTTTGCAAATATTTTTTTCACTTGATTTTGTTCTTTCGTAACCATAACAATTACACGTTCTTATACAGAATTGAACGCTCTACAAAAAAGGACTCTTACAATTTTTCGATAAACCTACTCCTTCAAAAGTTATTCACGGTTAAAATTAACCACTCGTTAACTTCCTAAGTTCTTCAACTTTTTTGACAAAACTATGATTATTTTTGAAAAATTTAATCTATAATATATAAATACAGTGTAAGTTTCCTACGATGTTCTCTATGGGTATATCGGAAACTACTGGAGATAGAGAGTCGGTTAAATGGGGAAAGAATTGCAGTTTTGTGGGGTCATAAATATGCGCCTTTCAGATTTTTGAAAAACTCCAAGGCTTACTAGATATTTCGAAAAAAACAAATTTCGGCTATTTTAAAAATTGTCCCTAACTCCATTATAAGCTATTTTAGACAAAAAGTTTTCAGATAAAAATTGTAGATAATCACATCCTTTATGAGACTGTGCCTTCCGTTTTCTTTTAAAGCCTGTCATTTTTGACATATGACACAAACATATGTTTTTTTAAATGGAAACCATAGTTGGCCATGACTTCATAAAAAGCGCCATTTTTTAAGCTTTTCAGCGATATAAGCTATAATATGTTTTCTTCGAAAAATTACAGAGTTATAGCCAATTCTTATCATTTTTAAACAATTTCACTTAGTTAGCCATGGAAACAAGTTTAATCGTCTTTGCTCTCAGAAATGTGAAGCTGTCACATCCAAACTTTGTAATTTAAAATAAACAAAAATGAAATGAAGATAAGCGTGTAGATACTCCCGCATCATTAGAGTGGTTCCTCCCCCCCTCCCCCTCATAATGAAAGAAATGTTAAAAATTATTTATATCATAATTATGCAAACTCAGGGATAGAAAGGGATGGACCAATTGTATGGGCCTCCTCAATCACCTGACCTATCCATTTAAGATTTTTTTTATGTGGTATGGTTAACAATAAGGTTTACAAAAGAACTTGTGAATTAAGAGAGGCACTCGAAGTGGCGGTACGAGAGAATTATTTAATATATTAATTAATTCGACCGGTCCTTCTATGAGAATAGGTAGTAATTCAGTTTTAAAAAGATGCAACTCAAAACAATGGCGGATTTTTTGAACATTTTCTAAAATAACTTAAAGTGTATGCGGTGATATTATTTTTTAAGTTTTAGTTTGTGTAATGTAAATTGTAAGGAACCGTTTAGTAATATATTCTAGCTTTTTATAAGTTTGATAAATCATAATAGAATAAGAATACCATGCAATCCAATTGAAATTAATCAAGAAAGATCAGAATTGGCTATAACTAAATGTAACGGTTAACGTATCCTCGAAAATGTATGGTCAAAAAAGTTGAACCAATAATTCTACAAGCTTTTCTTCATTTGAAAAATTCATATTTACAATTTTTGCTTATTTTAATTTACGAAGTTTGGATGTGACAGCTTCACATTTCCGAGAGCAAAGACGATTAAACTTGTTTCCATGGCTAACTAAGTGAAATTGTTTAAAAATTATAAGAATTGACTATAATTCAGTAATTTTTCGAAGAAAACATATTTTAGCTTATATCGGACTGTCACTCGGTTCTTCTTTTCTCTGTGGACTTGGCCTTCATGACCGGCAAGAGAAAACTTCTCCGGACCTGATACCGTTGGAGGCGGCAATGGCTTGGACGCCACAGTCACTCCCTCCCCAATGGACTTCGCGGGTTGCGAAGGACATGAAAATGTAACTCGTTTCTTCGGAAGGAGGATGCTAGGCTGATGTCGCTGTGGCTGAGGTGGATGCTGCAGCGGAGGCGGCGTGCTAGTCGGGATTTGTTGAGGTGGCTCGTCTGAGGTAGACGGTGGAGGCTGAGATTGCGAAGACTGAGTCGGCGCTGGTTTGCGTGCTTGTGACTGCGTCTGGGCATTGTGATCTGCCGATGCGAGGTAGGCTGGCTTGAGATGATCCGTGGAGATAGTCTTCGGAGAACCACTGATGTCAATGATGTAGGAACGGTCGGCGATTCTTTGGATGACTCGATGAGGTCCGGTGTACGGATGTTCTAAAGGTTTCCTGACGGCGTCTATACGACGGAAAACGTGGTCACATCACATCATGGTTTTCAGGTCCTTGAAAATGAACGGGTGGTGTTTGGCGTGTCTGGCGGCTGGCACAGGACGGATAGCTCTGAATAAGCTACGCAGATCGCTTACAAAATCGCTTGGGCTGCTGTGAGAAACGTTTTGAGGTGCGATGAACTCGCGGAATGAACTCGGGAATGCGGAAAGACGATCCGAAAACCATTTCTGCTGGCGAAGCTTGAAGGTCTTCCTTGAAGGTTGTGCGGAGGCCTAAAAGAGCTGCGGGGAGCGCGCGAGTCCAGGGTGTCTCTGGAGAGCACTTGAGAGCTGCTTTTAGGGTGCGGTGCATGCGTTCCACCATGCCGTTTGCCTGTGGGTGATACGGAGTTCTGTGTATGTGCTTGGCTCCAACAAGCTGGCTGAGCTGGGCGAAAAGATCAGCTTCGAACTGACGTCCTTGGTCTGAGGTGATTGTCAGTGGAGTGCCGAAGGTAGCTATCCATCTGTCAATGAGAGCTCGAGCTATTGTGGGAGCTTTGGTGTCTGGAACTGGGACTGCTACGGGCCAACGGGTGTAGCGGTCGATGATTGTGAGGCAGTGTTCGAAACCTTCGGATAGTGTGAGCTTGATTAGGTCCACGTGTATGTGATCAAAGCGAGCGTCTGGTGTGGTGAAGTTTCCGAGTTCGGCACGATTGTGACGATTCACTTTGGATTGCTGACAAGGAACGCACTGCTTGGTCCAGCGATACACGTCCTTGCGGAGACTTGGCCAGAAGTACTTCAGCGCCAGGCGTTTGGCAAACTGCAATTCTTTCCCCATTTAACCGACTCTCTATCTCCAGTAGTTTCCGAGATACCCATAGAAAACATCGTAGGAAACTCACTCTGTATATAGACGGCGTCGTATAAATTTGCTACCTGCAATGTATGTAGAAAATTCGCTCGGCTTTTTATCGAGTATGTCACATTAAAATCGGATTTCAATTTATTTCATTCTAGGATCGCTTGCGTTCGTCACTTGCATCGCTCGTTCATAATCGAGCGAAGTCCGTTATTTCAATAATCGAGTACTCAAGTGAATTTTCGCTCGAGTTGTCCCATCACTAGAAAAAAAGCGCCAAAGGTGGCTGTGGAATGACAGTAGTAGCAGTTAATAGTAGTCAGAGATATAGATGTAGTAGTATTTCGGTTTAATAGCCACAGCTACCAGGGCTATCCGGCTGGGAGAATTATCGTTTTTTTAATAAAAATTAAAGAAAACAATTTACGGTTTAATATTAACTCTATTTTCTTTGAAGTTTATAAAAAGCGTTCATAAAAAAATATATATCCTTCAAATCCTTCGATTTAATAGCTGTTAGTAAGAAGTTTCACTTTAAATATGCGAACATAGTCGTGAACTTTTCATTCAATACTAAGCAAAAACTGATGTAGAAGTTGATGATATACTGTACAATTTTGTACAATGAATGCAGAAAACCCTGTATAAGTCGACATGGGCTTTTCACACAACATCTTTCACGATCCACTGCGAGCACGCGTAATAAAGAAATTTCTAACTCTGGGCAAATTTACCAAGGAGCAAATCCTCCGATATTTCGATACATAACCAGGACAATAAAATACGAAAGTGACAATTTGAAAACTCTTTGTTCGCATGTCGTAAATCTTTAACAGTCAATTTTGCTGGTGCGCGGCCTCAAAATCACGCGCTGAATATTTTAAATGGCGACCAACAACATTTGCACACTATTCCGCTAAAATATTCAACCAGTCGATACATAATTCCCCATTGATTTCGGCTTTTATAGAAGCGGCCGCGACTGTTTCGGTTGGCCATAATGCGCCAGTGTGGATTGATTTAAAATACGTTCACTATCGATTTGATCCTTGTCGTTGGCTTATTTTTTTTAATTTCCTATTTGTTTATTTTATTAATATTTCAGAGCAATCATTCTTAGCTAGGTATAATGTATAAAATATCTCTAAAAGAATGACTTGATTAAATATAAGGTAAACGGCCCAGTCTTTGACGATGTCCTCGTCTATGGCCTATTTTAAATTTATTTCAGTGTAACAAGGAAACTGTTGGGAATAAAGCTTCATTCAGAACCTCGCAATTAGTGGAATAAATTAGTGGTTTCAATTACACTTTATACTTTTTAGCTTTTTACACTTTATACCTCACATATGTAAGATGCTCAAAGCTAGCCTGGCATGGGGAGTCATACCAGACAGATGGCAAAAGGTTAAGGTCATATATCTTCCTAAGGTAGGCAAGGTATCGGACTTTACACCAAAGTCATATAGACCGATAAGCCTATCCTCCTTCCTACTGAAAACACTAGAGAGGATCTTGGATAGGTTTTTAAGCAATCGTCAATATGCATACCAACCAGGAAAATCCACGGATAGTCGTGTCCTCGATCAAAGTCGATAGAGGACAAAGAAATAGTAATGGCCGCTTTTTTAGATATTGAGGGAGCATTCAATAATGCTACTGCCGACTCATTAGTAAATGCAATGAGTAGAAGAGGTACACCTGCAGTGGTATGTAGATGGATAAGGGCCGCCTTAGAAAACAGGATAGTGACTTCCACTCTGGGGCAAGCTACCATCAAAGCAGTAGCGGGTTGTCCACAGAGCGGAGTGTTATCTCCTCTACTTTGGGCAACCTTGGTAGATGACCTCCTCAACGAACTGTCCACACAAGGTTTTTATTGCCTAGGATATGCAGACGACATCGTAATTGTGGTCAGGGGCAAGTTTGCTGGTATGATATCAGAAAGAATGCAGACAGCCCTAAACAAAGTTGACAAGTGGTGCAAACAAGAGACACAATGCTCAGAAAACACAAATTGTCAATTATACAAAAAAGATAGCACCAAAAGACCTAAAACCACCAGTGCTAGTAGAAACGGAGATTTCATTTGCCAAAGAAACAAAGTATCTTGGGATAATTTTTGATCAAAGGCTTACATGGAATACTCACATAGCGAAGGCAACACAGAAGGCTGCCATCTCTTTAGGTAGGTGCAGAAGGATGTGTGGAAAAACTGGGGACTTAACCCTAAAATGACTCTATGGCTATACACAAGGGTAGTAAGACCCATGATAACCTACGGGTCGGTGGCGTGGTGGACAAAGACATCCCAAGTTGGTGCGGTAAGGCTGTTAAGTTCCACACAAAGACTTGCGTGCGTGTGTGTAACTGGGGCCATAAAAACCACTCCTACAAATGCGATGGAAGTCTTGTTGAACTTACCACCACTACATATTTTCATTCAAGGCGAAGCCAGATCTGTCATGCACAGGTTAATTCACGGTCAGCAGCACATAAGCCAAACGCATAGTGCGGCTAACCAGAAGCTAATCGAAGAGCTTAAAACAAACAAAGTATTAGGATTACCAATTGATGCAATAGCTACTAGGTATAGACGTAGGTAATACAAACGGCTCAAAAACGTCAGAAGGCGTAGGAGCTGGGATAGTAGAGCCGAAACAAGGGAGATCCTTCCACGTAAGCCTATCCAGAAATAACGGCAATCCACTATTGTGTAGAAGAAATAATAAGGCAACATAGAACAAATCGTTCTGTGGTCATCTTCACAGACAGCCAAGCGGCGCTAAAGGCACTCAGCTCCGCGGAGGTCAATTCTAGACTAGTGTGGGACTGTGTGCGTGCTCTGAATACTTTGGGCGAACGTAGCACTGTTACGTTGGCCTGGGTGCCAGGGCACGAGGGTCACAAGGGTAACGAAAAGGCAGATGAAAGGGCCAAGCAAGGCTCATCAATGCCATTCACAGGCCCAGAACCTTTCTGCGGCGTTGCAAAGGCGGTCACGAGAATGGCCACGGAACGATGGGTGGCCAACAAATCTCTAGAATGGTGGAGAAACTCACCAGGGCAGAGAGAGGCGAAAAGGTTCATTGTAGAACATTCGCCAAAATTCACGGTAGACTTGATAAGCAAGGACAGAAAGACAGTCAAAGCTGTAGTAGGTCTACTAACAGGGCATTGTAAGCTAAATAGGCATCTAAAGCTGATGGGATTGACAGACGAAGCTATGTGTAGGTTCTGCCAATCTGAAGAAGAAACGTCAGAACACATTTTATGTCGGTGTGACAGCCTGGCAAATGTGCGGTTCCCGGTAATAGGCAATGACAGGCCATTGCCAAGGAGCTACATGGAGGGTTCAGTCTCCAAGTTGCTAAACTTTGTGAAAAGGATAGGACTGGAGAATGTAATCTAAGGATCAGAAGAGGACCACAATAGATCTGAGAAGGTCGCAGTGGATCAGGCCGAAAGCCACCTCTAAGAATCTAATCTAATCTAGTTTACAGTCATTCACAATATTTAAAAAAATGAATTAAAATTAATAGAATATCCTAGCAGCAGCTTGCGTTAGTCAGTTGTATCAATAAAGAAAGCCTAATATTTAGCTTATAAAACAATCAACTTTTGATTTCTAACCACAATTTCTCTTGGCGAAAGATAATCAAAGGCCAAAATGACACTTCTGGCAAATTTTGAAGTATAATTAGTGGTAAAGTTAAAAGTTTCGAACCGGTCACCCGTCCATCCACTAGTATCGCCTTACGTCGCTTATCTTCGGTGTTCTAATAGGAACCGGTGTTTCGGCGTAACTGGGCCGTTGGTTTTGGTGTATTGTGGTAAATATGATGTAGATACAGATGGTGTGAAGATGATGCGTCCAATGCAAGTGTTCTGGTGTATTGTCTTAATTTAGTGTTTTATTTTGCTGAAGGAAGCTTGTAAATAATAGTATACATACGAGGCGTTTCGTGAAAAATAAGAAGCACATAACATACGAACATCCTTCAAAATACAAAATACACTTATGTCCATTTTAACCTACACTAAACCAATGGACATTGGACAACAAACAAAAAATGTAATATACAAGTTATATCTGTTGAAAAAAAAATTAAGTTTTTTTTGAATAATAGTACTTGTTGCATATTTTAAATAGTTTTTTTCTTGGTATTTGTGTTCTTTTTTGCTTCCGACGATGGGAAGAGATATAGTTCCCGAAACGCTAAGCATTTTTTGTCCGTTAGGCAAATTTGTTTATTAGTAAATCATTGCTGACAATTTGGTCTCCGTTGGATTACCACAGCAATTAGAAAAAATAACTATTTTATTTTGTAGATTTTACTACAGTACATGTGGCAAAATATGAATTGAAAGAATCCGTCACAGAGATACAGAATTTTTTTAAAATTTTTAATATAATTAAAATAAAAAAAAGTACAAGCTCTTGGACTTTCAGAGAAATTAGGTTTCGTCCATGAATGTTTAGACAATTTAAAAATGTACTTTAACTGTTTAAAACTTTCAAAAAATTCCTAAAAATCCTGAGTGGACAGGATAAAGCAAATTCCCTCTTAATAAAATAGAGAACTTGAAAAATTTAAATTATTTTATTGTTGATTTAGAGTAAAAGGAAAACTTTTGAAAGAAGTCGAACGACCAGGGCGGCGATTCTTCGCAGTTCTTTCTTGTATTAAATAGAGAAATTTGCTCTTTCAACTAATTATGAGTTTCTTAGTTTTCCCAGGCGATTCGTTCGGAAAATTCTAAGGAGGTAAATTAGTGCCTTGTGATCGCAGGGAAAATTGACAAATCTTAACGAAGCGGAAGTAATTGGTTAAAGATTTATAATGAAAAATTGAGCGCGAGATGTCAAAGGAAATTTTTAACGATATTCTTTTATTTTGTAAATTTGAATAAATGAAAGAGGATTTTTTTTTGGTGAAAAGGCTTAACAAGATTAAACTGAAACTTTGCAGCGTAGTTTTTCTTTATTTTTTTAAGGTATTTATCGATTTTGTTATATTTAGTTTTTTAACGGTTAATAATATTTGGAGGAAACTGTAAAACTTTATTAAAATAAGTATATTTCGTTTTAGGTTAGGTTTCATATCTGTCGCGTGGTTATTTTATGAAAAATCTCGCCACTGAAATATATAGTATGACCCCGGATTGTCCTTACAAGAGGAAAATCTTTTTTATTATTGACATTTTGAAAAAAATACACTCTTCACAAAAATTTTACTTGTTCTAAAATGGTTATTCCCGTTTATACTTTTCTAAATTTCCATATCGTTTCAGAGAAAATTAAAAAGGACATGAAAGTATTATTGAATTTTTCCTAAGTCCAAAAAATCAAAAAGCGTTTCTATGGTAATATAATTTTGATTTCATTCTTTGATGGTTTGTAACGTTTTTAGTTTGTTACATGTCTTTTTTATATATAATATATGATGTCTGGCCTATCATCACCGGATTCCCTCTCGTTCAGGCCGGATAGTTTATTTGACGCGCAATTTTAATCTCTAGTCGGCAACCCTGCTATCGTTTCACTGTTCTGTGGAGGCGCTGTCAACATCGCTTCTGTCAACTCTCTCCGTGCTTAACTTCACTTGGCTTTGACCGTCCGACTGTCACCATCAAAAAATCCTTGCTTCAAGAAACTGCAATTATAAAAATCTTGCTGTATAATTTGAATCAGCTGCTATTTCGAAGTTACAGGTAAAAATGAGATATTATCATTTTAGATTCGAAATTATTACTGCGTATTTTTAGGGTAGAGTTTTGGATGTCCCAACCTAACTTGTATTTGTATTTTGCTGGCACGTTGGCGTCCCTTTTCTTTTGTCCTCCAGAATGTCACATGGAAGAAAGAGCATGTTCTTTATTATTTAGTGAGCCCTCGGAAGTAATTCGAGGTAGGTTCATTTTGTTTATTAGACCTTGTTTGATTTTAAACAAGAGTTTCGTATTTTTAGGGTCCAAGGTACGGACTATTTACAAGGTACGGGCATTATCCAAGGCCCTAGTAGTTTCCAAGGTACGAGTAGTGTTCCCCTGTACCGTTGTCTTATGGGCGGGCTGTGTCCAAGGTTATGGTTCAAGTTACGGACAATATCCAAGGTCCTAGTAGTGTTCCAAGGTACGGGTAGTGTCCCCATATTGCTACAGTATGGATACAGCGTAAGCCCCATGCTGCTTCGTTCCCATTTCTCAGTCTAGTCAGTAGTTACGGCTGTATCAATTCATGGTGTTCTCACTCTGGCCCCCTTTTGTTGTATTAGATGGCCGAGTACAGAGATGCAGATGCGAGACCACCTTACGCTGCTACTGTTTGAAGCAGGATTACATAAAGAACAGCTAAGTGTAGATTTACGTTCTAGTTTTTATGTTTTAGATTTTCTATATTTTCAGTCTTAAACAGTAACGTACATTTTAAATAATATCGTATAGACTATATTTAGTGGTTAGATTATTAAGAACATTTATGTCGATTTAATAGTTACAATGTGATTTAGATTTTAGGTTTCACTATATTACGCCTTGTAATAGTATTACTTTTTATAGATATTATTATTGCACTAACATCATATAAAATATATCAAATTAATTAAAGTAATGCTACATTTCATATATTCTCTTAAACTTTACATGTCTTGTATTTTATCATAGTTGTTTTCATAGATATTTAGTACAATTCTTAACACCACTTTCGTTGACATATAACCACTATAATAATTATTAAAATTGTACAATGCTATTTACCATCACAGTCCATCATGAATAAATATAGTCATTAGTTTTAAGTAATATACAACTGTGTTTTCTTTCTCTGAACATGCCTGGCGCCCAATATCTGTATTTTTTTGTTTATTGTTATTGATTAGTTTTCTCTCTAGTGAAATACCTTATCCACGACTGCTCTCCGATGAAAAGCTGCCGTTCGCAGTGGTAATGTTTTATAAAAAACGCTACAGGTTATTATTAATTTTGATTACCGTCATATTTTTGATGCTTTGAAAGTATCACATTTTTCGATAACTATTGTCATCCATAAACTTTTAATTTAGGCTGTATTCCGTTGCAAAACCAGGCGAACCAGACCGGTAAACTACGGTAAAGAGCGGTTCCTGAAAAACATCGGTTTGATTCGGAACGGTTTCGTAAAATACTGGAAACGTCAAATGTTGGCGTTTTCTAAATTTCAATACTTCTATTATAAAATTTATCTTTTATGCATTTTTAATGTACCTATTCTCTGCTTTTACGTTTGCTTCTTCTTTTCAATGGAGTTTAATACTGAAAAATACTTTATTAATAAACTGTTAAACTCGTTAGACAGCTCAAGTGAAGATTTGCAGATCCAATATTAAAACAGATCAATAATAAACAAACAAATCTAATCAATATTTATATTTTTATAGCTGACAAAACATTTACGATTACTTGTTGTCTTGTTTTTCATGTTTTCTTTAAATGTTCCTGACTTTAAGAAACAATGGCTCCTTGATAAGTTTAAATGGTCGTAAAAAGTCATTCTATTTAGTAAATGAAATTTATTTACCTTTACTGCCCACCTCCATTGCTTTTCGATGTAAATACAAAATATTATTACAAATTTTAGAAATTAAATGAAAAGTGGCGCGAAAACGCTCTGACCAATCAGAGCGCCGCCACAGTGCTTCGTCCCATGGACAAAAATTGAAAAATAGTTAAAATTTACTAATATCTGAATATGTAATTTTATACTTATAGCAAAGTTCAACCATCCTGTATATTATTTTTCATAAACAGCGTGTTTTTGTAAGCAAATATTTTCACTAAAAATAAATTTTGCGATCATTATCTTATATCAATGAAAAGAATAACATTCATAGTAGTTCTGTATATGGAGTTAAACGTAAACGAGTTAGTACGTACTTAATTAAAAGCCACTATGGATATTGTTAAACAAGGTATATACTTTAAATTTATTTCTAAACAAGTTCGTGATTGTTTAGTTTTTATTTATTTTTCAAGATGATTCTTAAATGGGTATAAAAATTTTACGTTTTCAAACTTCAAAACGGCATTTAAAAAAAACATATCAAAACATATCGTGTTATTGAATATTTTTGTTGACATATTCATACACTTTTAATTTTTGTATAGTTCACCTGAAATATATCAGAAGATTCCTATCCTTCAATAAGAAGAAGAGAGACAGCCGTTCCCACCAAGACAATTAAGCTGACATATACTTTTTACTTTTTATTCTAATTCATTTTAATTAAGCAGTTGATTGTCAACCATCATAGCATACACATGTACTAAAACCAATTTTTTTGTAATAAATAAATTTTTAAAAAAGCATTTCTGAGTGTTCGAGAGTTATTTGGCGCAGTCGGTAGGATACACAGAATTCCCGTATCGAACGTGAATTTTCGTTTTAACGATTGACTGTGAACAGATCCTAGACAGTTGTTCGCGAAAAGTGGAAAATGTACTGGCGGCTCTTCAAAAATCAAGAAACCGACCTCGTATTGGACCAATACACAATTCGCTCGAGCAGAACATCGAAGTTTGGAACAACATTGTCCAAATTTGCGAAGGAACCATCAGCGAAGACTACATTGCAGACCTGGTGAATTTCTTCATAGAAAAGGATGCTCAGAATCGCTCTCATCTTACTGTAAGTACAATTTATGGAAGAACTTTCTGAAATTTTTTGAAAATTAAGTTTTACCAAACCTTCAACTGACTCTCAACCAATTAACGAAATTTTACAAAGATATTTAAATTCGAATATAAGCAAGATGACACAAACTTTCAAAGCTGAATATTTAAATTGTTTGCCTGAATTCGACGGCAATCCTAACGAATTAAATAGGTACATATCTATAAGTGAATCGTTAATAAATAATTTTTATGACCATAGTAATCCAAATAAATTTGAAAATACATATTTAATGAATTCTATAATTTCTAAGCTTAAGGGCAACGCCAAAATAGTTGTAAGCATTCAAAATACAGCCACATGGGAAGATTTAAAAACTGTTTTAACCAGAAACTTTGCTGATCAAAGAGATGAGTGTTGTCTCAATAGAGATCTAGTAATGTTAAGACAATTGCCAAATGAAAAGCCACAGCAATTTTTCGATAAATGTTTAAATATTTTAAATCTTCTATGTAGTTATGTTGACATTCACGAATCAACTACTGAGGCAAAAAACTTAAAGAAAAAATTTATATCAGGATATAGCTCTAAAAACTTTCTTGTCTGGGTTACGAGAACCTTTGGGAACTACTATACGTTGCATGAAACCTAGTACTTTGGGAGAAGCTTTACAATACGTAATTTCTGAAGATAATATTCATTATTTTCAAAATTTTTCTAGTAACAAAATATATTTAGGCCACCTGTGGCACAAATACAACAATTTAGACAACAAATGCCACAAGTACCGCGACCTAATTTCGGTTCTTCTCAGAATTTACCTTTAAATTCGCATACACAAAATAATCAATTTAGACAAAATACTTTTCCTAGCCAACCTATAAATATAAGGCCTAACCCTAACTATCAACAACCTAAATTTTTTACTAACTCCCAAGTTTTAAAACACCTTCAAATGTTAATGTATTTAAACCCAATCCTGGACAAAGATTTCCACCACCTACACCTATGAGTGTCTCTACTAGAAACACTACAAACGTAAATAGAGCGGGTCCGTCAACATCAAACCAATATAGAAATAATTTTTCTAACCAAAATCAAAATCGTAATTATTTTAGTAATGTTGGTAAAAATCCAAATATTATTGTCGAAGAACTTTTCAATACAGAGGCAAATCAAGAAGAGACATATGATCAAAATATTGAATACTCTGAACCTCAAGATTACGAGGAATTTAATGTCAATTATCAAGATATCAATGAAACCGAAATACAGACAGATATTGTTTCGAATGTTGACAGACAAAATTTTCACGATACTCCTACTCCCAATCAAGACACATAAAACCGAAAATAATTTCATTAAACACAACAAATTCAAGTGAATTAGCATATTTAATTTTTCCTGAATATAATATAAAATTATTGATAGATTCTGGATCGACCAAATCATTTATCGATCCACAAGTCGCTAATAAATTTTTTCCAAATTCAATAAAATCAGATCCGTTTATCGTAACTACGGTATTTCAAAAATCATCACATAAATACAGCGCTGAAATTCCAGCCTCCCAAATTTTTAATTTACCGGAAACAAAATATCTTAAATTCTACTTATTTAAATTCCATAATATTTTTAATGGACTTATTGGACTTGACATTCTTAAATTTTTACAAGCCAACATTAATTTTAAAGATGGATATTTACTAACACCATATGCAAAAATTAAACTGTTTTTTCACGGAACTCAAAATCCAGTATATTCTATAAATGTTTCACCGAGATCACAACAACTCATTAAAGTTAGAACTTCTATTCAAAATGGCGAAGTTATAATTCCTCACACAAAAATTCAAAATTGTGAAATTCCTGAGAGTTTAACAATGGCTTATAATGGCGAAGCCATAACAACTATTTTGAATAGTACAACTAACAGTATTGTGTTAGACTTGTCCGAGCCTATCGAAGTTTACAAACTCGATAGAAATGAAATCGAAAATATCGATCTAAATTTATTTACTCAAAATCCACCCAGCACTAATAATAATAACTGAGAAATCGCCTTTAGATTTATACAGCGAAAATCTGCCTAACGTAAGTAATCCACCTAACGATGACAACAACTCCATGCACGTTGAACCCGACCTTGACCGTCACCGTGAGATAGATGAAAATGCTGACGATCACACAATCCATTCTAACGCGGAAAATCATCCTATCTTCGGTATTCCAATAATAGAAACTGCAGTTAATTACGGGGCAAATCAAATAATTATTAACTCAGTATTACACTCACCAGCAAATCCTAAGACGAAAATTTTATTTGGAAAAAAGAAACGTATTATTTTACAACTATCACAAAATAATTTAGAAAAAGATATAATCGATTTTGTCAAAACCTACATAAATCCTGATACATTATATTATTTATATTTCGAAAACCCTGACCTGTATGAACCCTTTTCAAACACTCTTCAAAATTACTTCAAACACTCTGCATTAAAACTCAGAAAATGCACTAAAAAATTAATCGATGTAACTAACAACGATGACCTGAAAGAAATAATCCAGAATTATCATGAAAGTAAGTCTAATCATCGAGGAATCGATGAAACTTACAATAGAATAAAAGAAAAATATTATTGGCCCTTTATGAAAAATTCTATCCAAACTTTCATCAATGATTGCGAAATTTGCCAACAAAGCAAATATGAGCGACACCCTATAAAAATACAGATGAACATTACACCTACTGCAACAAAACCCTTCCAAATCCTTCATATGGACACTTTTACACTTGAACAAAATAAATTTTTAACAATTATCGATAGTTTTTCGAAATATGCCCAAGCATATCATCTCAAATCACTTTGCAGTACGGAAATCGTAAATAATCTTATACAATTCTTTTCTCATCACGGAGTTCCAGATCAAATCATAACAGACAATGGTACCGAGTTTAAAAACTCAGTTCTCTCAGAGCTGCTAGCCTTACACAAAATAAAAATACATTTTTGTTCAGTTAACCACCCCCAATCTCAAGGTTCAATCGAAAGGTTCCATTCAACCTTGATCGAGCACGTTAGATTACTTAACACAAGAGGTTTCTTAAAAACACCAATATCACACAAAATTGTATATGCCATTTTAGCGTATAATAATTCGCTCCATTCTGTCACAAAACTCAAACCTATAGACATCATAAATGGACATATTACCGAAAACAGCCCTTTTAATTTAGATATCGATAAAATATTAATTAACGACTATGTCAATGATCATAAAGAACGATCCCGTTTATTATACTCAAAAATAAATGAAAACCTAGTAAACGAAAAAGAAAAACGAATAAATAAAATAAACGAAACCCGTGACGACCCGGAAATATTCAATGACACTGAAGAAGTAATTGTCAAAAAACACACCAGACAAAAAACTGCCAATAAGTTTGGCAAGAAAACAAAACTAAAGCAGATTAATACTAAAAGCAAAACGGTCTCTACTGATGCTCAAGATAAAATTCATATGGACAACTTAAAACGTCCTCTCAAAAAACCTTTTAAATTTAAACCCTAAATGACCGATAATATTTATTTTCAGCATACCCGTAATTCTGGGGATGGAAGATAAAATAGAAATCAAGAACTTAGTGAACAACCCCGGTATATATCCAGCAAAAATTGGAACGGCTAAGCTTACACAATATTATTATAAATTAATACATTTTTACGATCTTCAGCCTCTTATTGAAGAAATTGATAAGTTAAAGTTACAATCTGAAAATATAAAACTTCAAATTAGCAAACATACAACATATTTAAACGATTCCTCAAATTACATAAAAGTCTTAAATTTTATCGAAAACAAATTAAGTGATAAATTATCTGAATTAGTTCCATATTCTCCAAGGAAAAAACGTGGACTAATAAATGGTTTGGGATCTATTTTCAAAGCTATCAGTGGTAATCTAGATGCTAGTGATGGTGAACGATATGAAAAACTAATATTACAACTTCAAAATAATCAAAATAAATTATCAGAAACAATTAAAATGCAAAATTCGCTATCTATAAAATTAATCGATAATTTTAACAATACATTAAAAAATATAATGCATAATGAAAAACTGCTTCAATCTAAATTAGAACAAATTGCATTTATAATAAATGGAACAGTTCACCGCGAAAATTCTATGTTCATAAAAGATGTTTTAAATCAAATTATAGAACTATATAATATTATTTATTCTATTACACAAGATATTGAAAATTCAGTTACGTTTGCTAGACTAGGGATAATGCACCCGAGTATAATTAAACCATTGGAATTCTTGGAAGAACTGAAACGTATACAGAGTGGCTCAAATACATTTTTATTACCTATCGAACTTGATCATAAAAATGTTTTGTTACTAGAAAAGTTAATTAAAATAGAAAGTTATTCTTTTAAAAATAAAATTACATACATCTTAAATATACCCATTATTCACCCTTCGGATTTTAACTTATTTCACATTTATTCCGTACCAATAATGGGAGAAAGTCAGTTTAAGGCTGTAATTCCAAAAAATAAATTTCTAATAATGAATAAATTGTACTACGCGTACTCGAGCGATTCCTGCACGAAGATCTTCCAAGAGCAATACCTATGCAATGAAGTGGAACTACTAGAAATCCAAGAAGTCAACCCCTGCACTGTCCAGTTTTTGAGCTTAAAAAACCTTTCCACTTGTCAAAAACACAATGTTCGCGTCAACCGGCCGATCATCAAACATATCGAAAATTCAAATCAGTGGATTTTTATAATCCCCGATGAAGAAAATATCAAGTTACACTGCCACCATCAAGAAGAAATTTTGAAAGTAAACGGAAGCCTTATAATTCATATTCCAGAGGGATGTGAACTCTCAACTCCTAACCAAAGAGTTAAGAACACTGAGATATATTCTAAACAAAGTTTTAACTACCCAAAGATAAACACCCTAACCAGTTCGCCACAAAATATGGACCTAACAATATCACTGGAAAATGTCGAGTTAGACGAACTACAAGATATAAGAGGAAAAATACTTCAAAATCAGCCGAAAATAGATAATACTGATTTTTCAACATCTCCTAGTATCTGGACAATCTTTATCTATATATCAATAATCTTATTGATTAGTTTTTATTTAATCAGAAGATTCATATCAAGATATGTCTACAAGAAGCCCGTACGTCAAGAAAATCCATTAGATGTTCAAATCCCACTGTAACCCTTGGATTTGAATCTACAGAGGGAGGAAATATATCAGAAGATTCCTATCCTTCAATAAGAAGAAGAGAGACAGCCGTTCCCACCAAGACAATTAAGCTGACATATACTTTTTACTTTTTATTCTAATTCATTTTAATTAAGCAGTTGATTGTCAACCATCATAGCATACACATGTACTAAAACCAATTTTTTTGTAATAAATAAATTTTTAAAAAAGCATTTCTGAGTGTTCGAGAGTTATTTCCTGCGTCTGCTTGTGACGAACTTTATTTTATAATACTTTTCAGATGGAGTAAAATTGATAAGCAATGCCGATCTGGTTTATACTTGGCTTGATCATAAGGACAAGAACTCAAAATTATTTGTATTTCAAAAGATGTGTTCTTTATTAGATATTGATGGACCTTCCAGTCAAATGAGACCATTTGTGCCTGAAAAAGCCCACTATTTTGGAGCGAAACGTCGCATGAAAAAGTTTCCATCTTTCAATTCATTATAAAACCTCATACCCAAGAAATCGAAAAAATAATATAATATTGATATGGTCTATTAAAGGGGTAACTATTAACATCCGAACCCCTCATACCAACAAAAAGAACAGTAACAAGGCGAAAAAATAACATATTAGAAAATGACGTACAGAAATATCTTATATGTGAGGATATTTCATCTACCTATGATTTGGATACTATAAATTTGGAAGATTCTGTCAGCAGTGATTCTTCTGAATCAGAGTAGTTACGATCTATGCATTTTGTTGTCCTAAAGTAAATTTATAGTATCTTAAGTTTTCTTTAATTAAATATAGCATTAATGTTTCTTTTTCATTAAAGAAAAACATTTTTATCTTATATTGGCTTATATTGTAGGAATCATGTTCTAATGTTATTCCAATTCTTTTTTATCACATTATTTAATACTTATACCGTTTTCATACTATAATTTATTATTTCCTTAGATGGAACACAGCTCCCACATTTTTATTATTTATAAGATTTTTTTCATAAACGTGGGACTAAGAACATCATCATTTAGTACAATGAGAGTACTCATCATTTTTGTCAAATAAACCTAGTTTGAATAAATTGCCTACAATAAAAGAGAAGTTTTGCATTTTTGTCCTCTAGAGCCATATGTTCGAAGCACTGTGGCGCCGTCGGACCATAGTATCAACGGATAACGGATCCATGAAAATCAAGCATAATACCTAGATTTATTTTTATTTTAAAATATTTTTTTGTCTTTTATTATGAACGACTATAAACCGTTCCTACTTTATAATTTCGTGATTACTCAAGTCTATTTAGGGCCAGTGTCCCATGAGTGTTGAAAAATTTGATGTTTGCATTATTTTTTAAATAATCTTAATGTTATTAAACTTTTTTTAAATAATATTTTGTTACAATAATTAATTTTATCTGCAATTTTCGCACAAAACAGCAGAAGTATCTTTTCTCTAGTGACTCTAAGGTATCTAACTAATATTCACGTGTAACACGTTAGTTCTAGTTCAAGTAACTAGAGCATGTATTATCTAACCAGTAAGCTTATCAATATGTTAATGAAATTGTATTTTCAAATTAATATGCTACACTAAATGTATACAGTTCAAAGGTTAATAAGGATGTAACTGCATCTAAGATGTGGAAGTAATTTAATGGATATACAGGGTGTCCGAATAGTCACTTTTTCTTAATTTTTGTGAAAGTCAAATGTTAAGGCAACGGCCCAGCTACGTTAACCGGTTCCCATTAGAACACCGAAGTTAAGCGACGTAAGGCGATACTAGTGGATGGACGAGTGACCGGTTCGAAGCTCTGTATCGTGCTGTTGTCCAATAAAGGCAAAAGTGTAAAATCTATTGACACACACACACTGCTCATTCACGCCGGTTCGAGGCCGAATGAGATCGGATATATCGTGAGTAAGAGTTGATTTAGACACTTGCCAAGTCGGTAGGTCATTGACCATGATATGGCAGAGGACCGCGGTTCGGATTCCGCGTAAACAAAGTAGACCCCGTCCTGATTAGCCCTGGCAGCAAAAAGGAGACGTTAACTGAAATCTTTACTTTACTTTTCAAATGTTAAAGCACTTAAAATCTCTTTCAAATCGGTTCTACTTCAATAACGGTTCTACGGTTCTTAAAATATCTGAATAAATGTGTTTACTTTTTTAAAGTTTGATGCCCTCTAGAGGACAAACAAAGCACTTTGTATAGAGGTAAATTGTGTCCAATGAACTTATTTTGATTCCAAAAATACGTAGTAGTCTATTCCCACGGAATACTGGGACACCCTGTATACAAAATTAATGGTGCCCTCTACGGGACATTTAGTTTATAATTTTGTCATTATTTCTTATTATTTTTACCTGTAATTTTTAATATAGGTACTGGTATATAGTAAAGAAAGAATTCGAAATTTTTTAATTAAAAAAACTTATTTATCTACTTTAGGAAAAGTAATAAGATCATATTCGTTGGCATCTTCATTTTCATTTAATTATATGAGTATTACATATAGCATTCATGAAACTTAAAAACTTCTTTTAATACCGTATGATCGAAAAAACGGCGTTCAGTTGGCTTGAAAATGACAATCATGACATTCCCCATATAATTTTACATATGAAAATACAGCATCTGCATTTCACAGCCATCGCTGACGCCGTTTTTTTTTTCGATGATACAACATAAAACAAATTTTAAAAAAGATGCGTTTTAATATCCACAAAACAGAAAAATTCCACAAAAATATTACCATACAACAAAAAGATGAACCACTATGGAGCCTTCATATAAACAGAAATTAACATAAATAATAACTTAATATTTCCACTAATGCTCATAAAGCGACATTATGATAATTCTAAAGACATAAATTTCATTAGTATGACTCAAATTACACCGCTCAACGCATAGATTAACTCAAAATATTCTTTCTAAACCATCAACAAAAAAATATCTGACATTCAATCTAGGTATTTCACAAATTAATTACTTTTTTCTATATTAAAATTAAATAAACTACTATAAAATATGAATATTTAAATAAGGCTAAAATGATATAAATAAAGAGCACGTACATACCGTACAGGATAATTTGAAAGCTTTAATAATTTAAAATTATTAGCGCGATTTATATTGTTTAACAACTAAATTGATTTAATTAAAATATGACAGAGTATTATTCATAATATTAATCAATCTCTGTCGCGCTTATTGTAGATATTTTATATTAGTTTATGCTATTTGTTTTTTAGTTTATGTCAATGATGTTTTATTATTTTTTAACATAAAAATAAAGTAGGCTGTTTGGCTCACCCCTATAACTTTTTTATTTTTTCAGATAAAAGAACGAGATTTGGTATGTTAGTATATGACATAGGTTAGGTTAGGTTAGGTTGCTGGGGTTTGGGATCATATTTGATCCCTCACTCGGAGGCCTTGGGCCCACTGCGATACCCCTGTATTGTTTTACCAAACCTTCCTCTCATTCTTTCTTTGCGTCAAAACACTTCCAGCTTTTTGCAAACCGGAGAAGGAACGGTAACGGTAACGGGACCGGGTACGGGTACGGGTACGGGTACGGGTACGGGTACGGGTACGGGTACGGGTACGGGTACGGGTACGGGTACGGGTACGGGTACGGGTACGGGTACGGGTACGGGTACGGGTACGGGTACGGGTACGGGTACGGGTACGGGTACGGGTACGGGTACGGGTACGGGTACGGGTACGGGTACGGGTACGGGTACGGGTACAGGTACGGGAACGGGAACGGGAACGGGAACGGGAACGGGAACGGGAACGGGAACGGGAACGGGAACGGGAACTGGAACTGGAACTGGAACTGGAACTGGAACTGGAACTGGAACTGGAACTGGAACTGGAACTGGAACTGGAACTGGAACTGGAACTGGAACTGGAACTGGAACTGGAACTGGAACTGGAACTGGAACTGGAACTGGAACTGGAACTGGAACTGGAAAGGGAAAGGGAACGGGAATTTGAACAAAAGCGGAAACCGAAGCGAGAGCGATAATGTGTGTTGCAAAATGACAAATGTTAGCATTTTAATTTTAAAAATATATGTATATTGTATCTGTATTTTTGTTAATCTCTTGACAGTAATGAAACACGTATAATATTATACAGGGTGTTCCAAGATTCCGTGGACATAGAACTACTACGTATTTTTGGAATCAAAAGAAGAATAGATATGTAGTATAAAAATATATAATATGTGTATTTACTATGTAAAGATTGTAAAAAAAATTCTGCCTAGACTAGTTTCATTAATTATTAATTAATAAATTATTTTCATTATACCAATACCCATAAGCGCTTGGGTTTTTAATTATAAATCATAATTACACAACTTCCATTACCGGAAGTTTATTTAAAACGTTTCCCTAATTTTCAAGAGAATCTTTCAAGCAGCGTCCGCCTCATTGCCGCTTATTCCCCTTTGCACTACCATTAATTTCTGCGATTCTTTCTTTTATTTTTCATCTCCAGACACTTCTAATTAGCCCTTTTGTAATATCTTCTTCGTTTTTCTCGTTCGAAAAAAATATTAAGACCGAAATATTACCCATTGGATGTGGTTAATTTAGCAAAATCTCAAGGCGTCCTAATTTAATTGCACCTCATCTCCTTTTTATTATGGTTTTTTCCTTTAAATCTGGAGTTGTAGAAAACGCGTTTGATTGCTCTGATTCAACTGTAATAGACTATATCTAAAATGATAGAATAATAATATCTAATATTCTTATTTTCATTCCAAAAATACGTAGTAGTTCTATGTCTACGGAATATTGGGACACCTTGTATAACATTATACGTGTTTAATTACTGTCAAGAGATTAACAAAAATACAGATACAATATAGATATATTTTTAAAATTAAAATGCTAACATTGATTGATAAAGATGAAAGTTGGTTTAGATGTTAAGGAAAGTCGATATTATGTTCGATCTGTCTAAATCTTTTTATTCAAAAGTCTAAATCGACCGATTGAATATAAAACTGTTTTAAATTCAAGCCTAAGTAGGCATATTATTAAAACAATCGAATCATAAATATAAAATGCTTTTCAACGTTATATCATGTTCCTATACCTAAACTTTCTGGTTTCTACAGTAAATCCATTTAACAGATAATAATCCTATTATAGTTGTTTCTTCGGTTGTTTCGTTTAAAGAAAATCGTTACCATGACAAAACTTTATAAGTATCAATTAGATTTTACTTGCTAAATTTCTTATAGTGTCATTTGTAATTCAAAACTTTATATATATATTTATAGCTCTACTTAAAAAACCTGAAGGTTTAGGTTTACGAACATAATATATAGTCGAAAAGCTATTTCATTAGTCAAATAACAAAGATTTCACACATAGCGATTTTTATATAACAAACGGAAATAAATATTTTTTGGCACTCCCTGTATAATATCCAATGGGTTGATTTAGACAGATCGAGCATATAGATTTTCGTTAACTTATAACTCAAATTTCACATTTTAAAATGTTCAATAATTCATGATTTTAGCAATGCTTAGTAATATTATGTTTTGGTGACCAAAAAGGTTCCTACCCCAAACTGTAATAATAATTGTGGACAATAAAAGAAATTGGGATTAATTTCACAAAGCATCAAAGATTCGTAATATTTTTTTCTATTAGTGCGTATAATATTTCTTCTACTTGCGCAGGAACACATCATATTTTGGATGATTTTCCACCAAAAAAAAACGCATTTATTAAAAACCCAGTTCCAATTCCTACTTTCTTTTTTAATTATACGTCCTCTTCCTGTTTAAACATGAATATTTTAATTCCCGCGATGAAAGGAGTCAAATCTGTTGAGCAAACAGCGAACTTTTGGGATTCGGAAAAGTTTGACGAGAAAAAAAAAGCGGGCCGGTGATTTCTTCGGATACACGAGCCACGATTCTCTGTATTTTTTTAATTTTTTTCTGTGTCTGTCTTTTTTCGTTTACGTCAAATGCCGCAGCAGCGAAAAAGAAAACAAATAAAAGAAGATGGGGACATTGTTTCGAGTTTGGGCACGCTGGTCAATAGTATTTTACTAATCACAAAGAGCTTACGGACGAGATTTGTTTGACCTACTGCTGAATTTTTTATCAAAGGAGTTTCTGTCTTTGTGGCTTAATGAATTGTTTATATAATGTACGATAACCGTAAAAACACGGCGGTAAAGTCGGCTGGAAATTACAAACGATAATAATTTTTGCGATGATAATCAATTTCTAGATGTCATTTATTAAATAACATAAAACTTCAAAAAAATTTCAATCAAAAATTAATACTAATTAATTCTAAAAAGATTAAAAAGGATAGAACGCTTCCATATGCACAAAATATCTTTTTTTTCAAAAATATCTTTTTTTTCAAATTTTAAAATACACCATTTAAAAATCCTTTTTACTCAATATAAATAGTTATTTTTTATACAAGTCGATAAAATTGTATGTTCTTGTCGACTGACAAGATTAATTCACAAGCGATGAAGTCGCGAGTGAATTAATTTCGGGAGGCGATCTTCAATCGCGAGACGATATTTCAAGGAATTTATTACGAGTAGAAAATATGTTGTGCTGGGTTGGCGTTGGTTTCTATGTAATTTGACAAATAAATAAAGCTGTCTCTTTAGTTGTCAGTTTTGAGTCAATATTTTTTAATTCTCTTTCGTGTCGATTGCTGATTGAATTGGAGCCAGAAGTGGCTCAAAACGAAATAAGTAAATTACCAACAGATATTCAAGCTGAGGCGACAAACGTCATATCCTACTTCCATTTAAATCCCGAATAACTTATGAAAAGGAATACAAAAATTAAAACAAAAGGAAGCAAGTAAAAAACGTGCGAGAAGAAATAAGGTTTTTAACCTATCTTCGCTGTTAAAGTATCATTTAAGCTACCCTTGTTAGTTAGTTGTTTATTATAGTTAATGACGCCTAGGTATTGACCACGCCAAAATTATCATCGACTGTCTTTCCCCAGCCGTCGGTGACGCCATTTTTTTTTTCGATCGTATGGTATATTTTACTATACCAACTCAGATGTTAATAAGAATTTTCTTACGCAGTGCTAAAACCGAAGTTAACCAAATTAGGGTCTTCCTAATTGCAACAAACGGGATCTGGGGCTTACGTTACAAGCGGAAGAAGGTTAGACAATGGGAAAGGGCCGCGTAGGGCTAATTTAGGGACAAAAGGTGGAATTAGTAGGTTGTGGAGAAGACAAGAGTGAGAAAAATGGACTAAGGATGCAAGAGATATCCGGGATTGTCATAAAAGTACGCAGCCTCTATTAAGGTAATTGGTACAAATTGAAGATACATATTACTTATTTTGAAATATCACGAAAATACATTTTAATGGTGTATTGTCTTCTATGATCGCTGTTAAAACTTCAAATATGTATCTATTATACCTATGAGCGAGAAAAAGGGCGTCCAGTTGGCTTTGAAATGAACATCCCCAAAATTCCATGAAGTATTTCATGTAGAATTCAAAAATCGTAAAATATACAGGGGGTGCCATTTAAAATATAATAATAAACAAATTGACATCCACGTCCAATTAAACCGGATCAAAAATACATTCTTAAGTACTCAGATGCAAAAAAACGCGTTTGTATTAAAGTGTTATATATTTTTTTTAATTTTTAGCCCTATTTTGATGAATATTAGCAAACTGTATATAAATCTATCAACTTTAATTCATAAATTCAGTTTTATATAAATTTTAGTATTTGGCATAATAAATGTGTCACTTTATTATGCGTGGTATTTGGTTATTAATGAGTAAATATTATACTTTTAATATAATTGGGAGCCAAAATGTACTTAGTCACTGTTATTGTTTATATTTAAAGTTGACTTTATACCACTTATAATAATTAATAATTCCTGTGCCAATGATTTGCCGTAAAAATATTAAGTATTATAATTTCAATGATTGACACCCTATGCTAACGATGATATAACTAATAGTGATGGGCAAAACTGTTATTTTTAGGTAACAGTTGAAACTGTTATAGTTATTTATAAAAAACAGCTTAAAATAACAGCTTAAAAATAACAGGTTTCTTTATTTTACGGCTAAATATCTGAAAGAGTATGAGACGGTCACCGCCAGGCGTATTAACGCAGTTGCAACTTGCAACAATGACGTGCTCGGTGGTAGTATTTCCAGGGTGTCAAAACATTTCTAAATATCGATTGTTATCTAAAATGCCTCTCTAAAAAAGGGGGTTGTTTACAAATAAGCGCTGTTTACAAATTGCGATATAAAAAAAGCCAAAATTCCGCCTCTCATCTATACCTACACATAGCGATCTACCTACGCCCTGCCCCTCGATCCGCGTAGATCCTGAATTGCGTAGCAGTGTACAGGGTGCATCTCACTTGACGGGCGAGAAGCTCTTAGTTTTGATTTTACCATTTGCGGTCAAAAAATAGCAATATAAGAAAATGTGTAGTATATTTTTCATAAGTAAACCAACTGCACACTAGAGTTCGAATTAATTTTTCACTTAAACTAGCGTGTACCCGCGACTTCGTTCGCGTCGAATTAATAATTTCTAATGGTGATGATAAAGCAAAACAAGAATTTCCATTAACATACAAACTGGATAAAATTTTCTCACATTTGCCAAAAATAAGCTTTCTAACGTCGAGCAGTTTAAGCAGAATCGTGGTTAATCAATTACTCAACTTTTTGGAACACCCTGTATGATTTTTAAAAAATTTCAAAATATGTAAAAAAACAAAATAAATTATGCGTGTCAGACATTTTCCCGAAAGACTAACCGTTTTTAAATAACAAATATTGAAAAATTTGAGGGGCGTTTTCACCCTGTTGGAATTTGAGATTCGAGAAACCCGTCCTTATCGAACCTCAACCCCACAGTCAATCCGTTTGCAAAAAATCAGCTTTAAACGTCCAGCAGTTTAAGCAGAATAGTGATTACTCAATGGTCATATTTTATGAAACCCCCTGTATATATTTTTTAAAAATCTTAAAATATGTAAAACAACATAATAAAATATACGTGTTTTACGAGTTTTTCTGAAAAACTCACCGGTTTTTAAATAAAAAATATTCTAATATTTGAGAGTAGTTTCACCCCCTTAGAATTCGAGTTTCGAAAAATCCCTTCTTATCGAACCTCTACACACTAAAGTCAATCCGTTTTCCAAAAATCAGCTTTTTACGTCAAGGGCTTTAAGCAGGATCGTGATTAATCAATGACCAGATTTTTCAAAACACCCTGTATACATTTTTAAAAAATCTTAAAATATTATTCTGAAAATTTTTCAGAATAAATAAATACCTAAATATTGAAACTTAAAAAGTAAGTACTGAAACATACAGCGCCATAATATCTCGACCTCCGTCCGTTATGCTCGTAACAGGTTGAAACAGAATGTATCTAAAACAACTGATGCGTTATTCCCCAACCTGTTTCGAACCTCCATCGACAATCGACCGATGCAGCAGCGTTCCTTCCCCACACCGATTATCTCGACCGCCGCCCTGTTATGCTCGTAACAGGTTGAAAAACAACATATCTAAAATGACTGCTTCTCCAACCCGTTGCGAGCCTCCATCGACAATCGACCGATGCAGCAGCGTTCCTTTCCCAGTCCTGTTATCTCCACCGCCAGGCGTTATGCCCGCAACTGTTTCAAAAAACCTGCTTCTTTTATATCCTATTATTTTTAAGCCGTTGTAAGCCCAATACGACCGTCGCGCGTCGACGGGACCGACCGAAGCAGCTACGTTCGCCGTAGCGCTTTCCCCACTCCGTTGTCCGTTGTCTCGCCGCCTGTATCGACGGTTGACGAAATAACATGTTTTCCATCCATACTAGTTGTTTTTTGGAATTGCTTCGAGCAGCATAGAATTTCGTGGTGATGCAGAGCGCCGACTTCGTTTTTTGTTTCACGAGCAGCCGATCTCTACGTGTTGTTATTTTATATCTGTTATTTTTTAGAAGTAGTAACGGTTGCGTTATGTTATTTATAAATAATTGTTATAAAATAACAGATAGTTAAATAACAACCCATCACTAAACTAAGCACATAAAAAACAAAGATGGTTTTTATATATTTTGGATGCTAACAGACGATGGGTTGTCCGAGAACGTTTTTTAAAAGAAAATTGCCATATTTGTTAATAATGAAGACAATGTCTAACTTAAAGACAATTTTTCACGTCCAACACTAAAAGTCGCTAATACAGTCACGCCACTTCAATATTTTTAATTACGAGTATAAAAATTCAGTTTCAAAAAACATAAATGTCAAAAAAGCAATTTTAGGCCAGTCGGCAAGTGCATCGATGACGGCAGCAATTCCGGACAAGCGGAAATAAGTTTTATTTTGTTTATTTTGGTGTTGAGAAGCACGTATTAAATTTGCACTCCCCGTAAAGCCCGGATTTGGCCGCCATCTTGGAAAAATTGGCTAAAATTCGGTTTATTTTTCATTATTTGTCAATAACTCGATTTCTATCAACTTTCGTGCAAAATATGTACGGACAAAAACTAAAGAAGAGGAAAAACTCTATAAAAACGTTGTATGTTTTTTTTTCGTATGACTACCCAAAGTATCGAATTTTACGAAAACAAAATTAAAGTTTCATATAATGTACGTGTTCAATATATCCAGGGTTAACTGTACTTGTTTCCACACCATCTTGAGCGGCACCCCCGATACATAAAGCCTAAAAACTTGCTTGCTACTGGTTGGCAGTAGCCTGCTGTCGCGGTCATAATGGAAGAACGCAATTTGCATTATGACCGCAATAACGAACTAAATTTTTATTGCTGCGCGACTGGTGGAAGACAAGTTTAACCGCCTTATCACTCAGGGAGCTGCCTTGAGGTAAAGTAGGCACCCGGCGCGTTTTTTTTAGTGGTCTCCCCATTTCCAATAGGCCTAATCCACATGTCGTCAACGTCAAGGTTTCTTTTGAGGTGGAAGGTTCATCAGAGTTTCTTCGTTTTTTTGATGTTACTGGCTGTTCAATATAATCTTCCTGAATGTCTTCCACATCTGTATCATATATCTTTTCGTTGATCTTTACCGAGAGGAAAATTGTCCTCGTACTCATCTTCGTCTAATTTTGCCACCTCCAAACTATTCGAACATGATTTGCCGTGACAAAGTGCACACATTACCGAGCAACGCAAACCTGCTTTGCGGCAACTACAAGATGTATTACAACTTTTGGCACATTTACAAGAAATCAGATTTAATAATTCTTGGGGAGCTGCATCTTGGGAAGTAGCAATGGGCATCAACCCATTCTTTGAATTTTTCCATCCCCAATCCCGAGGTGATTTTTCATTCCCATACCTTAGCTGTACGTACGGAAGGAGTGCAAGCGAGCTGCGTCTTTGGTCGGTGGTAATGATGCTAGGTTTGGCAAACTTTTGGTAATAGATTTTACGAATCACTGGTATCTGTACTTAACTAATGAGTCGCATTTTTTGGATCCATATATATTTTCTGGAGATGCGTTTGGGTCTTTGAAAGTTTTCATTTTTCTTGTCTGTATAATGCGGATGTGGTGTCGCAGCCACTAAACGCGTGGAGAAATAAAAAGAGTAAGGTTCTCGGAAAGACAAAAACTGCCTAGAATAAAGGAAATAATAACTGCTTATAATATATTTAGCGTGTTTAAACCGAGATAACTTGGAAACGGGTCGTCGCACGGAAAAAGTACATAAAACGTTTTTTATAGAGTTTTTCCTCTTCTTTAATTTCGGTCTGTACATTTTTTGCACTAAAGTTGATAGAAATCGAGTTATTAACAAATAATGAAAAATAAACCGAATTTTAGCCACTTTTTTTAAGATGGCGGCCAAATCCGGGCTTTGGGAGTGGTGCAAATTTAACACGTGGTTCCTTACACTAAACTAAACAAAATAAAATGTATTCTAGCTTGTCTGGATTTGCTCCCGCCATAATCTATTTTTTAATACTTTGCGACTGGCCTATTAATTTTATCTATGCGAATAAAACTAATAGAAGGAAAGCGGGTATAAAATGTCTTACAATTACTTGTTTAAAACGAAGAAATATTTTTAAATATATTTTGTGTGTCCAAAAGTTTCATAAAAATTGAACTTTTATTTTAGGTTTTTGATATTGACTCTAATCCGAGCTCTAATCCTAATTTTTAAAGTGTAATATCATGTTATTTACTGTGAAATGTTTACATCTTTAATAAACATACCTAGTTATAGCTTTAATATCATCATCATCATCATCATCATCATCATCATCATTATTCAACCATTTCCAATTATCGTGTAGCTTCCCTCGCATACTCTCTTTGTAGTTGGGCCCATTTTTGTCTATTATTGTCTATGCGGGCGCAAGTTATCCCTGCTAATTTCATAATATTATGGTCTCATTATGTGGGCACCAGGCTGTAATTTTTATGGTCCATCTGTTGTCTGTTGTTCTTGCCAGGTGTCCTGCCGAGAATTTGACTCTGTGGATGACATCTATTACCTGGGTCTTTTGTCGTATCCACTCAATTCTTATACGGTCTCCCTTGGTACCTACCTTGATTACCCATTAAACTACTTGCACTTATTTCTACACCCCGTATAATGATGTTACAAATTTTATATTACATTATCAAGAAAATCCGATATTAAAATCATAAAGTGAAACTTTGTTATTTTAGACTTACTCAAAGCTTCTTATTTCTTAACATAATATATTGTATAAACAAATTAAGACCATGGTAAGCGATTTAAGTTAAATTTTCTTCCTTTAACTTATTCAAAGCTTCTTATTTCGTAGCGTGGAGTTCAACAGATTGATGTTCGTCTAAATTTGCCAGTTCTATTACCTAATTAAAGTAGTTCCGCAGCTTGGCAGGTATAAATTCTGGATCGCGTCGCGCATTTATACATCCTCCCGTACGTATATAGGGACGTAACTGCGACTGGAAGTTCTTGTTTTGCGGATTTCCGGATATATTAATTCGGTCGTCGACGCTGTATGGCTCCAAGTTAAGAGCGCTGTGCATTTGCTGCCGTGATTCTCTTTTTGAGAGGGGAGTTCTTAATTGATGTTTGGAGTTGAGGAAATAGAAGTAAATTTCAAGGAAATATTCTTGCATCGTTTCTTCTGAAATAAATAAAGTAATACCATAAAATATGAATATTTACTAAAAAATGTGGCGGGTTCATCTCTCAAAAAAATCCTTTATGGGTATTTTGCCACTGCACTGTAAGAAAATCTACAAAATAAAATAGTTATTTTTTGTAAACACTTCTGCGTTAAACCTAAAAAAGAAAAGTAAAAGGGGCTTTTTTAATTCAATCTAATAAGAATAAATGTATTGCTCATGCATCTGTAGATGTTAGTAATGTATGGCAATCGCTTCTTTGATTTTAAACATAAAACATAACATAAATAAACATAACATACGTAAAATTTAAAAATAATCACACAGAAAGTTTGGGCTTTTTGGTTTTACCTTATTCGGTAATTTTTATCAGGTAGTAATTGTTAATTTTGAAGTTTAACTTGATATAATGTCATTTTAACAGAACGTCAACGGTTTCTTCTAGACGTATCTGTTTTAAAAACGTAAAGTGTTCTCGAATAGTTGAATTTAAATATTTTAAATAGTTTTTTTCTTTATTCTTTGTATTTTTTTGCTTCCGAAGACGGAAAGAGATAAACTTTCCGAAACGTTAAGCATTTTTTTCTTTGTTAGGCAAATTTGTATAACTGTAAACATAACTTCTGACAAGCAGTGTCCGTTTAGGTTTAACGCAGAAGTGTTTACAAGAAATAACTATTTCACTTTGTAGGTTTTCTTACAGTGCAGTAGCGAAATACCCATAAAGGATTTTTTTGGAGAGATGAATATTTAATATTCTGACATGAATGCAAATTCTGACTGATGCAATGACTGATATGCAAATTCACCTGTTGATTATATTGTGTTGATGAAGCAGATTAATAATCAATGTGATCAACAACTTCTAGGTACACTCAGATGCAAAAAAAAACGTAACAAAAAAAATGTTTAAATTAGGATTAGGAAGCTGTTGCTAAGCCAAATAGAAAATTTTTCAAAGGCTTAAAATCATTGAAACGTAAGAAAAACCTGTTTCCCGAATGGCTCCATAAAAAAGGAAACCGACGTTAACAACAGTCGCCAGAACAACTTAGAGCTCGAATTCCGCGCGAAAAACAGATTAACAAGGAGAACACCAGAGAGGCGTCTAACAGAAGGAAAAATTACGGCCGGAGTGACGCTAAAGTCCGAGCTAATCGCATTAGGATCGTCCTAATTGTAGAAAACTGAACGCGGAATAGAATAGGAGTGGAAGCAAAAGATTCCTTCGAGTTGTTATAATTACTTATTAAGCTAGAACTGTCGGTTCGAGTTAAGTATATTAAAGTTTTTAGTTAGTGAAGATTTCGTGTCTGTTTAAGTTTATTATTATTAGTAAGTTGTTTCTTAATATAGAGACAAACAATATATTATACATTACGTCCTAAGATAATATAAACTTAAGCTGCCCTGGTTGTCTGGGTCTACCTAACCACAGGGCATTGTAAGTTTAATAGACATCTATAGATGATGGGATTGACGAACGAAGCAATGTACAGGTTTTGTTAATTTGAAGTTCAGTTTGAATTTTGTCACATTTTATGATAATACAAAAACCATGCAAACCATTTCTTAGCCAAAAATTTTCAGATTTTTTTTTTGTGCGACTGCCAGATATCACAAGCCTCGTCATACACAATTTTATAAGTCATATTCCACAGCTTCTAGACTATTAAGGGGTGTAGAACGTCCTTTGGATGCTGATATTTCATATTTCAGACCAAATGGTGAAGGTAGTCCATTATATCCGGGAAAATAGAAAAAACGATATACTCCGAAAGAGTTGCAAGATATTGCGGGTAATTTTGAACTTTTATCGTTGATTTCCAACTCCTCTTTGATGTTTGTTACTTATAAAGTTATTATACAATTTTTTTTTGCTTACGACACTTTCCGGAAATTCGAAAAAAACCGAAAAGCCACTCATGAATAATTGTTAGCCGACCAAACCGACAGGGCCGCGCTGCCCATGTGTGCGAAGTGTGCGGCGCACACAGGCGCCAAGGCATTAGGGGCGCCGGATGATATATCAGCGCCAATTGTTGAAACTGTTTTTGTTACACAAATCCAAAACTAATAAAATCCAAAGCGAAATAATTTATATACTCAATAACTACGTTCCAAATTTTATTTTGAATTTATATCAAATTAACAAATACTTTTGAATAAAACTGGATTTCACTCCTGACTTTAGTGACTTTTCACACGTAGAATAAATTAGTACCATTATATTATTTGTCAATTTTAACACAGAAACTAGAAAGGTTGAAATAAGAAAGAATTTTCTAGCTTTCTGTCCAATTATCTATACAGCTGTCGCTGACTTATCTTTATTTATAATAGAAGAATTATACAAAATTAATTTGGACATAAACAATTTAAAGGGACAGGGACGATTTGATGAGGGATTAAATATTCGTTGTAAATTTATAAAAATCAAAGTCGCAGTTTTTGAGATAAAAAAAATATCAAGTATGGGCGGCTATATGTGCCTCCCGGCGCCATTTTTTTTTTTTTTATTAAAATGTGCTTAAACAAATACTTCAGGCTTTCTGAGTTGCTTAAAAATAAGCTATTATTAGTGAAAATATTAATAATTTTGTACAAATCTGAAAATTTTTGGGCTAAGGAATGTTTGTCCGTTTTTTTATTATCGTAAAATATGACAAAATTTAAACTAATTCCAAAATGTGATAGCTGTTGATTCTGCCTTTTAAATGAACTTTGAATCACCAAAAAATATTAAATTTTAGTCGAGTTATTGAACAATTTGTCCTATCAAGCAATGATACGCTTATGAAATACACGTGTGGCAAAATTTCATTAGCGATAGGAGCTTTTCAATGCGATAAAAAAAGATGCTAAGGCTGCAAAATACACTGCAGTACAACAGAGATGGATAAAGTGTCTTTTCCCTACCATTGTATAGGGAAAGTGATCATAGAAGTGATACGACGAGAAAGGAGAGAGCGTCTGCGTGGGGGGGGGCGGGTCTTTAAGACGCTTGTGTGTGGGCTACCGGCTACTAATAGAATAGAATCGAAAAAATAGAAAGACGAAGGACAGTGTTGCCATTCTGTTGAATCAAAATTATGTTGGCTTATCCTAAATCCCGAATCTTCTAATCCCATTATCTTGCCTACTTAATGAAATATTAAATAAAGTACAAAACAATTTTAAGAATGTTTTCTCTAGGCACATAACAACTTCTTTCTAAAACAAAAAGTAACATGCAGAACTTTGAAATCATTTCTAAAATAGCAAGTGCAATTCTATGAATTGGCAATACTGTACGATCTTCCTTCCAGTCGCCCCGACACCGACCGGTCGGTCGGCGGCGGCGACAAAGGAATTAGGCCGAAAAAACTTTATAAAGGAGTAGCCGAACAGGGTTGCCGGGTTTGTTAGATTATAATTCCATACGAGAACAAAATTCTCGGTAGATCTTCAACAAAAATCAAAAGTACAGAAACAAAATAAAATATAATATTTAAGTCCAAAATTAGCATTCCTATGTGTCGTAATACTAGATCACTCAAATAAAATACAAATATAGTAAATATAACAAGAATTAGAAATAGGTAGGTATATTATATTCAGTGCGAGATTCTGAATCATACGTTCTACTCGCCTGGGGTAGTTTTGTTTTAAGGTTCGACATTTCGTGGTTTAGAGGTTTGGCAATTTCAAGGCCACGCTTTTGATTAGAAAATTTTGAGGTTTGGATATGAGAATGGGATGGGACAGTGATTTCCCCAGTATGGTCTTGGGAGATAAGCTAAGGCTGATCCAAGAGTGGATGAATCCGGGTTGAGAAAGAGGTATATTATTTAATATTAAAAAAATATATATTGAATTAAACAATATTAATATATTAATAAAAACTATAACAAGTAGGGATAGCAGTCACCTTTTACCTTTGTACAAATTTTGATCAGTGATATCTAAAATTAATTTCATTTCAATGGGAAAGCTGTAGCAACTCTCAACTCTTATTTCATATTAATATATTTTTTGACAGGAAAAGCACTAAAATATTTATCCGTATTCAGTTTGTTTCTTAACTTAGATTTTGTTTTTTGTTTATATTTTTTTGGGGAAAATATGGGTTTAACTTTAGTAGATGAATGAAACAAAATCTTTTCAAAAGATATCAACTTCTTCGGGCATATCGCCAATACCGCGCCTAATAAAGAGTAATAAGGATTTGTAGGAATATCTTTGTAACTCTGCAACTAGACAGAACGATGACCTATGATTACTAAATAAAATTTAATAAACAATAATAAAGTCAGATTAGACTAAAGACGCAGGTGAACATATCGTTAGATTTTTGTTTAAATCGGTAGATCGGTAGCTTACAGACGAAACCGGTAGACCTGGAAACTCTGTGATGGACTGAGGTGATGGCGTTTTGTGGTGGCGCGGGAAGAGAAATAAAATAATGGCGATAATCATATCATGCGATAATCGTATCACCGTATACATATAAGCGTATCATGGGTGGATGGGAGGCGGCGGAATTTCCAAAATTTTTTATCTTATTGGAGTTTGTCTAACTCGACAGTCGTAGTGGAAGTGGAAACGGGGAAGTTGTTGTCCATCTCTGTTTAAGCTTAGACTTTTTATAGGCGTTTCATTCCAATGCATGTAATTCCTATGCCTAGATATTACCGGACCTGTATATCTCCGGAGCGTTGAGAAAATTCAGGGATCTTTGAGGCGGAATTTCTCGAAAACTTCTAATTCTGCATAAAAATGATAATCCATACATCGCAAATAATGAATTTACCGATTATTAGTTAAACATTTTAAAACCTCAGTTTATTTTCTAGAAAATATAGCTCACAAAATACAACCATCAAATAAATGGATTATCTACAATTTCAAAATAAACCAGAAAAATAATATTTACATATTTTATGTTAAATCTAAAAAACAGCCTTAATAAAAACACTCTTTAAAAGCTCTTACAAACCGCGTCTTTCTTCAAAAGACATATTTCTATAAACTTTCTTCAAACCGACCGATGTAATCGAATTTATTAGGCACTTGAACTGTGGAGTTTTTCCTTTTTTCTCGTCAGGGTTTAACTTTTTCCCTATCCTTTAAATCCCCCTTGGTTCACCCTCCGTCAAAAACAGGAATTAGAATAAAAAGAGAGGAAAGTTTTTAATTTTGCAGATTATGTTCGACTTTCTTTTGGCTTTCGTTGTAATTTTCCTTTTTTTAAATTTTAATATGTTTACAATGGGATGAAAAGTAATTTTTGGTCGAATTAATTTTGTTGATTATTGTTGACTTGATTATTTAATTAATTAGAAAAAAAAATGAAATGTATTTTAACAAATGTTTGCTTCCAGGGCTAATCTGGACGGGGTCAACATTCTTTACGCGGAGTTCAAACTCGTGTGATCGTTCACACTCGTTATTGTAATCATGTTCATAAACACACTTGTACTGTAAATAACTATTCTGAATTAGCATAAATAGTTTAACTAATTATACTTTGTTTTATTTATTTAGGTTTATTATAATTTCTGTATATTTTTAACAATTTCCCAAACACCTCAATAAAATTTTATATAGCATGAGAACTGGAGGTTTCCACTTTTCTTCCTCAGTCTTAACTTTTTTTCTTTTCATTTTTCTTATTCTCTTATTTTCCACCCTTAGTTCCCTACCCATCAAACACAGGAATTAGAATAAAAAAGGAAAAAGTTTTTAATTTCGCAGAATAAGTTCGACTTTTTTCTTTCTACGTTCAAATTTTCCTCTTTTTTGTTACTTTTAATTTGTTTTAAATGAATTGAAAAAATACTTTTATATAAACTAAATTGATTGGATCGGAATATAATTAGATAATATAATATATAATTTAAATTTATTTATTAAAATTTGTATGCAATATTATATGTGCGTGCCTATTATGTTACTATAATACAGTTTCAGATAATAAAATACAGTTTGCCCCTCTGATATTAAACATGATTTAATTAAAATATATACAGAGCGTTTTAGAAAATTCTTGCTTATTAAAAATGTTATACATATTACAGAGATTTATTATTATATTACACAGTTTTTTTCTAGGTGTTTTTCTTTGTCAGTGTATTTTGTAGTATTTTATGATAATAAAATAAATTACATTTGTACGTGGGGGATCTCCCCACGTGGGATGGCATATATCATATGTTTTTTGATAAACCATGTATGGTGATGTCTGGGTGATGAAATAAAAAATTGTTGAATATAAAAAATATACGAAATATCAAAAATTAAGTGACTAAATTCGAACATAAATTAATAAATCAAACATGTATACTCGATAAAGAATATCTTGTGTCTGAAAATGTAAAAAATAATAATCATAGATACAGGGCGAGTCTTAAATAAGTGCAAATATTTTTAAATAAGTCGAAAGATTTATTTTACTTTGAGATTTTCCGAAAAAAAAGAAATTTTTTGCTTAAATTTTGAAAACCACTGGGTCTTTTCTGGGTTTCTTTCTTGTTAATTTAATCTACTACACCTATGTTGTCATATTATCAAGAAATTATGGATTTTAACTAAAAACTCATAATGATTATTATGATTATATATATTATATAATGATTATTATTATGATTATATATATTATATAATGATTATATAGTGATTATGGTGTCGAAATATACTACCCTTAAAAATATTTGCACTTATTTAAGACTCACCCTGTATAAATAAAAATATATAAAATGTCATTCTAATATTTTATTGTCCAATGGTAGTAAGCAGATATTTTGAAATTTTACAAAAATATAAAAAATTAGATTCAAATTGAAGTTCAAGGATTTAAACAGAGTAGATTTTTAGTATATAGGTACTTTAATTAGTAGTGGGAACTATCGAATGAATACTATCGAAACATTCGATAGTTGCAATATATTCGAATAATTCGATAGCTAGTAAGAAAACATTCGTTGAAAACTATTCGAATCAAAATTATCGAATAGATGCGTCATCTGCCTTGAAATATTGTATTCTAGTAATTCGGCAGCAAAAACCATTCATTTATAAAATTCATTCATTTATGAAATTCATTTATTCGTCAGGATCGATTATAATAAAATATTAACTGGATTTTAGTTGTCGCCCGGCGACGTAGGTTTCTTTCCGAGAAACCCGACAGCGGTCGGTGGCAATGCTATGAAAGAAGGCGGCATCTTTGATTTTTTGCGGAGTAGATAAAGATAAGGACATATTACTTTTTTTTTATTGAGGTGCTAGTATTTACACAAAAACTACATTATGAAGGGCGCTGTTGCCATATATTGGTATTAGTTGATATTAGCAAAGAATATTATTGTCTGGCTTTAGTTAGTTAGGGATAGTACGTCTATATATTTTGCATTTTTTTATTAATATTCTGTTGTTACACTGCAATAATACTTGTTATTTTGGATGTAGGAAAATGATTTTTAATGCTTTTAAGCAAAGACTGGTTTAATAAATAATAATAACAGTAATAATTTGTTATACGACAGATATAACACAAAATAACGACAAAATTTAAAATCATTTAATATAAACATTCTTTTTAAGTAGTGGCAAAATATAAACAACAAATTAGATGTCAGAATTATTTACATTAGATCCTATTTAAAAATAATATAGACTCTAAATTTTTTGGCAAGGGTTGTTTTTTAAATAATAATAATTACAGAACTAATTTGTTATATTAACAACAAATTTTAAAATCATGAAATATCAACATTTATTAATTTTCTAAGCATGCAGTGTAATGGATGGAAAATATAAATAAAAAATTAGAAATCAAAATTATTTATATTAGATGCTTTATATTACTATTTAAAAATAATATTATTTACTTTTACTGGCATTTACTTTAAAAAATAAATGAAATATTTCTTCGCAAAAAACTAAGAAGAAAATAATAAAATTAAAAAAAAGAATAAAAAATAAGAAATAAGTAATAGCCTTGTATATAAGGGTAATAGTAATAGTAAGAGAATTAGCATAAACAAAATACAAACATCGTTAACTTTTTTTTAAAATTGGCACGTGTAAAACTTTCAATTTAATTTTCTCACTCCATAGTTTGAGTTCGATAACCATTTATTTAACCACATTACTTAAATATGATTATTAAGTTCAACTAATTCATATTATTAAAACATTTAAAATACAAATATCTATTTTTAAAATTAATTGTAAGTTCATCTCATCTCTCTTAAAAATTGCTACTTCTCAAAAATTTCCATTAAAAAATAGACCTTATATCATATAAAATTAAATCATTGAAAGATCGGGCTACGGAAAATCACAAAAATTTTCGGAAAAATGTTGACCACCTGCACACGCACACAATCGTCAATTAAAAAAACTACTATTTTAGTATTTTAAATATTTTAATAAACGCAAAAATAGCACAGTATTTATACGGCGAAGTTATAAAAATTTGGAAGAACTAATAATGCACTGACGCACACAAAAATCAAACTGGATACTAAATTTCATTTATCAAAAGCATTCGATAGTCGTGGCTCAACGATAACCATTTAGTGGCACGGCGAGGTTGTCACGTATGCTTTAGTATACAAATGAACGAATGATTTTATTCGAATAAAACCATTCGATAGTTGAAATCATTCATTCAGTAACCATTCGATAGTTCCCATTGCTAACTTTAATACCGTATGATCGAATAAAAACGGGGTCAGCGATGGCTATGAAATGAAGATCGCTTTCATGTTATATGTAAAATTATATTGGAAATGTCATCGATCGTCCACTGGCCAACTGGACGCCATTTTATTTCGATCATACGGTATAACAAGCCTTTAAAAATATCATACCTACCTAATATTGAATTTATATAAAGTATATTTTCTCTTGGATTTCTTATAAAATCCTAAAATCATAAAAATACGCATCGTTGAATTCTAATATAAAATTTTCATAAACCGACATTCTAATAATGTGAAATGCTGGATCCGTTCTGCTTGTTTATTCAAACGAAATATACACGGTGGTTCTTTAATATTGAGATAAAGATATTTGTAGGAATTTAAGAGAAATTTTTTCAACAATTTTGTTGCTTATAAATGGCCTTTTAAATTTTTTGATTGTCTTATTTTAAAATTTTTAATTTTAAATCACAACTATATTTAGTGAGTAGAATAATAAATATGATAACGAAAAATATATTCTGTTGATAAACAGCATTTAAAGAAATAATTAATACATATATTTTCTATGTGTGTCCAACGACAAGATCCTTGACAGTGATAGATGTGTCTGTCATTTTATTTTCAAATTAGTTTAATTTATTTTACAGAGAATTAAGTAGGTACAACTGGAACGCATAGCAGAAAATTAATATATTTAAAATTTGAGTGACAAGTGATTACTTCAAAATATTGTGAAAAAAACTGTTTAAAATTAAGAAAATCTAATCGAGTTATTTTATTAAAAACAATTACAGTATGTGTTAATACAAAACAAGCAAGGGTTTATTAAAAAACACCACATACCAAAAAATATATAAAAAAGATTTCCTGCTTTCAAGCTCAAGCCTGTATTTATTGTTACATTTATCAATATAATTATTCAATATGATTATTATTTACCTATCATGTGCTGCTATTTTACAGACACTCCATTTTTTGGTATAATATACAAGATAGTTTATAAACTTTATTTGTGGCTAATTGATCTCTCTGGCTATAATCTCTGGCAAACTCTGTCTCTGGCGGTCTCTAGGCACCGAATATTAACTGTAAAATATAGTTTGGGTCAACACTTAATTTTCTCGCGAGTTTTCCTCCACTTAATTTTAAATAACACGAAACACACGTAATAACACTGTAACGTTTTTAGTTCGTTACATGTCTTTGATTATGATATATGATGTCTGGGCACAACCCTGTTATTGTTTGGCACATCCCTGTTATTGTTTGACACAACCCTGGTATCGCTCTGTGGGAGCGCGCGCTGTCAACATCGCCTCTGTCAATTCTCTGTGATCTAACTTCACTTTTGGTTGGACCGTTTGGCCTCTTAGACGCCATTAGTCCCAGTGTTGAGAAATGGTGGTCATTTAAATCTGGCTGTATTATCTGAATCAGCTGCCATTTCGAAGCTACAGTAAAGCTGAGTTATTTTCCTTTTAGATTCGATATTATTAGTGAATATTTTTAGGGTAGAGTTACGGATGTCCCAACTTGTATTTGTATTTGGCTGGCACGTTGGCGTCCCTTTGCTTTTGTCCTCCAGAATGTCATTTGGAAGAAAGGACAGATTGTTTATTATTTATTGAGCCCTCGGAAGTATTTCGAGGTAGGTTCATTTTGTTTATTAGACGGTGTTTGATTTTAAACAAGAGTTTCGTGTTCTTAGGGTCTTACGGACGGACATTGTCTTACGGACAAGTGTCCAAGGTATGGACTATTTTTCAAGGTCCTAGTAGTGTTCTCTTGTGCCACTATCTTATGGACGGATGTCCCATGGACAAGTGTCCCCAGTAGGATTGATTTGTCTTACACATAGAGTGCCCCAGCGTGGATGTGGCTTGAGCCCCGTGCTGCTTCACCCCCATTTCTAAGCCTGGATCGCCGACAGACAGTACAGAGATGCTAGACCTCCTCGCGCTGCTACTGTTTGAAGCAGGGTTATATAAAAGAACAGCTAAGTGTATATTTAAGTTCTAGTTTTGCATTTAACATCTAAAATGTTTTCAGTCTTAAACAGTAACGTACATTTAAACTATAGCGTACAGACTATATTTAGTGGTTAGATTATTAAGAATATTTATGTCAATGCAGTAGTAAAAGTGTGATTTAGATTTTAGATTTCATAATATCACGCATTGTAATGGTATTACTTTCTATAGACATCATTATTACGCTATACTAACAAATGAATAACGAGATAGATTCTAGAATCTACAGGTTGCAACACATCTGATTTAACACCGTATAAATTTAACAATTTAAATAAAGTAATGCTACTTTTCCTATATTTTCTATAACGTTACACGCATTGTATTTTCTTTATAGTCTTTTCATAGAACGTATTCAATATTATTTACATATATAGTTCTACTCAACAAGTAACCACTATAATAATTATATTAATTGTACAATGCTATTTACCATCAGAATTCATCACGAATAAATATAGTCATTAGTTTTAAGTATTATACAACTGTGTTTTCTTTCTCTGTACATGCCTGGCGCCCAATATCTATATATCTTTTGTTTATTATTATTGATTAATTTTCTCTCTAGTGAAATACCTTATCCACGACTGCTCTCCGATGAAAAGCTGCCGTTCGCAGTGGTAGTTGTTTAAAAACGCTACAACACAGTCCAAAATGCAAAATATTTATCATTTCTATTTGACATAATTTGACACCAAAATTATAACCTATAAATTGGCAAGAGTTTGACAACTCTCAAAAATCTTAAGACGAGTTCACACGTATCGGCGTTTGTTTGTCGTTCATCTTTCCGTCAAACCAATAATATTGAAATACGATCTGTCATTTTTGAAATAAACCAATAAAACTGGTTAAAAACAACAAGAGATGACGCATGACGGATTTATATGTAAACCCATCCATAGTAAACTTAAAAAATATTAGAAACTTTTTTTAGTAAAATAAATAGATTGGTATGGACGTCATCTGCTGTTCTTCTGTCATTGTCTGTCGAAATCTTACCTGAGAAAAGAAACATAGTATATAGTCTGTCCAACGAGAAGATCCTTGACAGTGATAGATGTGTCTGTCATTTTAATTTCAAAGTAGTTTATTTTATTTTACAAAGAAATAAGTTGGTACAACTGGAACGCATAGCAGGAAATTAATATATGTATTTAAAATTTGACTGACTAACTTCAAAATATTGTGAAAAAAACGGTATAAAACTGAAAAAATGTAATCGAGTTATTTTATTTAATAAAAATAATGTGTTAATACAAAACAAACAAAAACAAGACACTACATACCAAAAAAATATAAAAAAGAACTATTTCTTACTTTCAAGCTTTATGAAACTTCCCGCATTTATGATTATATTTATCAATATAACTTATGTACAAATACAAATTTGTAATATTCCGCAGGAATAAATAAAACAACATAAATAAAACAAACTATTTTATTAATAATAACACTTACCAAATTTTATACCTCACAGGTTGATTAATTAACTTTAATCTTAATTTTTTTAAACCAGTACCTTTTGACATTATTTTTCTGCAGTACTAAAATCCATTATTTTACCTATCGTGTGATGTCGATATTTTACAGCTACTCCAGTTTTTAGTATGGGTTTAGTATGGTCCTTCTACCATATTCGTGATGCACTTATCTACGACGAGATGGTATACGAACTTTATTGATAGTAACTTTATTGGTGTATCTGTATAAGACTTGCCTGGGCAGCGAGTATTAACCATAAACTGTGCTCTGGATTCTACAGTTAATTTTCACTCGATTTTTCCTCCACTTGACTTCAAAAGACACAAAACACTCGTAATAACACGAATCAAAATGCATCATCTTCCAAAACGCAGGGTATTTGACAAAAGTTGTCACAAAATTATAACCTATAATTTGGCAAGACTTTGACAAACGTCAAAAATCTAAAGGAGAGTTCATACGCATCGGCGTCCATTTGTCGTTCATCGTTCCGTCAAACCAATAAAATTGAAATACGATCTGTCATTTTTGAAATAAACCAATAAAATTGGTTAAAAACAACAAGTGACGACGCATGACGAATTTATATTTAAACCCATCCATAGTAAACTTAAAAAATATTAGAAACTTTTTTTAGTAAATTAAATAGATTGGTATGGACGTCATCTGCTTTTCTTCTGTCATCGTCTGTCGAAATCTTACCTGAGAAAAAAAACAGAGTATAGTCCCTATTCTTTATACAGTATGGCAGTGTTTTATGAATTTCTTATGAGGTTTCAAAAAAATTCACATATCTTTCTGGTAAATAGCATATTTAGATTTTTTACAATATTAATAAATCATAATCACAGTATTGTCAAAAATTAAAAGAAATTAAAAAAAATTGTACAAAACTAATATATCATTAAATATTTTTATATCTGTTTTGGTGTCACACTGGAGATTCTTTAGTATAGTCACATAAATCGGAGCATAAATCTATATTGTGGGACAGATTGCATCTAGATTTGAGTAACTTCAATATTTCACCTCTTTATTAGCATCAGTCTCAGCTTCAACACAAGCATCAGCATGAGCATCAACATCAGAATGAGCATGCGCATGTGTATTAGCATCAGCATTGTTATCATTCTCATTAGCATATTCAGATTTTATCTATGATTAGTAATAACCAAAGATATTTAATTGAGTTTAAATACCTTTGGTAATAACTATGCCCCCTATGAATATTCGTTCGTTGTCTCTCAAGTATTACTCTCTTATTTTAGGTGCTCTATCTTTCATCAAATACCGGGTGCGTCTCGAAAGTGCCTCACACCTATAACTTTTTTATTTTTTCAGATAAAAAAACGAGATTTTGTATGTTAGTATATGACATAAATTAGGATTGATTGACGTATTCAATTGTTTTTGGTCACTTCCACTTTCACCGGAAATGACTACAACTTTTGATTTTTAAATGGTACCCTCAATATATTGCTACTTTATTCGATCGAAAATGACGCTCTGAATAGAATGACATATGAAATGACAGCTTTTGACATGCTTGCTTAAAAAAATCGTGTTTCAAATTTCAATAAGGCTGTGTTATAAACACTAATTGTTAATCAAGGTGTTTTGATCATCTAATGTTTTTCGTGTCTTTGTCCTGACCGGTTAAAAGATACCGAAATCGTATTTGTAACCAATGGAACAAGGGTGGCTTATTAGCATATTTTGAAAAAGCATTTTTTGCGAATAATTTCATATCACACACTTGGTATTTCGAGTCAAATTGTCGCATGTTACAATTTCAAATAAACAATATGCGAAAATGTCAAAATGACATATGATATGACAGAAAGATAGATAGAAATATATAGAAATCTAAGATAGAAATCTTAGATAGAAATCTAAGATAATGGTATTTAGTAATTAAACATTTACAAGATTTTTTTTTCGAAATATTTTAAATTTTAGGTGGTTATAAGAAATCGGCCACTCAATCTTTTCTGCTCTACTCTGTAACTTAGAATAACGTATACCCCAGTTATTGTAGGTGGATCCATTTTCATTCTCATCGCAATACTATTCCGAGGCTATCGGTAAGCCGTACCCTTATCTCGCATAATTGTCGTGATATTCGCGGAATTACTGGTGCAACTACGTCATTTCGATAAGGCCTTTAAATGGATTAAGCATGTTTACTAACCGAGTTATTAATAATCGCCCCGAAGCCTGCACTGAATTTAGCAAAAGCTATCGATTATGAACCTGAATTTTATATATCTAACGTTCTGTGTCTAGTTTAACTGTTGAACAAACTTGTAGCAGATTTGCATAGAGCACTTATTAAGAGATAACATTTTCTTGATCTACTGCGTTATAGAAATTTAAGAAAATATAATAACAAAAATCAAAATGAATATTATTCATTTTAGAAGTGAAATTTCTTTACGCATGTTGGGAGTAAATATTCAAGGTCGTGACACTCGGCTTTAAGACGGCCGTGACGCGCGAGAGGAAAAGTGATAGCGGCAGTGCTGCCACAGCTATCCCATTCGGGGTAGATCTATCCCTTTATAAAACAATTTAACCCCGATAATCTACCCTGATGAAAAATAAGCTGGGTAACGATCTGTGCCATACACGGCTAAGAAAATCACTATAATAAACTTGATATTGTACCAACCTTTTGTGCTACTTAGGAAGTAAATTTTCATGCATATTTTCATCGACAGGTTTGTAGCTTCTGAATAACGGTCTAGGTAAAGTATCTAGCTCATTTGCCAGCACAGAATTAAAAAATTTAGATTTTATAACTCTCATTTTCATTGGAGGACACTCATATAGGAGTTGTCATATTTATTTTAAACCAATAATCAACGAGAATATTCGTATAATTTAATAAAATTACTGTAAATCACTATAAATAATGAACTGTTTGTAATTGAACTATAATTTCTGTATTATTATTCCGGTAAATGATGGAGATAAACAATTATGATTGATTAAAATTTTATTTTAAGATGAAACTTTTGTTAACACCATTCTGAGAAGTCGAATAATGAATTGAATAATGACAAGACAAGTGATATCTGTCTAAAAAAGACAGCGATTTAGAGTGACAATTTGGTTATGTAAAATTTATAGTGACGAAATAGGGAAAATAAATACATATTCTATGAGTTTGCCTTCTTCTTTCTTTTTCTTTCTCAGCCTGGTTCCATCCATCCTGGTTCCATCAGACCATAGGTCTCCATAGGATTACTTTTTGGGGCCATCGGTCTGGATCCTCTCTTGCCACATGTCCTATCCATTGCCACTTCAGACTTGCCACTCTTTTAACGACATCTATTAATTTTGTTTTTTGACGTATGTGGGTATTCCGTATTTTTTCCCTAATGGTGACTCCCAACATGATTTTTTCCATGGCTCTTTGTGCTACTCGTAGTTGTTCTGCTGTTTTTCGGGTAATTGCCATAGTCTCTAAGCCATGCGTAAGCACAGGTAGAATGCAGCTGTCGTAAGCCTTTTTCTTTAGGTTTATGGGCACCTTTTTATCCTTGAAAATATCGCTCATATTTCCAAATGCTACCCATGCCAAATGGATCCTGCGTTTGATCTCCGTATTTTGGTTTTCCTTGCCCAGCTTGATTTTATGACCGAAATATATATAATGATCTACGTTTTCAATAATAACGTTGTCAACAGTAATATTATGGATATTGTTGCTCATTATCTTGGTCTTCTTCAAGTTCATTTTAAGGCCAATTTTCTGTGATTGGTCATTTAGCTCATTTAGCATGGTGTTTAGTTCTTGAATGACGGTGCTCAGCAAGACAATATCGTCTGCGAACCTCAGATGGCTAAGGTGTACTCCATCGATGTTTAGACCTCTATTTTCCCATTCTAATTTCTTGAAGACATTTTCCAGTGCCAGTGTAAATAACTTGGCAGAGATGGTATCTCCTTGTCTCACGCCCTTGCCGAGTACTATTTTTTTCTGTTTTGAGGTCATCATCTAATTTAACTTGGAAGGTTGCACTATCATAGATATTTTTAATAATGGAATAATATCTGGAATCAATTCTCGCATCCTCCATTGCAGCTAGAAATGACCAGGTTTCGATGCTGTCAAAGGCTTTTTGGTAGTCTACAAAGGCCAAATAAAGAGGTATATTGCATTCTGTTGTTTTTTTCAATGACTGCTTTAATTGTTCGTAGATGATCGATGGTACTAAAACCTTTTCGAAAGCCTGCCTGTTCTATTGGCTGATAGGAATCTAGTTTCGTAGACAGTCGGTTGTTGATAATCCTAGTGAAGAGCTTGTATAGATGCGAGAGAAGGCTTATTGGTCTATAATTCTCTATATTTGTAAAATCTCCTTTTTTGTATAATAGCACAACTTCTGCGTTTTCCATGCGTCCGGGATTCTACCCTCCATCAGACATTTATTTAACAATACTTCCACGGCATCCACTAATGGTTTTCCACCCATCTTCAGCATTTCAGGTGTAATACGATCTTCTCCTGGGCTTTTGCCATTTTTTATTTGTTGAAGTGCGTATTTAATTTCTGTGGTTGATATTTCTGGCCTATCTTCTGATCCTACGTGAGTTTGCCTAACGATTAACATTAATTTAAAAATAAATCGGCATCAGCATTATAGTCAGCATCATCATCATCATCATTATCATCATATTTAGCTGTATCTTTGGTTAATATTGGAGATGCGTTCTTTGCATATTTTTTCATTGCCTCTCAGATATCACTGTGTTACTGTCGTCAAATAGGTGATCTGTCTATTGTCGTGAACTGTAATTGACCTTCGTGCCCAGATCAAATACTATTCATGACAATTTTATTCTGATATAGTAATTATACAAATATTAAAGTCTATAACGTTTGTGGCGGATTCATTTCTAATATAAATATACATATTTATTATATTATATACAAACATTATTAAACTTAAATACATAAGTGATATTATAAAATACAATTATTAAAATTTTTTATAGAATTATTTAGGGCATATAAAGAGAATTTTTAAACAAATATAAATATAACACGTTATGGATAAAATCTACTATATCACACAAAAAACAACAATTTTATGAATTTTACAACAAAGCTTGTTTACCATGTCATGCCAAACATAATTTTTCAATTTGTCTACATGCCGGACAAAAATAATATAGATAGATATAAATTTTGTTTTAAATTTTGATTTCGAGTTTCCAATTTAAAAAAATGAATTTTTGGTACGGCAAAATATCGTAATAAAACTTCTAAAATTCGGTATTCTGTTTTTTGTTTATATTTTTATTTTATCTGATGACTGCAATTTTAATGGTCCATTGGTAGCACATATTGTATAAAAAAAATTGACCGACAACTTCAGATTAAATTAATAAGTTTATTGATATTTAATTATTGTTCACACACCGTTTTTATTGTACTGGGTGAGTCTTAAATAAGTGCAAATATTTTTAAAGGTGGTATATTTCGATCCCAGAAACACGTCGATGAGACTTTTACGCGACAAAAAAATTTTGAAAATTTGGAATGTTTTGAAAACATTTTTGGAAACTTTTTTATTTTTTAATTAAAAAACATAATACTTTCATAATCGAACATATTGAATTTAGGTATATTATGTGTATTAAGATTATGTACCTAGATTCAACAATTTCCGAATTCTGAAGTTTTGATTTTGAAATGTTAAACGAAAATTTTGTGATTTCCAGACTGGATATAATCTCATTTTATACATCTATAAATGCTAACTTGAAAACTAACGTCAAATATTATTAAGTATCACAGTTTCCACAGAATGGCATCGTTAAATGCAAGTTAAATGAAACCGAACACATCGAAATTAATTAAATCGAAGTGTTTAAGTGATATTTTCAAAAGTCAATAACTCGGAACCTCGAATCCTCGGAACATTCCCCACTTTTCGGGAACTTTTCTTAAATTTAGGGAAAGTAATCAAAACATTGGAAAAGTTGTGAACAGGCCACGCCACACTTAAAAAGAAGAAGAGAAACTAAATTATAAATATAACCTAAATTTCTTTCTTTTATCGACTTGTGTTGCTTCTGTTGTTTGGTCTTATCACTTTTCTGCTTTGGGGAATATTTCCGGGAACCTTCCCCGAAAATTTCCAATTTTTCATAACTTTAAAAATTTTTTCCATTCCCATCACTATCCTGATTTGGGGAACGTTCCTTCAAAATAAGATTCCCGGAAATGTCCCCATCTCTATCGATAACGCATAAATACAGCTTCTATACTGTTTTTCGATGACAATATTCACTGTTACGAAATCTTTACTTATCCTTTATTAACTCTATACAAATTTGCATAGTTATACATAGTAAATATACGCTGATCCTTTACAAAAAACTTCATGTATTTTATATATCTATAATGATATTCCGCTGGTGCATCATTTCTGGGGTTAGAATCATTTTAATATGCCAGATACAAATGTGCTTCTCCCTCTTTCTTCAACATTCTACTCTAACATAAGGGAAGAAAAATCTCAAATTTGAAATCTGTGTATTGAATGAAAGTTGAGTTATTGAAGGGCAGGTCATACCTAATATATCCAAACAATAAAGCGTTAAAATCTCGCTGAAATTAGAAGACGACGAAAGGTTTTTAATTAAAATAAATTCAGTGAGTTCAAAAATGCAATTGATTTCATATAAATTATTTCGGAAACATTGCCTGAAGGAGAGTAATTGAGAAGAAATCGTATAGGCAATATCATGGAAGTATTTAAGGTATAGAACCTGGCCCATTTCATATATATCCTCATCAGAAACAGGCGAAATTGCGCGAAAATTTATATAAACTTCATTGAGTCCGGTACTTCGAGATTTTATTTGAGCTCCAAGCTTTTAAAAAATACGTTTATTTTAAATCAATCTTCGTTTGTTTGAATTCGATTATGCTTATTAATTTCGTCAAAGAATATTTTTGGGCGAGACATCCTTTTCATTACAAATTGAGTTGTTGTACCCCATTGCTTCGCTAGATCAATAGCTTCTGCGTCACGCATCACGCAATCATCACGCATTTTTTTTATGTTTTCATATAACACCGTGAACAGTTTGGATGCCTCCTCAATATTTTGCTGTTTTGCAATAGCTTAGAAACAACGTCAATATTTCTTAAAATACTTGTTTGAAAAATAATTAAAAATACGGTTTTAAATTTTTCTTACTGATTTTTTAATGCTGTTGCCTCATTAGCTTCAGGTTTATTAGTAGAAATTTAAATGATTTTTGAAAGAGCTTTTAAAACATCTACATACTTAAAACGAAGAGCTTCTAGCGCATCAATCTTGATGACCAACGAGTAGGAGGTTTATACTATGCCCAATCGTTTTATATTATGCCCAAAAAATACATATACACTTTGAATCAAGTCGTAAAAACTTCTTAATTCTTCAACTTAGTTCGGGATCGCCCGATTCTGCTTGATTCGCGATAGCACGTGATAGATATGGAAATGAGGCACGTGTGCTTCGCACACACGGCACATCTATAGTTACGCCACTGTAACAGGGCATTATCAGCTTAATAGGCATTTCAAGCTGATCTCATTGACGAAGCCATATGCAGATTTCTGTCAATCTGAAGGACACACAACGGAACACATTTTGTGTAAGTGCGACAGCCTGGCAAATGTGCGCTTCTTTGTACTAGTGCGATTCTTTGTACTAATGGCAATGATAAGCCATTGACAAATATCTATACCAAATCATCATCATTTTTTTTAGCTTATTCAACCATTTCCAATTATGATGTAGCCTCCTTCGCATGTTTTGAAACTCTCTTTGTAACTGGATCCATTGTTGTCTATTGTTGGCTATGCGGGCCCAAGTTGCCTCTGCTAATTTCCTAATATCATAGTCCCATCTCAGGTTTGGTCTTCTTTTAAGTTTCTTAATTCCTCTTTGGTACCATGCTGTAATTTTTGTATCTAATGTAGCCATTCATGCCAGCTTTTATACTCATTGCAACTTGAGGGATTTGATTCTGTTGATGACTATTACCTGAATCTTTTATCGTATACACTTTATTTTTTAACGGCCTTCCTTGGTTATTCCCAGCATATTTCGTTTCATTCAGCGTTGTGCGACCTGCAGTTTCCTTATAATGTCCGTTTTAAGTGTCCAGGTTTAGGATGCATAGGTCATGACTGCTCGTACACATTGATCGAATGTTTTCTTCTTTGGTTGAGTCTCTTCCATAATTACTCCATGCTAACTTAATTCTTCTGTTGATTTCTGGTATAGCAGAGATCCCGAGCTGTATATTAGTTGTCTCAAATATATATTATTCTTCAATTGACAATAATCTATATGGAAGGTTTAGTCTTTAAACTCTTAGACATTTTGATAAAAATGATAGGAATGAAGAATGTAACTTACATACATACATACTGCCATTACTCGCTGACAAGTATTCGACACGCATCAGAAGGTGGTCACGCAAGGCGTTTTCTTTCGTGAGCTTTTCTTTGGCCGACAAGCCCGATACGTGATGTTATCTGCCTACCGCACTCCGGACATTCAAAAATCTCATTGCTTTGTTGCCTCTTTACTTTTTGGTTGTCGCTGTTAACTGACTTTACAATTCTTCTCCATTGAGTTCTATTGTGAGTTGGTTCTTCCCACTCATTCTGCATGTTAATCTCCTTTAAGTTTTCGTGAAAAATGTTCTTGTATCTTTTGAGTTGTCCACCCGGCCTCATCTTACCTTCTACGAGCTCACCGTAAAGCAGAGATTTTGGTATGCGGTTTTCTTGCATTCTTACGGGTAACCATGACTTCAATACTCTCGCAGTTAGCTTTTTCAAGGACCGATACGTTTGAAACATGATGGAACTATCGGAACCATCAGTATTTAACTTACAGATTTGAAGAGGACAAAAATAATTTATAAAGGTCACAGAGGGACAGGCGAACATCAACTTAAAAAATTGGCGCCGGGAGGCGCGTATAGCCGCCCATACTAAAATATGTTAATAAAAAGTTGGTAGCCAGTTCTTTTAGTTTCAAAGTAAAGGAATTTTTCCAATTTTTTTTATCTCAAAAACTGCGGCTTTGACTGATTTTGATGTTAATACAAATTTTGTTGCAAATATTATTCCTAATCTTAAATTGAAAACCGCGTTTCGCTAGCTACTGTAATTTTGGAGTTATGATTTTTTTAAATTTTTAACCCCCTCCCATACCCCCTTACCAACCCCCCACCCCCACCAAAAACTAATGGCCAGACGGGTGCCACAGTATTTTTGTGCCAAATTTGATTAAAATCGGTTTAGCGGTTTTTGACTTATCATGTTACAGACGGACAGACAGACGGACAGACAGATAGACAGATAGACACCATGAAAATATTTTTATTTAGGTCATTTATGACCCAAATAACTAAATTATTATATTAACTAATAATACTAACAGATTTTTTAATTTAAGAAATTAAAAAATCTTTTTTTTTGTCGATCTTAATAGCCTACCATACCTATTGGTATAGTCGGCTAAAAATCTAATTTAACATAAAAAATGTTCCATCAAATTTAAAGCAAATTCCAATAAAATATATTGTCGAAATACGTCCTATTTAGGCATTTCAACGAGTCCATTTATAATATCGACAACGAATTCGAACGCTGTTTCTCTGCATTTGCCGATGTACCTCTATCGTCACTATTTTCACGAAATGTTTCCATTTAAGCACAATAAATTCGAAATCGACATTTCGAACAGATAGGAATGGTATTGCTTCTCCGGCCTGTTCCTACTATAAATAAACTCTCTCGCAAAACGTCTATGAAATAACGAATGCAAATTGAATGGCCGTAAATAAACTCTATGGAAGTAGGTATATAGAATCGATTTTATTCGCAAAAACGGTAAATAGGGTAATGGAATAGAATATTAAACAAAAATCCTTATTATATATGTTTTTAGCGCTATAATATATCTAGATAAGAATTGAACTTTAATTTTTTTTTGTATTCAGCATAGAAATGTCATATGCTGAGATGTTCAGGTGTTCTCTCCTGTTTCTACAGGAGAACATGCGAAAACAACGTGCATATTTACATATCCATATTGTCTATTGTTTCTCAATTACATTAATGGGTTATTACCTTTAAGGAAAATGTACAGAAAGTATGACTTTTTTCTAATTCTTTTTAATTTCGTTCAATTTTGTTTCGTTTTGAACTATTTCCAAAACGTGGCGGTATCTGTACCCAAGGCAAAGGACTTTTTTTTCATAAATCTCAGTGAAATAAGTAAACCTAGACGTTTCTAAATAAAGTATTGTTACGATGATATTTCGTTAATTATTACATTCCACAAGATTAATATTTTAACACGTGTTTATAATGTTTAGAGTAGATATTTAAGAACAAAACTGTTCATTCAATCTGCAGGAATATAATTACAATCTGTTTATTATTTAATTTTATTATAATGAATCTATTTAATATATAAAATCCTTAAGTGACTGACTCACTGATTAATCACGATCCTGTTCAAACTACTCAACATAAGAAGCTCAATTTTGGCATACAGGTTGATTATAGGGTGTAGAGGTTCGATAAGAAGGGATTTTTCGAAATTCCAGTTCCAAGTGGGTGAAACTACCCGTCAAATATTACAATATTTTTTATTTAAAAAACGGCCAAACCAAACACCTATATTTTATTTTATTTTTTTACATACTTTAAGATTTTTTAAAAATATATACAGGGTGTTTCGAAAAAGCTGGTCATTGATTAATCACGATACTGCTTAAAGCGCTTGACGTAAAAAGCTGATTTTTGGAAAACGGATTGAGGTTCGATAAGAAGGGATTTTTCGAAAATAGAATTCTAAGGGGGTGAAACCACCCCTCAAATATTAGAATATTTTTTTATTTAAAAACCGGTGAGTTTTTCGGAAAAACTCTTAAACACATATATTTTATTTTGTTGTTTTACATATTTTAAGATTTTTTAAAAATTTATACAGGGTGTTTCATAAAATATGACCATTGAGTAATCACGATTCTGCTTAAACTGTTTGACGTTTAAAGCTGATTTTTGGCAAACGGATTGACTGTGGAGTGTAGGGGTTCGATAAGGAGGGGTTTCTCGAATCTCAAATACCAAGAGGGTGAAAACGCCCCTCAAATATTACAATATTTGTAATTTAAAAAACGGTTAGCTTTTCAGGAAAACGCTTGGACACGCATAATTTATTTTGTTTTTTTATATATTTTGAATTTTTTTTAAAATCATACAGGGTGTTCCAAAAAGTTGGGTAATTGATTAACCACGATTCTGCTTCAACTGCTTAACCAAAAAAGCTTATTTTTGGCAAACGGATTTTTCGAAGTCAAATTCCAAAGAGATAAAACTACCCCTCAAATATTATCAACTTATATAATAATATCGCCATATTGTTTTTACTCATGCTGACATAAATATGAGAAAATTTTATCCAGTTTGCATGTTAATGGAAATTCTTGCTTTGCTTTATCATCACCATTATAAATGATTAATTCGACGCGACCAAAGTCGCTGGTACACGTTAGTTAGTATATAAAATTGTAAATGTTATGTTTGTTTACGCGGCCTTAACTGATTAATATAACAGTAGTATTGCTTGATGAGGTATACTGGCAACTTCATCAATATATGGAGCTGATTGGGAAAATTATTGATTGACCCGATGTCAATAAAAGATACTTTTATATATAATAATACCATGGTTTAATATAAATCCATTTAAAAATAAGAAATAATTAGACGATTTTTAAATAGTTCAACTCGATTATAACCTATAAAAGGCGGACCGCCAGAACAGTTAGTTATTGCGTATTGCCCAAAATAAATAAATAAATTCAATGGATGTCCGAAATTCTTTCAGCTTTCCAAAAAATCATTTATGGGTATTTCGCCACTGCACTGCAAGAAAATTAAATACAAAATAAAATAGTTATTTTTTTTGTAAACACTTCTTCGTTAAACCTAAATGGACACTGCTTGTTAGAAGTTATGTTTACAGTTATACAAATTTGCCTAACAAAGAAAAAAATGCTTAACGTTTCGGAAAGTTTATCTCTTTCCGTCGTCGTAAGCAAAAAAATACAAAGAATAAAGAAAAAACTATTTAAAATATTTAAATTCAACTCTTCGAGAACACTTTACTTTTTTAAAACAGATACGTCTACAAGAAACCGTTGACGTTCTGTTAAAATGATATTATATCAAATTAAACTTCAAAATTAACAATTACTCCCTGATAACAATTACTTAATAAGGTAAAACCAAAAAGCCCCAAACTTTCTGTATGATTATTTTTAAATTTTACGTATGTTATGTTTATTTATGTTATGTTCTTTAAAATCAAAGAAGCGATTGCCATACATTAATAACATCTACAGATGCATGAGCAATAGGTACATTTATTTTTATTAGACTGAAATTCCGACGACGGAAAGAGATACACTTTCCGAAACGTTAAGCATTTTTTTTCTTTGTTAGGCAAATTTGTATAACTGTAAACATAACTTCTGACAAGCAGTGTCCGTTTAGGTTTAACGCAGAAGTGTTTACAAAAAAATAACTATTTTATTTTGTAGATTTTCTTGCAGTGCAGTGGCAAAATACCCATAAAGGATTTTTTTGGAGAGATGAATCCGCCACATAGGTATAGACATTTTTTTTAGCTTTATAATTTAAAATACTACAAACGCTTAAAACAAAAAGAATGAAAAGAAATAAGTTCATTAAGTGCTTCTATTTAAATAATACTTTGTTTTAATAAACAGAACAGTTAGGAAATTGATAATTTATATATAAATGATCCCGCATCAAAATATCTCTATTCAGAGATTAATTAAACAAAAATCGAGCTTCCCATTTTAGTATTTTAGTAAAGTGCATTAATTAAATAGAAAACGCGGACGATGTTAAAAGTGATTTTCGCAGTTTCGCTGGCGGAATTTTGGAATATATAATTCAAATTATTATAATTGATATAATATAATCAATCAATAAATTAATTATTATTAAAATATATTTATTTCCTGAAATATTTCATTATCATTGAACATTGGCGTTCTGACTGCAACTGATTAGGCAAATTTGGGCAATGGGCAGGACACCTGGGCAAGAAGAAAGGACAACAGATGGATCACAAAAATTACTGCATTGTCCCCACAAGGAATTAAGAGACTTAGGAGAAGGGGAACCTGAGATGGGACCATGATATTAGGAAATTAGCAGAGATAACTTAAAGAGAGTATCTAAATATGTGAGGGAGGCTACACCATAATTGGAAATGGTTGAATAAGCTGAAAATGATGATGATGATGATGATGTTGATATACTTAGGTCATTTGATATTTTTGATAAGTTAAAAGCAACACGAGTACAGAGCTTTTAATTCCATCCAGCTCAAAACCGAAACTGTCTTTATGGAAGTTAATCGTCGATCTAAGAGCTGGGTTAATCCAGCAATTTTTCCCTCGATCCGAGCGAAAAATATTTACAGTTTAAATACCAGGCAGAATTTACGATATCCGACGTATTTGGAAAAAAAATTAGAAACGAACAGAGAGGAGCAGACGTTATTTTTCTAGAATTAAAGCGGAGATTTATTGCCTTAATAAATGGGAAAATATTAGAGGAGGCACGCGAGTCAGTGGCGTGCGAGGAAAAACCATATTTTTCCACGCAATAATGTTGCAATTTTCTTAACGGATAATGCGGTACGCTGTGGCGGGACAGTGATGTATTAGTTTAATATAACGCAAATTTTACGTTAGATTTATTCTGAATTTCTCAACAAATATTGGTTCCCTAGTATGTTTTAACTGGAAGCGCGTTATTATTATCTATATCAGAATATAATTCTTTCTTTGACTAACATTATTTTTAATTTTAAAAATTTACGCGATGTGCTGGTTAGATGTATCACTTCTTCTTCTATCCTCTTATAATGTTGATGTCCACGTTTGTCCATCTTGTTCACAGTAGCTGGGAATATTTCAATTGATGTTAGGCCTGTCAATTTTCTGCAAGCCAAGATATACGCCTACCACCAGGAGCCCGCTTGTCCTCAATTTTGCCTTGAAGTGAAAAATTTTATATTGTTATATGTTACAGTTGAGGGTTGGAACCTTTGGTGTTACACAGCAAAATAAAATTACACTAAATCACCACAATACACCAAAACACTTTTACTTTTACACTGGACGCGCGTTTCGCTAACCATGTTAGCATCATCAGCAGATGATTATAAACTAAAGTACAATCTACAATTGACGCTCAACTTGTGTAACTATGTTTTTCCAAAGAGACATAAACATAGTAGAGAATCTTTCTTCGCAGACTTTTGATAAACAAGGGCTCAGTTTATTAAACAAAGGTTTAAAGTTTGCATTGCCCAACTCTGTTAGCGCTTTGGAGGAAATCGTCGTTGGTGTTGAAACTGCTATTCAGCACTTGCCCGAGGCTTGTAAAGTATTTACAAGAGACGCTTTTAGAAGTTAGTTAATGAAAAAGAAGTTTAGTTATCAAAAAAATATCGTTTCAAGTAAATCATTAAAATCTAACAAGGAGCATAATATTGTCAAGGGTTTGCGTAACAAAGATTGTTTCTACCTAAAAGCTGATAAGGGAAATAAGGTTGTTATATTAGATAAAAAAGACTATTACGATAAGGATAACAACTTAATCGATAATGGCCCCTACATAAATTTGAAAAAGAATCCTTTGTCTAAGATGGTAGCAGACGTTAAAAAAACTCTAAAAGAATGTAACACCCTTATTGATCTTTCTTTAAAGAGGAAATTGCAAGTATCCAATCCCTCATTACCAAAATTGTATGCTTTGCCAAAAATTCATAAACCGGACAAGTCTATGCGCCCAATTGTTTCGGCTGTAGGTTCTCCGACTTATAATTTGGCAAAATGGTTATCAAAGGAGTTCGAAAATTTACCTAATCATGAACCTTCTTTCTCAGTTAAAAATAATATTGAATTCATTAACAAAATTAAAAATATAACATTGCATGAAGGTGAAATTTTGGTCTCCTTTGATGTATCTTCGTTGTTCCCAAGTGTTCCAATTCCACATACTTTAGGCTACTTGAAGGAATTGGTGAACGCAAATGGTCTCGACAACAAAACTGTGATTGATTTTAGTGACCTTACATCGTTATGTATGAAACAAAATTGTTTTCAATTTAATAACAACTTTTTTGAACAGCGGGAAGGTACAGCAATGGGTAATCCATTGTCTCCATTTTTGGCTAATTTATTCATGAGCAGGTTTGAAGTGGAGACTAAGAATCAGTTTGAGTATTTTCCAAGAGTATGGTTTAGGTATGTGGATGATATTTTTGCTGTTTTTGACACACATTCAGACACCATAGATAATTTTATTTCTAAATTAAATAATCGTTTTCCTTCCATTAAATTTACGCATGAAATTGAGAACAACGACAGATTACCATTTCTGTATTAGCTATTTTCTTTCCATTTCATGTATTAGCTATTAGAAATACTAATAATTGCCTGGAATTTGATATCTATAGGAAAAATACCACCACACGCAGATATATTCCTAAGGAATCACATCATAGTGTTGAACATAAAATGGCTAGTTTAAATTTCTTAGTTCATAGATTACTTAGTTTCCCACTTTCCAACGAAATATATGAAATAGAAAGAGATTACATTAGGAATGTAGCTGAGTGTAATGGATATTCTCCTTCACTAGTTGATATATAGTCACTAGTTGATATATAGTCACTAGTCTCCGTCACTAGTTGATATATATGATAGTTATCCCGTGGTCTAAAAGGAATTTTTAAGAATGTCAATTATAAACTTGTGTATAGTGCTAATAATAAATTACAACAATTATTAGGTAATCCAAAGGATAAAACACCTCCACTAGAAAGGTCGGGTATTTATGAAATTTCTTGTAAAGATTGTAATCAGAAATATGTTGAGCAAACTAGAAGATCAATATTAACTAGATTTAAAGAACATTTAGCTCAGATAAGATATGGTAGACCGGATAAATCTTGCGTTGCCCAACATATTGTTGATAAAGAACATTGTATAGATCTTAATAATTTAAAATTAATTAAACAAGTCTCAAATTACAGGCAATTAGATGCATACGAAAGCATCAGAATTAATAAATGTAAAGATAGTATGAACAGAGTCAACGGTCCAATTCCTTCAAGTTCTTTGTTAATACTACTCTAGTGGCGGAAATTAACTGTTACGCTCAGTTGGCTCTGACTCGATTAGCTAGATTTTGCCACGCCCACTCGGTACCTACTGGGCGAGTATATAAACGCTCAACTTGTAGATTGTACTTTAGTTTATAATCATCTGCTGATGATGCTAACATGGTTAGCGAAACGCGCGTCCAGTGTAAAAGTAAAAGTGTTTTGGTGTATTGTGGTGATTCAGTGTAATTTTATTTTGTTGTTATATGATTTATTTTGTATATATATATTATATTTATATATATATTTATATATATATATATATATATATATATATATATATATATATATATATATATATATATATATATATATATATATATATATATATATATATATATATATATATATTATAAAATAGTACTCAAGAGTACAGAAAGATTGTAAATAAAATAAATAACGATATGCATGCGAAAAACATATTTTATACTTTTAAATTTTATTCTCCAATACTTTACAACCTATTTCATTAAAATACACATTCCTTATCTATTTGTATTATGTAGAAGTTAAATAAAATTAATTACAGAAATCAACCACAAGACTTATTAATCGCAAACGTTAAAGACAAAGCACTCAATCAGAATACATTATGAAACAAAGCGTAAATAATTATATTTATTTTCCAAAGATAATTTGGCAAAATTACTCGGCCGTTTTACCATCGTATTCCATATTTCGACTTTCGACTGGATATCGGGCGAAGTTTGCCTCAAGAAGAGAAAATCCAATTGTGTGTTGGCGTGTTTGTGCGGATCAGAAACCAGATTACTCGGTTTCATCCCCATCCGAAATTTACGTTCTACCCTTGCGTAAGTAGAAGGAAAACTCTCGAAGTAACGATATAATTCAGTTTTGTGTTTGTTGATGATAATTTGATAAGAATGAGGAAAGATTGTGGAAGAAAAATACAATGCTTCTTATGAAACTCCAATTTCAAAATATTATCGTTATTGGATAGGAGGTTACACATTGGTTGTAGTAAAATTGGAAAATATTTTTTTTTCTTTTTTATCAATCATTTAGTTTCCAATTTAGATGTATATTCCTAAATAGATATAGATAGTCTGACCAACGACAAAAAATACAAATTTTGTTGCAAATATTATTCCTAATCTTAAATTGAAAACCGCGTTTCGCTAGCTACTGTAATTTTGAAGTTACGATTTTTTTTAATTTTTAGCCAAAAGTTGATTAATTAGCTTCAATCTTAATATTTTTTGAACCAGTATTTTGACATTATCTTTCTGCAGTACTAAAATGTATTATTTACCTATCGTGTGATGTCATTATTTTACAGCTACACCAGTTTTTAGTACCATATACCAGATGGTATGCAAACTTTATTGATGGTCTGGCCACCAAATATTAACTATAAAAGATCGCGCACACTATACCTGCACGGACCGGCACGGACCAGACCAGTAAAATCTACCGGTGAAGGTGACCGTGTTATTTAATAGAGTAGAGCACACTAGACCAGTACCAGCACGTACCGCCACAAGCCACGACCGTCAAAACAGGTCGTGTCGGTCAGAGACAAATATGACCGGCAATATTTATGCCTGGTCGTGCTGGTCCGACCTAATGTGCGCACCGGCGAACCAGCACACCTCCACAAACATGCAAATATTGAAGGGTGTGTCAGTATTTCGATTACGCTAGCTGGCTCAAGTCGCATGATGTAGGTTAGATTTCGTTTATTTTTGTTCGAACCTTTAAATCGTTTTAAATATGAATGAAGAAAAGCTTATTTTACTGGTACAAAAGTATCCAGAGCTGCGCGATACGAGCCAAGCATTTTATATATAGAGAGACCAAGAAAGAAAAGATGCAATATGGAGTCGATAGCAAAAAAATAATCAAATTTGATTTGTGACATTCGAAAATATTGGAAAAACTTTTCTTCGAATCTTTTTAATTCAGGAAACAAATGATGAAATTCGCCATATTGCTTTCTCTTTTTGATTTATAGGAATTGAACCCAAAATCTTCTTTTTTTTCTTAGCTTCCTTCTCTTCCTCCCTCTTCTTCACACAACATGGCTAAAAATAATAATTTCTTCCTCTGAACTACTCATTTTCAATACTTCTATGTTGCACGCTCTAGTAGTTGAGCCTTGACAACTGTACTTTTTTCGAAACTCTCGCTTATGTTGCTGGTCTGTGGCGGTAAAGTGTGCGATGTCATGCAGGATGCAGGTTTGTGCTGTGCTGGTCCGTACTGGTCCGTGTAGGTATAGTGTGCGCGATCTTTAAACTATGCTCTGGGTCTGCAGTTAATTTTCCCTCGATTTTTCCTCCAGTTAACTTCAATAGACAAACGAGCACACGTAATAACACTTCATATCGTCCTCGTAACCATAGTCTCCAATTTTGAATAGTTGTAAATGTGTGTCCAGTGTCCAGGAGATGACCACTTCAATCTAGCAACGTATTTCTTAGTGTCTAGTGCCTTTGTTCTACTTCTGATTCTTCTTACGTTAAATTCGGTTTGTTGTAAATGATTTCCAAGCGAAAATTTTTCCAATCTAATGTATCCTTTTCTGCTAACGCTAACCTACGGGGCCTACTTTGTTTACGTTGGTGATTATAAATTTAAAAGGTGATGACCAACCTTTCCGTTGAACTAAAGAAGTGAAGGAAAATTCAGCTATATTTTCATATTTATTTTTTTCTAAAAAGGTACGGAAATTTGGAAAAGTATAAACGGGATGAACCATTATAAAATAAGCAAAAACTATTATGAGGAATGAATTCCTCTCCTAAAGACAATCCGGGGACCTACTGTAGGTATATACTGCTTAGTCTGCAGTACGTCTGTCCTTTCTGTTGCTACGGGGTATCCGTGAGAGGGGTAACGATATTCTCTCGATGTTTTTCGTAAAAAAATAGACAACGCGTTCCATCAATAAAAATTCTACAATTTTGCAAGTAGCCAATAAAATGAGTGAGCGGAGCGATTTGCAGTGACGTCTCGTCAAGTCGACGTATAAAATATGTTGCTGTTTATTTAAATGTTTTTTGTCCGCATTCCTTTCATAGTCACAGATCCAGCAGATGTACTGTATCTGTTATACATGTCAATGATTTTCGCAACCATACAATTTGTTTTCATAATAAAAAACCTGTTTAATCAATTTTTATTTGAGTAGTTTCTTAAACTTCCGATATAACTATTATTATTATAACAGAAATACAATAAAATCCTCATAATTCTTTTGCTACTTTTACTATACCGTATAAAAATCGGACATAAAAATATAAAGTGGCACTTCGTTTTGCTTCGATGCATCAATCTAGTATATTTGTTAGGAATATAAACGAACTTTATACTCCCATAACGGAAAACAATAAAAGATTATGTTCGGGGTTTCTAGAAAATCAGTCGTAGAAATGCAACAATATAACAAAATCTTAAAGCAACTTATTAAGTAGATTTGGTAAGAAGGGGACAGGGTGACATTGAGTGTGCGGATACCTACGAACGCGTAGAGCTGCCATCGCAACATTGAAAAATATTTTAACATTGAAAATGTTTCTGTTATCCTATATAAGGGAGCCCAAATCGAATTAAAATGCTACATTTGCCACACCATGACGTCATATATACAAGGGTATAGGAAATCTCGGCGCAGCGGCGGCAGTCGGCCAGCGCGCGCAAAATCCATTACATCGCTAATTCTTTATTGATATATCTTTATTAGTTTAAAAGCAAAAAATATGGGGTTTGCTTTGATACATTGTCAAGACATAAGCGAAACTTTTAAATTGTTTCTTTTTTTATTTAGGCCTTCGTTTTCGTTAAATGAAAGTTATATTAAAAAAATCTATTTTAAACCAAATTTTCGCATGATTGAAATGATTATTCATGTTTAAAAGTTTTTTTGGTCATAAGCGCTAATGGAAATGTATTTTGTAAATAATTATAAAAATTACTCCCTACGAAGACTTTGTTGTGTACTGGATCAAAAAATAAGTATTTGTTTTCTCTATACGGTGGTATTAATATATCGATTTTTGATGATAGTGCCCTTTACCCGGTCTAATTTTGTACTACTTTCGGAATAAGGGTCCCATATCATGTACTGTACTTCCATCCCTGAAAAATTCCAGCTTGTGGCACCAGAAGTGAGAGGTAACGTCAAAATAAGCTTTAATCTACCTACATCATAGGTAGGTGTAGGTACTCTAGGTATATTCTACCTAGAGCAGTAGATGAACTAGCTGACAGTAGTAATTAATTTGTTATCCAATAAGTAGTTGTCATTATATAAGTTTAATCATCTTATACCTTCTATAACGGTAGGTTTTGGATTTTTCCTGATTGGTTTGTTAAACAAAAATATACTGGGCATATAAATGTCTGTTACAGGTTAATTCGTTAAAGAAATATGTTAAACACATATTATTTTAATAATAATAGTATAATAGTAATGGCTATATTATAACACATACATATGTATTGAATGTACTTATTTTAACCAATGCATTGTTTTGTTTTTTTAATCTCACAAATAAGAAATGTTTTATAGTTTTTGTTTTAAAAAACCGTGATTATACAATTTATTCACACCCCTTACACTGTTTTCTGTAAGGGGTGAAACTAGGAGTATATTTCGTAACCTCTTACGATATAAGAGGGCACAAAGTGTTTTGTTACTTAATGCTTAAAATGTCATAATATATTTGTACATAAAATAGAATAGATTAGAAAGTCAATTAATTAATATTGACGTAATTACTAAATAAGTACAAGATTTTTTTTTCTAATTATTTTAGTGTATTTTTAGTCACCTAATTATAAAGGAGAGATATCCAACCATTGCATTGTTTTACTCACAAATAAATGTTTTATGGTTTTTATTATAAAACAACGATTAATTTATTATACACCCCTTAACCCAAAGACTCCAAGGAGGATATTTCGTGACCTTATTTAAAGTGGACAAGCTTTATTAGTCAATGTTTTAATTACCCAGCGTCTTTAATAAAAATCTAATGTAATTTTTCATAGAAATGATCTGACATAAAAAGCAAATTTTTCTCAAAAACTTTTTGATTATCTACAAGGAGTAAACCGCTGACAAATGTCTGTATACTAATGCCAAAGTAATGCCAAAAATACAAATTAAATACCAAAATTTCTCATATAATGCCCCACTAATGCCAAGCTGATTCCAATATAATACCACTAATACCACGAATAATATGTAACACATTTGTTTCACGAATTAACCTGTAACAATACTGGTACGTGCACAAATTTTTTCCTAGGTAACTTAAAAGTCGTTAAAAAGTCTTTCTTTTAAATATTACAGTGTTTCTTTTTCCTAAAATGTTATACTTAATTTTCGCTTAAAATTAAAAAATCACCAAATGGAGGAAAATATACGTTATTGAATAAAGTTTATACAAATCACTTTACCATAACAAAAAAGTAAAAACATGTCATGGCGGAAGATATTCAGGTGGCATTTCACACATTTATCCATTAAAATCGAGATTAAAATAATAAACTTGCGTAACATGTTATACACGAGATAGAAAGTTTCAGAATCGATTAATACGCGATACGCTACGCAGTCAACTTATTCCTATGCGCGGATGAGCGTCTTCAAGACTCTTCCTTCGGCCAGGGTCACGACGCCGCCGAAGAGGAATCGGCCAACGTTTGGCTAAACAGGCTGGACACGGTGGAGTACGATATTGGCGAGTCTGAATATTTATAAAAATTTGCAAAGTAAAATATGTGGAAAAATAATTAATCCATACATATATAAAAGCTCAAAGGTTTTTTTTGTTGCATCCATCCCGCCGAAACCGCTTTGTTATGAAGTATTTTTATAGTGCTTAATGGCTATTTCTTTGTGTAAAACGACTAAATACTAAAACATACCTGAAAAACACCTACACACAATACCTCCAGAAATAAATTATTTGTCATTGTCAGTGGTGTGTCAGTTAGATTATATATTACGTTTTTAGATATTTTAGAGTGAGTTCATGCCGCCAGCTTTACATACATAAATATTAGCACAAAGGTTCGTTTAAACGACATTAGTGAATTAGCTACACAAAGCGATTTTAGGAAATTCATCCTCTTAGAGAGTAAAATTATCTCGGAACAGTTTGTTGTATGAAAATTCCTTACTATTTGGTCTAGAAGAATGAAATCCTACAAAAAGAATTAGAAGAAATTTTTGAAATTCATCAACCAAATGGGTAAAGTTAGTAAAAATTTATATAAAACTTGGTGACCTCTGGATTATACACATAAAAATTGGCACAAAGGTAAAGCGAATTTATGAAATATAGGTTAAATATACCTTTAGGGAGTAGAATAGGGAATGAAAGTTTGCTGTACGAAAATGCAATATTATAATATTATAAACCAGACAGTATAAAATTTTATACAAGGGTTTATTTAGTGACATCATAACGAAATGTATCTTCCTCAATTATCCTTCAAAGAATAAAAAATAACCTATAAAGAGAACATTAGTGCTCTTAATAAATAAAAAAAAAGATGAAAAATAAAAAACATCTATGCTCACTAGCTCTCTATAAAGAAGTAAAAAATCATTTAAATCAATGCATGAACGATTCGAGGTGTAACGCGAACGTAGTCGCGAGAAAAAGCTAGTAATTTATTAAATTATTTTATTTAACTCATTAATTTTCATTGAAAAGGAATTTTTGTAATTCGCCACTATATTCGTTAAAAACTAAGAAACTCATATCAAATTTAAGTTTTGCGATTTTGACTTATACTTTTTACAAAATCTGAACACATTTAAAAAAAAAAGTTTTTGATAATATTTGTGTAGATTGACTACAAGTTGTATAACATAAATTTCTACGACCGTTCTACCTAGTGGTCTGCAGCATCGCCTTGTGGTGCAAACGTGGGCCTGTTAATCTGTGACGTGACGCACAACAGCCAAGAAACAGAGCCAACAGAAGCGTGGCTAAGAATTTAGTAATTTAAAAAAAGTATTTTAGATACAGTAGTAAGTATTAAAAAGTTTTGTGTTTAAATGGGGTTTGCCTTTAACAGTTAAAAAATTATATCGTAAAGTGTAACTTTCCGTAAGAATTCTTTATCTGTCATTAATCATGATTTGTCATCATGTTAACCTGATGTTCTGTATGTTATTTTGTTTTTTTCGAGGTTTTTTTGCTTGCTTGTTTTACGGATAGGTGCGATCGCATTATTATTGATAATGTTTTATTTAATGTTAACACTACTACTTTTTCAGTGAATCTTTAAATCTGTTGTTTTTTGTTATGTTCGTTATTTAAACATATGTATGTAATACACTCATATTAACACTAATCATATTTTTACGTTTTTATTCATCATTTTCAATGCCCCCGGTTGCATCTTTGTAAAGGACTGTGAATTAATTTTTAGCAAAATTTACACTTTTTTTTCTGTAAATTTACACTTTTTCTGTCAATTTCTGCATAAGTGGAAACAGTGGTGCGTTATTCTACGAGTAGTTCCCATCTCAACTCTCCAGTTTCTAGTTTATTCACAAAAGTCTTCAATAGTAAAGACATAATTAGGGAACCACTGCGGCAATTAATTGAAGTATTGGAGACATGCGATCTATATGACAAGATTAAGCAATATCCCAGTATAAATATTCAAAGGTATATTTTGTTCTGAAATCACACTCCCTTTAAAAATACTTGAAGAATTATTCCTCATCGTCTATACTGAACCTAGGACTAAAAAAATTCCGGTGATCTCTTATTTTAGAGATTATGTATTTGATTTAAGAATGTATGTGATATAACACATATAATATGCTTTTAGGCGACCCGGAAAGTATTGTCACCCTTTCCGATGTATTAGTATTTGCAACAGGATCTGATTGTCCGCCACCTCTGGGATTTCCCTTAATGCCACAGATCATGTTTTTGCAGGAAGATCAATCACAATTTCCTATGGCAAATGCTCCCTACAATTAAAACTGCCAGTCATTCATAAGAGTTATGAATATTTTAAAACAGATATGGATTTTGCTATAGGTAATGCTAAAATATTTGGATTCGCCTAATGTTTTAGCGCTACCCATTTTTTGGTTTATTTTTGTTCATAGGATAATAATTGATTTTATTTACAGAAAATCTGTAAATTTACAGAAAAAGTGTAAATTTACAGAAAAAGTGTAAATTTACAGAAAATCTGTAAATTTACAGAAAATGTGTAAATTTACAGAAAAAGTGTAAATTTTAAATTTACAGAAAAAGTGTAAATTTACAGAAAATCTGTAAATTTACAGAAAATGTGTAAATTTACAGAAAAAGTGTAAATTTTAAATTTACAGAAAAAGTGTAAATTTACAGAAAAAGTGTAAATTTACAGAAAAAGTGTAAATTTACAGAAAATGTGTAAATTTTAAATTTACAGAAAAAGTGTAAATTTACAGAAAAAGTGTAAATTTACAGAAAAAGTGTAAATTTACAGAAAAAGTGTAAATTTACAGAAAAAGTGTAAATTTACAGAAAAAGTGTAAATTTACAGAAAAAGTGTAAATTTACAGAAAATCTGTAAATTTGCAGAAAAAGTGTAAATTTTGCTAAAATTATTTTTCAGTGTTGCGATGGCAGCTCTACGCTTTCGTAGATACCAGTGAAGATTATTTGAAATTTTTGATAAATAAAGCAAAATTAATTTCATAATTAATAAATAAATAAACTTAATAATCCTTAAATAAATCCAAGAAAATAAAAAATTTTAAATTTATATCCAGAAATATGTATATTCGATACCAATTAAACTTATAGTTACGTAATCGAGGGCGCGATTTTTAAATTCATTATTTGCAACCATGGATATATTCGGCGGCGGGCTGACTAACTGGAATTTAAATTTCCCGCTGGCGGTTCAGGTGGTAGCTCTGCTATAAAAAATGTCAAGTTGCCACATTTATTTATTTATTTTCTGACCCTGTCATTCGTTTTGTCACTTTAGTTATGTATTACGAGTTTTTAGTTTAAATAAATGGTGTTGTGATGCTTTAAGCTTAAACATTTTTACTAGCAGACCTTGCAGTCGAACATTGTTCCTTTTAGAATCTCTTTTAGTGCGAAGTAGTACAAGATAGCTTAATAGCCGTAAAAAACTTGCAACTTTATTAGAATATTTTGAACGGGAAAGTGGGAGTAATGATCCTTTATCTCCCTTAAGTGCCCTTAAGGCAGGGGCGCATATACGGGAGGGGTAATGGGGGTAATTACCCCTCCCAGAAAGAAATTAATTTATTTTAATTATTTCTTTTGAAAATCGACAACTATGAAACTATGAACTCTTCCCGGACACAAACGGTACATTGTGAAACAGGAAATTGTAGAGAGAAACAGCCCTATAAGATAGGATACAACATTTTAATGAACAGTGCTTTCCATAAAATCAATAAAATGAGAAATATACGAAATGTATACATGTACTGATTTCTTTCGAAAATCGACAACTATGGAACTATGATCCCTTCCCGGACAGAAACGGTTAATTGTGAGACAGGAAATTGTAGAGAGAAGCAAGCCCTTTAACATAGGATACAACATTTTAATGAACAGTGCTTTCCATAAAATCAATAAAATGAAAAATATACGAAATAATATACATGTACTGATTTCTTTCGAAAATCGACAACTATCAAACTATGATCCCTTCCCGGACAGAAACGGTACATTGTGAAACAGGAAATTGTAGAGAGAAACAAGCCCTATAACATAGGATACAACATTTTAATGAACAGTGCTTTCCATAAAATCAATAAAATGAGAAATATACGAAATGTATATATGTACTGATTTCTTTCGAAAATCGACAACTATGGAACTATGATCCCTTCCCGGACAGAAACGGTTAATTGTGAGACAGGAAATTGTAGAGAGAAGCAAGCCCTTTAACATAGGATACAACATTTTAATGAACAGTGCTTTCCATAAAATCAATAAAATGAAAAATATACGAAATAATATACATGTACTGATTTCTTTCGAAAATCGACAACTATCAAACTATGATCCCTTCCCGGACAGAAACGGTTAATTGTGAGACAGGAAATTGTAGAGAGAAGCAAGCCCTTTAACATAGGATACAACATTTTAATGAACAGTGCTTTCCATAAAATCAATAAAATGAAAATATACGAAATAATATACATGTACTGATTTCTTTTCGAAAAATCGACAACTATCAAACTATGATCCCTTCCCGGACAGAAACGGTACATTGTGAAACAGGAAATTGTAAGAGAGAAACAAGCCCTATAACATAGGATACAACATTTTAATGAACAGTGCTTTCCATAAAATCAATAAAATGAGAAATATACGAAATGTATACATGTACTGATTTCTTTCGAAAATCGACAACTATGGAACTATGATCCCTTCCCGGACAGAAACGGTTAATTGTGAGACAGGAAATTGTAGAGAGAAGCAAGCCCTTTAACATAGGATACAACATTTTAATGAACAGTGCTTTCCATAAAATCAATAAAATGAAAAATATACGAAATAATATACATGTACTGATTTCTTTAACATAGGATACGCCAACATTTTAATGAACAGTGCTTTCCATAAAATCAATAAAATGAAAAATATACGAAATAATATACATGTACTGATTTCTTTCGAAAATCGACAACTATCAAACTATGATCCCTTCCCGGACAGAAACGGTTAATTGTGAGACAGGAAATTGTAGAGAGAAGCAAGCCCTTTAACATAGGATACAACATTTTAATGAACAGTGCTTTCCATAAAATCAATAAAATGAAAAATATACGAAATAATATACATGTACTGATTTCTTTCGAAAATCGACAACAATCAAACTATGAATCCTTCCCGGACACAAACGGTAAACTGTGAGACAGGAAATTAGAGAGAAACAAGCCCTATAACATAGGACATTTTACAACATTTTAATAAACAGTGCTCTCCATAAAATCAATAAAATGAAAAATATACGAAACAATATACATGTACTGATTTCTTTCGAAAATCGACAACGATGAAACTATGAACCCTTCCCGGACACAAACGGTACATTGTGAAACAGGAAATTGTAGAGAGAAACAAGTCCTATACACGGGCGCATATACGGGACGGGTAATGGGAGTAATACCCCTCCCAGAAAGAAATTAATTAATAAGATGAAATATGGCATAAAATAAAATTGTTACAAAAAAGTTAATAATACAAATTAAAACAGAATATCCAAACCAATCCAAGTAGATTTTTTCCACAGTTACAATACCTTCCAACAAAAATTTAATTCAAATTTAGTACTTTTTTGAATATTCACGTGCGAGTTTTGTTGATGTAAATAATAACTGTTTATATATTTATAATTAATTTATTTTTATTTCCTAAAATATTTTGTTTTAAAGAAAATATTTAGCTTAATCGCGCGACTAAAAGTTTATTTGAAATGAACTGTAGATTATCTATACTAATATATAAAATCCTTAAGTGACTGCCATACTGATTAATCACGATCCTGCTCAAACCACTCAACGTAAGAAGCTCAATTTTGACATACAGGTTGATTCTAGGGTGTAGAGGTTCGATAAGAAGGGATTTTTTCGAAATTCCAGTTCCAAAAGTGTCAAACCATCCCTCAAATATTACAATATATTTTATTTAAAAAACGGTCAAGTTTCCGAAAAAACCCTTAAACACGTATATTTTATTTTGTTTTTTACATATTTTAAGATTTTTTAAAAATGTATACAGGGTGTTTCGAAAAATCTGGTCATTGATTAATCACGATCCTGCTTAAAGCTTTTGACGTAAAAAGCTGATTTTTGGAAAACAGATTGACTTTAGGGTGTAGAGGTTCGATAAGAAGGGATTTTTAGAAACTCGAATTCTAATGGGTTGAAACTATCCCTCAAATATTAAAATATTTTTTATTTAAAAGCCGGTGAGTTTTTCGGAAAAACTATTAAACACGTATATTTTATTTTGTTGTTTTACATATTTTAAAATTTTTTATAAATTTATACAGGGCGTTTCATAAAATATGACCAATGAGTAATCATGATTCTGCTTAAACTGCTTGACGCTTAAAGCTGATTTTTGGTAAACGGATTGACTGTGGGGTGTAGAGGTTCGATAAGGAGGAGTTTTTCGAATCTCAAATTCCAAGAAGGTGAAAACGCCCCTCAAATATTACAATATTTGTTATTTCAAAAACGGTTGGTCTTTCGGGAAAACGCTTGGACAAGCATAATTTATTTGGTTTTTTTACATGTTTTGAAATTTTTTAAAAAATCATACAGGATGTTCCAAAAAGTTGGGTAATTTCTTAACCACGATTCTGCTTAAACTGCTTGACGTAAAAAGCTTATTTTTAGCGAACGGATTTTTCGAAAGTTAAATTCCAACGAGATGAAACTACCCCTCAAATATTACCAAGTTATATAATTATATCGCCATATTGTTTTTTCTCATGCTGACATAAATGTGAGAAAATTTTATCCAGTTTGTATGTTAATGGAAATTCTTGCTTTGCTTTATCATTACCATTACAAATGATTAATTCGACTCGAACGAAGTGGCAGGTACACGCTAGTTTAGCTATAAATATTAAAGAAGTAAAAATATAATGTATAAGAGTCAAATTTAATAAATAATAATCAATACCAAATACCTGATGATTTAAAAAATTGAAAATAACGTATAATACATATATACGAAATATCGCAACAAGTTAACAAATTTTTAAGATAGATCAATTTAAATATTTCCATATTATTGAAACAAATTAAATTTGCAACATATAAACTGACTCATATTTATACGCACAAATTTGTCTGTTTGAAAATATCCCGAATTTGTTAATAAACCTCTCGAAAAATATTTTATTTAAAATATTTGCCTGGCGTATATTTATATTTCGTCATCGAAAAACATTTAAACAATATATAAAATAATATTTTTTATATATATTTATTACATTACCTCTTTCTGGATATTATCCAAACAGATATATCGCTCGAATAAAGCCAGTCCATTGTTTTGATTATTATTATAAAGTATGTTTTTAATTTTTTTACAAGTTTTATTTTAAATATTCGGCGTACGGTGAAATGGAGATGTGTTGAATTAGTTTATTTTATTTTTAGTTAAGAGGACCCGGCCTATTTAAAAATAAACATATTTCTATAAATTCAAAAACATTCAGTTTCAAGACACTCTTTATATATAAACTAGCGTGTACCCGCGACTTCGTTCGCGTCGAATTAATCATAATGGCGATGATAAAGCAAAGCAAGAATTTCCATTAATGTACAAACTGGATAAAATTTTCTCACATTTATCTCAGCATGAGAAAAAACAATCGAGAAACCCCTCCTTATCGAACCTCTACACCCCACAGCCAATCCGTTTGCCAAAAATCAGCTTTAAACGTCATGCAGTTTAAGCAGAATCGTGATTACACAATGGTCATATTTTATGAAACACCCTATATAAATTTTTTAAAAATCTTAAAATATGTAAAACAACAAAATAAAATATTAAGAGGTTAAGAGTTTTTCCGAAAAACTCACCGGTTTTTAAATAAAAAATATTTTAATATTTGAGACTTCACCCCCTTAGAATTCGAGTTTCGTTAAATCCCTTCTTATCGAACCTCTACACCCCAAAATCAATCCGTTTTCCAAAAATCAGCTTTTTACGTCAAACGCTTTAAGCAGAATCGTGATTAATCAATGACCAGATTTTTCGAAACACCCTGTATACATTTTTAAAAATCTTAAAATATGTAAACAAAACAAAATAAAATATACGTGTTTAAGCGTTTTTTCGGAAACTTGACTGTTTTCTAAATAAAAAGTATTGTAATATTTGAGGGGTGGTTTCACCTCCTTGACACTGGAATTTTAAAAAATCCTTTCTTATCGAACCTCTACACCCTAGAATCAACCTGTATGCCAAAATTGAGCTTCTTACGTTGGAGCGGTTTGAGCAGGATCGTGAATAATTAGTTTGTCAGTCACTTAAGGATTTTATATATTAGTATAGATTTTTAAGATATCTATTCGCAAACTAGGAAGGGGGAAATCAGGCAATGAACAGAGATGATAGGTGTTAGGTAATAGCTTTTAGACTACCGTTCGAGTCGCACTGATGCTATTTTGGTTTGTTTTAGTCGATGTGACAAAGAATGTTATTAAAGGTAAAGTCAATGTGTCAACTGAAGCATATATTTTTTTCCTATTGTAATATTCTGTGCTGAAGCTTTTCCTTATTAATTTCATATGAAAATTATATTATAATAGTATGTGTTTTTATTTTTTTAATGGATTCGATTTATGCTGTCTCTCGCTAAATTTCTCGTCCAAAATTAAATCTAAATGAAATCAGTTACTGTCTATTCTCGTCGATGTTTTGGTTCAGAATGATTTTATTGTGACAATAAGGACCTTGATGAATGTACTAATATGTTTCTACCGTAACTGGGCGAATATTTTAGATCTGTTTTTGTTGTTATAGGTATGTGTGTTACCATCAAGACACTATGTCATGACTCTATGCCACGATCGTAGATAGAAGACACAATAGAACCAATGTCGTAGCTTGCGTAGCTACCAACGTGGTTAGGTAGCATATTACATGTTGTAGAAGGAGCTAAATCAAATAAAGAAGCAACATCAGCTGTGCTGTGAGTATTTTAAAATACAGATGTGTAGATATGTATTAATATTTCTTGAAAATTTTCGATATTTTAGAGGTCCAATAAGTTTTTGAAAGAGCCGCTAAATATTGAGGCTTACGAAGGTAATCACCTGGATGTAGACTGTGAGATTATTAGTGATCACAAACGGGAAGTGTTGTTGCTACGTGATTTCTTAAAGGTAAGTTATGTTGAAATGATTTGTAGTACTTTTTTCGATCTTTTATGAAGTATGTTCTAATGATTTGTATGGTTTCTTCATCGTCTTCAAAAAAATCATCAAGCTCAGCTAAATCCATAAATTAACCGTAACTTTGTAATCTAAGTTAAGTAGTCAAATAATTGTTGTCCTCGTTCCTTGTTGTCCTATTTAATATGTTAACCATTTTACTTTTTTTTAAATTTTATAAATTTAAATTTTTTGCCTCTTCTAAATCGTTTTTGTTGTTGGTCTGTCTGTTAATGTCTTATCTTTAACTTCATGGCTTCTGATATGTGACTTTCTCCTTGTTTGGTAATTGCGAAAAACAAAGGGTAAAAGCGGGAACCCTATTACTAAGACTTCGCTGTCCGTCCGTCCGTATGGTCACAAAGGTCTGTCTATCTTATGAACCGTTATAGCTAGACAGTTGAAATGTTTACAAATAATGTATCTATGTTGCCTCTATAATAACAAATACTAAAAACAGAATTAAATAAATGTTTATAAATAAAAAAGTACTTTCACTAAACATTATCTTTTAAGTAAGAATTTTACATAGAATCTTTCAAGTCCTGGGTGGCCGCGTGGTTAAAGCGTTAGGACTTTACGCTGCCATGACGTTGGACTGTAGTAAGGCACCCAAGTAGCATCTATCTGACTTCGAACTAAATCTGACCTGAAGCGACGTCAGACCTTGTGCAAATTTAGGTCGGGTGCTGGTGATACGACCGGTGACGTCGCTTTCCTATTAAAAACGACGTCGTTGGATCCGAGTCGGTAAATCCAACGATCTGTCGACGTACAAAATAACAACGTACCATTTTTATTAATTTCCCAATGTCGTTCCCACGTTGGCTTGCAAGACGTACATATACTTGAACTAGTCCGGCGTCTACCCGTTGTCCGAATAGGATACGTCCCACTGATAATCCCTAAAGTAACGTCCAATTATATTTTGTTGTATTTTATGTTCATATTTATAACCTAATTTACGTATCTCTGTTTACGTCCGTAAATACAACCCATTAAGTAGCATTTGCGGCCTAATGAACATCATGAACATAACCTAATAAACAGTTTTTGTAAACAAACTTAATTTTTTTGTTATGCCTTAAAAAACACTAAAAAGGCACTTAGACATTCATCTACATTTTACAGAAAGCTAATAAATAAAATAATAATAGTAGTAGCGATGTCTTGCCTCCACCCACGAATGTTTTTTTATCCGGAAGAGATGCTACATTACACTGGTGCATCTTAATTTTATTTTTGAGCTTAGGAAACCAGCAGACCCCATCCTCCTCCCACATGTGAGGTACTGGTTCCAATTCTTTTAAATTTTGTATATATACTATCTTAAAAAAGTGGCTGCCCTTTTTTTTAAGGAGAAAACAAAAACTAAAATATAGTTGCATAAATCCACAAATCACTGATACGCAAAGTGAGGTTACGTCACGTACGTTGGAATTATATACGTCATAATATGATTGCTGGTCGTCCGGTTTGATGACTTCGGTCGTGTGAGACGACTAATATTGGAGACCCGGTTGGAATTGGTATATTGGTAGTTCATATTAAGTCGGACACAGGAATCCGCCATTCTTAACAAGTATCCGATTGTCTGCCATTTTAAAATCGTTTTTTGTTTTTAAAATTCATATTCACATTCCGATTTCTAGTAGAATAATATTGATAAGGTTGAGTGTGGGGGGAACCATAGAACAGTTTTATGATTAAACCAGCTAGAAAATAAAAAAAATATTTTGCGAGTTACTTTTTTATAGATATTTTTATTTCATAAATCTACCTAAGTTTGAAGGCGCTCGTTGTTTTCCGGAGTATTTTAATCAGATATATCAAAAAAGTGACTTCCGTTGACAAAACTGATGTCTGGATTAATGATTCAGAATTATTATAATATGAAATTAGGTAGGCACTTATAGTTATATTCGAGGAGCGATTATGAATCCATTAGTAATTAGGTAGTTTGGTTAGGTTTTTATGTATTCTTGGTAGCGAATATAAAACCAAACGTAACGTAAGTGCTTAGCGACGAATTTTAAGGAACTAAAATCCAACGTAATATGACGTTGGTAATTGGTAGAATTACATTCCCTATTAGGTCAGAAACCGACGTCGAGGCGACCCGAATCTGTATTCCCCATTTAGGTGCAAATAAGGGTCGTCAGGCGGTCGAACCGACGTTGGTACCCAACGTCGGGTTTATTGGACGCGACGTATATCCGACGTTAGATAACGTCCAAATGCTACTTGGGCAGGTTCGACTTTTTTTTAAGTTTTTTTTTAATTTTTGCATATTTTTACATATTTATTTTTACTTTTTACATATTTATTATTGATTAATACAATTTTTAGTAATGTGTTTCTTCATTTTTTTTTAAATTACTTATACGCGCATTCAAAATTTCAGCTAAATCGGAAAAAAAGTTTATAATAATATAGTCTCTAATGTTGTATAGATAATGAATGGTACGGAACCCTTCGTACGCGAGTCCGACTCGCACTTGATCAATTTTTTATATTGTATAATTTGAGGGGATATCTACTACAAGAAAAATATACCTAAATAGAATTGCCGAGTTCGGCGTTTTTCATAGTTCACTTTAACTCGAGTTTAAGTTATGTTTGTACAACCAGGCCTATAAGTCTTATTTTCTGTCATACAAGATAAATGACTACACTTTTGCTTTATATTTTTTTTCTAGAGTAGATACACATTAGAGAAAATGGCACACTCTATGCACTGCCTTTGCTTTCCAGAGTATAAATATTATTAGTTCGCGAAAACATAAATAATGCATTTTCGCGGAGCACCTATAAGAGAAAAGAAGCGTACAAAAATAAAGACGGAAGAGCTACTAGATAGGTAACTTGCGACGCGTATATAAGGCAGTAAATTTATTCGACAGAACATGTAAATTAACGGTGGAAATGACTACCCGGAGCTGCAATGTATGCATGACTGAGTACAAGTTTGACGAGTTTTACTTAAAATAATATAATTCATGGATGCAGGCAGCGAGAAGCAAATATTCGTCTAAAATTTTTAGTAAAACTACTTAGGGTTTACATTATAGTACAAGTACAATATTTAGTTACGTATGTTTCAACAGTTAATATTACAATTAATATACCGGGTGCGTCTCAAAAGTGGCTCACTTCTATAACGTTTTTATTTTTTCAGATAAAAAATCAAGATTTGGTATATAAGTATATGAATAAATGCCTTTATTGTCAAAAATTTTACAATTTGTAGACAAAGGTAAAGTAAATAAACAAAAGAGAATACAAAACAAGTAGACAAATTACATTGTCAGTCTTATTGTTTAAAATAAATATTTATTAATGTTTACAATGTCAAAGAATAAAAAAATAAAAATAAGATTCAAAAATATTTACTATATTTATAGTAAATATAGTAATAGCCAATATTAGACCAGTGTTAACAAGGTCAAATTCGATCACCAAAATATAAGTCATTTACGGCGTAGAAAGCTTTGTATAATAAATAAGATTTCAATGCTCTGCGAAATGAAGAAAATGATATTATGGGTTTGAATTCAAAAGGCAGGTGATTGTGCATTTTTTTCGAGTTGTATAATATTGAACTTAACTAACTCTGAGCGTGGGGTAGGTAGATAAAGATCTTGCTCCGCGTTCCTGAGTGGATAAGTGTGAGATGGCCTTTATTGAGAAGCTGATACATGCTTACGTATTAGGCAAACGGATTCAAATATAAATAAGGAAGGAAGAGTTAATATTTTTAGTTTTTTTAAAAAGTCCTGGCAATGAGTTCTGCTGTTTAGTCCCAGTGAATATCGAACAGCTCTGTTCTGGAGCTTGAGAATGCGGTCAAATTAAGTCGCACAATACATACCCCAGAATGGAAGGGCATATCTGAGGTGCAACTCAAAAAGTGCATAATAATCACTTCTAGCCACTGATAAGTTAAGCTCCTTAGAAACAGATCTTAATGCAAAACAGGCGGAGCTCAATTTTTTCGACAAAACGTCGATATGCATGTCCCATTTCAGAGAATTGTCTACAACAAGCCCTAAGAATTTTACGACGTCAATGGTGGTGTTGTTAAGTACAAAAGGCTGCAGCGAGTTTTTATACGACAAAGCTTTAGTTTTAGAAATGTTGAGACTCAGGAGGATCGAATGACTCCAAGATTTAATGGTGATTAATTCATTTGATATAATCCTATGAAGTGCCGTGACGTCCTTGTTGCTCCAAGTGAAGCTAGTGTCGTCCGCAAAAAGACATATTTTACCACTGATGTTTATGTTAGCAATGTCTTTAACAAAAAGAAGAAACAAAGTAGGGCCTAGTACTGAGCCTTGAGGTACTCCACATTCTATTGGCTTGCTAGAAGACAACGTGGTATCTACTCTCACAAGTTGACTTCTGTTGCTCAGATACGACTTAAACCATTTGAGAGATGTTACCCTGAACCCATAGTGCTGCAGTTTATTAATTAGGATCTTGTGATTTACACAGTCGAACGCCTTGGAAAAATCACAGAAAATTGTTGCTGTAAAATGATGGTTATTTAGGCTGGAGTAAACTTTAGTAAGGAGGGAAAACATAGCGTCATTTGTGGATTTGTTGCTTAGAAATCCAAATTGATGTTCAGTAAGTATTTTGTACTTAAACAGAAAAGATACCAGCCTTCTTTTAACCAACCTTTCTATGATCTTAGATAGCGTTGGAAGGAGTGCAATTGGGTGATAGTTATAGAAGCTTGATCTTTGTCTCCTCCTTTATGCAGAGGAATTATTATTGCCGTCTTAAATAATATCGTTTTGGAATAGTCATTTAATGTTAATAAACTGTTTTGCAAAATTTATTTTTTTTGTGAGACTATGTAAATTAAATAATGTAACAATATTTTAGAAATTATAATGTAACACTATTTTTTATAAGTAAATTATAATGTAACAATATTTTTTTGTAAAATTACTTATATTTTTTTCAGTCTACGGAGCTGTATATTTTTACCCTATAATTTTAAATGGGAAAGAAACCAGCACGAAAATAGAACAAAATCACAAAAGGGACGGTACGTTTAGCTACAGATCTGATATAAAATAAAAGCGAGCAAAGCTTCTCTACACCGTTTCCTTCCCCCTATTAATTAAAAGCTTTTCTAAACAGTCTTTCTCCTCGCCGACATAACAAGCGGCAACGTAAACTCTATTACAGTGCAGAGTTCTCTTTTCTAGTCTTGCGTACCGAATACAAAAGGATATTTTTGCTCTTTAACACAAAGAAAGGCCAAATTAAGTTTTTCCTAGCGTAATCGCGAACACAATTTAAATTAACTAGACAAAGTCTCGTTGGGTTAAATAAAATTAGACAGTTAAGAAACGCAGTCTGGAAAGAACTAGACAATCTTTAGTTATAAGGAATAAGTAGGAAGTTAAATTGAAAACTGCTACCGTATAGGACAATGTTAATTTTAATAACATACTAAGGGCTGGTAAAGGTTAGTTTTGGGTTGAGATTTCCGTATGTAAGAAGAGTCCAATGCGTTTATAATGTACTGAACAAAGACAGAACACTAAAAACGTTGCCATACTTATGAAATATTCCGAGAAACTGTGCACATTGCTAAGAGACGTGCAAGGGGATATAGCAGACTCGTTGCGACCCAATTGAAGATATGAGTTGATACAGGTGTCATTGTCAAAATCAGTTTTATTCAGTATTTCAACATCCCTTTGACAGATCTATCCTCCAATAGACTCCAAATATCAAATATAAATACCATAAAGAATATTCTAGGTGATAAAAGTGTCATGTCACAAGTCACATATACCATCAATAATTTTTAGACGTGTTTTATTGATTTACTCGAAACTTTAAAAAACCGACATGACACCTTTATCCACTCCTAACCTAACCTAAACGAGACGTTGTAATTTTCCCTATAGCTTGTAAATTTTTAAGTGCAAGTTAAAAACAGTTGCACTTTTGGTAAAAATAAGTTAGTTACTACAAAAGTACTTAGTTCTACAAAATCGATAACTATTTTGTACGGTTTTTGTTTAAATTTCAAGGGTTAAAAAATACGCTATAAAATTATCGGTAGGCACTCGCTCGTGAAATCACATACCGAATTTAATATTTGAACTTCCATTGAATTCGCATGTATAATATTCGTTATGTAAATTTGTATTTATCAGATTAAACGCTTTTTCATAATACCGCCGTGCTCTTGCTGGCATATTCTATTAGCGATAAATATTTAAATTTGGAAAGAATAGAGCTGGCCTGAAATTATTATAACCCGTAAATAATTAATACTAAATTGAATGGACCTATATTAGAGCGCGTACAGAATTGTTTACTGGAAACATTCGAAACCTTTATTTGGAAATTTTAAAATAAATATTACTGATCCCGTTCTGCAGAATAGTCTGAGGGACAGCTTACGGTACAGTTGGAATTTAAGAAATACTTTTCTAAATTTCTGTAGATAAATGATCAAAAATAATAATTATTTTTTATACAATACGATAAAATGGTATTTTATCGTCGACCGAAAAGATCAATTCACCAGCGATGAAATCGCGAGTGAATTAATTTCGGGAGACGATAATGCAATTTTATCGTCGTGTATAAAACACTATTTTTTCCATAGCGAGTTGCGTTTTAAAAAATATTCAGAAATTATTATTCAAGCAATTTGTTACGAATAGAAAAAATATTGTGCTGGGTTGGCGTTGGTTTCTATGTAATTTGACAAATAAATAAAGCTGTCTCTTTAGGTGTCAGTTTTGAGTCAACATTTTTTAATTCTCTTTCGTGTCGATTGCTGATCGAATTGGAGCCAGAAATGGCTCAAAACGAAATAAGTAAATTACCAACAGATATTCAGGCTGAGGCGACAAACGCCATATCCAAACTACTTTACTACTACTTTTTTTTAATTATTATTCAAGCAATTTGTTACGAATAGAAAAAATATTGTGCTGGGTTGGCGTTGGTTTCTATGTAATTTGACAAATAAATAAAGCTGTCTCTTTAGGTGTCAGTTTTGAGTCAACATTTTTTAATTCTCTTTCGTGTCGATTGCTGATCGAATTGGAGCCAGAAATGGCTCAAAACGAAATAAGTAAATTACCAACAGATATTCAGGCTGAGGCGACAAACGCCATATCCAAACTACTTCCATTTAAATTCCGAATAACTTATGAAAAGGAATACAAAAATTTTCAAAAATGGAAGCAATTAAAAAACGTGAGAGAAGAAATAAATTTTTTAACCAATTATCGCTGTTAAAGTATCATTTAATCTACCCTTGCGGTTAAAGTACTATTTTTGATAGATACAAGGCAATTTTAACAGTTGCTATGGAATTCTAATATATTTTTATTATACAGTGTTCTCCGTTCAAAGCATACTGTCTGTAGACGTCATTTACTAAAATTTTACATAAATCTTGTCAAAAATTAACACCAAAATTACAAAAAGATTAAAAAGGATAGAACATTTCCAGATACACGAATCTATTTCCTAAAAATTGCTTCTTCTCGACTTTTTAACTACTCCATTTAAAAATCATTTTTACTGAAGTATAAAAATGGATTACAAACTCCTTAACCTGCAACTGGCGGTAAAGGCAATTAAAAAAAAATTGGCGCCGGGAGGCACGTATAGCCGCCCAAACTAAAATATGTTAATAAAAAGTTGGTAGGCAGTTCTTTTAGTTTCAAAGTAAAGGAATTTTTCCAATTTTTTTTATCTCAAAAACTGCAACTTTGACTGATTTTGATGTTATTACAAATTTTGTTGCAAATATTATTCCTAATCTTAAATTGAAAACCGCCTTTGGCTAGCTACTGTACTTATGGAGTTACGATTTTTTAAAATTTTTAAACCCCTCCCATACCCCCTTACCAACCCCCCACCAAAAACTAATGGCCAGATTCTCGGGTGCCACAGTATTTTTGTGCCAAATTTGGTGAAAATCGGTTTATCGGTTTTTGAGTTATCGTGTTACAGACGGACAGACGGATAGACGGACAGACGAACAGACAGACACCATGAAACTATTTTGTATTTAGGTCATTTATGACCCAAATAACTCATTTTCAGTGAAATTAAAAACACTTTTTTTGTCGATCTTAATAGCCTACCATACCTGTTGGTATGGTCGGCTAATAAGGAAGAGTTCCTGTCAAGTAAATGACGTCTAGGTCTTGACCTCGCCAAAATTATCATCGATTGTCATTTTCCAGTCTCCTTTAATGCCGTTTTTGTTTTCCATCATACGGTATTTATTAGCAATCCGCCTTTTCCACCACTCGAAGAAAATTTATAAATACTTACTTTATGTTGCTCTGCGTTTGGCAACAACTTCCGAAGTAGGTAGGCCTGTAATTTGGTATAAAAACCCGACAACACATCAAGCTCGAAAAAAAAGGTAATTTATTCGCAGAGATATAATGAGAGAAGAATTATTCAAGAGGCGGGCATTCTGAAGCGTAAAAAAAGTCAAAATTACTGTTTTCGTCGTTTTTTATGGCGTGTGCTCGCCGAAAAAAGCCGCGAACTTTTTGATATTAATGCCTTAACGGGGTTATCAACAATTTACATAAGTAATATTTCTTGACTTTTTCGCCATTGTTTGACAGCAATAATGTACAATTTAGCCGAAAAAAGGTGGTTTTGGTGAGATTAGAAGGTAAACTTGATTGCGTTTGGGAAATTAAGAAGAGTTTTTTCACTAAAATGATTTATTAAGACTAAATAATCAATATTTGTTAATTGGGGATTAAACGTTTAAATCATGTAGTACCTAAGCCGGGTGTCCACCAAACCAACATTTGTCGGCGACTAGTGTTGTCAACAATGTTGCTGAATATTCAGTAATTTATGTCGCAGATTTAAGTCGCCGAGTTTGTTTCATGTTTCGCTTGAGGAGCGGTACATCAAAGAAAAATCGTGTCGACGACAATGTTTACAAACATGTCGAAAGACGTCTCCACCGAATCGATTCCTATCAGTAACTTTATCAGGTATATTTTGCTATTTGTACTCGTGTAGTTCATAAGGCCAGAAGTTTGTTTTTGATTCTGTTGCTAAAAATAAATTTGGTATGGAGTAGAGCAATTATAAAACAAGAAATCTGATTGAAAAATATCAAGCCTATTCCGAACTTTGGGACCTAAGCATACTTGGTATAAGAACAGAAATAGAAAGTATGATGGCTGGAATGATATTGCAACTAGTTTAGAAGTGGGGAGGGTGGACTCATCCCCCAGTCAGCTGAACTCATTCTTAGAAAATTCTTGAAACTTCTTCTTACTTCATTGTGGAGCGGATTTAAGTCATCTGTACAAAGATCAGTGAGCAAGTTACTATCACTATATAAATTTCTCTTCCGGAGGCTAGGACGTATCCAAAAACGACGTTGCCGTCTGGCTTGATGACGCTCATTTCGCGAAAGAATAAGGAATGCGGTTGAGATTATAATTACATCCTCGTCGTTCCACATGTTGATAAACACTAAATAAAGTTTCGCTCTTTAATCGAAAAATGAAGCCGAGCAACAATATTTCTTTGGTAGGTACGATCTACATTTCTCGACAAATTTATGAAAATAGTAACAAAAGTTGATGACATTGTCGTCGACATTTGGTTTGGTGGAGACCCGGCTTTAAAATAATAAAAACTTTTCAAATTAAATTCACAGATCTCGCAACTTACGCAAGCATCCTTGTAATTGTTAAACGCAAATATATTCCGTTCACCTTTTCGAACTAAACGAAGAGCACCTATTATACATTAAAAAGTTCTAGCTTTTTATATAATTTCTTGAAATTATTGTATCTATTCGGATAAAAGAAGTACCACCTACTACCTCTACCCTAACGGAAAGTACTCCTTCAGGGCTGTTACGGAATTTTTCACAATTGCCATTTGCTTTGGCGTTAAGATGTGTGTAATGGTGCGTTTAGACTTGAGCACGCACGAGCTGAGCGTGCGCGCACGGCATTCGTTCGCGCTCTCGGCTCCGTTCAAATTAAAAACTTATTTTTCGACGAATGAAGTGATCCATTTGTGCGCGCACAGCAGAGTTGTGTTGGCGAAAATAATGGACGACCAAGAAATAGTCGAGGCTGCAGTCATTGTTGTGCACAGCTTAATTATTAAAAAAAAAGAAAAATCGAAAACATCGTCGCTGGTGGCCCAAACCCAAATTCTTAGAAATCGATATAATTTACTGCAACAACTTAGTGTCTGAGGAGGGCTATGATCAGTTCAAAAACTTTACAAGAATGGCCAGGCCCGACATTAAATATTTACAAAATTTAATAACACCAAAAATTACGAACAAAAGATACAAATTTTAGAACAGCAATTTCATTAATATCGACATATTCAATATTAATTTTATTTACAAGGTTTTGCAATGCGTTATATTTTTTTAAAATTTTTTAATAATACAAAGAATGTTTAACATCCCATAATATAGGCAACTTTTCATATTTTTCAATTAATAATAAAGAAGATTCATTGATCCACTCCATAATTTTAATAAAGAAAACGAAAAAAATTCACAAAGGCACGCACGAACGCAGACATAACAAATTGCCGGTCCAAATTGAGCGTTCGCGCACACATAAAATCCCTTTGAGCAAGGAACAAAAACCGACACCAGACGGCTCACTTTCAGAAGTGTCTAGCCCTAGCAGTCAACTATTCAGCTTGGTTAGCGTGGTTATTTGGAGGGTGTTAATTCATTTGTGTTTGTCAAAAACTCTAACGTGATTGGTCGGGCTTAATAGTTGCCTGCTAGGGCTAGACACAAGTTCACGTTCGCGGCTGCTCGCGCACAGACAGATTCAGAGTGAGCGTGCGCGCACAGCCGTTTACACTTGAGCATTCGCGGAGGATCAGTGCGTGCGTTACCAAATTTCAGAAAAAAAAACGGTTTACCAATATTCTCGAAAATAAACAAAATATATTATTTTTATTGAATCTTTCGGCACAGTTTAAAGATTATATTTATATTCTTTAAACTGTGTTTTCGGGGGCTGTAACTTATTCGAAAAGCATTTTAGGGCATATATTCATAGAAACCTTTTGTTTTTTTTTCATTTAAAACTTTATTTTTATCTCTAGAATCACCCATCAAAGTTACATACACTATTTTTTTAACACCCTGTATTTAAAAAAACACACTACGCAATTACCTTCTCTTGTCGATAGTGTGAACGGGAAACCCGCTTTAAACACAATTTATCTTGCCGCGACAAAGAGGAAAACGCACCCACCCCTATTGAAAAATTTTTGGGACTCACGCATACTGCAGTTTCATTACTTTCGGGTGCGAAAAACCATAAAGACGGAGCCTGGCTCGTACAAAGGACTCTGTCCTCCGGAGGACGATCTATCAAATGCACGCGACCGACCACAGCGGGGTCGTTTGGGGGTGACAAAAAGCAGGGGGTGAAATTGGGACCATTGTGTTGCGAGACGAATAAGGAATGGTGTAAGTGATCGTTAAGAGTAGGTATCAGTCTAATTATTTTCTCAGCTACAGTTTGTTCAGCAGCAGAAAGGCAAATTTCAACAGACAACTCCAAAAACTGGCAGAAAAAGTAATTTATCTTTGAACTAGCGTGTACCCGCGACTTCGTTCGCGTCGAATTGATCATTTGTAATGGTGATGATAAAGCAAAGCAAGAATTTCCATTAACATACAAACTGGATAAAATTTTCTCACATTTATGTAAGCATGAGAAAAAACAATATGGCGATATTATTATATAACTTGGTAATATTTGAGGGGTACTTTCATCTCGTTGAAATCTGACTTTCGAAAAATTCGTTTGCCAAAAACAAGCTTTTTACGTAACAGTTTAAGCAGAATCGTGGTTAGTCAATTACCCAACATTTTGGAACACATTCTATTTTCCCGAAAGACTAACCGTTTTTTAAATAACAAATATTGTAATATTTGAGAGGCGTTTTTCACCCTCTTGGAATTTGAGATTCGAGAAATCCCTCCTTATCGAACCTCTACACCTCACAGTCAATCCCTTTACCAAAAATCAGCTTTAAACTTTTTTTAACAATGGTTATATTCTATGAAACACCCTGTATAAATTTTTAAAAAATCTTAAAATATGTAAAACAACAAAATAAAATATACGTGTTTAAGAGTTTTTTCGAAAAACTCACCGGTTTTTAAATACAAATTATTCTAATATTTGAGGGGTGGTTTCACCCTCTTAGAATTCGAGTTTCGAAAAATCCCTTCTTATCGAAAATCTACACCCTAAAGTCAATCCGTTTTTCAAAAATCAGCTTTTTACGTCAAGCGTTTTAAGAAGGATCGTGATTAATCAATGACCAGATTTTTCGAAACACCCGGTATATATTTTTAAAAAATCTTAAAATATTTAAAAAAACAAAATAAAATATACGTGTTTAAGCGTTTCCGAAAACTTTACCGTTTTTTTAATAAAAAATATTGTAATATTTGGGGGGTCGTTTCACCCCCTTGGAAATGGAATTTCGAAAAATCCCTTCTTATCGAACCTCTACACCCTAAAATTAACCTGTATGGCAAAATTGAGCTTCTTACGTTGAGTAGTTTAAGCAGGATCGTGATTAATCAGGGAGTCAGTCACTTAAGGATTTTAAATATTAGTATAGATTAAAATGACAAACAATGACAGACTGTATCTGATTTGGAAAAGGGTGTAGTAAAGATTCTTAATGACAGGCTTCAGTTTGAGGTGACTCGCCTATTTAAAAATAAACATATTTCTTTAAATCCAAAAGACTCATCAGTTTTAAGACACTCTGTATATACATACATTTATTGATTTTTAAAATACTATTCTCAAACTAGAAGCGGGATATCAGACAATGACCAGAGATGATAGGTGTTAGGTAATAGTTTTTAGACAACCGTTCGAGACGCATTGATGTTACTTTGGTTCGATAAGTCTTAGGTTATTTTGACAAAGAATGTTATTAAAGGTAAAGTAAACGTTTCCTCATTATTTAACTAATGTTAACTAAAGCATATATTTTGTTTTCCTGTTGTAATATTATGTGCTAAAGCCTTTCCTTATTTATTTCATCTGAGAATTATATCATATAACATGTGTATGTATTTAATAAGCCTAATTTTGATTAGGCTTTTTGCAAAGTGACTGAAAATTGATAGTCTTTTTGTAAAAATTCCTTTTTTTTGTGTAAAAAGCCGGCGTTTTATAATATGCCTAGTCTTTTTGCAAAAAGCCGGATTTTTTTATAAGCCTGCTACATATCTATAAGAAGTATTGCAACAAAATTATCCAGTAAGTTATTCACCTCAGTTAAACTGTAATAAAGTTACCCGGTAAATTATTCCCCTCAACTAAACTTATATTAAACTTGAATCATCTTCACCAAACTCAATAAGCGAGTGTTTCCCCTATAGTTTATTCCCAAAACCAAAGGAAACGAACAGCCGAAAAACGAGAAGAAATCCCAATTTATTAAAATTCGAACAATAATCTTGTCATCCCTCGTCAGGGTCACCCCAGCAGCCCATCAACTCGAATCCCATTAAGCCACCGTTCGCCTTAATTCTGGCATGGAAGTCACGTGGCTTCGATCTTAATTCAATCAATAATTCACGCAGTAGTCGGCAGTAAAGTTCTGTACGGTACTCGCACTTCGGTCAGAATTGGATTTCACACGACGACTGGGGCGCATTTATTTTTTGACACCCCCTTTCCTCATTTAGGCTTGCGATTTTGATCGATAGCCGTCTGGAGATTTGTCGTTTTACAGCTGAGACACATAAAGAGAAACTATGTATAATTGATGACAAATGTGTCATAGATTATATAATTAAAAAAGAAATATTTAAGCAACTACAGCTAATTGGAAATACTAAAGCTTCATTCAGAACCTCGCAATTAGTGGAATAAATTAGCGGTAGAAGCGTTGATTGAAGGAAATTCAGTTCTTTCAATCAACGGTAGAAGTTTGTTCCTTTAATTTCAATGCAAGCATTTAGAACGTTAAAATTAGAGATAGGTATTTTCAATTAGTAGATAAATTTATCAAACTTTTAACTTTTCCACCAATTATACTTCAAAATTTTTCAAGAAATATCTTGGCCTTTGATTATCTTCAGTCAAGAGAAATTGTGGTTAGAAATCAAAAGTTGATTGTTTTATAAGCTAAATATTAAGTTTTCTCTATGGACGAGCTAGGATATTCTATTAATTTTAATTGTGTTTTTTAAGCATTGTGAATGATTGTAAACTAAAAAGTATAAAGTGTAGTTCAAACCACTAAGTTCTTCCAATAATTGCGAGGTTCTAAATGAAGCTTTAAAGAATTTTCAGCTTCCATTGAGTAATATAACACACCCAGGGTCGTGCAGAAGCAATATTAAAGGAAATTGAAGAGAATAGGCAAATCAAGGGCTAAAGTTGTAAATAGCCCTACTTATTTTATTAAATGAAATGATTGGATAAAAGCTAATTGCTCATTTGTTTGCGGAAGATATTCGCCCAGGCACGATTGAAAAATATTAGTGCACTAAACAAGGCCCTTATTGTCACTGAATCAAAAAAATCGGCACGAATGGACAGTAAACAATTGTATTTAGATTACTTTTAAACAGAAATTACTCACAGCATAAATTGATTCCAATAAACAATGATATTTTCTGTACACTTCTTCAAAAAGACTGCCAGTTTTCAGTCATTTTACAAAATGCCCATATTGTTGAATAATTTACGCTTTAATAAAAATATCCCATATTTTCCTATACAAAAACAATAATTATTTATGTCAACATTTTTAGTAGGTCTCAAAATGAATTTAACAAAAACTAAAGTAATGTACATCGAACTAGTAGACAGAAAAGTCACTCTAATGAATAACACAAAAACTGTAAATAGTAGAATAATACATATATTTGGGGACAACTAATACACAGCTCGGGATCTCTACTACCAGAAATCAACAGAAGAGTTAAGTTAGCATGTAGTACTTATGGAAAAAACTCAATCATATTCAAATCTAGAAAGCCACTTTATCTAAAGAAGAAAACATTCGACCAATGTGTACTACCAGTCATGACCTGTGCATGCGAAACCTGAACCCTTAAACCGGACGTTATAAGAAAAGTGCAGGTCGGACAACGCTTAATAGAACGAAATATGCTGGGAATAACAAAGACAGACCGCAAAAGAATAGAATGGATACGATAAAAGACCCAGATAATAGATGTCATCCACAGAATCAAATCCCTCAAGTGGCAATTGGCAGGACAGCTGGCAAGAAGGACGGACAATAGATGGACCACAAAAATTACAGCATGGTATCTAGGAGGAATTAAGAGACCTAGAGGAAGACCAAGCCTGAGATGGGACCATGATATTAGGAAATGAACAGGAATAACTTGGAACTTTTGGTAATAACAGTTATATTCTGCGGTAAAATCTGCCTCTTTGCGGACGACACTAGTTTCACTTGGAGCGGCCCAGATGTTACGGCATTATATAGTACTATATCCAGTGACTTACGCACCATTAAATCTTGGTGCGATTCTATTCTCCTATGCCTCAACCTTTCAAAAACTAAACTTTTGTTATATAAAAGTACTATACAACCTTTTGTACTTAATAACACCACTATTGACGTCGTGAACTCTCTTACATCTGCGAGATTCTTAGGACTTGTTGTAGACAACTCGTTAAAATGGGACTTGCACATCGAAGCCTTATCAAAGAAACTAAGCTCTGCCTGTTTTGCGCTAGGATCAGTTTCTAAGGAACTTAACTCATCAACCTCTAGAATGGTCTATAATGCCCTTTTTGAGTCGCATCTTCGTTATGCCCTTCCATTCTTGGGTACTTGCTGCGCGACAAAATTTGATCGTATTTTCAAACTTCAAAAGAGAGCAGTTCGATACTTATTGGGACTAAACAGTAGAACTCACTGCCAGAATTTCTTTAAAAATTTCAAAACACTGACTCTTCCTTCCTTATTCATTTTTGAATCCGTTTGCTTAATCCGCAAGCACATACTCTCTATTCCGGAAAGGCCTTCTCACAACTATCCACTTAGGAATGCGGAGCACGATATTTATCTGCCAACCCCGAGCTCAGAACTAGTTAAGGGCTCAATACTGTACAATGCCAAGAAAATGTACAATCATTTGCCTTCGAATATCAAGTCACTTCCATTCTTTCCCGCATTTCGCAAAGCTCTGGAATTATACTTACTGGAGAGAGCCCTATATGCGGGGTAAACGACTTTTTTGTTGATGTTTAATCATGAACAATTTTGAATTTTAAAATTTTGATCATCTCACACACTGGTTAAAGGTCTAGTATTTAATATTTTATAACTCTTGATTTTATAATATATAACATTATTTTATCCATTTATAGTTTTCCTTTTGTAAAATTTTCTAGATACGCCTGTGTTCTGCAATGTCCATATATGTTTTATTTGTAATTTTATGACGTAATTTTTTTTTTGAATTGATTTGTATTGTATGACATTTTTACTTGTTTATTTGTATATTTGTTTTTGTGCTTTTTTGTTTTGCTTTGTCGATGAAGCTGTTTTGGCTTTTTGTATAATAAAGCGTTGTGTCTGTCTATAACATAGTATTATTTTTTCTAACTATTTTCAATATATTTTAGAACCTTTTGTCTTGCAATAGAAATGTAGAGTTCATTTTGATTGGAAATAAAAGTCTCCAGTTGATAATAATGATGATTATAATTCTAATAATTCATCAAGAGCTCCTTTATAATCTATTGTTTTTCATATAACTTTAATATAGCGATGTTGCAACTGGATCAAGCCAATGCTGTTTATGTTTTCTCGTCCTATATTTAGTTAGCTTGAAGTGAAGGGTAAACTAAACTGACCTTCTTTTAGAGAAACAGAAAACTATGTTAGGACAGAGAGCTTTTGACGTGCCGCAGTTCTTTAACTTTGTTTTAAAACAGAGGCGTAGGTAGTGGAATTTATGTTTAAAATGGGATATAGGGTTATCTGACTTGTTCTAATATTTTAATTAGTAAACTGAGAAACTGAGAACACCAAGAAAGTATAATTGAGGGCTGTATAGAAAATATAGAAAGAAATAAGCAAGAAGTATATCATATGAAATATATGTAATTAATAACAGTAGCCCTAATGAAACAAGGTATGAAGAATGTTGATTGTTGTTCTTTTCGTTGTTGTTATAATTAGTTATAACTCATCATACAGTCTGTGGGCTTTGAAAAAAGCCAGTATCTGAGACACAGAGGTGGGCTGGTAGAGGTTAGTTCTCCATCTTCGATATATTTCGTACCAAACTTCATGGCACCAAAATTGCCGTTTTGGCTCACTCAGTGATGAGGTGTTCTGGTGTTAGTGGTGTTTCCCCATTTTTCACACAGAATCTACATTTTCGCCGTTGTTCCTTAGTTTCAATCTACTGAGAAGACAGTGTCTTGTTAAAAACCCTTGACAATCCGAAAATTATTCTTACTTAAAACAATTTCTAGACCGTTGGAGGATTGGTTCAAACAGAACGGTTCTTGTCCAGGTAATGGAGTGTTCGATCGTTTTCTAGCTAGATTGTTTGCTTGTTCATTGCCTTCTATTCCATGGTGACAGGGCCGTATCTGAGGGGGTGTTTTGGGGGTCCAACCCCCCCCCCGAAATTATGGCCGAAAATTTTTAAAAAGTAATGATCATTAAGTAAGTAAGAACGAAACAAAAAAGAAGAAGAAGATGGATGAATATCAATGACTAAAGAATACAAGGACATGTAACGCCCATATACGGGCTGCAGCAGAATTTGTGACGCCAACTTTTTAGACATAACGAATGAATCATCAGCTGGTCATCACCGACAATTTTAGCGATTTTTAATAGTTGGTTGTGTGTAGTGAACTTTGTATAAACTTTATTACAATGGTAATTTGTTCAGCTTTCAAGTGTAAAAGGCGCAATGATAAGAAAGAGCCAGAAGTTACGTTTTATAGGGAAATAAACAGTCCCCTACACCTTTTAGCGTTTTTTATTGAATTCGATAATTATTTTTCTGATATTATATGTACTTGATATGTACTATACGTCGATACTAGTTATGTACCTTTTGTTAACATTTTAATACGTTTTTTCGTAATTAATTAGTATGATACCACCCGATACACCATAGGCGTAGTGAAAACATATAATATCAAAAATATAAATATCCCTTCAAGCGGCAATGTTAAGTAAAATATGTGCCACGGCACTGTTTGGAAGAATGGTCACAGTTTGGTCTCGGGTGCTATTTGTCCTTGTATTTTTAGTCATTGATGAATATACATTATACACCCTAACCTCACTTTTCCACTTTGAAAGCAAATGTTATTTTCGATTTTCGACTTTCAACATTCAAGTGTTTAAAACAGCAAAAGTTTGACAAGGACAAGATTTTGAATGTTGTGTGTTTTGCTGGTCATTAACGTGATTAACGTTTTTTGTTGTTTTGCTATTAGACAAAGAATTCTTGGACTATGACACTTTAGCGGCAGAACTAGACTAGTGGCGGCAAAAATGGAAGCAGCTACCTGCAGTCGACCGACCTAAAAACGCCATCGAAACGATAATCGGAGTGTAACCAGTGTATATTTCCAAATATATACATTTTATTAATGATCCTAGCAACTCTACCAGCGTCAACAGCTACACCAGAAAGGTCTTTTTCAACCCTAATGCCGATCGGGGCTTCGCCGATTTCCTATGTGTGTGGATGAGGAAGTCGGAGTTCGGCGACTCGATCGGCTACGAGAACGAGCGCTCATCTCTATGTTGTTGCTATCAGAGCCCGCATGTGTGGATGGAAAGGCGAAGTCCGATCACGAGCGTTCGGTAGTTGACGAGCTCTCGGAGTTCGCTAAATGCCGAATGTGCGGTTGCGGCATAACACGATTGAGGGACTTCCTACGTATAGAGAAATAAATATCGATATCGAAGAGGTAGTCAATCGTTTTTCCAGGGAAAAGACCAGTTTATCCTTTAAGATTAATAATTTTTACCTGTTACTTTTTTAAAATTTTATTTTCAATTAAGATTTGAGTGTAGCCCAAAGCGATTTTTTTATTATGCTTTTTTCCTAGCAGCTTTTGTTAGCCCCCGAAATTTTGGCCTAGATACGGCCCTGCATGGTGGACTGGCACTCAGAGTAAGAAAACTTTTTTTACGTAATTTGTTCAGCTTCTTTAGGCATTCTTTGACCAACTTCGAATTGATGGTTACTGAGTTGATCGCTTTTAATACTGCTTGACTATCGGATAAGAGGGCTATTTCTTGATTCCCAGAGTTCCTATTTAAGATAGGTTGTACGCATGTTTCGATAGCGTAAATTTCTTCGTCAAGGATGCTAGGGTAAGTGCTCATTAGTTTGAAGTATTTAGTTTTTGCCCTAAATCCCTGTTCCTGCATTGGTTATGGTTTCATTACCCTGCAACGTAGTATCATAAATGAAAAACAGTGGTGTTTTTAAAATTTAATTTTAAACACCGAAAAGTTGAGTTTGGTAATATATTTAAGAGCTTTTAGTAATGCAAATCAGAAACACAGTATTTTTTTCAATGTAAAATCGGTGGATTGTGATGTTAGCCTTTGTAAAGAATCTACGCCACTGAAACCGGATACTATCCAGTGGCTCGACAATCCAATTACTACAGTCGCAGTGGTAAACAGGTCACGCCGGCCATACGAAGCAACACAAAACCCGGCCATTTCCGGACTTTACCACGTCAAATATAGGAAAATGTCCGCGTGTTTCGTACTTAATTATGAGCCAACTAATCTGGAATAATCTTACAGTTTCTTAATTTCGTTCTCTGTATTTTTGCTCCAAGGAAAATCGTAGCAGACTACTTTGAATGCCACGTTCTTTGTTTTTGAATTTATGCTTTTGTTTCCTGAAATTAAAATCCCTGGATATATCTATTTTATTAGTACAGGGTGTCCCACTAAGAATAGCTCTCGGCTGTATCTCGGAAAGTATTAGTCGTAGGGCCTGCGGAAAAAAAATATAACTAAAGTGGCTATTGCTAAGATAACTATTGCTGGAAATTATTTGCAAGTTTGTAGAACGACCGCTAGGGGGCGCAACTGCAACAAAAAATAAGAAAATGGAGTTTTTACACAATTTTGCCTAGATAAGGTGTACTATAAGTAACAGCTTCATAATCTTCAGTAAATTTTGAATATTTTTAGTTAGAGCTATTTTCCCGTATCTACCAAAATAAAATGGTGGGGGAAGGTTAGATCTGTTTTTATTTGAATATTAATAACTCTGGACTGGATGATCGGAATCCAACAAGCGACAGCTCGTTTAAAAGAGCGTCTCTTACTCTATATTGTACCGTATAAACAATAATAATAAGCTTTTGAACGTAGACGATAGGGGGCGTTGTTTTACAATTTAACAAACATTGCGCGTTTCTTCAAAAAATTAAATACAATAATATATGTAATTTTAGCTGATAGTAAAGAGTAGTAAAAGCTTAAAAGGTCAGTGAAAACCGCATCTTGATATCTTCTTTCAAATTGAAGATATTAGCAAAATTATAATAAATACCAAAAAATAAGCCCTTAATTACCTTATTTTTTCAACACGGTATCAGTAGCCCTCTTGATTATGCCCATTCTAACCTAAAAATAAGATAGAAACAGTTAGTTTATTTTAAAATCGACGATATACCAGAATATCATAATACCAGATGTATTAACATCTAATAATTAAAATATTAATAATAGTGAACAAGGAACGATGATTCAGTGAAGTCATGGCAGGCTTTGGAAAAAAGTTGCTTTTGACGTAATAGTATAAACGTCAAATTGTTATTAGATCAACATTTTGATATTCTTAGCAGCGTTTTTTATCTTTTGATTGTTTTTTCGAAATGCCCCAATAACTTCAACTACTTCAAATAATAAAGGCCGTAATGTCAGTACCTATTACATACGTGGTTGTAAATAAAATTAGTTACCAAAAACCCGAGAAAAAATGTCATACCCAGTTAACTAAACTACTAACCTATTACGTATGAAAAACAAGTGTAAGACAAAATTATAGTGAAGGAACGCAGCTGTTACACACGCCCTGGCCATTTTACCTCGGATCGGCCGCGCCGCGAAACTTGTTTATAAAACAAACTCCGAGTGAATTATATTTACGAAGGAAAATATTTCCGGTTCTATTTTAATAAAGTCCGGAACTTGTATTTTATCCGCAGCCGCAAAAGTTTCACTCATATACGGCGAAGAATATGTTGTAGAATAAAACTTTTACCAGCGGGAAAAAAGAGGAAATATGTATGTCGGGGATGATACGGGACGAGAAAACGTGAAAACATTATGAATTTATATTAAAAATAAAAAGTTTATTTGTGTTGGTATGGGTTTAACAAAGTTAAAGTAGACTTGGAATAAGATGGCTATTTCTTTTTTCCGATAGTTCCTACTTATGTAAGTTGTACGCATTTTTCCATAGAGTATATCTGAAGGGTGCTGGTAGGTGCCCATTTGTTCGTAATTTACTATTAGGTACTCCAGATCTATTCCAACATATAATTAATATATAACATTAACATAAATTTAAGTATTTCACTTCTACTTTAATTAAAATAATTCTGTTTCATGCTGAAATCCATTTTTACTCTTTTAGTTTCCACATTTTCTCCAAACTTGCTCCATTTTTACTAAAATTTTGCTCCGCCTTAACTACAACTAAATACCATACCTGCATTTGCAAGACCAAAAGACCTTTGGTCTTACTCTTGCAGTCTGATATATAATCCTGGTTCTCAGTCCAGGGGTGGATGGGCCATATGGATAAACGGGAAAATTCCCGGTGGGTCGGTGGAAAGATCGGCCGGTGGGCCGGTCCCGATCAGAGCCAAAAAAAGATTGGATTAGCAGAAATTAAATGGTTAATCTTCTAACTAAAGTGACCTAAGATCCTCAGTGATCCATAACTAACTAATCTATTTGCATCAGTATAATCGTCAGTTGCTTTTTAACATAAACACCAATTTGTAAAATAACTATTGTAAGATGTGTTTCTCTGGGACACTTATAATTTTAATAATCATCTGTTGTTTGTTCGGTTTGAAAATGTTTATAAGATGAGTCTATAAGTGCAAATATTTTCAGGGCTCGTAGATCTCTATAAAATAAATATAATATATTCTCTTTATCAAGTTTCAAATAAGTCCAATCGAGTTATTAAATCTTGGAAATTTAAAAAAATACATTTATTTGAAAAAAATTGAGCCACCTCAATTTTTCGGTATTTGCATCTCTTTTAGTGCCGTAATATCACAGATTAAGAAATTATACAGTGGGAAAATTTGCGGTGAAGAGGAAGTTCTAAAGCATTTTCTAAAATATACAGGAAAATTTAAAAGAAAATGCTCGATTTTTAACATCTTTTTTTGCAAAAAAATTTCATAAACGTGTTCCTGGAGTCAAAATATACCACCCCTGAAAATATTTGCACTTATTTAAGACTCACCCTGTATAATTTTACCAACTATTCTTTTATTAATAACTAATAAATATGACTGACTGGCAGCAGAATGAATAGCATTAGGTAAATTTAAATAGTCTCTATTTAAATGTATACTAAGGATACGGTAGCGTAGATTGACAACTGGGGGCCTCGGTGCAATATTTTTCGAGCTCCCCTTTATAAAAAGGTAGACGAATTTGACGCGAACTTTGCAGTTGACAGAGAAAACCTATCTATGCTTGGCTTGAATTGGGGACGGATTAAAAGCCAAGTCTGAGAACTAAAAGCCAAGTCTAAATTGTTGTTTGAAATGTTGCTAAAATGAATTTGCTAAAAATTACTGAGAAGCAGAAAAGAATAAGTTAAATAAGGTTTAAACCGAGGGGTAAACACATAGGGCAAAAAGTGTACACCTACATCCTCTATCCTTAGTACATCCCCTACCATTCTCCAGTACATCCTAGGTACATCCCCTACATCCTCGGTACATCCCCTACATCCTCGTACATCCCCTAGTACATCCCCTACATCCTCGGTACATTCACTACATCCTCGGTACATCCCCGGTACATCCCCTACATCCTCTAGTACATCCTCGGTACATCCCCTGGAAATCCTCTTATGTGTACGCCATACATTTAGAATAATTTTCGTGATGAACCGTTTTACGTATCTAAAATACTTTTCGAGATATACTTATCTTGGACACACTGTATATATTTTTATTAAATTTTATTTGAATGGTAAAAAGAAAGTTAAAATTTTGAACGCTATTATCTCCGAAACTATTAAATATATAAAAAAAAAGATGAAGCACCATTTCGACTTACATTTACTAGAGGGATATAAAAATTTACAGGGTGTTTTTTATTTAAAATAACAAAATTAAGGTTACTTTACTTACGACGAAACCGGAATTGTTATTTTTGTTAGAGCGATCTCCCACTTTATTACGAGCTTTATTATATGTATAACTACACAAAATTTCTCAAACCTCTACAATTTATTGGCTAGTAATATAGTTGACACCTAATATTTTTGTTGAATTCAAAAGGATAAAAAAAAATCAAAACCATTTAAAAAAATTATATGGGGTCATCGAGAATCGAACTAAGGCGCGCCAACCCATATCAAATCTTGCCAGAGCTGTAACAATCTCGGCTATTATTGTGCCTACAACAATTCGCCGTTACTTTTATTATACAGGGTGAGTCTTAAATAGGTGCAAATATTTTCAGGGCTGGTAGATCTCGATAAAAGAAACATATTTTTTCTTTACCATTTTTCAAATAAGTCCAAAATAACCGAGTTATTTAAGTTTGAAAATTTAAAAAAAAATGATTTTTTTAATTTTGATAGCCACCTGAATTTTTTCTGTATTTGCATCCCTTTTAGTGCCGTAACCATAGAGTAAAGCTGTAACTATGGTAATATCAGAGATTAAGAATTTATAACGTGGGAAAATTAGCGATGAACAGGCAGTTCTAAAAAGTTTTCGAAAAATATACAGGGAAATTTAAAAGAACATGCACGATTTTTAACATATTTTATTTGCAAAAAAACATCATAGACGTGTTCCTGGGGTCAAAATATACCACCCCTGAAAATATTTGCACTTATTTAAGACTTACCCTGTATAACAGCAGTTTATGCCTCGGTTTATGCAGTTTATGTCGGCGGAAAAAATAACTTAGTCATGCGTAAAGCCCTATATTATGTGCAAAGTTATCAATCTCGTGTTTTGAACCCCAAATAAAAATGAGATCTAGTAGCTACCGAGGATCTACTTTATAAAACAGACCTAAAAATAGGCAACGTTAAAGGCATTCGCATTTATGAACTTCGTTTTTGACGTATAGAGGGTACAATAATAATTATTTACACACACTTCCCTTTAATTCATAACGCTTACGGCACTATGCAATAAGATATGAACACACATGCCAAACACATTTTTGCATAAACTTATACCAGAGATATGGATTAAAGTCTATATATCTGACTTATACAAACATTTTGCGAGATATTTTGAGGTTATGAGTAGGGGTGAGCCACAAAGCCTTGAGTATCGATATTTTTATCGATATATCAAATAAAGGTCCATTTTCACTCCCATGAAATTTGTGCAAATCGGCTTGTGAAAATCGGCTTGTGCAAACTTTATTTAATAAATTCATTGAGAAAAACGGATGTGCACAAGCTAATTCACATACGTGAAAACCAAGTAACGATATATTCGTCCACAAATATCGATATAGCTATCGCTATAACAGATACCGCTATATCTCTTTATGAATACTTCATATCGGAAATATCTATATCTATCTATATTCTCAATATCGATATTCGATCCTATTTGATTTCGTACAGGGTGGTTGTAAAATATTGAATAAATATCAACATCTCGAGAACCACATTTTTTTGGAAATCGCTCGGCCACATCAATTATTTTAATTTTTCTAGGGCAGATTATGCAAAAAATCAATATTATACAGGGTGTCTCAAAAATGCTTTGTCCAAAACAAATTTCTTTTAATGGCAACCCTCGTGGCAACATAATTATTATTTCTCTGCATTTTTGAATTGCCCTTAAAATTCTGAATATTTTCCATGTAAGTGCTATACCCAAATCCAAGCTTTTTGGAGTTATTTTCATTTAAAAATTAAAAAGTGAAAAAAAAATATTAGAAAGAAACCTTTTTTAAGAGGATACCGAAGAGGATACCTTATGGAAAATGTATTCAAAAGACAACCCACAAATTTGGATGACTTGTAACATCGCATTCGGCAAATTACGCTCCAAATAATTTGAAATACATCCCCGGTAAATCCTCGGTACATCCCCTACATCATCGGTACATCCCCTACATCCTCTAGTACATCCTCGGTACATCCACTACATCCTCGGTACATCCACTACATCCTCGGTACATCCCCTGGAAATCCTCTCATGTGTACACCATAAATCCCCTAAGTGTTCACCCCTCGGTTTAAACTAGAATGTAGAATGTTTAGGAGGGGAGTTAATCACCGCGACCTTATAGATATATTGTGTGTTCCTCTTTCTTGAGTTATAACGAGTTATAACTCATCATACAGTCTCAGGGCTTTAAGAAAAGCCAGTATCTGAGACGGCTCCACAGAGGCCAGCTCTCCATCCTCGACATCAGACGTACCAAGATTCATGGCACGAATGGTCGTCGTCTCGGCGCACTCAGTGATAAGGTGTTCTGGTGTTTCCCCATTTTCCCCACAAAATCTGCATTCGCCGTTGTTTCTCATTTTCAGCCTACTGAGGTGTTCGTTGAGGAGACAGTGTCCTGTTAGAAACCCCGTGACAATCCGAAGATTGTTTTTACTTAAATCAAGGAAAACCTTTGATTTTTCTCGGTCGTAAGTTCTGAGGAAGTTTTTCGAGTGTCTTAGACCGTTGGAGGACACCCATTCCAAGTTACGGATGGAGTCTTCCAGATTCTTCAGTTCCGCTTTCAGTTGGTTCCCGTTTGGAAAACAGAACGGTTCTGGTCCAGTTAGTGGAGTGTTCGCTCCTTTTCTAGCTAGATCATTTGCTTTTTCATTGCCTTCTATCCCTTGGTGAGCAGGCAAGGTTTAAACTAGGTTAAATAATAAAATATTAATGTCTCGAAAATCCAAATATTCTTATTATGGACTGTAACATAGCATTACATCAGAACACATTTATATCCACTGCCTAGGTATTGCCTAGGTTTTTTTCGTTTGAGCCATGGCATTATCATACAAGATGCCAAATGTAGAAAAGTATAGAGGAAAATTTTCGTGATAAGAACTACATAATAATCTTAAAAATGCTTCAGTTTTAATGGCGACCGCGGTTCATTTAGTTAAAAACAGGCGCGTGTACATGATGAGGCTGCTGTAGCAGAAAGAGAGAATTTCTTTCTACAATGTGTAAGAAAGGATATACCCGAAAAGCTAAACTGAATGAATTAGGAAGTCTTAAAGTTTCTCAAAATCGTAGCCTATTCAAGATCAAATTACCGTTATCGATAATGGAAATAGCCGTAGAACCCTGTAAAACTGAGCCATTTTGTAGTAAAAATTCAAATGTTCGACCCAATATTAGTCTTTACGAAAATTTTGACAATTTATTTTTTTTAACCGGAGGCAAAAGAGCTTTTTCGCACGAGCGAAAAACACCCTTACTTATAATATTAATAAATAAAATATGTTACTTCGTTATGTAATTTTGTTTATGGTCATTAGGTCATTTTGTTTTTGTGGAATTGGGCCGGTTTCCACTTCCCCATCCACCCCTGTCTCAGTCTTGGTCTTTCAGGGTCCAGTCTTGGTTTTGGTCTTGGTCTCGCTGCCCGACTCTTGCAAGTCTTAAAATTAGTACCTTCAAAATTTCATTCGAATCGCTAAAAACACTCGAAAGAAAGTTATAATAAATCGAGAAAAAATTAAGGCCTTCTGTAGCTATGAAACAAAGCAGTATCGAACTTATGTTGATATAATAAATAAATCTTATTTTTACGTGAGGAATCTCGCCACGAAAGATGACACATATTTTTGTGAAACACCCTGTATTTAGTCTACTTTACTCCAAATTTTCTGCATTCATAATCCAGTTTTATTCCGTTTTTACCTCAAATCTAAAGCACTTCTACTGGCTTGTTCTACTCTAAGTTATTTATTATTAATCTTTTAATCTGCGAAAAGAGCATTAAACAGTAAAAAATTATAAATATTTAAAATTTTCTATCAGATATTTCCACGTCAATCTCTTTTAAATATTTTAAAACTGTTATTAAACATTCATTGTATGAAAATATTGACAGAATCGAATATCGACTGTGTTATTGTTCAGCCGTGTATTTATAATTTTGATTTATACTCTGTATTTCTAAAATATCTCTATTAACCGAGCGTGTACGTGTGAGTTATTATAAGCTAGTGAATAATTAATAAAACAGTGGAATTATGTTCTAGTTACTATTTATACACGGACATTAATTTGATGTTACGTGAAAAGCTGATGGGTTACTATTTTTAGCCTGGGTTACTATTAAGATCGGCAAAAAAAAAAGTTTTTTTAATTTCACTCAAAATTAGTTATTTGGATCATAAATGACCTAAATACAAAATATTTTCTCATGGTGTCTGTCTGCCTGTCTGTCAATGTAACACGATAACTCAAAAACCGCTAAACCGATTTTAATCAAATTTGGCACAAAAATACTGTGACACCCGAGAAGCTAGCTATTAGTTTTTGGTGGGGGTGGGGGGTTAGTAAGGGGGTATGGGAGGGGTATAGGAGGAGGCATGGCATGGGAGGGGGTATGGGGGGGGGTATGGGGGGTATGGGAGGGGGTATGGGAGGGTGTGGGAGGGTGTGGGAGGGTATGGGGAGGGGGTATGGGAGGGGGTATGGGAGGGGTATGGGAGGGGTATGGGAGGGGTATGGGAGGGGTATGGGAGGGGTATTGGAGTGGGTATGGGAGGGGATATGGGAGGGAGTATAGGAGGGGGTTATAAATTTTAAAAAATTGTAACTCCAAAGTTACAGTAGCTAGCTAAACGCGGTTTTCAATTTAAGATTAGAAATAATATTTGCAACAAAATTTGTAATAACATCAAAATCAGTCAAAATCGCAGTTTTTGAGATATTCCATGTTTGGTTTGGTTTGATGAGAAAATCCGTGTGGAGAACTCCAAACTCCCATCAAACGCTACCCCAGGTGGCGGATAGGGGAAATAACCGCGGATCAAGATTGGAAAAATTCCTTTACTTTGAAACTAAATGAATTGCCCACCAACTTTTTATTAACATATTTTAGTATGGGCGGCTATACGTGCCCGGCGCCAATTTTTTACTAGACGATAGTAATTATTAAAAAATAGAAATAGTGTGCATGATGCCTTTACAAAAATACCTGAAGAAATGGGGATTGACATCAACGTTTAATTAGTATGTCATATTTCATAGTTTTGATATAAATTACATAATAAACTTTACTCTATTCCAACAAGCGACAGCTCGTTTAAAAGAGCGTCTCTTACTCTATATTGTACCGTATAAACAATAATAATAAGCTTTTGAACGTAGACGATAGGGGGCGTTGTTTTACAATTTAACGAACATTGCGCGTTTCTTCAAAAAATTAAATACAATAATATATGTAATTTTAGCTGATAGTAAAGAGCGGTAAAAGCTTAAAAAGTCAGCGAAAACCGCATCTTGATATCTTCTTTCAAACCGAAGATATTAGCAAAATTATAATAAATGCCAAAAAATAAGCCCTTAATTACCTTATTTTTTCAACACGGTATCAGTAGCCCTCTTGATTATGCCCATTCTAACCTAAAAATAAGATAGAAACAGTTAGTTTATTTTAAAATCGACGATATACCAGAATATCATAATACCAGATGTATTAATATCTAATAATTAAAATATTAATAATAGTGAACAAGAAACGATGATTCAGTGAAGTCATGGTAGGCTTTGGAAAAAAGTTGCTTTTGACGTAATAGTATAAACGTCAAATTGTTATTAGATCAACATTTTGATATTCATAGCAGCGTTTTTTATCTTTTGATTGTTTTTTCAAAATGCCCCAACAACTTCAACTACTTCAAATAATAAAGGCCGTAATGTCAGTACCTATTACATACGTGGTTGTAAATAAAATTAGTTACCAAAAACCCGAGAAAAAATGTCATACCCAGTTAACTAAACTACTAACCTATTAAGTATGAAAAACAAGTGTGAGACTACTACTAAGACTACTAAAACTATAGTGAAAGAACGCAGCTGTTACACACGCCCTGGCCATTTTACCTCGGATCGGCCGCGCCGCGAAACTTGTTTATAAAACAAACTCCGAGTGAATTATATTTACGAAGGAAAATATTTCCGGTTCTATTTTAATAAAGTCCGGAACTTGTATTTTATCCGCAGCCGCAAAAGTTTCACTCATATACGGCGAAGAATATGTTGTAGAATAAAACTTTTACCAGCGGGAAAAAAGAGGAAATATATATGTCGGGGATGATACGGGACGAGAAAACGTGAAAACATTATGAATTTATATTAAAAATAAAAAGTTTATTTGTGTTGGTATGGGTTTAACAAAGTTAAAGTAGACTTGGAATAAGATGGCTATTTCTTTTTTCCCATAGTTCCTACTTATGTAAGTTGTACGCATCTTTCTATAGAGTATATCTGAAGGGTGCCGGGGTAGGTGCCCATTTGTTCGTAATTTACTATTAGGTACTCCAGATCTATTCCAACATATAATTAATATATAACATTAATATAAATTTAAGTATTTCACTTCTACTTTAATTAAAATAATTCTGTTTCATGCTGAAATCCATTTTTACTCTTTTAGTTTCCACATTTTCTCCAAACTTGCTCTATTTTTACTAAAATTTTGCTCCGCCTTAACTACAACTAAATACCGTACCTGCATTTGCAAGACCAAAAGACCTTTGGTCTTACTCTTGCAGTCTAAGATATAATCCTTGGTCTCAGTCCAGGGGTGGATGGGCCATATGGAAAAACGGGAAAATTCCCGGTGGGTCGGTGGAAAGATCGGCCGGTGGGCCGGTCCCGATCAGAGCCAAAAAAAGATTGGATTAGCAAAAATTAAATGGTTAATCTTCTAACTAAAGTGACCTAAGATCCTTAGTGATCCATAACTAACTAATCTATTTGCATCAGTATAATCGTCAGTTGCTTTTTAACATAAACACCAATTTGTAAAATAACTATTGTTAGATGACTAGACACTTATAATTTTAATAACCATCTGTTGTTTGTTCGGTTTGAAAATGTTTATAAGATGAGTCTATAAGTGCAAATATTTTCAGGGCTCGTAGATCTCAATAAAATAAATATAATATATTCTCTTTATCAAGTTTCAAATAAGTCCAGTCGAGTTATTAAATCTTGGAAATTTAAAAAAATAGATTTATTTAAAAAAAAATTGAGCCACCTCAATTTTTCGGTATTTGCATCTCTTTTAGTGCCGTAATATCACAGATTAAGAAATTATACAGTGGGAAAATTTGCGGTGAACAGGAAGTTCTAAAACATTTTCTAAAATATACAGGAAAATTTAAAAGAAAATGCTCGACTTTTAACATCTTTTTTTGCAAAAAAATCTCATAAACGTGTTCCTGGGGTCGAAATATACCACCCCTGAAAATATTTGCACTTATTTAAGACTCACCCTGTATAGTTTTACCAACTATTCTTTTATTAATAACTAATAAATATGACTGACTGGCAGCAGAATGAATAGCATTAGGTAAATTTAAATAGTCTCGATCTAAATGTATACTAAGGATACGGTAGCGTAGATTGACAACTGGGGGCCTCGGTGCAATATTTTTCGAGCTCCCCTTTGTAAAAAGGTAGACGAATTTGACGCGAACTTTGCGGTTGACAGAGAAAACCTATCTATGCTTGGCTTGAATTGGGGACGGATTAAAAGCCAAGTCTGAGAACTAAAAGCCAAGTCTAAATTGTTGTTTGAAATGTTGCTAAAATGAATTTGCTAAAAATTACTGAGAAAGCAGAGAAGAATAAGTTAAATAAGGTTTAAACTAGAATGTAGAATGTTTAGGAGGGGAGTTAATCACCGCGACCTTATAGATCTATTGTGTGTTCCCCTTTCTTGAGTTATAACGAGTTATAACTCATCATACAGTCTCAGGGCTTTAAGAAAAGCCAGTATCTGAGACGGCTCCACAGAGGCCAGCTCTCCATCCTCGACATCAGACGTACCAAGGTTCATGGCATGAATGGTCGTCGTCTTGGCGCACTCAGTGATAAGGTGTTCTGGTGTTTCCCCATTTTCCCCACAAAATCTGCATTCGCCGTTGTTTCTCAGTTTCAGCCTACTGAGGTGTTCGTTGAGGAGACAGTGTCCTGTTAGAAACCCCGTGACAATCCGAAGATTGTTTTTACTTAAATCAAGGAAAACCTTTGATTTTTCTCGGTCGTAAGTTCTGAGGAAGTTTTTCGAGTGTCTTAGACCGTTGGAGGACACCCATTCCAAGTTACGGATGGAGTCTTCCAGATTCTTCAGTTCCGCTTTCAGTTGGTTCCCGTTTGGAAAACAGAACGGTTCTGGTCCAGTTAGTGGAGTGTTCGCTCCTTTTCTAGCTAGATCATTTGCTTTTTCATTGCCTTCTATCCCTTGGTGAGCAGGCAAGGTTTAAACTAGGTTATATAATAAAATATTAATGTCTCGAAAATCCAAATATTCTTATTATGGACTGTAACATAGCATTACATCAGAACACATTTATATCCACTGCCTAGGTATTGCCTAGGCTTTTTTCGTTTGAGCCATGGCATTATCATACAAGATGCCAAATGTAGAAAAGTATAGAGGAAAATTTTCGTGATAAGAACTACATAATAATCTTAAAAATGCTTCAGTTTTAATGGCGACCGCGGTTCATTTAGTTAAAAACAGGCGCGTGTACATGATGAGGCTGCTGTAGCAGAAAGAGAGAATTTCTTTCTACAATGTGTAAGAAAGGATATACCCGAAAAGCTAAACTGAATGAATCAGGAAGTCTTAAAGTTTCTCAAAATCGTAGCCTATTCAAGATCAAATTACCGTTATCGATAATGAAAATAGCCGTAGAACCCTGTAAAACTGAGCCATTTTGTAGTAAAAATTCAAATGATCGACCCAATATTGGTCTTTACGAAAATTTTGACAATTTATTTTTTTTTTTAACCGTAGGCAAAAGAGCTTTTTCGCACGAGCGAAAAACACCCTTACTTATAATATTAATAAATAAAAAATGTTACTTCGTTATGTAATTTTGTTTTTGGTCATTAGGTCATTTTGTTTTTGTGGATTTGGGCCGGTTGCCTGCTTTTCCCGGGCCGGTTTCCACTTCCCCATCCACCCCTGTCTCAGTCTTGGTCTTTCAGGGTCCAGTCTTGGTTTTGGTCTTGGTCTCGCTGCCCGACTCTTGCAAGTCTTAAAATTAGTACCTTCAAAATTTCATTCGAATCGCTAAAAACACTCGAAAGAAAGTTATAATAAATCGAGAAAAAATTAAGGCCTTCTGTAGCTATGAAACAAAAAAAAAGTATCGAACTTATGTTGATATAATAAATAAATCTTATTTTTACGTGAGGAATCTCGCCACGAAAGATGACACATATTTTTGTGAAACACCCTGTATTTAGTCTACTTTACTCCAAATTTTCTGCATTCATAATCCAGTTTTATTCCGTTTTTACCTCAAATCTAAAGCACTTCTACTGGCTTGTTCTACTCTAAGTTATTTATTATTAATCTTTTAATCTGCGAAAAGAGCATTAAACAGTAAAAAATTATAAATATTTAAAATTTTCTATCGGATATTTCCACGTCAATCTCTTTTAAATATTTTAAAACAGTTATTAAACATTCATTGTATGAAAATATTGACAGAATCGAATATCGACTGTGTTATTGTTCGGCCGTGTATTTATAATTTTGATTTATACTCTGTATTTCTAAAAATATCTCTATTAACAGAGCGTGTACGTGTGAGTTATTATAAGCTAGTGAATAATTAATAAAACTCTGGAATTATGTTCTAGTTACTATTTATACACAGACATTAATTTGATGTTACGTGAAAAGCTGATGGGTTACTATTTTTAGCCTGGGTTACTATTAAGATCGGCAAAAAAAAAGTTTTTTTTTTAATTTCACTCAAAATTAGTTATTTGGGTCATAAATGACCTAAATACAAAGTATTTTCTCATGGCGTCTGTCTGCCTGTCTGTCAGTGTAACACGATAACTCAAAAACCGCTAAACCGATTTTAATCAAATTTGGCACAAAAATACTGTGACACCCGAGAAGCTAGCTATTAGTTTTTGGTGGGGTGGGGGTTAGTAAGGGGGTATGGGAGTGGTATGGGAGGGTGTATGGGAGGGGGGTATGGGAGGGGTATGGGAGGGGGTATGATAGGGGGTATGGAAGGGGTATGGGAGGGGGTATGGGAGGGGTATGGGAGGAGGTATGGGAGGAGGTATGGGAGGGAGTATAGGAAGGGGTTATAAATTTTAAAAAATCGTAACTCCAAAGTTACAGTAGCTAGCAAAACGCGGTTTTCAATTTAAGATTAGGAATAATATTTGCAACAAAATTTGTAATAACATCAAAATCAGTCAAAATCGCAGTTTTTGAGATATTCCATGTTTGGTTTGGTTTGATGAGAAAATCCGTGTGGAGAACTCCAAACTCCCATCAAACGCGACCCCAGGTGGCGGATAGGGGAAATAACCGCTGACCAAGATTGGAAAAATTCCTTTACTTTGAAACTAAAAGAATTGCCCACCAACTTTTTATTAACATATTTTAGTATAGGGCGGTTATACGTGCCCGGCGCCAATTTTTTACTAGACGATAGTAATTATTAAAAAATAGAAATAGTGTGCATGATGCCTTTACAAAAATACCTGAAGAAATGGGGATTGACATCAACGTTTAATTAGTATGTCATATTTCATAGTCTTGATATAAATTACATAATAAACTTTACTCTATTGTTGACTCGCCTTGTACATTCATACTGATATACCTTGTACATGATACTGAAATATTCGGATTTATTAAAAAAATATATATTATTAAAATTAAATTTTTATTTTTGACACGACAAAGAATTGCAGTTTTATAAAATAAAAATTATGCGCCTTTCGGATTTTTTTAAAAATTTTAGAGGTTACTAGATATTTCGTAATAAACATGTAGCTGCTATTTTAAAAATATTTTGTGGTGTGTTGTTGCATAATCGACTAATTTCCAAGCATCGAATGGACGAAGGAAGGAAGCGAGGGGACGAAGGAACGAAGTAAAGTGACGAAGTAACGCGAGGAAGGGACGAAGGAGCGAAGTGTGAGTATGGGGCTTAACACTTTTAGAATAATTATATAATACATTTTTCGTATAGTCGCTATTTAACCTCGTGTATTTGTATACCCCGCTGGCAAGCAAACTTTTAGGTCGGCATTTTACAGGAGTGAGTCGTTATGGCAATCTAGTAAGTCGGACTGAGCAAAAATACGAAGTATTTATTACATAACCACTTAATCTGACGGTAGATTCCATGTGCTTGGGAAAATACTCGCCTTCTGTCTTTATTCAGTACATCTTATTTTACTAAGCGTGTTGACCGTACTCTTCGTACACATGAAAACCGGCACCCAAGACCAGAAATGCCGACCCTTCCTATACTAGTTGTTTGCGATATTCTCCGATGGTGGCAGCACCGGCCTATACGATATTCTAAACTCCAGCGTATGGTTATATTAATTTCCCTTTGTTTATATTGTTTATAAAAAAGAATACCAATTACTGCAAACATTAACACTAATTTAAATACTATACAACAAATAACCACATCGACACAGAAGCCCTGGAAATATTTAGACTTATTATAGAGAAATGTGACAGTTATATCAATAGACATTTTAATACTCCTCTATGTTTCCTTATTTTTCCCTAAGCAACCGACTTATTCCAATTTCAAACCGATAAAACAACCTCCCCATTATTGCCCTAAGGCAACGACAAGCAATACCATCCCTGGCGTACCCACCCCTCCTGTAGGACCGTTGCCCTTCGATGAAGGGATGAGACGTTACGGCCTGCGGCTTTCCCTTTTATTCTCCCGCTGGCAGGATGTTTGGTCTCCGGTCTATTGTGACGAAGGCAGGGATATAAGGTATATAGGGGGCGCGTACAGCGTGAAGGATAACGTTAAATTTATTCTGTACCCATCTCGGGCCTATTATAGCGTAAATGCGTTAGAGAAAAAGAGACTGTTAGACGCGTTATCGTTTAACATCATTTTTTTTAAATGAGATTTTATCTTTTCTGCAATCCGGTTTAGGTTCAATATATTGATTCGTTCATCTGAACAAACTATAAATATATTTTGCGGGTCACAGTATAACATTAAAAAATGTCTATACCTATTCATCTCTCCAAAAAAATCCTTTATGGGTATGAAAAAAACTTGTAGACGTATCTGTTTTAAAAAAGTAAAATGTTCTCGAATAGTTGAATTGAAATTTTTTTTAAATAGTTTTTTTCTTATTCTTTGTATTTTTTTGCGTCCGACGACGGAAAGAGATAAACTTTCTGAAACGTTAAACATTTTTTTTCTTTGTTAGGCAAATTTGTATAACTGTAAACATAACTTCTGACAAGCAATGTCCGTTTAGGTTTAACGCAGAAGTGTTTACAAAAAATATCAATTTTATTTTGTAGATTTTCTTGCAGTGCAGTGGCGAAATACCCATAAAGGATTTTTTTGGAGAGTATAACATCAGACAAAAAAATGCTTAACTGCAGTTTTGTGTCCGTTAGGCAAATTTGTTTATTAGTTAGACTTCTGGCAAGTTGGTATCCGTTGGATTAACGCAGCAAAGTTTACAAAAAATAACTATTTTATTTTGTAGATTTTCTTACAGTGTAAGTAGCGAAATACCTATAGGGCTTTTTTTGCACAGATGAACCCATAAAATAATTAACTAGAAAGAAGTGTCAACTCTGTGTTAAATCATGGAAACACGATACACCACCGAAAGCCTTCGTTGTCGTCTGGAGAACTAATTTTCCAATTGACAGGTTGACATGATGGCTTCATTTTTATTTCCGTTTCCGGTTATTCAATGGCGGGTCCTCTTTTAGTTTAAATGTATTTTGTACTCTTTCATATCATAAATAAAACAAAACAAAATTTACTCAAACATATTTATTTGAAATATGAGACAACGTGACTAAATAAATATAAAAAATAAAGAATTGAATGATTTCTACAGAAATTACTTAATTATATGCAATTTTAACGTAAATTAGTAAGGTATAAGCATGACTTACAGTAATATGTAAATAAATACACGTATTCACAGCCATCAGGGACAGAAAACTGGGGCAGGAACTTGAAAACGGGAGCCTTATACAAAAACTTGCAAACAGAAAAACAATTTTTTTTATACTAAAATTAACAATGTAAAAATATCAATAGGTATAAAATATAAATATACTGATTAAAAAAAGCATCCATTATTCCCAAAGAGACCTGGCTTATAAATCAAAAAGAAGCAAAAAGAGACTTTTAGTCGGATAACCTAATCCTCTGACATAATCAGATTATCAGTCCGATTTATTGCATTACTGACAATAAATCGCACATACTGCAGATAACTAATGTTGGCTATAGTTAAAAATGATCTTACCTTGCTGTAAATTGTTTCCATTTACAAAAAAACCGCCGATCAAAGAGATTATAACACCATTTTCGTGCATCTAAAAATGTAAAAATAGTGTTTATTTACTACCTATTTTTCATATACATAGGACATACCTACTACTGCAAAAACGTCATTTTCTCCAGGATTCTTCATGTAATATATATTTTATATTCTTTATTACCTTTATATATATAAATTTCAGCCGAAATATTAAATTGAACTTCCAAAACGAAACTAAACGGAGTAAATTAACATGGCGTCGAATATTTTCTAATTTGTTCTAGAACAAATCTGAAGTTGTCTCTGAAACTGAAATCTGTCAATTCTAAACTGTGAAGTTAGGCAATAGTTAGACAGAAACATTGCTGTCCTTGTCTAGGCGGCCATATTTGTCGTCAGGAGAATGACAGGAATGACACTAATGACTGTTTCCAATTTTTCTATTTCACTGTCACCCCCTGGATGAACCCGCCACAGGGGTATAAACATTTTTTAATAAAAATATTGCAATAATAATATTCCTGCAGATAAAGTGAAAAGTTTGGTTCTTAAATATCTATTATACATAATATAAAAGTGTGTTCAAATATTAATCTTGTGGAATATACCGTATGATCGAAAAAAACGGCGTCAGCGAGGGCTATGAAATGAAGATCGTTATCAGTTTATATGTAAATTTACATGATACAAAGAATACAAGGTATGATATTGCGCAGGTTGGTCACTACGTCACAGGTGATAAACGGCACCATTGGTCGGCAAGCTCCGCGCGCCAATTTCAAATTGTCAAACAGATGACATAATAAATGTGAAAATAATTTTTCAAATGTCAAGTTCGATGATTTGACATAACTTTTGGGGTTATGTCCTAATTCTTCCCTATTTTAGGTCTTTTTTTATTAGTGGCAATTAGACAATACGAATATTTTTTTGTATGGCGTATGACGTCACAGGTGGTATGCGCAAACTTAACGAAATTGGAGCCGCTATCAATCATACCTTGTTTTCTTTGTACCATGTGTAAATTTATATGGGAAATATCATCGATGACACTTGGCAAGAAGGACGGACAACAGATGGACCACAAAAATTACAGCATAGTACCCAAGAGGAAATAAGAGACCTAGAAGAAGGCTGAACCTGAGATGGGACCATGATATTAGCAAATTAGCAGTTATTAGAGTAAATAAATATGTGAGGGAGGCTACACCATAGTTGAAAATGGTTGAATAAGCTGAAAATGATGATGATGATGATGATTGATAAGCCGATTTTTTCAATATTTGTGGATTAAAGCATTTGAAAAACCATGGTAACTTTGTCCGACAAAATAAACATTCCTATTTCCCAGACGGATAAATCAAAAAGTCGTTGATTTCTTCAATACAAATGAAAGAAAACTACCAAATTATATTCAAAAACGTTTGCAGACTAAAAAAGTTGTAGACTCGTCATATTTAAGCAACACAGAAAGTTCGACAGAAAGTGACTTATGTATTTCAATTCCACGCATTTTATCGGCTAGCCTCTAGCTTAAATCATTATTTCATGAACTAAAAGAATACCCAAAATTTCACGTACAATCAGAGCACATCTCGATATTTAGTGGCAAAGTTCGATAACGACGAGTATAGCGCAAATCTGCCCTACGTGTCAGATTACCTTTTGGCGGTGCCGATGCCTGGCCTGGATTCATATGATAACTATTCAATTTTGAGCCGAATAAATATCCATCGGCTGTGCTTTGAGCCCTGATTCCAGCCTAAAATAGAGCCATTGTCTAATACAATGGCTGCGTAAATCGAACGCCGGCTTCGTAGTAACCTATTTGGCGGGACGATATAGAGTATAGAGGTTTGGATAAAATAAACTCTAGTGGCTTAATCAAGGTCTGTGTGTGTGTGATGTATTCTGTAGTAATAATGATACATAATATACCTAATATACCTTTGTATTACACATAATATACCTTTATCCAACAGCCACTACTTATACAGACATTACCCACATGTACCGGGTGTCCCACTAAGAATAGCTCTCGGCTGTATCTCGGAAAGTATTAACCGTAGGGCTTATGGAAAAAAATATTTATAACTAAAGGGGCTATGAGAAATTGCTGGAAATCATTTTCAAGTTTGTAAAACGGTCGCTAGGTGGCGCAACTCAAATAGAAATATAACAAAATAGATTTTTTACAGAATTTCGCCTAGATAATGGGTACTATAAATAATAGCTTCATAATCTTCAGTAAATTTTGGATTTTTTTTGTTTTAGAACCAATTTTTTCCTATCTGCTAAAATAAAGTTGTGGGGGAGGTTAGATCTATCTTTGTTTAAATGTTAATAACTCCGGACTCTGGATGATCAGAATCCAACAAACGAGGGCTCGTTTAAAAGAGCGTTTCTTACTCTATATTGTACCATATAAAAAATACTAATAAGCTTTTGAACGTAGACGCTAGGGGGCGCTTTCTTACAATTTAACAAACATAGCGCGTTTTTTCAAAAAAATTAAATACGATAGTATGTGTTATTTAAGCTGATAGTAAAGAGTAGTAAAAGCTTAAAAAGTCAGCGAAAACCGCATCTTGATATCTTCTTTCATACCGAAGATATTCGCAAAATTATAATAAATACCAAAAAATAAGCCCTTAATTACCTTATTTTTACAATACAGTATCAGTAGCCCTTTCTATCCATTCTAACAAGAAAATAAGATAGAAACAGTTAATTTATTTTAAAATCGACGAAATACCAGAATACCATAATACCAGATGTATTAATATCTAATAATTAAGATATTAATAATAGTGAACAAGAAACGATGATTCAGTGAAATCGATTCAGTGAAATCATGGTAGGCTTTGGAAAAAAGTTGCTTTTCGCGTAATAGTATAAACGTCAAATTGTTATTAGATCAACATTTTGATAGTCTTAACAGCGTTTTTTTTATCTTTTAAATGCTTTTTCAAAATGCCTTTATTATTTGAAGTAGCTGCCAAGACTATGAAAATGTTGATCTAATAACAATTTGACGTTTATGCTATTATGCTTTTTTCCAAAGCCTACCATTACTTCACTGAATCATCGTTTCTTGCTCACTATTATTATTATCTTAATTATTAGATATTAATACATCTGATATTATGATATTCTGGTATATCGTCGATTTTAAAATAAACTAAATGTTGCTATCTTATTTTTAGGTTAGAATGGGTATAATTAAGAGGGCTACTGATACCGTGTTGTAAAAATAAGGTAATTAAGGGCTTATTTTTTGGTATTTATTATAATTTTGCTAATATCTTCGGTTTGAAAGAAGATATCAAGATGCGGTTTTCGCTGACTTTTTAAGCTTTTATTACTCTTTACTATCAGCTAAAATTACATATACTATTGCATTTAATTTTTTTGAAAAAACGCGCAATGTTTGTTAAATTGTCCAACAACGCCCCCTACCATCTACGTTCAAAAGCTTATTATTATTGTTTATATGATGCAATATAGAGTAAGAGACGCTCTTTTAAACGAGCCCTCGCCTGTTGGATTCCGATCATCCAGTCCAGAGTTATTAATATTCAAATAAAAACAGATCTAACCTTCCCCCACCACTTTATTTTGGTAGAAAGGGGAAAATAGCTCTAACAAAAAATATTCAAAATTTTCTGAAGATTATAAAGCCGTTACTTATAGTACACCTTATCTAGGCAAAATTGTGTAAAAACTCCATTTTCTTATTTTTTGTTGCAGTTGCACCCCCTAGCGGTCGTTCTACAAACTTGAAAATAATTTCCAACAATTTCCCATAGCCCCTTTAGTTATAAATATTTTTTCCGCAGCCGCTACGGCTAATACTTTCCGAGATACAGCCGAGAGCTATTCTTAGTGGGACACCATGTAGGGGAAAGTGGGGTAAGTTGGCGATGTTAAGCAAAATATAGATTTTTTTATTTAAATTTTCAAGTTACGAGAGTGTTGTATTCTATTTTGATTAACACACACATTTTACTATAAAAAACACATATATTTAAAAATAAACAAATTATTTTAAACTGAACAAAACATGTTTTTTAATATACTGCAAATCTGTCATCTTACCCCCACTAAAGGGTAAGATGACTAACATAATGGGGTAAGTTGACTAACATAATGGATTTAGCAGTAATCACAAACGAACTCACTTACACCATTGTAGTTGCTGCAAGCTTCGTGCCACCAATACTGGCAATTGCTGCAACTAATCCAGTCCTCCACTGGGGGATCCTGGTATAATTCATCACAACCAGGGCAGAAAATAGATTCTTTAGTTTTCTTGGGAGGGGTCAGTGGCATTACTTTCTCTTTTTTGGAAGCAATTGTTGATTCTTTTAGCTTCTTAGGGATTTTTTGACTTTTTTTTTCTATAATTTTTCGTTTCTTTTCTTCTCTTTGTCTTATCTGATATTCCTTATCCTCCAACTGTTCTTTAATGGGTGTACTGGTTATTACACTAGCTGTCAACTTCTTCCTTTTACAATTTCCCCCCCTTTCGGCTTTTGGAAAAGGTCGAATTTTTTGAAGTGTCACTTCATTCAGTTTATTATCGGTTTGACTCGTTCCAGGAATTGGCTCATTTTCTTTATTTTCCGCCCTAAACAGATTTCTTTTTACTTGCGTTACTTTTTCGAAATGACGAGGTGTGCTTGAAACTATTTCACTTGTTGGGGAATTTGAAGTCATATTTATTGTTGATTTTTTCTCAATATCCTTTTGGGGTTTCACAAAATTTATTAGAGGAATATCATCATCAGATTCATTATCGGAATTTTGATAAACGGGTGGTTGATGCGGTGCCCTTTCAGTTGTTTCAGCCATTACAAAATCGTCGTCGCCAAATACAAAAGGGTCAAAAGGTTGAAGACCGCATTTTTTAAAGCCGTTCACAGCATTTGATACCGTTGCGGCCCTATTATATGCTTTTCCAAATAGCTGACAAATATGTTTGTCCCCAATTAGCTGCCCAGGGTGATTTACGAGATGATTGTCGCATTCTCGGCTAAAAAACGACTTCAGCGGGCCAAAAAATGATACATCAAGCGGTTGTAACCTGTGTGTTGTATGTGGTGGGAATCCAATCATGATTATCCCCTTTTGCCTACAATAGTTGATTGCAGGTAAAGATATGTGAGAAGAGTGATTGTCTACCATAAGAAGAACAGGGGTTTCCGGCGATGAATGAGCATATTTGGAAAAATGGTGTAAGTATTTAACAAAAATTTCAGTGCACATCCATCCATTTTTTTGTGCAGTGCCATCCGAACCTATTGGAGCACCATAGAGTAATTCTTCCTTCATACGAATGCGACCAAATATAAAATAAGGAGGGACATAGTTGCCAACTGCATTAACTGCGCACACAACAGTAGTATTTTTGCCTCGTTCGGCCGAAACAGCTTTAGCTACTCTTCTAGTCCCGACTGGACTTAAAACTTTTGGTAGTTTGCACGGAACAGACGACAGGCCACTTTCGTCGGCGTTGTAGATTCTGTCGGGACTAAATTTGTATTTTTCCAGAACTTCGCGTAGAATGTCAAAGAACTTTTGGACAGCGGGCTTGTTAAAAGACATTAAACGCGCAACTGAAGTGGCCTCAGCAGTTCTTAGACTTATTTTATTATCTTTAATGAAATTAGATAACCAATCCTTTCCTGCTAGTTTCCGTTCCTTGTTAAAACGATGTGTTATTCCTTGTTCTTCAGCAAAGTCATAGGCTAACTTCCTTAGTTGTATGGCTGTCAATCCAAAACCTCTTTTGTCGATCAAGGTAATATAATTTACTAGTGCCTGGCTCTGGTTTAAATTAAACGTAGTAGAATATCTCCCTCCATGCATCGGTAGTTGCAGATCATTTTTCATTTTTTTCACATACCTGCGCAGAGTCGGTTCTGGGATGTCGTATAGAGAAGCCACACCATTGCAAGATTTTCCATCTAATACTTCATGCACAGCCGCAATCATAGCATTTTCATCCCACGCACGTCTGTTTGTCTTTCTTTGGTATATTCGAGGCATCTAAAAAGAGCACAACATTTTACGAAATACTTATTTCTCCATTCGGAGCTGTAATAAATTAAATAATGGGGTAAAATGACGATCAGTAGGGTAAGATGACGAACTCGTCAACTTACCCGGGCCATCTTGCCCCTAGAGGTTATGTTTAATGTTCCATGAGAAAATATTTAATAAATAGCTTTGTTTATGCAAACTTTTTTAGCATAACATGCATATATACCTAGTTTTTTATATGTAATATTTTATTTCGGTCTTACCTTAATTTGGAACACTGTAAACCTTAAAAACACTGTACGAAATGTTTACCGACACACGTGAAATCCACAAATCAGTTCTAACAGAAAAGCACGCCGTCCAAGCCTTTCCAAACTATTTGAGTTACTTCAGGGTACACTAACGAGATGGCGCTTCCTATGCGAATGGAAATATATTACGTTATAATGATTTTATCGACATTCGTCATTTTACCCGCTTCGTCAACTTACCCCACTTTCCCCTATACATGCATATAAAATAAATAATAACACACGCGTGAGTTTTTGGAGTTATAACAAACTAGTGTGTTATGAATTCCCTATCATATATGCCACGAAACCGAGGGGTGCCTCACTCGGGTAAAAAATGTACACGTACTGCCAAAATATCCTTCCACTGCTAAGCGACTGCCAATGACTATGAAGAAGACTGCCTATGACTGCCATGTAATTATTATAGGCGACTGCTATAAGACTGCCAATGACTGCCAGCGACTGCCAAGAAAATGTACAGGTAATTCCAATAGTGAGACACCCCTCGCACGAGACTTTTCTGGCAGTATTTGTGCTGTAGCCGCCTCTGCCTGGTTAATAATTTCTTGCAGAAGATTTTTTTTTACCATTTCTGTAAATTATGATGGCCTTTGGCCCTTTTATTTCAGTTAAAACTGAATCATATTTTCTTCTCAGAGAAGACCCAAGAAGTAAACAACAAAGAGCGTTCATAACTGAACTAACTAGTTTTTGTCGAGAAATTAACAAACAAATAAAGAAACAAAATGCACCACAGCAAAGAGAAACCTCCTCTTCGCCAAGCCGACTCTGCGGTTAGGTTCGGCTTGCGCCAGCATTATGCACAGAGAGGGCCCAAAACAAAATGAAAACACTAATTGAATTTCCTTTTATTAGCGAGGCCGGGAGCCGGTATAAAAATTAAATTTCGCTAATTACACTCGCTTGGGCCGTACTAAAATTCAAATTATCTTCTGAAGAGTACTTTGAGGATTCATTAACATTCTTCTCGACGAGAACAATCATAAAACGTTTGCCCGAAACTTGGGGAATGTTGCTGTAAAAAAAGGGTTACGTTCTGTTTGTCGTTTCTTTTACGATTTCACACTTGTTGGGTTTGGCTTGTTAATGTTTTGTTTTATTTGTAACCGTATAACGGGTGTATTGGGAAATTTGCTGAAATTACTGTTGCGAAAAAAACATTCATAAAAAAGAGTCGATTAAGAAGTGGTAGTTAATTTTATTAGCTTTCTTTCAATTTATTCTTTTTTTTTCATAGCAACTGTTAAAATTGCCTTATATCTATCAAAAATAGTAGATAAAATAGTACTTTAACCGCTAGGGTAGATTAAATGATACTTTAACAGCGAGGATAGGTTAAAAACTTTATTTCTTCTCGCACGTTTTTTTAATTGCTTTTCAGGCAAACCCTCAGTTATTCAGGATTTAAATGGAAGTAGTTTGGATATGGCGTTTGTCGCCTCAGTCTGAATATCTGTTGATAATTTACTTATTTCGTTTTGAGCCATTTCTGGCTCCAATTCCATCAGCAATCGACACGAAAGAAAATTAAAAAATATTGACTCAAAACTGAAAACTAAAGAGACAGATCCGGTAAATGATAGAGATAAACAATTGTGATTGATTAAATTTTTATTTTAAGATAAAACTTTTGAGAATTCTGAGAATTCGAATAATGAATTGAATAATGACAAGTTAACATCTGTCTAAAAAAGACAGCAATTTAGAGTGCCAATTTGGTTATGTAAAATTTAGAGCGACAATTTCGATTATACAAAGGAAATACATATTCTATGAGTTTACTGGTTGCCTAACGATCAACATTAATTTAAAAATAAATCCACGATATGAATAATGAACGAAACATTTAAACAAAAACAGAAAATATGCGCATACCGGGTGCGTCTCAAAAGTGGCTCACCCCCTATAACTTTTTTATTTTTTCAGATGAAAAAACGAAATTTGGTATATTAGTATACGACATAAATTGGGATTGATTGACGTATTCAATTGTTTTTGATCACTTCCTGTTTCACCGGAAATGACTAAAACTTTTGATTTTTAAATGGCACCCTCGGTATTTTATAACTTTGTTTGATAGAAAATTACATTCTGAATAAAATGACATATCATATTATGTCAACTTTTGACATTTTCGCTTAATAAAAAATCGTATTTTAAAATTCAATCTAGAGTGCCATGGCTATGTTAAAAACACTAATTCTTAATCAAGAAGCCTTGGAAAAATAGATTTGACCATCTAATGTTTTTAGTGTCTTGTCCTGGCCAGTTAGAAGATGCTCAAATCGTATTATTATTCATATCTCAATTTTTAGCCGACTATACCACTAGGTATGGTAGGCTATTTGGATCGGCAAAAAAAAAGTTTTTTTAATTTCACTCAAAATGTGTTATTTGGGTCATAAATGACCTAAATACAAGATATTTTCATGGTGTCTGTCTGTCTGTCTGTCCGTCTGCCGTCTGTAACACGATAACTCAAAAACCGCTGAACCGATTTTAACCAAATTTGGCACAAAAATACTGTGACACCCGAGAATCTGGCTATTAGTTTTTAGTGGGGGTGGGGGGTTGGTAAGGGGGTATGGGAGGGGGTTAAAAATTTTAAAAAATCGTAACTCCAAAATTACATTAGCTAGCGAAACGCGGTTTTCAAATTAAGATTAGGAATAATATTTGCAACAAAATTTGTAATAACATCAAAATCAGTCAAAGTCGCAGTTTTCGAGATATTAACATATTTCAGTATGGGCGGCTATGCGTGCCTCCTGGCGCCAATTTTTTCAAATGGAACGAGGGTAGCTCATTAGCATATTTGGAAAAACACATTTTCTTACGAGTAATTTGATACCACACACTTGGTGTTTCGAGTCAAATTCTCTTGATGAACCGCATATTATAATTTAAAATAAACCATTTACGAAAATGTCAAAAGCTGACATATGATGTGTCATTCTATTCGGAGTATTATTTTCTATCGAATAAAGTAAAAAAATACTGAGGATTCCATTTAAAAATCATTTCCGGTGAAACAGGAAGTGACCGAAAACAATTGAATACGTCATTTTAAGTTAAATGTTTATATGAACTTTTTAACCTTAATAAATCACCCTGTGAAATATCGGACACTTATTCAGAAACACCCTGTATATTTCCCTTGACCCACGTTTTAATAACTAATGCATTCCCACCCGATTATCTAAAAGTGTTTACTTTTCTTCGCCTTCATTCATATCTTCCCCTTCCTGAAACTTTTTAATTTCCTCCTTTATTACACTCTCCCCCATTTCCTCGACCATACGTTAAAGTTATCAATAACTTCCAACTCCCTCTCACTGTAAACCGACCATTAACCATTTCAAAGTCTAAATGCTAAATACCAAAAATAACATTTGTGTAGGGGAGGGAGGATTGAGACAAGGGGTATAAAAAGGGATAGAAGACCAGTTGAAACACAGAAAAGGGGAACAGACATACTTCTCTTCAGTGACGTTGTCTAATTGACATGGAAGGGACTTTTACTCTGCGCTAAATGTCACTTTAAGGGCTCTAAAAGGGATGAGTTGAGAAGGACAGAAAAATAAAGGGTTTGATATTGGATATATCGGGGGAAAGGAAATTTTAACAGGGTAGTTGATAAAAACAACGCTCGACATACAGGGTGTTCGAAAAATGGTGATTACTTACCATAAATAAAGGAAAAAGTTCCTATAAACATGAGTTCGAAAATGCCTAGTTTTAAAGGTACATGATGTTAAACTTATACATATATTATACAGGGTCACTTTTATGTATGGAAACGGTCGATTATTAGGTAAAATATAGAAGGTACCGCAAAAAGTTAAAATTCTCGACAGAGACACCGCCCGCCCGTTCTTATACATTCGTTTTAAAACATAAAATCTTGTTTATCTCGAAATAATGATTTTTCACATTATTTAATTCAGTCTTCAGTTGTTGCCTGTCATTTTACTTCACAGATATATTGTATTTTCTTCATTTCTTCTCCAACTATGATCCCTTCGCATATTTTTCATTTTATTGATTTTATGGAAAGCACTGTTCATTAAAATGTTGTATCCTATGTTATAGGGCTTGTTTCTCTCTACAATTTCCTGTCTCACAATGTACCGTTTGTGTCGGGGAAGGGATCATAATTTCATAGTTGTCGATTTGTCGATTTTCGAAAGAAATCAGTACATGAATATTATTTCGTATATTTTTCATTTTATTGATTTTATGGAAAGCACTGTTCATTAAAATGTTGTATCCTATGTTATAGGGCTTATTTCTCTCTACAATTTCCTGTCCCACAATGTACCGTTTGTGTCGGGCAAGGGATCATAATTTCATAGTTGTCAATTTTCGAAAGAAATCAGTACATGTATATTATTTCGTATATGTTTCATTTTATTGATTTTACGGAAAGCACTGTTCATTAAAATGTTGTATCCTATGTTATAGGGCTTGTTTCTCTCTACAATTTCCTCTCTCACAGTATACCGTTTGTGTCGGGGAAGGGACCATAGTTGTCGATTTTTGAAAGAAATCAGTACAGGTATATTATTTCGTTTTGTTTTTTCATTTTATTGATTTTATGGAAAGCACTGTGCATGAAAATGTTGTATCCTATGTTATAGGGCTTGTTTCTCTCTACAATTTCCTCTCTCACAATGTACCGTTTGTGTCGGGGAAGGGATCATAGTTTCATAATTGTCATTTCTTTTTCGGTTTCTTCATTTTTTGGATATCGTCTGTTGAAGTTCTCTTTAGATTATTGGACAACACCGTTTTTTATTGTTGGTTTTTTGTTTGTGGCTCTTGCATCTGTCAGGAGTTCTATTTTACTAATTATTATTTTATTTTATTATATTATAATATAACCAAAGCAAACTTAATAGTTTTTAAAATAATAATATATTATATTATTATTATTTAAAAACTATTAAGTTTCTAAATGTTTTTATAAAGACAATATTAATTGTCTTCGTAATTTATTTCTGGGATTTATAATAAGTATACTTAATAAAAAAAATTAATATAAAAAGTATAAAAAACATATTAAAAAAAATAATAAAATCTGAAACTATAAGAGTTACAGTATATTTTATAGAAAAATAAGCTGAAAAGAGAACAAATATTGTTATTTTCAGTGAGGTTGTCTAATTTGCGAATGACGTAGGTTTTTTTAGGTGCGTTAAATGTCACTTTAAGGGACCTAAACGGGGCGTAGCGGGGGGATACGCGAGCGGTGGCGCGTTGCGATAGAGACGAGGGGATGGCAAAACTAAAGGGTTTGAAATTGGATGGCCCCGGGGGCAAAGATGGATGGACGGGCGAGGTAATTTCGGAACACGGTCGATCGGAATAGGCATTAAAAGGGAACGGGTCCGCCTGTAATTGTTTTTGCATATAAATTTTGTATTAAAATGGCAAAAGGGTTTTTCGAGTAGCTATATTTTATAGGTTTGGAGGCGAAATGTTAATACAGGTTAGGGCACGATCCTAATCTCTATCCTTCTCGCGTCTATCCTTATTCTGAACTAAATTCTTCAATAACCAATTCATTAAAATTTTGCATTTTTTGTGTCATTTGTTTGGTTTGCAACATTGCGAGAGCAGTTAGGTATACCATTATTTTACGCCAATCTTCTTCATCTAGTCAACGGACGTCATCTAGTCAACGGACGAGGAGCAAGCTGAAAATAAAAAAAATTGGTCGAGTGCGAGTCGGACTCTCGCACGGAGGATTCCGTACAAATATATATTTAAACTCAAGAGATACAATTGTTTACCTTTTTCCTTCATCGGCCATTATTCTATGCTTATTTTCGCATCTCTCTTACACCGAAAACATTTGCCAGATTTACCTGTATATTGGTATTAGTATTCGATTAAATACCACAACCAATTATTAAGTAATAAATAATTTCGTTATATTTCTATAATATATCATGTACATTAATTTGCTAACGTCAATTTTTTCATTTACTGCTTAACTGCTTAACTATTTTAAATTTTATAATGGAATAAAAATATCATGATCGTGTTTCTTTTAATAATAAAAAGCAGTTTGGCAACGTCAGTTTTAGAAATATGCCGGCGTAGTACAACGGATTTCGAGGATGAATGAAAATTCCTAGATTCTCCTGTTGCGATGTTGCTATGCCGCCGATCAAGCTCCGTATTCTTTATTTGCAGTATTATAGTATTTTTGCGTTATCTTGTGGACTTCTGAGGACATTAATTTGAAAATATGGTGCATTCATGTATTGTGTACAAGAGAGTGTATCATTTAAATCCAAATTTAACTTTTCACCGGTAAATAAAAATAAGTAGGGTTAGGTATATTATTATATCCTCTTCTCTGTAGATCAGAGGCGGACCTAGACAAAATTTAGCAGATTTCTAAATTGTATTTATTTTTAGGTTTATTTTTTAAATTGTATATTTATTAATTTATTATGTTTTTTAAATTATATGTTTATTAATTAAATTATTTGTAGAAAAAAGGTACATGGTACGTACTAATTACTAATAACTTAATAACAATTTCTGTTTCTCTTTTAAGAAAGGGTATTGAATAAGTATAATCTAGGTACCCACTTGGGTTTGACAAATCATTACCTACCTTTTGTGAAAATTTTATTGGGGTGTACCAAAAATGGAATTTTGCGGCCTTACTTTTTTCTTGCCATTACAATTTAATACGGCTTTTGTTTTAAATTTTGGTTGCTATAATGTAAATGGACATCTTTTGACATACATATAATTAATGTACTTATTACATGAATTTTATGACTAACTACATTTTGTTGTATTTTTTCATTTTATTGTATTGAAATTCTTTGCACATGCACTTTTTATTATTTATAAACAATATGAATTTGCCTTTGCAAACCAGAGAAAAAAACTACTAAAACTAAATATTTTTTAAGACCAAGGGAAGAACCGTTTACTAAACAATCGCCATTTTATTTTATTTGTGATTTTCTAAAATTATCGCTAGACTTTTCTGATGACTGTATTATAATATCAAAAAATTTTGTTTAGATTTGTAATAATTTCATTTAATGACATTCACTTATCGAATTTTAACTACAGAGCAGACTCCTTATTTGTTCTCATTGTTTCACTACGTTGACCATGATCATTCGACTAGGCAAGTGCATTATTTTAAAATTCCTCAACACCGAACAGCTAACTTCCAAAAATCTTTCAGTTTCATAGCACCACATTTGTGGAATAATATTTCTAATAACTTTAAATTTCAATCCTTTACAGATTATAAAAAACAAATTAAAAATCATTTACTAAATTCATAACAATAAATCATTTAAAAAATTATAATTTCTTCGACTGATTTGTGAGGTTCTTGTTCTTCTGATATGCCCGTCATTGGTTGCTGTTCCGGTTACACTGTTTCGTTATGCCTCTCTGCTTATCTCCGCTCATCCCTGATAAAATTATATTTTCACTTTTTTTATCTAATTTTATTTTTTTTAATTCTGTTTATTTTTATAATTTAATTTATTTCTATTTTGTTTTTGGGGTCGCACCACTCTGGTACTTTGTGTCATTGTATCGGTTTTTTAATCGCGGTGCGATCCCTTTAGACACACATTTTAGTAGTTGTAAAATTCATATAGGTATATAATAAATATACATATAATAATAAAGTTGTTATTGCTAATAGAGGGAGTCTCATTCACCGGAGAGGAACAAGGTTTGGAACAAGATATTGAAACTGCATTTACTAATACACCCAAAATATGATATTTTATTTAATAAAATAAAGTAAAAAACGCTTATTGATTTTTTTAATCGTTATTCTGATGTGAAAAGCCATCTTATAATAAAAAAATATGCCGGTTTTTATTTATTTCGCTATCCTCCCTAAACTTATTTTTTTCCTATTAATATCCTCCCTCAACTTTTTACAATGCGACAAATATGTAAGTGTTATTGTCACGACCTAGCTGGGGGTTGTTTGCTAGGTCGCTATACCAGATTCTCTCTCTCAATCAAAACAACCATTGAACAAAATGTGCATTTATTTAATATAAACTTCACAGTATAATACAAGTTTGGGGAATGCCAAGACTTAATGGTTTAGTTAACTAAGTACTTACAGGAACATCTTCAGTCTGCGCTGTCTTCTGCTAACGGACTGATAACGCGAATTACTGACTGTATAATACGACTCACATCGATGGACTAACTTACTCCCTCCTCCTGTCTTCAGCACACCATTTTATATTTTTCCGCTCGTCCCAATTATCGGCGGGTACGTGCTCAAAAATCTCCTTTGTATATTTCCAGCACCGATATTTAGTACGAGCTAGCCCTGAAACATCACGCTTACACCGACCTGATTTTAATTGTTTAATTAACAATGTTTATTATAAGAACATATTCAGGTCGACGTATACGCGAACGATTCCCTTGAATCTATATCAAATTGGTTTACCAGAATTATATTTTACATGATTTTTCCCAATCTGATGTAAACCCAAGTTGGCCTATATTTAAGTCTTGACATTATTATTATTTTTTTAAATTTATTAAACAATTATTTTAATTTCCTTAAAATACTGTCGGTCGATCGGCACGCCACTGGAAATTGAAATCAACCGTCTAATCTTTGTAAACAACTACATTGTTGCCATTGCGCCGATACCCTATTCCCTTCTTTGTCCATTCTCTCTCGCACTCGTTGATTTTCGCAAACCAATGTGTGATGAAGGTTTAGAGCGTTTTATGAATGGATCGTTGTATCTCCCGAGTTTAAATATCTTTGGTTCCGTACCATTCATTATCTATACAACATTAGACACTATATTATTATAAACTTTTTTCCGATTTAGCTGAAATTTTGAATGCGCGTATAAGTAATTTAATAAAAAATGACGAAAATATTACTAAAAATTGTTCTAATCAATAATAAATATGTAAAAAGTAAAAATAAATATGTGAAAATTAAAAAAAAACGATTAAAAAAAAGTCGCCTTGACTAGGATTCGAACCTGCCTTACTACGGCTCCAACGTCATAGCAGCGTAAAGTCCTAACGCTTTAACCACGCGGCCACCGAGGACTTGAAAGATTCTATGTAAAATTCTTACTTAAAAGATAATGTTTAGTGAAAGTACTTTTTTATTTATAAACATTTATTTAATTATGTTTTTAGTATTTGTTCTTATGGCGGCAACATACATACATTATCTGTAAAAATTTCAACTCTCTAGCTATAACGGTTCATGAGATAGATCTTTGTGACAGACGGACGGGCATTTTTACCCTTTGGGTTCCCGTTTTTACCCTTTGGGTACGGAACCCTAAAAAAGAAAGCAACCAGTTTTTAATTTTATATTTTTCAATTTGCAAAACATAGGCACGTTATACTTCATGCTGCTCCATGCTTAAATGTATGAAAATTAGTAAAATATTTAATTTCGAATTATGAAATACTTTAGAATTACAAATTTATTAGATGTCACTTCTCAAAACGCAAAAAGGTATTTAATAACAAACTTCCTTCTTAGTCTCTTATTGACTTTTCGCTCCCGTGTTCTAACGCTCTTAGCCCGACTTTAATCCTCGCAAAGTTTCTTTTTAGCCAGGCAGTGGTTTTTAAGAGGATTTATTTTGTTTCGGAGGGATGCTCGGCAACTGTTGGTGTTTTATAATGGGGCGAAGTGAATTTATGGTGGATTAGCAACAATTTTTAGCGGCCTGAAGGGGGCTAGAAAGACTGCGGCCTCGATGAATCAGCATTAAAGAGGCCTGTCCTCGCGGGCACGCGTTCCCTCACAAAGAAAAACGACTTTTATGGCCCTTTAACTTTTCTTTCGATGTTTGTTCGTATTTAATTTATGGATTAAGTTTTTGCCGTTTATGTGGCGTAGAAGAAATAAAGAAACAGAAGGAAGTTTGCTATTAAAGCAGACGTGTTTATAGGATAAGTATTTATAAGAAAAATGAAATTTCTGTGACGGATATAAATCAGAAGCCAGGCGAGAATAGGGCCCTGTTCCCAGAAGAATCTCAGTAGTCAGAGATTAGTAGTGTCTAAGTAGACAGATACTAGTGCGTAATCTCTGACTAGTGCAGAAAATATAGATATTGGGCGCCAGGCATGTACAGAGAAAGAAAACACAGTTGTATATTACTTAAAACTAATGACTATATTTATTCAAGATGGACTGTGATGGTAAATAGCATTGTACAATTTTAATAATTATTATAGTGGTTATATGTCAAAGAAAGTGGTGTTAAGAGTTGTACTAAATATCTATAAAAGTAATACCATTACAAGACATAATGTAATGAAACCTAAGATCTAAATCATATTTTAAATACTAAATCGACATAAATGTTCTTAATAATCTAACCACTAAATATAGTCTGCACGATATTATTTAAAATGTACGTTAAGTTAAGACTGAAAATCGACTGAAAATCTGAACCTAAATCTACACTTAGCTGTTCTTCAGGCAATCCTGTTTCGAAGAGTAGCAGCGTGAGGTAGGCTCATATCTCTGTACTGTCTGTCGGCGATCCTGTTGGCCAAAACAACAAAAGAGACCAGAATGAGGACACCATGGATCAATACAGCCGTAGCTACTGACTAGGCTTAGAAATGGGAGCGAAGCAGCACGGGGCTTACGCTGTATCCATACTGTGGCCATATGGGGACACTACCCGTACCTTGGAACACTACTAGGACCTTGTATAATGTCCGTAACTTGGACCATAACCTTGGACACAGTCCGTCCATAAGATAACGGTACAGGGGAACACTACCCGTACCTTGGATACTACTAGGACCTTGGATAATTCCCGTACCTTGTAAATAGTCCGTACCTTGGACCCGTGTCAGCAAAATACAAATACGAGTTAAGGTGGGTCAATCCAAAACTCTGCCCTAAAAATATTCAATAATAATATCGAATCTATAAAAGATAATAACTCATCTTTACCTGTAACTTCAAAATGGCAGCTGATTCAGATTTTGCAGCAAGATTTAAATTGCCATTTCTAAAAGCAGGATTTGCAAAAGTGGGGTTAAGCGCGGAGAGGCGCCTTGACATAACAAGGATCTTGACAGCGCGCGCCTCCACAGAACAGTGAAACGATAGCAGGGTTGGCGACTAGGGAACGTAAAAATTACGCCAAGCGTGCCAAATAACTATCCGGCCTGAACGAGAGGGAATCCGGTGATGATAGGCCAGACATCATATATCTATATCTATATATATAAATCTGACTGTCCTGACTGATACTGACTCATCAACGCCCAGACCAAACCCTTGACCCTAGAAAGCTGAAATTTTGCACAGGGGTTCCTTTTATGATGTTTACGTAAGATAAGAAAGGATTTTTTTAAATTCATCCCCTAAGGGGGGTAAAGGGGGGTGGAATATTACAATATTTTTTATTTAAAAAACGGTCAAGTTTCCGAAAAACGCTTAAACACGTATATTTTATTTTCTTTTTTACATATTTTAGGATTTTTTAAAAATATATACAGGGTGTTTCGAAAAATCTGGTCATTGATTAATCACGATCCTGCTTAAAATGCTTGACGTAAAAAGATGATTCTTGGAAAACGGATTGACTTTAGGGTGTAGAGGTTCGATAAGAAGGGATTTTCCGAAATTCGAATTCTAAGGGTGTGAAACCACCCCTCAAATATTAGAATATTTTTTATTTAAAAACCGGTGAGTTTTTCGGAAAAACTCTTAAACATGTATATTTTATTTTGTTGTTTTACATATTTTAAGGTTTTTTAAAAATTTATGCAGGGTGTTTCATAAAATATAACCATTGAGTAATCACGATTCTACTTAAACTGCTTGACGTTTAAAGCTGATTTTTGGCAAACGGATTGACTGTGGGGTGTAGAGGTTCGATAAAGAGGGGGTTTTCGAATTTCAAATTCCAAGCGGGTGAAAACGACCCACAAATATTACAATATTTGTTTTTTAAATACGGCGAGCCTTTCGGGAAAACACTTGGACACGCATAATTGATTTTGTTTTTTTACATATTTTGAAATTTTTTAAAAAATCATACAGGGTGTTCCAAAAAGTTGGGTAATTGATTAATCACGATTCTGCTTAAACTGCTTGACGTAAAAAGCTTATTTTTGGCAAACAGATTTTTCGAAAGTCAAATTCCAACGAGATGAAACTACCCCTCAAATATTATACCAAGTTATATAATAATATCGCCATATTGTTTTTTCTCATGCTGACATAAATGTAAGAAAATTTTATCTTAGTTTGTATGTTAATGGAAATTCTTGCTTTGCTTGATCATCACCATTACAAATGATTAATCCGACGCGAACGAAGTCGCGGGTACACACTAGTCTATCTATATATATAAATCTCTAAGTCCTGACTGATCACTGACTCATCAACGCCCAGACCAAACCCTTGACCCTAGAAAGCTGAAATTTTGCACAGGGGTTCCTTTTATGATGTTTACGTGAGATAAGAAAGGCTTTTTTAAAATTCATCCCCTAAGGGGGTAAAAAGAGGGGTGGAATATTACAATATTTTTATTTAAAAAACGGTTAAGTTTCCGAAAAAACGCTTAAACACGTATATTTTATTTTCTTTTTTTACATATTTTAAGATTTTTTAAAAATGTATACAGGGTGTTTCGAAAAATCTGATCATTGATTAATCACGATCCTGCTTAAAGCGCTTGACATAAAAAGCTAATTTTTGGAAAACGGATTGACTTTAGGGTGTAGAGGTTCGATAAGAAGAGATTTTTTCGAAACTCGAATTCTAAAGGGGTGAAACAACCCCTTAAATATTAGAATATTTTTTATTTAAAAACCGGTGAGTTTTTCGGAAAAACTCTTAAACGCGTATATTTTATTTTGTTGTTTTACATGTTTTAAGATTTTTTAAAAATTTATACAGGGTGTTTCATAAAATATGGCCATTGAGTAATCACATTCTGCTTAAACTGCTTGACGTTTAAAGCTGATTTTTGGCAAACGGATTGACTGTGTGGTGTAGAGGTTCGATAAGAAGGGGTTTCTCGAATCTCAAATTCCAAGAGGGGTGAAACGCCCCTCAAATAATCTATACTAATATATAAAATTCTTACATATAACTGATTAATCACGATCCTGCTCAAACCACTCAACGTAAGAAGCTCAATTTTGGCATACAGGTTGATTCTAGGGTGTAGTGGTTCGATAAGAAGGGATTTTTCGAAATCCCAGTTCCAAGAGGGTGAAACCACCTCTCAAGTATTACCATATTTTTTATTTAAAAAACGATCCAGTTTCCGAAAAAACGCTTGAATACGTATATTTTATTTTGTTTTTTACATATTTTAAGACTTTTTAAAAATGTATACAGTGTTTTGAAAAATCTGGTCATTGATTAATCACGATTTAAGTGCTTAACACACTTAAAGCGCTTGACGTAAAAAGCTAATTTTTGGAAAACGGATTGACTTTAGGGTGTAGAGGTTCGATAAGAAGGTATTTTTGAAACTCGAATTCTAAGGGGGTGAAACCACCCCTCAAATATTAGAATATTTTTATTTAAAAATCCAGTGAGTTTTTCAAAGGAAAAATTCTTAAACACGTATATTTTATTTTGTTGTTTTTACATATTTTAAGATTTTTTAAACATTTATACAGGGTGTTTCATAAAATATGACCATTGAGTAATCACGATTCTGCTTAAGCTGCTTGACGTTTAATGCTGATTTTGGCAAACGGATTGACTGTGGAGTGTAGAGGTTCGATAAGGAAGGGTTTCTCGAATCTCAAATTCCAAGAGGGTGAAAACGCCCCTCAAATATTACAATATTTGTTATTTAAAAAACGGTTAGTCTTTCGGGAAAATGCTTGGACACGTATAATTTATTTATTTATTTTGTTTTTTACATATTTTGAAATTTTTTAAAAAATCATACAGGGTGTTCCAAAAAGTTGGGCAATTGATTAACCACGATTCTGCTCCAGTTTGTATGTTAATGGAAATTCTTGCTTTGCTTTATCATATCACCATTACAAATGATTAATTCGACGCGAACGAAGTGGCGGGTACATGCTAGTTATATATAAAAAAGACATGTAACGAACTAAAAACGTTACAGAAGTTTCAAATGATATTTAATTCGTCATAATGCACTATAGTGATAATACCATCTAATCGAAAAAAAAACGGCGTCAAAGAAGTAGAGACTCTAGAGAGGTCAATCTCTAGACGCCATATACTAAAAATTGACATAAAACTCGTCAAAAGTTAACTTTAATTATAGGAAAATTAAAAAGAGATAGAACGTTTTCAGATCGTGTGGAGCCTCTGTGGAGCCGTCTCAGATACTGGCTTTTGTTAAAGCCTTGAGACTGTATGATGATGATAACTCGTTATAACTCAAGAAAGGGGAATACACAATAGAGATCTTTAAGGTCGCGGTGACTAACTCCCCTCCTAAGCATTCTACATTCTACAACGTTTTCAGATACACAAATCTATTCTCAAAAAATTATGTTTTTCTCAAAATTTAAACTACACTATTTAAAAATCATTTAAGGAGCAGACTTACTAAATGCATTTTGTCAATTTTTTAAGATTTTCAACCAAAAGTGGCATTGCATACATACACAGAGCTACAATATGATGCCAGAAACGACGTATTAAATACATTTCATCCAATTCGAATTAAATGGCGAAAATACCTTAGACTTTCTATGTGCTGTATGTCCATTGGGGGTAGACAAACAAACAGAAGTATGTCCTTGTGTGCTGTGGATATACTGCTGCTTGTTTGTCATTGTCAGATAAAGAGTGTTTTTTGTACTACAAACTTCTCTATTTTTTTAATAATACTACTTAAAATAATGAATGGAACTACTTGGGACCATGTAGTTGAGGATATGGATAGTGGTAGCAGAAAAATAAAGAGAAATTTCACGTCTAAAGCACAGTCAACAGTTTTTTTTTCATTTTTTTTAGGTATAATCAAAACTAGATTTTCCGCATGTACTATTTTTTATGATTTTTTATCCATTTTTCGAGTATATTAGTTTTTCGCTAAATTTCTTGCAAAAAGCGTGGCAGTTTTTCTTGTTTGCCAAAATTCGAAAATATGGATAAAATGGTTCTAGAAAGTCTGCTCGTCATTTTTAGTCAAATTAGTCAAATAAAAATAAATTAAAGTAAGCGCCATTGAAAAATAAAGAAGTTAGACCAATCTAAGTAAGTTTATACATCTAGGGCTTGACTAAAATCATCATAGATTGTCATTCCCCAGCCGTCTTTGACGCCGTTTTTTTTTCGATCGTATCGTATTACTACCCATAATCAGCCAATACTGTAGAAGTGCATATAAATAAAAAAATATATTTAGTTTCGTCAATTTTTAGATATACCTTTGCAGTATAGAGTACTCTTTTTTTCATTATCTGCTGACTATTTTCCAGTTCTTTCTATAGAATGTTATCTCTTTGATGATTATATTCCTAATAGCCTTGTTAATATTGAGTAAATAATTAATTCTGTTTCTAAACTTGCTATTAATTAATATTATCGCCGACAAACAAAATTTTACCGTTTTTGTCTCTCCCTTTTTTGTATTCACGACCACCCGCGTTTATTTTTTACCCCACGCATTATACCCATCCCGTTCAATCCTCCTTAATCCCACCAAAGATTAAACGGCAAGACCCCGTTTACTCCAATAAATCTTAATGCGCCATAAAAAGCTCTCATCTGCCGACGCGGACGGCCGGCAGAAACAATGTTAAATAATGCAGATGGCCCCATAATCTGCATATTAACGGCGATATCGTCGATCTACCCCTCGATTGTCTCCGTGGCCAGATAGAGATAGAAATAGATAAGATCGCGGTCGTAAATAGTGTATTAGTGAGGCCATTACCATATTGGGTTGTAGGCGGGGCGAACAGATTGACTTGTCGTGTAAATTGGGGTGTATGGATGATGATAAGCTCAGATAATGTATATTAACATGGATATTTTTATATCCATGTTAATATATTTTATCTGGGCTTATCAGTCATAAACCAAAATCATGTGTTTTGAAGGCTTGACAACACTCAACACAGACATCACTATCAAGTAACACCCATGCATTAAACTGCTTGGTTTGGAACATCGTATCTCCACATTTACCATAGCACGTTTGTTTAATAAAGTACCACAACATTTCACGTAGCTCTCAGATTTCAGTTTTAAAAGATATGTAAAAGATTATTATCACATTAATATTTTTTGTTGAGAGTTCAACATCTTCAGCTTCATTTTCAGCTTATTCAACCATTTCCAGTTTTGCTATAGCCTCCCTCACATATTTGGATACTATCTTTCCAGTTGGGCCTATTGTTGTCTATTGTTGGCTAGGCGGGCCTAAGTTATCCCTGCTAATTTCCTAATATCATGGTCCCATCTCAAGTTTGATCTTCTTCTAAGTCTCTTAATAATTCCTCGTGGGTACCATGCTTTAATTTTTGTGATCCATCTGTTGTCCGTCTTCTTGCCAAGTGTCCTGCGTATTTCCACTTTGTCTTTCTTTGTTATTTCCAGCATATTTCGTTCGATTGAGCTTTGTGTGACCTGCAGCTTCCTTATACTCTCCGTTTTAAGTGTCTAGGTTTCATCTGCATAGGCCATGACTGGTAGTACACATTGGTCAAATGTTTTGTTCTTTAGATAAAGTGGCATTCTAGATTTGAATCTGATTGAGTTTCTTCCATAAGTATTCCATGCTTAACTTAATTCTTCCTTTGATTTCTGGTAGTAGAGATCCCGAGTTGTGTATTAGCTAATTGTCCCAAATATATATATTAGAATGTCTTTTCTGTCTACAAGTTCGTTGTGCATTATTTTAGTTTTTCTAAATTTATTTTGAGACCTACTTTATTCCTGGCTTTATTTAGTTCATGCCTCAACATGTAATAAATATCGCATACTAGAAAATTTCAATAATTGTAACAAATATTTAAAAACTAACAGTAAAGAGAAAAATATCATACAGTCTATAACCAAGAAAATAAATGATAACAATTTAACAATTACAAAAGCCGATAAGGGCAACACTATAACAATTCTTACAAAAACAGAATATGATAAGAAAATAGCTGATATTTTAAATAGTGGAGATTTTACTAAAATTTCTGATCCAATATGTAATTTTCAAAAACAAATTCTTTCTATTTTAAAAAATAACAAATCTATATTACCTAATAACAATGAATACTATGCCAAAATAATGAATCCTTCACCCCCATTACTCTATGGTTTACTAAAATTACATAAAGACAATAATCCAGTTAGACCAGTCGTCTCGTACATAAATGCTCCCTCTTATAAATTATGTCAAATACTAGCTAAAACACTTCCTTCCATGATCAATTTTCAATCAAAATTTGCCATAAAGAATTCTTTTGAGTTGCTAGATAATTTGAAAAATATTGAAGTTCCACATAATGCAACACTCGTTTCTTTCGATGTCAAAAGCCTGTTCACTTCTATCCCAACCCATGAATTGTCCTCTATTATTTATGAACTAATTGATAAATCTAATCTTAATATAATAGTAAAATCAGATTTAATAACAATAATTGAAACTTGTTTAGAACAAAACTATTTTCAGTATAACAATGAAATATTTAAACAGAAAGATGGGTTACCGATGGGTTCCCCAATTTCACCGTTATTCGCAGAAATATTTATGGCAGATTTTGAAAAGAAGCTATTTAAAAACAAGAGTAGTTTAATATCAAAAATAAATTATTGGGCAAGATATGTAGATGACATTTTTTGTATTTGGTCAGGCACCGAGAGAAATTTAAACAGTTTTTTAACATTATTAAATTCAATTAACCCGAGAATACAATTTACTATTGAAAAGGGTATTAATACCATCAATTTTCTTGATGTTACAATTATAAAACAGTCTAATAGATTACAATTTGATATTTGCAGAAAACCTACTACCACAGACACTGTAATACATAGTCAATCACACCAATCCTGGCAAATCAAAATGTCACCCTTTCATAGTTTAATTCATAGATTAGTAATGTTTACACTGAGCCCAGAGAATTTTAAAAAAGAGTTAAATATTATTAAACAAATCGCCATCAACAATGGATATAAGTGTTCCCTTATTGATAATATGCTAAAGAAAAAACAAAAGAAAATATTAATGAAAAATTTTTATTCCGCTAATTCTAAAGACAATAACAATTATCGACTTTTAAACTACATTCCTAATTTAACTAACAAAATATCAAATAATCTCAATAAAATAGGATGTAAAACTATTAACGTAAATAAAAGAAATTTAGGTCAAATTTTATTAAATAATAAAGACAAAACTAATGTCAAAAATAAGTCGGGTGTATATAGGGTGGATTGCAATGATTGTGATGCCGTGTACATAGGCCAAACAGGTAGAAATGTAGATATAAGGATTAAAGAACATGTAAAGAATTTTAATAATCTCCAGCATAGTTCTGGTCTTGCAACTCATTGTATAGTAAATAATCACAAAATTAATGAAAACTCAATTAACTTACTACACAGAGAAACAAAAGGTAGACGCTTAAATTACTTTGAACAGTTAGACATACTAAAATCTGTTAAAAACGAAAATAATGTTAACGACCAACAAGGATTTCTAAACACATTTTTTATTACCCCTATTGTAAACTCTCTGAACCCACCCCAATAGCAAATATATATATATATATACAGTGTATATATATATATATCTATATATATATATATATATATATATATATATATATATGATATATATATATATATATATATATATATATATATATATATATAGTTACAGTGTAGTTAGACGATTAGTTCTTAAAAAACTCTTGAAAAAGGCCTAACAAGCCGAAACATATATGTAGAGTTAAAGTTACTCTTATTAAAAGTTTTTTGAAACATCTAAAAGCGTGCTTTATTAAAATACTAATATTTATTTAGTTCGTTAATTTGTGCTTGTAGTTCTTCAGAACTATTGGCAATTAGGACTATGTCATCAGCCAATCTTAGATGGTTAAAATATTCTCCATCTATTTTTAATCCTTTGTTAGTCCAGTCCAGTTGACACAAGATTTCTTCTACTGTCGCTGTAAACAGCTTTAAGGATTGGAGTTGTTTTATATATCAATTGCCCTCTTGCTTTGTCTTCTTTGTATATATTGGCGAGAGTTTCTATATAAAACCTATCAATACCTTGTTTCGCAGGGCTTCTATTATTGCTTTAGGATATATTGAGTCGAAGGCCTTCTGAAAGTCCATAAAAGAACTAGATACTGACATGATACGGATAAATTCCCGAAACCGGTCGTCAAATGGCTGATTCCTTCGGTTTGATGAACTTAATACAAAAAATAGCATTCATGTAGAGTGTAGGGGATAAGGCCTTTTTTATCCTTCTAACTACTATGTATATATGAAACTTAAACATATAAAGTAAGCAAAAACTTCTAGGGCTTATCTTGTAAATTAAAATAAACTCTAGTATTATCAAATTCAGTTTTAAAAGCCGAAAACTGACAAAGGAACAATCAAACATTAGAAATCTGTAGGCAAAAGTCTACAAAAAATATTTAAATAACAAAAGTGCTCCAATAAAGTCTGTATAAATAAATAAATGACTTTATTGTCAAAATTTTTTACAATTTGTAGACAAAGGTAAAGTAAACAAACAAAAGAAAATACAAAACAAATATAAAAATTACGTTATCAGTCTTATTGTTTAAAATAAACATTTATAAATGTTTACAATGTCAAAGAATAAAAAAATAAAAATATGATTCAAAAATATTTAGTAAGTTTATACTAAATATAGTAATAGAAAATAGTCTCGAAAATAGTAAACATTAGACCAGTGTTTACAAGATCAAATTCGATTATCAAAATATAAGTCATTTACGGCGTAGAAAGCCTTGTCTAGTCAATAAGATTTCAATGCTTTGGGAAATGAAGAAAATTATGTTATGGATTTGATTTCAAATGGCAGGTGATTGTGCATTTTTCGAGTTGTATAATATTGCGCTTTTAACTAACCCTGTGCGTGTGGTAGGTAGATAAAGATCTTGCTCCGCGTTCCTGAGTGGATAAGTGTGAGATGGCCTTTCTTGAGAAGCTGATACATGTTTACGTATTAGGCAAACGGATTCAAATATAAATAAGGAAGGAAGAGCTAATATTTTACATTTTTTAAAAAATCCTGGCAATGAATTTTGCTGTTTAGTCCCAGTGAATATCGAACAGCTCTCTTCTGAAGCTTGAAAATGCGGTCAAATTGAGTCGCACAACACGTACCCCAGAATGGAAGGGCATATCTGAGGTGCGACTCAAAAAGTGCATAATTAACTCTGTGCGTGGGATAGGTAGATAAAGATCTTGCTCCGCGTTCCTGAGTGGATAAGTGTGAGATGGCCTTTCTTGAGAAGCTAATACATGCTTACGTATTAGGCAAACGGATTCAAATATAAATTGGGAAGGAAGAGTTAATATTTTTCATTTTTTAAAAGGCAATGAGTTCTGCTGTTTATTCCCAGTGATTATCGAACAGCTCTCTTCTGAAATAAGATCTGTTTCTAATTCAGTCGCAAAACACGTACCCCATAATGGAAGGGCATATCTGAGGTGCGACTCAAAAAGTGCATAATAAACAGTTCTAGTTACTAACAAGTTAAGCTCCTTAGAAACAGATCTTAATGCAAAACAGGCAGAGCTCAATTTTTTCGACAAAGTGTCGATATGCATGTCCCATTTTAGAAAATTGTCTACAACAAGCCCTAAGAATTTTACAGATTTTACGACGTCAGTGGTGGTGCTGTTAAGTACAAAAGGCTATATTTTAATAAAATACTGTGTTACTTTTTCTGTTTACATCTGTTGCATCTTATTTTTTTATTTAGATCTGTCTGTTATTGTCTGTGTATCTTAGGTAGCTTTGTCTTATACGGTAAAGTTTATCTCTTTACATTATTTGCCCGACTACAAATCTTAAAGCAGGTGAGTGATTACTTAAGCATTCGCTTAAATTTATAATATGACCTAGGATAACGACCCACCTCAATTATATCAAACCTACTAAACAGAGACGGACAATACAGAGATAAGATCGCGCACATAAATAGTGTATTACCTATGCCATTACCATATTGGTCTGCAGACAGAGCCGAACAGATTGACTTGTCGTGTAAGTGAGGGTTCAGAGAGAGGAAGAGCAAGCAAGTCAATCGGCAAACATCTAGATTTGGGCTAATTGGGCTTGCCTTACGACACCGGAAAACAATGCAAGCTCTCAGCGAGCGGTACGTGCATTATACGCGGTGGTTTATTGCTTAGAATTGTCTCGAACACGTTCGTTATGCAGTTTAAGATTGAATTGGGTGTAATTATTTTCGAATCACTGCGCTGTCGATCGCTGATGGGTGGAACATCAAACAAGATTGGATCATTTATCGTTAATAATAGTAAACAAATAATACTCTTTGTTCTATACCGGGTGCGTCTTAAAACTTTTTTATTTTTCAGATAAAAAAACGAGATTTATAAATTAGTATTGATTAACGTATTCAATTGTTTTTGGTTACTTCCTGTTTCACCGGAAATGGCTACTAATTTTGATTTTTAAATGACACCATCGGTATATTTTTACTTTATTCGATAGAAAATGACACACTGAATAGAATGACATACCATATTATCAACTTTGGACATTTTCGCATATGGTTTATTTGAAATTGTAACATGCGGTTCATAACGACAATTTAACTCGAAAGACCAACTGTGTGGTACCAAATTATTCGGAAAAAGATGATGTTTCCAAATATGTTAATGAGACACCCTTGTTCTATTTGAAAAAAAATGAGATATGATTAAAAATACGATTTCAGCATTTAATAACTGGCCAGGATAAGACACTAAAAACATTACACGATCAAATCTATTTTCCATGGCTCCTTGATTAAGAATTAGTGTTTTTAACATAGCCATGGCACTCTAGATTGAATTTTAAAATACGATTTTTTATTTGCGAGAATGTCAAAAGTTGACATATGATATGTCATTCTATTCAGAATGTCATTTTCTATCGATTAAAGCAGGGTTGGCATGATTTAAATCAAATGATTTAAATCATGATTTAAATCAAGTGATTTTTTTAATTTTAATCATGTGATTTAAATCAAAAAATCAACTTTTTTAAAACTTTACAATAAATCGAAAAATAACTGCAATAAATCGAAAAATAACTGCAAAAGTTATAAAAATGTATCCTAGAAAACTATAAAAAATCTAACTATCTAATCTCTATTTGTTAAATCAAATATTATTAATATGAGATATGTATATATACTATACTTACTATATTATTAATATGAGCATTTGTAGAATAGTTGCTATTGTAACGTTTAAATACGTTTAATAAATCGAAAAAAAATTATAAATGTTATAAAACTATATAAAAATAATTTGTATACCTACTACATATCTATTCATCAATTAAAATGTTGGACCGATTTTTGAAGTAATTTCATGTGAATTCATTAGACTTCTAAAGGGTAGGAATTTATTTTGAAATTTATGTACAAGTGACAAAAAAATGCTGTTCGAATACATTTCATTCGCAACCTATAGAGTGCAGAAAAAGGTTCTTTTGATGTTAGACTATATCTTCAAATCGTTGTCAGAAAATATGCTGTTTTATATCTTTTTATTTTACACTTTGACAATAGATAATACTAATTTCGTTCTCGACTTAAGACTATTTCCGAGCAATAGTGTTTTGTGCAAGGAGTAAAAATTATACTTTTTTTGACGAGGCAGCACGTTTGACGGACTAGCGTAAACAGGGAGGCACAAAAGTACATTTTTACTCCGAGTAGAATATACTATATTTTTACAAATTAAACATTACAAATAATTTTTTAATCAATTTCAAACGTTGCAAATAATATAAAAAGTAATGCCTTGTAAGTAATCGAGTAACAATTTGTACACTCGTTGAAATTGACGCTTAATATCAGTTTAATAATATATTTTTGTACTTTTGTGCTTAGGTTTAAAACTGCTTTACTTTTATATCTAGGCGTTGAAATGACAAAAATTAATACTCTTGTGGCATTTTAAAAAAAAATCCTTTTGATCTGAAGCGAGCGAGTTTTTTTGCAGAATATATTGGTGACCGCGATGTCTGGGAAAATGACGCGCCGTAGAATTGTTAACGTTGTCAGTATTGAGCAGAGTTATGAAGATTTAGCCAGTTAGGTTAGGAATTTAATTGGAATTAAGTTCTAATCATTTGGAAATCCGATTTAAAATCGGTGGCATAACGAAAATCGAAAATTTTCACGAAGATATGAATGAAAAAAGTCCCAAAAAAAGCCCAGTTTTGGATATTTTTTACACATTTGCAAAGGCGTTAAAGAAATAGTAATCATAGTTACAAAAATTATGAAAATTTCTGAATTTGTTGGAAATTTTATGTAGATTCAAAATATATGCACCTTCATAGTCATAGAGACCATGGTTTTATGAAAAAAAATAATTTTTAAGTTTCAGTAACGTTAAAACAGCATCTTTGTATCTACACTTAACCGAGAAAGTCCATAGAACACGCGATAATATGACTGTATAATAAATATAACAAAAAGAATTGTAGATATCTCGTTACAAAAATAACCGAATCTATTACACGTAACGCTGCAATACGAAAAACGGAAAAAATCGGATTTTTTCGCCAACCTATTAATTATCGATGCTTTGTGTATGTTCCAATTCCCTCTCCTTGTCACAGAACGGGCCAATAAAAACAAATTCGCACGTAGTTTAAATCAAAAATACACAAAATCCATCCAGTTCGCTTGGTAACGACTATTTTTGCGACCGAAAATTATCCAATTTTTCCGATATGCCATCGTTTTCCGAATGTAATAAATTAAAACCGGTTTATTGTCGTTAACTATCGGCTATGCGAAATGCGAAGTTCTCTATAATTCAGTATTTATTTAAAACGATCGAAAAATGGGTATGCTTGAATAAATACTAACAATATCGGTGTCTAACAGTAGTTCTTCAGTTCTTAGTATTGGAAGAATTGTGACCCGTTTGGCACAAATCATTCATGAAATGAACAACTTTCGTCTAGATATTTTGGGAATATGCGAGTCGCGTTGGAACGGCTTTGGAGAACATCACTCAGCCTCAGGAGAATGACTATTATACTCTGGTAAACCACCTAATGAAAAGCATTCAAACGGAGTGGCTCTTCTCATAACTAAAAACCTCACCAAAAGCCTTATAGAATGGAAACCAATAAATGGCAGAATCCTAATAGCAAGATTCAAAACCAAAGTCAGAAATCTTACAATTGTACTAAACCCTCCACCGATGAAGACAAAGACATATTTTATGAAACATTGAACACTACCCTTAATGCGATAAAAAAATCAGACATGATGATCGTGATGGCCAAAGTTGGAAGTGATAACCGCAATTCTGAAGATATAATGGGAAAACACGGATTGGGCAATCGAAACAATAACGGCGAAAGACTGCTGGGAATGTGCTCTAATTACCAACTAACTATCGGAGGCACACTTTTTCCTCATAACGTAGTCCATAAAGCTACATGGATATCGCCGGATGGGCACACAACAAACCAAATTGATCACTTTTTAATTAGCCGGAAGTGGAGAAACTCACTTTTTGATGTAAGAGCGTACAGAGGAGCAGACATTAATAGTGATCATTACTCAAATAAAATTAAAAATTGCAAAGTTGTCAATATCTAAGCGTCAAATATTATTTTAGATATTCTTAAAATTCCTCCTACTGAGTATACGCAAATTAATATGTTATTAGACATTACTTGTCAAACAAACTGGTTTAATTTGTTTCATTCATTTGTTAATTCTATTGATTTCAAAAAAGACTCGTGATAGACTTGAAATTAGTATACAAAAATGTTCCTACACTAACTGAACGAGAACCGTTCTGTTTCCCAAGTGGAAACCAACTTAAAGCAGAACTCAAAGACCTGGAAGACTCCATCCGTAACATGAAATGGGAATCCCCCAACGGTCTAGGATACTCGAAGAAAAATCAAAGAATTTTCTAGATTTAAGTAAGAACAATCTTCGGATTGTCACGGAGTTTTTTACAGGACACTGTCCCCTCAATGAACACCTCAGTAGATTGAAGCTAAGAAACAATGGCGAATGCAGATTTTGTGGGGAAAATGGGGATACACCAGAACACCTCATCACTGAGTGCGCCAAAACGACCTAACCAAACCAAACTATTCATGCCATAAACTTTGGTACGACTCATATTAGAAATGGTGAACGAATCTTTGTAAAAACGCCTGAGATACTGGCTTTTGTCAAAACCGTAGCCTCTTTATTGAGTTACAAGAAACCTTAAGAAGACGGAATATAATATATATATCGGCGGCGAGCAACAGCAAGAGATAAAACACTGCCAAAATTATAAATATCTTGGCATGCACATTATCAACGATGGTAGCCTCGATGAAGATATTAAGTACAGAAACAACCAGAGAAGACAAGCAATTAGACAACTCAACAATATTCTATGGGATGAGGGAGTATCAAAACAAAACAAACACAAAGTTTATAACAGGATAATAGTTAAAAGCATCATTAGTTATGGTGGTGAAGTATGGCCTTTGAAAGTAAAAAATCTCGAAAAAGTCACTCGAAGCTACAGAAATGAAATTTTGGAGGCGTGTGGCCGGGAAACTGGATAGAGTATGAAATGAGAGAATTCAGAATACCATGATGGGCGTTAAACACAGAATAATAGAAGACATCAATATTAACTAACTCAGGTGGTACGGGCGTGTACAATGAATGTAAGAGAGCAGAATCCAAAAAAAATGCTCAATTAGACACCACAAGGTAAAAGAAAGAGAGGGAGACCTAGACGGAGTTGGAGAGAAGGAATAGACGGGGACATCAGAACAAGAGGAATAGACGAAAACCTCTGGACAGACAGAGACCAACGGAGACTGGAAATCAGAACGCGACGAAGAACGTTATGAACTGATTTGTATATGTATATACTCAAGAAAGGGGGACACAATAGATCTATAAGGTCGCGATGAATAACTCCCCCCTCTCATTCAATCTACAATCTAACTTTATGATTTAGATTGAAAGTATGAACTATATACGCATTAGTCTAATTATATTTATACACACTAAACTTTATATTTTACTTTTTCTCTAACAAATACAGACTTTTCCTCATTCCTACTTTATATCCAACTAATTAAAACTAATTTGGAAGCTGACCTCCTACTCACATCCACCCTAATCTTTCCCGAAAATATTTGCGGATCTCATTAACGTTTCCAACGAAAAAATTAAATAAAACGTTTTAACCGGATGGCGTATTTGTCCAAGAACTGGTCCGGCCATGTTTCTGTTACCTGGCCTTTCACGAAATTAGCGGCATGCGATGAGAAATCGGGCGGTGTCTTACCTGGGTCACGTGCCACTTCGACCTGACCTAATTGAAAAGATAAAGTTGGGCCTTAGAGCGTGTATGTGTATTGGGCAAACTAGATACCTCCTTTAAGCAGCCCTCAGACGGTTAATATTATAAGTAGGAATCTCAAATAGGTCTTTTTATGCATATATATATAAAAGGTTTTCGTTTAAAAAAATCGTATTTTAAATTTCAATTTTGAGTGCCCGGGACTCAGAACCGGGACTCGAAATTAAGTATTAATTCCCGGTTCTCGGTTCTTTCGCAACCTTCGGGTCTCGTTAATAATACTTAAAAATATATTTTTGTGAAAGCGTTTTGAAATTGACAGTTCTTGATATTTATTTGAGATTCGAAATGACATTCTTTTAGGCACTAGTCTCTAAAAGTGACACTTGTTTAGGCACTAGTGCCTAAAAGTAAAAAATGAAACGTTAGAAACAATGAAAATATTTATTTATTATAAATTTTTAAGGTACAATTTATTTCAATTATTAAAGTGAATACAAGAGGCATCCAACTTTTCGTCTCTAAGAGAAATGCAAGTTGCAGGAATCGGAATAAGTAAATTTCTTGTACTGGCAATGCTGGTAGCTTCTGCTTCTACGTGAACTGCTTTTAATTTCTTATTTGGCGTATCTTTCTGTCCCATGATTCTTTTTGCTTTTTCGGTTTTCTGTTGAATTGAATTTTCAATGTAACCCTCAGTAACCGAGCTTGATCGTCAACCTAACCATCGCTTTAAAACTGTTATGTCCGATCCTGAATCTGCCAGCATTTTTGCAGAGATGCGCCGGGAACAAATTACCAGTGTATTCAATGGCGTTGGAGAGTCTACGAAATTCCGCTATCTTTTTTGGCAACCCTCAATTGTATTGATTCCAACTAGCAGGGTACAGCATTAATTATTTCGATACGTCAAGAAAAATCGCTGATGTGTCACATTGAGCGGTCGAAGTTTTGCGTACTTGTACGAAATACATGTAAGAAATTTATACCATCACACTCTTGGAAAATGGGTTTTTGTATTCGGAATATTCACACTAATAAATGACTGCCAATCTTTAACGGCATCTACGGTCAAAAACGTGATTTCTTCCCTCCTACATGCTCCAAATACTCCAACGATTAAGATAACTTTAGCTAACAGGAATTATTTGTTATCGGCTTCTTTCATAAAGCGTTCTATTTCCAGTTTTGTAAACACTTTTGATTTCTTTGCCTGATATCCGGAAGCTTTTCTTTTTAAAAATGCAATAAGGTTTGTGAATTTGCTAATATCTACGTTTCTGTTCAGGTAAACCATGGTGCGGAGCATCGAATATTTACTCCACAGTGTTGACAGCTTTAAGGTAGTGGATAACTTCAGGAAATAGGCTAGCTATTAGTAGTGGGAACTATCGAATGAATACTATTGAAACATTCGATAGTTGCAATTCATTCGAATAATTCGATAGCTAGTAAAAAAACATTCGTTGAAAACTATTCGAATAAAAATTATCGAATAGATGCGTCATCTGCCTTGAAATATTGTATTCTAGTAATTCGGCAGCAAAAACCATTCATTTATAAAATTCATTCATTTATGAAATTCATTTATTCATCAGGATCGATTATAATAAAATATTAACTGGATTTTAGTTGTCGCCCGGCGACGTAGGTTTCTTTCCGAGAAACCCGACAGCGGTCGGTGGCAATGCTATGAAAGAAGCCGGCATCTTTGATTTTTTGCGGAGTCTTATAAAGATAAGGACACATTATTTTTTTTTATTGTGGGACTAGTATTTACACAGAAAATACATTATGTAGGGCGCTGTTGCCATATATTGGTATTACATACTACATACTGCCATTACTCGCTGACGAGTATTTGACACGCATCAGAAGATGGTCACGCAAGGCGTTTTCTTTCATGAGCCTTTCTGTGACTGAAAAGCCCAATACGTGATGTTATTTGTCTACCGCACTCCGGACATTCAAAAATCTCATTGTTTTGTTGCCTCTTAACTTTTTGGTTCTCGCTGTTAACTGAGTTTACAATTCTTCTCCATTGAGTCTATTGTGAGCTGCTACTTCCCACTCATTCTGCACATTAATCCCCTTTAAGTTTTCGTGGAAAATGTCCTTGTACCTTTTGAGTTGTCCACCTGGCCTCCTCTTACCGTCTACAAGCTCACCGTAAAGCAGTGATTTTGGTATGCGGTTTTCTTGCATTCTGCATACGTGACCAGCCCATCTTAGTCGGGATTTTGTAACCATGACTTCAATACTCTCGCAGTTAGCTTTTTCAAGAACCGATACGTTTGAGACGTGATGGAACCATTTGATTCTTAAGAGTTGTCTAAGGTGTCTCTGTTGCAGCTTTTTTAATGCGTTCATGTGTCGGCGGTACGGCACCCAGGTTTCGCTCCCATATAACATAGTGGGGATTATTATTGCTCGGTACACTGCAAGTTTCGTTTTTGTGCTCAGGTCATGGTTGTAAAAAACCCTGTCTTTTAATTTCCAGAATGCTCTTGAAGCGCTGCTAATCCTGTGCTGAATTTCAGAGTCGATATTGGCCTTTTCCGAAATCAAACTGCCGAGATAATTGAATTCCGCTACATATTCCAGTAGTTCTTCTCCGATTTTTATAGCATTGTTGTGATCTTCCGGGGGAGTGCACATGATTTTAGTTTTGTCGATGTTTAGCTTAAGGCCCAAAGCCTCGTATGCCCAGGTATATGTGTTCAACATTTCTTGTAATTGCTGTACAGTTTTTGCAACTAGAGCGCAATCGTCAGCGTATTGAAGTTCTGTGATGAATTTTGTACGTGTTTTTGCCCTGAGTCTTTTTATGTTGAACAGACCGCCATCATATCTGTATCTAATGCCCAATCCTCTCTCCTGCAGTTTGCTGTCCACTATAATGGAGAGCGCTGCCATGAATATGTTGAATAGGAGAGGCGCTAAGACACATCCCTGCCTAACTCCTGTATTTGTCAGGAAGGGATCGCTCAGTGATCCATGATGTGACACTCTTGACTGGTTGTTGTTATGGAGGCTTTTACACACTGTAAGAAATTTGTTGGGTACTCCGAACTTTTTCATAATTGCCCAAAGTGCATCTCTGTTCACAGAGTCGAAGGCTTTTGTTAGGTCGATGAAGGCAACATAAAGTTTAGACTGCTGTTCTTTTACTTTTTCCTGTAGTTGGCGGATGGAAAATATGGAATCGACGGTGCCGCGGTTAGTGCGAAAAACCCGTTTGCGATTCCGGAAGGATTTTTTCTATATGTGGGTGCAGGCGGTTTGACATAATTTTGCAAGAATTTTTCCGCCGATAGCCAAGAGTGAAATTCCCCGGTAGTTTCCACAGTCTGATGCACTTCCTTTGTTCTTAAATATATTCACTATATTTGCGTTGCAAAGTCCTGAGGTACCTCTCCGCTTTCCCATATGACATCGAAGAGAGCCTTAAGATGACCAATAAGTTCTTTACTTGCACACTTATAGATTTCCGCCGGAATCGCGTCACAGCCAGCTGATTTGTTGTTTTTAAGCTGTTTTATGGAGGCCTTTATTTCCTGTTCTGTTATTGGGATATCTAATACATCGAGGCTGTTATACTGAGGTATTGTGTTTAGCGCTTCCATATTGGGGTTATTTTCTTGGTTAAGGATATGGCTGTAATGCTCTTTCCAGCGGTTTCTGATTTGCTCTTCCTCTTTAGAAGTTTGCCATTTTGTGCCATGATTGGGCAGCTTGCCTTCTTGGTTGGGCCGTACACTTCTTTACAGCCTCGAAGAATTTACGGTAATCGTGATGCGTGGCGTACTCTTGAATCTGATTAGCTTTCTGTGACCACCAGTTATCTTTTAGTTGACGTAGTTTTCTCCGAAGCGTGTTGTTGGCTGCTTTAAAGTTGTCTACCAGCCTTGGGTTGTGTGGATTTGCAGTAACTGCTTGATGTGCTCTATACTTTGTTCCAACAAAGCCTGTATATTAGGTTGATTTTCGTTAAACCAGTCTGGTTGTTTCTTTTTGTTGGACTTTCCCAGAACAGCTTCGCTGGTTTTATGAATCGCATCCCTTAATTGTGTCCAGCCTTGTTCAGCTTCCAATATTGAGATTGAAGTTATCGGTGGAAGTGATTCTTTGATGGCTTCCCGGAGGGCGTCGGCGGTATTGTTGTTCTCTAGACCCCGTATGTTCAATCTGGTCATGTTGTTTTGCTTTTTACAGTGTGGATGTTTGGGTTTTAACTGGATTTTCATTTTGAAATTAAAAGCCGGTGATCAGTGCCGCATTCGGCATCTATTCTGGCTTTTGTGAGTCTAACATCTTTAGATGCGTCCTTCGAACGATTACGTAGTCAATTGATGCCAGTGGCCTGATCTGGGATGTTTCCAGGTACCTTTAAACTTGTCCTTCAACATGAACCACGTATTGGTGATGCAAAGATTATACTCTGTGCATGTTGTTAATAAGCGTTCACCATTGCTATTTACGTTTCCCATACCATGTTTTCCCAATACGTCAGGCCATATTTCCTGTTGTTTACCGACACGGGCGTTAAAGTCACCTAGCAAGATAATTCGTTCGTTCTTCGGAATTCGTTGGAGAGCATTTTGTAGAGTTTGGTAAAATTTATCCTTATCCTCAATTTTAGCGTCTAGGGTGGGAGCGTAGGCACTAATGATGTTGACGTAAGTTTTGTCTGATATGGGATACCTTAGGGTCATAAGGCGTTCGGAGACACCAATAGGTACTTCTGTTAATTTGGTTGCAATTTCGTTCTTGATTGCAATGCCTACGCCATGAATTCTCCTGTGTGTTGCGGGGTGACCCTTCCAAAAGAAGGTGTAATGCTCCTCAGTGAGACTACCCTCATCCGCAAAGCGGGTTTCGCTAAGAGCGGCAACATCTATATTTAGCCGGTGGAGTTCCTGTGAGACCAGTGCTGTTCTTCTCTCTGGTCGATTGGAGTTTGTCCTGTCCAGTAGAGTGCGGACGTTCCACGCCGCAAACGTGAAACATTGATGTTTTTTGTTTCTCCGATGATACGCTCGAGTAGGCACCCCCTCCCGGAGATCCGATTGAGGGGGTATTTTACCTCGAGATGATGATTTTGTCCCACTCGAATGTTCCATCACTGTTGTGTTAGCTGCGAGAAAAGGTTTAACTGTAACGGTTAGCCGCACAGTTTTGGCTGCAAACTGTAGCACGGGATGGCTATGGCACAGTGAGGACCGCGACGATAGTTCCCTTTGTGCTACGTTCTCGGCCGGCTAGGAGCAGTTCACTACTCCTCTTCCCCAGAAAGATGGTGGGTCCGAGGGATATATATATATATATATAGGTTATACCGCCTATACTCGGACGTCAGAGCCTCGTTTGTGTAAACAGGGTGCACCACGTGAAGGTGAGGTTGACTTTTGGGTAAGCTAGGCTATATGTATCGCCTCAATACCCCTTGCACCCCTCAATACCCCTTGCACCCCCATATTGGTATTAGTTGATATTAGAAAAGAATATTATTGTTTGGCTTTAGTTAGTTAGGGATAGTATGTCTATATATTTTGCATTTTATTATTAATATTCTGTTGTTACACTGCAATAATACTTATTATTTTGGATGTAGGAAAGTGATCTTTAATGTTTTTAAGCAAAGACTGGTTTAATAAAAATAATAATAACAGTAATAATTTGTTATACCTATTAACAACAAAATTTAAAATAATTTAATATAAACATTTTTTTACGTAGTAGCAAAATATAAACAACAAATTAGATGTCAAAATTATTTATATTAGATCCTATTTAAAAATAATATAGTCTTTAAATTGTTTGGCAACGTTGGTTTATTAAATAATAATAATTACAGAACTAATTTGTTATATTAACAACAAACTTTAAAATCATGAAATATAAACATTTATTAATTTTCTAAGCATGCAGTGTAATGGAAGGAAAATATCAATAAAAAATAGAAATTAAAATTATTTATATTAGGTACTTTATATTACTATTTAAAAATAATATTTACTTTTACTGGCATTTACTTTAAAAAATAAATGAAATATTTCTTTGCAAAAAACTACATGTAAGAGAATTAGCATAAACAAAATACAAACATCGTTAACTTTTTTTTTAAATTAGCACGTGTAAAAGTTTCAATTTAATTTTCTCACCCCATAGTTTGAGTTCGATAACCCCATTTACTTAACCACATTACTTAAATATGATTATTAAGTTCCAACTAATTCATATTATTAAAACATCTAAAATACAAACATGTATTTTTAAAACTAATTCTAAGTTCATCTCATCTCTCTTAAAAATTGCTACTTCTCAAAATTTCCCATAAAAAAATAGACCATATATACCATATAAAATAAAATAATTGAAAGATCGGGCTACGGAAAATCACACAAATTTTCGGAAAAATTTTGACACCTGCACACGCACACAATCGACAATTAAAAAAAACTACTATTTTAGTATTTTAAATATTTTAATAAACGCAAAAATAGCACAGTATTTATAAGGTGAAGTTAAGGTAAAATTTGGAAGAACTAATAATGCACTGACGCACACAAAAATCAAACGAATACTAAATTTCATTTATCAAAAGCATTCGATAGTCGTGGCTCAACGATAACCATTTAGTTGCACGGCGAGGTTGTCACATATGCTTTAGTATACAAATGAATGAATGATTTTATTCGAATAAAACCATTCGATAGTTGAAATCATTCATTCAGTAACCATTCGATAGTCTAATTCATTCGATAGTTCCCATCGCTACTAGCTATACCTTTTCTGTGAAATTCTCAACATGTTTTTCTTTGACCCAGGTTTGAAAGTTGTTAGGTTAGGCAACAATTCCAGAACTTAGCTTTAAAAACCTTAGTTAACAACAACTTCTTAACTTGTTTATAGTCCCTCAGGCATGAAATTTAAAATAAGGAACAGTGAGAAATATCAATATTCTTGCTATAAATTGTCTCGAAATAATAAGGAATTATATTCGCTACAAAATACAGAGAATATAACTTGTCAAGAGGGGTTAATAGTCTAAGGTTAGGAAGGAATTGTTGAGGAGTTAGGCAGTAAGATGGGAGGGGGGGAGATAAATATTTTTGGAAGGTACATTGAAAGGAAGAGGGATCCAGATCAATTGTTTTGGCTTTCTGTAGCCTCTTCTTTTTTGTTTTTGTAGGTTTCTTTGAGACATATACAATACAAAGACTCGTTAGCAGTTTCAGTATTGTTAAAAGAAATCCATTGATTTGACAAATGTTTTTAATTAATTACAAACCTTTTTCTTTAATTAAATATAATGACAATATTATTATGTTTAATTATTTTTTCCATAGCAACTGTTCAAATTGCCTTATATCTATCAAAAATAGTAGATAAACTAAAAGAGACAACTAAAGAGACAGCTTTATTTATTTGTCAAATTTCATAGAAACCAACGCCAACCCAGCACAATATTTTTTCTGCTCGTAATACATTCCTTGAAATAATAATTTCTGAGTATTTTTTAAAACATACCTTGCTATGGAAAAAAATATTGTTTTATACACGACGATAAAATTGCATTATCGTCTTGTATAAAAAATAACTAAAAAGTATTACAAAGTTAGGTACAAAGCAGTTCAGTAAAATTATTGCTTACGTATAAAGACAATTAAATAAAATAATAAAATAAATTTGATATATAATTTCAGCAGACTTTATTCTGTTTTCCCATGATGCATATTAGCATTTCCTTAAGCTCTCAAGTGCATATAGTTGTCTTAATTGCTCTACTGGGAGCCATATACATAATTTCAGCAACACTTCTCCAGTTGATCCAGTTCACACACGAATAAATTACTGTATTGAATATGTATTTTGTAAAACATGTATTGATAATTGATGTAATAAAATATTTAATAGGATGTTTATTTTAACAAAAGTAACTTAACAAAATTAAACTAAATAATTAGACCAAAAACCAACCAGATTATAATTTGAAAACTTAAGGTATAAAATGTCTATACCCCTGTGGCGGATTCATCTCTCCAAAAAAGTCCTATAGGTATTTCTTTACAAACCTTTTTCTTTAGTTAAATATAATGACAATAAATTAGACTAATTTAGTTCTAGAAGAACATAAAGATTATTTTTAATAAGATTTGTCAGCATTCATGGGACACAGGGCACAGAGTAACCCTAAAAGATAATAAAAGAGGTTTTTTAAAAAAATCTAGTAAAAATAAATGAATTGCTTAAGCATCTGTAGAGGTTAGTAATGTATGGCAATCGCTTACGCAGGTACGGACGAAAAGTTATTACTCTTCAAACCAGTTAAAAATATGTAGGTGGCGCCCTCTACAAGTAGGAGTCATATTGACATCAACATCAAATTTCTCATGTCAAAAAACTCCCAAAAACCAATTTTCATCCAAATATTACTGCAGAATACGCTGCATCCGGAATACAGTACGGACCACCCTGTATAATGTTAGATATATAAAATCCATTCAATTTGAAAGATTAGCCCATTTCAATTTATACCATACCCAAAGTAGATATCTTCCAATAGAAAATCAGACCTAATTCGAACATGTCATACATATCGACAAAAATCAATCACCAACGAGATCTCCGGTTCTTTTATTTAAAATTTTTTATTCCCTTTGTGCAAGGATTATCCCGTAACACGGCAAGGGCCAAAAAAAGATGAACGATGATTGAACCACATGGAATTTGCGTCTTTTCAAATTTAATTATCCGTAGTTGAAGGATCCAATTTTCAGCGTACTCGCCAGGTGCAGCGCATGGATTTTTCAGGATTTTTGCTTTTTTTCCTGGAAAAGACAATGCGATGAACTGGATGAGGGATGTCGAATCGGATAATGAGAGAATATCAATCGTATTTTTTTAATTAATGTTCGTAGAGTGTGTATATACCGTTAACGAGTTAAACTTGTTCATTCTTTACCTTGCATGGGTCTGTTCAAATAGTGGACTAAACTAATATAACAGAATTTAGTCCTTAATTTTTTAGAATTCTGATGAATGAAACTAAGAAATTAAGTTACATTGTTAGACAGCAAATACACGTCTACTAAAGGCGGAATTGCATTTACTGTCACGTCACGTGAGTTCACATGCTATCACAGTAAAAGTGAGTTCACGTGTGGTTTAAAGGAAACACATTAGTATCACGTCGTTCTTTCATATTATGCTCATTTTTAATTATGAACCGAAAGCCATTTGTTCGGTCAGCGTTCTTCTCAAGTTTAACAATTTAGGTCCTCTACTTAACGTAATAATGAATCAAATAAATAGTTCTTCATCTTCATCATCTGAGTTTGAAGAAGACTTAGAAAACGCATGTGGTTTACTTGTGGTTGCTGATAATATTAAAACTAGGCAATGGGTTCATGACATTAATTTGAAAAGGTTATTGTAAAGCACCTCGTGTAAACGCACTTTTTCTATTAGAATTTCTTCCATTTTCCAACCCTCACGTTTTCATGCCTCACGAAATTGGTGTTAAAACAGAATATTTGAACGCGAAACAACGCGCAATATCACGTGATTTCTCATGAATCCCCCAAGTGACAATAATGTGTTCACCCTTGATTTGTTGATTAATAAAATAAATGCAAAACATCGGTCTCATCAAATTTACTGCTCATGAGTGTTCACGTGAATTCACGTGACGTGATAGTAATGTAATTCCGCCTTAAGGGTCGGCATTTCTGGTCTTGGGTGCCGGTGTGTACAAAGAGTACGGTCAACACGCTTAGTAATATAAGATGTACTAAATAAAGACAGAAGGTGAGTATTTTCCCAAGCGCATGGAATCTAGCGTCAGATTAAGTAGTTATGTAACAAATTACCTACAATAGATGCGACAGAACACCGAAATACGCGTTCAGGTTTCTGTGACCTTCAGAAAGAGTTCATAGACAATCCGCATCAATGTATAGTTTGGGTTATTATTTGTTTGGGTGAAAATAATCTGCACCAATATGTTATCGAGGCATACAAAAAGGTCCACAGATTTCCAGACATACGAAAAATCAAGTCCATTTAGCGTGTGTCGCAATTTTCACACCTTAAAAAATTAGTTTTTTATAGCTATAGCAACTGCAGCGACTATGAAAAGAGCTGTGTGATTTTCATAGAAAATAAGGGCACCTGTAATTCATTTGAGAATGTTATAAATCGCTAAAAGAGGTTTCAAATCTCTTGGATTTCTATTAATATTAAATAAATTTTATTAAAAATTGAACTAAAATTGTTAGTATCATTAAAAACAATTCAAATTCAAAAATTGTATCAGTCAAATTCCCTCATTTAAGGTGAATATTAAAGTAAATATAAATACAGCTCATTCTAAGCTCTACTTATCTTTAAGAAAAATTTAAATCATTGTTGCAATTGGGCCTTAATGCCATTTCGAATGAACAATAGTATTAATAATGTACATTATAATAATAATAAATTTTATATCATAGTGTGTATTAAAACTACTAAAACACTTTTAAATTGGTATTATATTAACAACTTTTGTTTTTTAATCCAAAAAAAAGTTACCAATTTTCTCAATCAAAATATTTGTGGTCCTGAAAAGGACCTTCGTTTTCCCATGTTCGTCAAGGTAGGTAATGGGTAAACGGTAAAAAAACAGGATAATGAAATTTAAAAAATTACAAAAATTGTTCAAAAGTGCCTCCCTCTTGCATTAAACAATAACCCAAACGATCATAAAATCCCCTCCTCACATTGGATAACATATCAGGGGTGACAGTGTCAAAGGCATTAAATATTTTCTGCCTTAACTGCTCCAAGTTTTGAATTTCTTCATGGCCGTAAATTTTAGATTTTATGTACCCCCATAAAAAGAAATCATTCACCGAGAAGTCAGGTGAAATTAAACGTCAGTCTAAACAAAACTGTCATTTTTGAAAACTTGTCAAAATTTGGACACACGCTAAATGGACTTGATTTTCCTATGTCTCGAAGTCTGTGGACTTTTCTGTATAATCTCACAGTAATTTAATAGATTGCTCGTCATATTATATCAGCTCGTAGGAGATTAGGAAAAAAAAAGATATTTATAGTATAAAAAATTAATTTATTTAACAAAATTTAATTAAAGATGTGACAAAATAGTTACATTTCTATTGGTTCTATCGGACTTTTTTCGACTATATAAATCTTTATTTTTTGTAAACTTTAATGCATAAAATATTTTCAATCTAATAAATAATTTAATGATGTAAATAAGAGAAAATTTCTCACATGGGTGGTCAAATTCTATAGTTTTCATTATATCAAACAGCCTCTGAATGTTTTCTTCAGTGCAAAACTCATCAAAATTTAATATAAATAATTTTTCCAGCCTGTAAATAAAATGAACAAATTTTTCCACTTTCATGATCAAAGGCTTTTATAGGGGTAAATAATTTCGAGTTATCCAGAGATTCGGATTCTTTTGCAAATTTTTGACAAATATCACATTGATGTATTTGAAGACCCTTTTTAATGATGTAGTCAAACATAATTAAAGACATTTTGAGTTGAAAACATTTCTCAGAGGCTGTTTGATATAATGAAAACTATAAAATTTGACCACCAATGTGAGAAATTTCCTCTTGTTTAAATCATTAAATGATTTATTAGATTGAAAATATTTGATGTATTAAAGTTTACAAATAAAGATTTATATAGTCGAAAAAAGTCCGATAGAACCAATAGAAAGGTAACTATTTTGTCACATTTTTAATTAAATTTTGTTAAATAAATTAATTTTTTTATACTATAAATATATTTTTTTTTTCTTTATAAATAAACACATTTGCATCCCATTTTAAATAAGGTATACAAATTACCAAAACTTAGAAATAACAGGACTAAACGACTGGTGTATTTACACCACTCAATAGGCGTGTCGGGTTTGCCGAGCGGTTTCCGATGCAGTCGCTTTCTTTCGCATCTGTTATAGGTAATTTATGGTTATGTAATAAATACTTCGTATTTTTGCTCACTCCGACTTACCAGATTGCCATAACGACTCACTCCTATACATGTAAACACCGACCTAAAAGTTCGATTGCCAGCAGGGTATACGGTTTTTGGCGATTTTTTTTTAATATTTTTAAAGTCATAATATGGGCAACATAGATAATAGAATAAATTTACCCATAAAAGAAAACCTAGAAAAGATCCAATGGTTCTCAAAATTGTAGCAAAAAAAATCATTGTTTTTAATTTTCAAAGTATAATAACTCGGTTATTTTAAATTTATTTATATATATATAAATTACATATATAATATATATACAAAGAGAAAATATGTTTCTTTTATCGAGATCTACCAGCCCTGAAAATATTTGTACTGATTTAAGACTCAACCTGTATAGTCGTAGCAAAATCCTCTCTCAATATAATTTATACAGTAAAATTGAATAATAATAATTAAAAAAAAGCAAAAAAGTTAGGTTCGAGAGTTAAAAATGGTAAAAAATAAGGCTTAAAACAGGTAAGAAAAAAATAAGCATTATCAAGATACTGTATTAGATGACATGATCCACTACCGTAATACTAAATACAAATACGAAAAGAAAATTATCTTCATACTTTTCGTTTTTCTTTTCCCACTGTCCACGCGTATATGTTTTATCTAAGTACCTCCGCTGTCAGGAGAGCGTAATATTTTTTCTGCTAACGTACTGCCCCGGAATCTTTTATAGATCCACTTCGGCCCTAATGAATTACCTAGACTACCGCAAAAATGCCCCCATTCCGACGCCCGTTTTATCCTCTCTGTGTCCCAATAAAAATAAATTAGAGCAGGTCCGAAAGCAGGATGTGGAGGGACGCCATCCGACCAACAACTTGACAGAATATAAGGAGAGTGTAATAAATTATTTTATAAGAATAAAATAATAGAAAATATACTACTCAACATAATTATCGCATATTTTCTAAAAAAAATATTCATTTGAAAAACAACACACTTTGAATTTCCTGACTTACGATTTTAAATAGTATGGATACTATGAAGGAAAATTCTATTTTTTGCATTTTTTGGACTATTTAGTTGCAAAAGTGAAAACAATACATACTTATAAAGTCGATCGGCTGATTATTTGATTGCATGTAAGCGCGGCTCCATAAGGATATATTGGTTACAAATATGTAACTAAATAGTCGGCCGATTAAAAAATGCCTGTCAGCGCAATGTAATCAAATATTGAACCGATCGGCTCCATGAGAATGTATTGTTTTCATTTTTGCAACTAAATAGTCGGCCGACTAAAAATTACATGTCAATGCGTACTCTAATAATTATCCTTAAAAACTCACAAGAGAAAAGCAGAAAAATGCATGCTTCATTTAGAAATATGTAATAATTATTTTTACTCAAATAGGCAATAATTGTGTTGAGTAGCGTAGACAATAGACAATTTACTCATCTTATAAGCTACAATAAAATGCACTGGGCAGGACACCTGGCAAGAAGGACGGACCACAGATGGACCAAAACAATTACAGCCTGGAACCCACGAGGAATTAACAGACCTAGAGGAAGACCAAACCTGAGATGGAACCATAATATTAGGAAATTAGCAGGGAAAACAATGTGCCCAAGGACTACAAAGGAAGTATGTGAGGGAGGCTACACCATAATTGAAAATGGTTGAATAATCTAAAAGGGATGACGATTATAAGCTACAAATAGTGCTATAGTACAAGCGTGGTACAAGTATAATCCTAATATAAAAATACTACTATACGATCGCAAAAAGGGCATCAAAAATGATTGGGGAATGACAATTGATGATAATTTTGACGAGGCCAAACTCTAGACGTCATTACTTGGCCCGTACTCAAAGGTTGTAATTTATTTTTACAATGAGTAAAAATGATTTTTAAATGATATAGTCTAAAATTTGAGGAAAAATATTTTTTTGGGAGGTAGAAACGTTTAGAACGTTCTATTCTTTTTTGAATCTTTCTATAAGTAGTTTTAATTTTGACGTTTTTTTGACGTTTTTTTTGAAGTTTTATGTCAATTTTTAATAAATGACATCTAGAGATTGACCACGTCAAAATTAGCATTGATTGTTATTCTCCATTGTCATAGAGTAGTATTACTAAAAATACAAACATTTTTAATATTTAAAAAAATAGGCAATTTCGAAAACAAATCATTAGCAATGTAGTAATTAGTGTTAGGAAATAAATATATTAATATGGAAAATAAACATACATTTTTCATAACAGATAGAAAAATAAGTTACAGTTCGAAAAAAAGCATCTATTGTCTGTCCAGCAGATATGCCTGAAACTCAGAAACAATATAAAGTGTGTCCCCACTCCTTTTTTATATAAATTAACTAGCGTGTACCAGCGGCTTCGTCCGCGTCGAATTAATCATTTGTAATGGCGATGATAAGGCAAAGCAAGAATTTAGATTAACATACAAACTGGATAAATCTTTCTCACATTTATGTCAGCATGAAAAAAAAATAATATGGCGATATTATATAACTTGGTAATATTTGAGGGGTAGTTTCATCTCGTTGGAATTTGACTTTCGAAAAATCCGTTTGCCAAAAATAAGCCTTTTACGTCAAGCAGTTTAAGTAGAATCGTGGTGGCTGTATAATTTTTTAAAAAAATTCAAAATATGTAAAAAAAACAAATAAATTATGCTTGTCCAAGCGTTTTCCCGAAAGACTAACCCTTTTTTTTTTAATTAATGAATATTGTAATATTTGAGGGGCGTTTTCACCCTCTTGGAATTTGAGATTCGAGAAACCCCTCCTTATCGAACCTCTACACCCCACAGTCAATCCGTTTGCAAAAAATCAGCTTTAAACATCAAGCAGTTTAAGCAGAATCGTGATTACTCAATTGTCATATTTTATGAAACACCCTGTATAAATTTATAAAAAATCTTGAAATATGTAAGACAACAAAATAAAATATACGTGTACTTCGTTTTTCTGAAAAACTCACCGGTTTTTAAATAAAAAATATTTTAATATTTGAGGGATAATTAACCCCTTAGAATTCGAGTTTCGAAAAATCCCTTCTTATTGAACCTCTACACCCTAAAGTCAATCTGTTTTCCAAAAATCAGCTTTTTACGTCAAACGCTTTAAGCAGGATCGTGATTAATCAATGACCAGAATTTTCGAAACACCCTGTATACATTTTTAAAAAATTTTAAAATATGTAAAAAAACAAAATAGAATATACGTATTTAATGGTTTTTTCGGAAACTTGACCGTTTTTTAAATAAAAAATATTGTAAAATTTGAGGGGTGGTTTCACCCTCTTGGAACTGGAATTTCGAAAAATCCCTTCTTATCGAACCTCTACAACCTAGAATCAACCTGTATGCCAAAATTGAGCTTCTTACGTTGAGTGGTTTGAGCAGGATCGTGATTAATCAGTATGTCAGTCATTTAAGGATTTTATATATTAGTATAGATCAGATTAAAACGTTCTACGTCTCCATGCCTGTCTGTCTCTCTATGAGAGCTAATTCCTCCATAAACGTGTCTACCCGGTTTTCTTCTTCCTGCAGGTTTACAGTTTATGATTTGCTTTGGGTATTCTTATTTCTGCCATTCTTTGGACATGCCCTTACCATATGAGTTGTATGTTTAACTTCCATAATCTATCTTATGCGTTCATTAGTTATTAGTTCGAGTCTTGATTTGCTGCTGCTCTCCTCCAGAAATCCATCTCTGTATCTTCCAGCATTCGTTTTGTTGTTTCCTTAATAGGCCACACAGCTGTATGGGGTTATACTCGTGATGATGGTATTATATATTAATGTATTGTTCCTGTTATTTATACTTCTGTCCCACAATATCCCATTTAATACCGTGATAGCATTCCTTCCAAGTTGGTTTTGTCCTTCATTTTTAAAAATTGTTAAAGGTAAGGGGTTATAGCTAGAGTAGTACATTCCTCAAAATGAAACAATTCTTTTGTAATAAAGACCTAGCATTAAACACTCGATATCATATGATCAAGTGCAAGTGCTACACTTATTCTGTGCTCTTATATGGAATAGAGTCCTGGACTCTAAAAGTGACTACAATGAGGAAGATCGAAGCCTTTAAAATGTGGTTATTTCTTCGGATACTGAAGATACCTTGGACGGAGCACATTTCAAATAACTCCATATTACATCGCATGAACCAAGAGAGATAGAGAGAGCTTCTAAGTATAATAAAGAAAAGAAATCGGCAAACTTTAGATATATTCTCAGGAACAACAAATACAATCTACTACACATTATCATCAAAGGTAAAATTAAAGGGAAGCGAAATCCAGGCAGAAGACAGATGTCGTGGATGAAAAACATAAGGTCTTGATTTGTGAAAAGGTGCCATTTCAGTGTTTTTAAACTACTGGAACAGTGAACTAAAAAGGACTAAATTGACATTAAATATTTTTTAAAAATGAATATTAATTACCTATGACATAAAACTCTAGACGAATTTTTTGGGATGAATGATATATGCGATAAATTGTCTATGTTTTTTGTACCTGACACACTGTAGGTATTTATTTAATATCAGATATGACAGACATTATTTGATCAATTTATAATAAAAATATATTTTTTTCCTTTGTAGCATCTCATAGTACCAATATTTTATTGAAATACTTTTTACAAACTGCAAAGAATTCTTATTTAAAATATACACAAAGAAATTCAACAGCTCAGTAAACCAATTATAGCTTTATTAACGTCAAAAAAGTCCGTTTGTTCGTGATAATTAGAAATGTTTTATACCAGCGCGGTTTTTAAATAGTCGTCGTAGAAAACCGCAATTTCTAGTAAAACCAACTTAAAAAGCGCCCTTTCTTTTACGCCAGCAACAAGTGGTAAGCCACAAAAAGGTTCTCATCAGCTGAAAAATTACCTTCTTCTTTGCTTTCCTAAGATTAATTCGATTTTAGAGATTTAAAACCAGCAAAATTCCTATTAAGGTACATATAATTAACAGCAGATCTCACTCAGTGATGTTTTACACCTTAAAATTTTCATGTATTTTAATGTTTTATACAGGGTTGTTCACCACATACGACACGGAGTATTGTAACTAAACGATCAGATTTTTACAAATTGTAAGTTTTGGGTTCGTTGAAGGACTATTAGAGCTACAATTTAAAAATATTTTTACAAGATACAGAGTGTCCCAAATAAATAAAAAATATCAAAGTTGTATTTTTTTTAAATGAAACACCCTGTATATTATTACATTTTTAGTTTCTACGATTAAAATAAAAGTAAATTTGATACAGGTTTATTACACTTAAACCTTACCGTTTTTGAAATATTTTCAATTTTGTGAAATTACAGTCAAAATTTTAAGGCTTAATTTCTCCAAGGGTATCAAAGTTTTTAATACTAAATATTTACTGAAGTTTATTTATTGAGCAGTTATTGTGTTTCAATAATAAAAATTATACTACCTTATACAGAGTGTCTAAAATTTTATTTTAAATAATTACTAGCTTTAAACGGCAATAACTTGTTTAATTTAAATGGAACACCCTGTATATTTTATGAGAATCAGATGCACAATTTAATTGTCTATCAAATTGTATTATACCATTTTTTACCTATAGCTTCAAGTTTTCGTAGAAAATGCATTTTGCAACACCCTGTGGAGTAGATACAGAAAAATATTTGTATATTTGCCCTATCTGAGTAAGATTGAAGTTAAAAACCCGAGGCAAAATTACTAAATTTATTTGACATTTAAAAGTCGAAGTTAAAGAAGTAGCCTTGGCAACATGGCAACGTGCATTTTCCAAATATTTTGATCAAAACTTTTATCGATTTTTCTCTATTTTTTTTGTATGAAGTCAGACCTGAATATTTATAATAAACTGAACAACCAATAAACGATTTTTATATAACCCGTTTTATAAAAATCTAGACAAACAGTGAATTTTTATATCATGAATATTAGAAGCATTTCCCTATAGACAAAGGATATACCTGTATATCACCTGTCAAATTCAGGCCAAACAAATAATACTACTCCAAATCAAAAGGACCGCATGATATATGTCTATATATTTCCTGACCGAATATCTTTATAAGCTGTATTTAAATTTCAAATTCTTTAAACAAACAAATAATAAATAAAACAATTTCAATTTGAATTGCGTGTTAATGCATGAAATAATTTAGCCTGGTATTTTATTAATATATTCGATAGGTAAATCTAAAAATCGGGGACGCTTGTTTGTTTTTCGAATTATTTAAAACATTAAAACAATGGCGGAAAATATATAAAAATATTTTTAATGCAGAACAACAACACTGAAAATATGATACCTATTTATTATGAAAGCATTTTAATTTTTTGTTTGAAGTTGGTTAGTCTACTGTAAAGGATTATTAGAGTAAATAAAAAATGTGTAAAACATTTACAATCTTTACTTAAAACTATATAAGTAATGTTGAAAATTAACTTATTCGATAGTCAATATAAGTCACAGTAATAGTCACTATATCCGCAACGCGAATATAGTGAATATATTTAAGAACAAAGGAAATGCATCAGACTGCGGAAATTACCGGGGAATTTCACTATTGGTTATCGGCGGAAAAATTCTTGCAAAAATTATGTCAAACCGCCTGCACCCATATTTAGAAAAACCCCTTCCAGAATCGCAAACGGGTTTTTGTACCAACCGCGGCACCGTCGATTCCATATTTTCCATCCGCTAACTACAGGAAAAAGTAAAAAAGCAGCAGTCTAAACTTTGTGTTGCATTCATCGATCTAACAAAAACCTTTGACTCTGTGAACAGAGATGCGCTTTGGGCAATTATGGAAAAGTTCGGAATACCCAACAAATTTCTTACAGTGTGTAAAAGCCTCCATAACAACAAGTCAAGAGTGTCACATCATGGATCACTGAGCGATCCATTCCTAACAAATACAGGAGTTAGGCAGGGATGTGTCTTAGCGCCTCTCCTATTCAACATATTCATGGCAGCGCCCTCCATTATAGTGGACAGCAAACTGCAGGAGAGAGGATTGGGCATTAGATACAGATACGACGGCGGTCTGTTCAACATAAAAAGACTCAGAGCAAAAACACAGACAAAATTCATCACAGAACTTCAATACGCTGATGACTGCGCTCTAGTTGCAAACACAGTACAACAATTACAAGAAATGTTGAACACATATACCTGGGCAAACGAGGCTTTGGGCCTTAAGCTTAACATCGACAAAACTAAAAGCATGTGCACTCTCCCGGAAGATTACAACAATGCTATAAAAATCGGAGAAGAACTATTGGGATATGTGGCGGAATTCAATTACCTCGGCAGTTTGATTTCGGTAAAGGCCAATATTGACTCTGAAATTCAGCACAGGATTAGCAGCGCCTCAAATGCATTCTGGAAATTAAAAGACAGGGTATTCTACAATCATGACTTGTGTACCAAAACGAAACTTGCAGTGTACCAAGCAATTATAATCCCCACCATGTTATATGGTAGTGAAACCTGGGTGCCGTACCGCCGACACATGAACGCATTAAACAAGTTGCAACAGAGACACCTTAGACAACTTTTAAGAATCCGGATGTTCCATCATGTCTCGAACGTATCGGTCCTTGTACTGCGAGAGTATTGAAGTCACGGTTACAAAATCCTGCTTAAGATGGGCTGGTCACGTATGCAGAATGCAAGAAAACCGAATACCAAAATATCTACTTTACGGTGAGCTTGTAGACGGTAAGAGAAGGCCGGGTGGACAACTGAAAAGGTACAAGGACATTTTCCACGAAAAAAAAAACAAGGGGATTAACATGCAGAATGAGTGGGAAGAAGCAATTTACAATAGAACTCAATGGAGAAGACTTGTAAACTCAGTTAACAGCGACAACCAAAAAGTAAAGAGACAACCTCGGAGGCAACAAAGCAATGAGATTTTTGAATGTCCGGAGTGCGGTAGGCAGATAACATCACGTATCGGGCTTTTCAGTCACAGAAAAGCTCATGAAAGAAAACGCCTTGCGTGACCATCTCTGATGTGTGTCGAATACTCGTCAGCGAGTAATGGCTGTATGTATCCGATAGTCAAGTCGCCATAAAAGCGATCAACTCAATAACCATCAATTCGAAGTTGGTCAAAGAATGCCTAGAGAAGCTGAACAAATTAGGCAAAGAAAATAAAGTCCTACCCTGGGTGGCAGCCCATATACCGCCATTACTCGCTGACGAGTATTTGACACGCATCAGAAGATGGTCACGCAAGGCGTTTTCTTTCATGAGCTTTTCTGTGACTGAAAAGCCCGATACGTGATGTTATCTGTCTACCGCACTCCAGACATTCAAACATCTCATTGCTTTGTTGCCTCTTTACTTTTTGGTTGTCGCTCTTAACTGACTTTACAATTCTTCTCCATTCCGTTCTATTGTGAGCTGCCTCTTCCCACTCGTTCTGCTTGTTAATTCCCTTTAAGTTTTCGTGGAAAATATCCCTGAACCTTTTGAGTTGTCCACCCGGCCTCCTCTTACCGTCTTCAAACTCACCGTAAAGCAGAGATTTTGGTATGCGGTTTTCTTGCATTCTGCATACGTGACCAGCCCATCTTAAGCGGGACTCTGTGGCAGCCCTCCAACGGATTGAAGGTAATGAAAAAGCGAACGATCTAGCTAAAAAAGCAGCGAACACTCCACTAACTGGACCAGAACCGTTCGGCATCCCAAGTGGAAACCAACTTAAAGCAGAACTTAAGAACCTGGAAGACTTCATCCGTAACCAGGAATGGAAATCCTTCAAGGCTCTAAAACACTCGAAGAGATTTCTCATAACTTACAACCGAAGAAAATCAAAAATTTTCCTTGATTTAAATAAGAACAATCGATGGTTTTTATTAGGCTACTGTTTTTTTTCAAGGAACACTACATTGAAGCTTAGAAACAATGGCGAATGCAGATTCTCTGAATAATGAACACTTCATCAGTGAATACGACGAGATGACAACCATTTGTGCCATAAAATTTGGTACGACTGAAAGAACTAACCTCTGTAACACTGTCTCAGATACTGGCTTTTGTCAAAGCCTTGAGACTGTATGATGAGTTATAAACTCAAGAAAGGGGACACAATAGTTTTTTTTTTATTTGCTGCACGTAGTCATACTTAAAATATATTACTTTATCTACCAGTAAAAACTGACAATTTCATTTTAACACTTATTTACGATATACCGACTAAAGTTAAGTTCTTTTAATTTAGTTAATGTACGGTCTCTCCTGTTAGGTTAATTACCACTAAACGTTATGGGCCCGTTGCTATTAGCCGAAAGATCCAAATGGAGAGATATGGAGAAACGTTATTGTGTGAGTGTCCAGTAGTAAACATCTAATTACAATTAATATTATTTTAATGTTACCCAGGAGTATATTGTGTTTATTTATTGCTGTTGATTGTAATCTAGCTAAAGGTGAACGAAACAGGACATAAAGGACAAAAATTGACACCGCATTTTGTTTTTTGTGTAATCTTTTTTGTTTTAATTTTTCTCAAATTAATCTTTATCTACTAAAAAAGTGTTGTTTCGAATACCATAGTCACCATTAGTGTCTTTCACTATTCAAGTCTTAGTTTATTTGGTATTATTTGATTACAGTTGAGGGTTGGAACCTTTGGTGTTACACAGCAAAATAAAAACACTAAATCACCACAATACACCAAAACACTTTTATTTTACACTGGACGCGCGTTTCGCTAACCATGTTAGCATCATCAGCAGATGATTATAAACTAAAGTACAATCTACAAGTTGAGCGTTTATATACTCGCTCAGTGGGCACCGAGTGGGCGTGGCAAAATCTAGCCAACCGAGTCAGAGACAACTGAGCGTAACAGTTAGATTTCCGCCACTAGAGTAGTAGGAACAAAGAACTTGAAGGAATTGGACCGTTGACTCTGTTCATACTATCTTTACATTTATTAATTCTGATGCTTTCATATGCATCTAATTGCCTGTAATTTGAGACTTGTTTAATTAATTTTAAATTATTAAGATCTATACAATGTTCATTAACCGGATAAATCTTGCGTTGCCGAACATATTGTTGATAATGAACATTGTATAGATCTTAATAATTTAAAATTAATTAAACAAGTCTCAAATTACAGGCAATTAGATGCATATGAAAGCATCAGAATTAATAAATGTAAAGATAGTATGAACAGAGTCAACGGTCCAATTCCTTCAAGTTCTTTGTTCCTACTACTCTAGTGGCGGAAATCTAACTGTTACGCTCAGTTGTCTCTGACTCGGTTGGCTAGATTTTGCCACGCCCACTCGGTGCCCACTGAGCGAGTATATAAACGCTCAACTTGTAGATTGTACTTTAGCTTATAATCATCTGCTGATGATGCTAACATGATTAGCGAAACGCGCGTCCAGTGTAAAATAAAAGTGTTTTGGTGTATTGTGGTGATTTAGTGTTTTTATTTTGCTGGTATTATTTGGTTGGGCAACTTTTTTTGCTAGTTAGATTTGTAATGGCATCAAAATTATTTGACTTGACAAAGGAAGCTCCAATTGCAGGTCTTAAGATCAATATTAAAAAAACTAAATCGATGAGAGATTGTACCAACAATGTTGCTCCCTTTGCCATTGGAACAACCCCTAGAGAGGAGGTAAATAATTTTACTTACTTAGGTAGTATAATCTCAACCAACGGAGGTACAGAGCAAGATATCGTAAATAGAATAAACATGCCAGAATAACATTTGGAATGCTCAACAATATTTGGAGATCTAGGCAGGACTGTCCACTTACCAAACTTAAAATTTTCAATTCGAATGGTAAGTTAGTATTGTTGTATGGTGCACAGACCTGGAAAATTACATCGTCATTAGTTAACAAACTCCAAGTTTTTATAAACGGCTGTCTGCGAAAAATTATATTAATATTTTGGCCAAATACTATCAGAAATGAGGATTTATGGAGCTTGACCAACCAGAGGCAGGTGTATAATGAGATCAAACCTAGGAAATGGAGGTGGATTGGTCACACTTTAAGGCACAGCGGCAACAATATCGCTGACAGAGCTATAGAGTGGAATCCACAATCCACAAGGCAGTAGAAGAACTGGTCGTCCAAAACACACATGACAAAGGACAATTAAAAAGGAGATCGAAGCAGTAAACCGACCATGGCCAGATGTCAAATCAATTGCCAACAACAGAACCCGCTGGAGAGCGTTTATTGAAGCCCTATTTTCCATGTAGGAGTAAAGGACAAAATGAAGAATGAGATTTGTAATAGATTTGGATAGATGCATAAGAAAATCTAAGTATAGCTTGTATAGCTTTGGTGTATAATATTTGCATTTATTTTCCAACAGTATAATCGATAAAGCCACCTGGGTCTAAGAGATACTGATTGATATCACTGATATTCTACCTCTAATTATCAGTAGCGGCTTAACCATGAGGTCAAATGATCAATGCTCCCCCAAAAAAATCAGGAGAAAATTAGAAAAATTTATTTAAATTATACTTTTTGTAAATCACTTTTTTTCATCCTGAAATATTCAAAACTATTCCCAATTTTTCGCTTGAAAGCATTTTATTTTAACCATTTTCTCTACTGCCGGTCAAAATTTCATTTTGTCCTTCGTTCCAGCTCTATTTTACACGTATTAAACTTCCAGTGCCGTGGCTCGTAACGCCAACAACAGGTATACTACGTATAGAAAATATAATGGGTTAAGGTGCGATAGATATAGTTTATATTGCCCATTGACCGCGTCTTTCATAAAAGAATTTGTAAGGTAGGCAACTTTATATACGCTTGTATTTGGCAGTTTACTGACAAACGATATAAAAAGTGACGGTTTTTGTGTTTGTCTCTTTGAATAAGAAGACTAAGGAAGGAGCATATCAAAAATCTTAGGTACACCGCGATGGGCCTCAAATATGGCCGACTTAAATTCCGGTTTATCAGTGTCGTTCTAATTTTATTTAAAAAATGTAAAACTATGATGTAGGGTAGACGTGGGGTAGACTCAATAATTTGTTGTTTTATTTTCCGTTGTGAATAAATGTTGGTAGTTATTAAAATTGTTATAAAAATATATAATTCTAATAAAAATAGATAAGTTATAATAAGTATTTATTAACACAAACATCCGATACGCTACTGAAGCAGGTAAGTCAAATTAACGTATCTAAATTCTTTGACATCTAATCTTTGACAAGTAATAAATAAAAGCTAAAATGCTATACTACACGTATGTATATTATATAGTCACTTACTAGCGAAAAGTTGTTCCATTATTTCACTCAATTTTTGCCGAGATCTACCGCACGCTACACAACCAACTATTTTAGAGTCTTTTTCGATAAATCGCGATAGTGTCACTGTTAATTTAAGTTCTGCCACAATTTCCATCTAGATTTACTACCTTTATACAACTATCAGTAGTAGAATAAATAATAAATAACATAAAATAAGCTCCGTAAAGACTGACAAATCCACAAAATTTCAAATCAAATTCAAATGTGTCAAATGAATCGTCAAACAGAACTGTCAAGGATCCCCACCCTAGAGAGCTTTTATGGTGGCTTTTCCGCCCACCATGCATGAATACATGGACAGCATTATGCTCCTTCCTTAGTCTTCTTATTCAAAGGTTTGTCTAGAAACCAGCGTGTTTTATTGTAATTTGTAATATTGTTTATTAGTTGAGAATCAATATAGTTGATTAAGAAATATCGAGGGCATTATTTCTATATAAATATATTACAGAATTTCAGTCATATCGCTGGAAAAATTTTGGCCGTTTGGGCAGCTTGGGTATTTATAAAAACTCAAATTATAAAACAACCTAAGGTTTTGTATCGTTTATCGCATATCGCGTATAATGTTTGGTTTAGTCAATATAAATCAATATTTAAATTTTTATATCGAAAAAAAAAATAGTTTTAGTTGCCGTAGCTTTGTCGTAACCAAGGGTTTGAGATGCAGCGCGAAATTTCTGTAGGTAATAATTCATAATTTTCAGGTTCTGGATAAATGATGAACTCTTGTTCACTGATTCTGGAATAGATATTTTCAAATAGACAACATATTGGTGTTTAGTTTGTAAAATCGTGCGGTTTGGTTTGGTTTGTTTAATTGCTTAAATTTCGAAAAACGTTTAGAGAAAGAATTGACTTAAAATACAAAAAAAAGTGAAATAAAACTTTTAGAAATGTATATGGGTATACATATATTTATATTTTTGTGACATTATTATTTAATTATCTTAAATCCTACCGTGGAAAATTTGTGTAAAGAACATTGACTAGATTTTTAATGAAATTGCACTAGACCACCTGTTTAAAAATGTAAGGGTAGGTTTTATTTTAACATAATTTGTATTTATTTTTAGATTTATTTTTCTTTAACTAAACGTACAAGTACCTTGTAAGAAACCAATTAAATTTGGTCGCATCTTAAAAACAATCGACGCAGTATTTTTAGATATTGACCACACTATAATAATAACCACTAGCCGCCACTGCTAATTATAGAGATGGACAGACTGACAGACGAGCAGACGGACAGACAGACCGACGGAAGTAAGAAGACTTCATTTCAAATATGTGCACACATAGTGCACACACAATTTTTTTCTTCACTATTTCTTTTATTTTAGCAATAACTTAAGAAATATATCGAAAAACTGATGAGTAACGACACAACTCAGTATTAATCTCCTATTTTATATATCACTGTCGTAGTTTGTTAAACCAAAAACCACCATATAACGATGACTGGCTATTTCGCTTCAATTTAATCAACTTACTCTGAAACAATGCACCCCTTGTACGCTAATTTACTCTTTACAGGCCCGTAATAGCAAGAGAAAGAGCACGCTCTAAAAAGGAAGGTAGAACTACGTAAAAATATGCATACTAGCGCATAAAAAATCAATTAATCAAGCGGACAAAGGAAAAAAACTTCGGTATAAATGGACTAATTAAAAAATCGCATGCCTTCAGTCCTGTCATGTATATTAATGCGGTGCGGCGAGCTAAATTGTCGTTTAATTTACTTTGAGGTGAACCTATAATGTTGCTTTTTTATTTAATATTTATGGGGATTTGGGGATATAAGTCGGTAAAAAATAGTTTTTTGTGAAAGCGTTTGGTTTGGTTTGGAATGACATTCTTTTAGGCACTAGCACAAATTAACTACAACAGATGCGAAAGAACACCGAATTACGCGTTCAGGTTTCTGTGACCTTCAGAAAGAGTTCATAGACAATCCGCATCAATGTATAGTTTGGGTTATTATTTGTTTGGGTGAAAATAATCTGCACCAATATGTTATCGAGACATATAATCTCACAGTAATTTAATAGATTGCTCGTCATATTATATCAGTTCGTAGGAGATTAGGAAAAAAAAAGATATTTATAGTATAAAAAATTAATTTATTTAACAAAATTTAATTAAAGATGTTACAAAATAGTTACTTTTCTATTGGTTCTATCGGACTTTTTCGACTATATAAATCTTTATTTTTGTAAACTTCAATGCATAAAATATTTTCAATCTAATAAATAATTTAATGATGTAAATAAGAGGAAATTTCTCACATGGGTGGTCAAATTCTATAGTTTTCATTATATCAAACAGCCTCTGAACGTTTTCTTCAGTGCAAAACTCATCAAAATTTAATATAAATAATTTTCCATTTCAGTAAATAAAATGAAAAAATTTTCCACTTTCATGATCAAAGGCTTTTAAATGGGTAAATAATTTCGAGTTATCCAGAGATTCGGATTCTTTTGCAAATTTTAGACAAATATCACATTGATGTATTTGAAGACCCTTTTAATTGATGTAGTCAAACATAATTAAAGGCATTTTGAGTTGAAAACATTTCTCAGAGGCTGTTTGATATAATGAAAACTATAGAATTTGACCACCCATGTGAGAAATTTCCTCTTATTTACATCATTAAATGATTTATTAGATTGAAAATATTTGATGTATTAAAGTTTACAAATAAAGATTTATATAGTCGAAAAAAGTCCAATAGAACCAATAGAAAGGTACTATTTTGTCACATTTTTAATTAAATTATGTTAAATAAATTAATTTTTTATACTATAAATATCTTTTTTTCCTTATAAATAAACACATTTGTATCCCATTTTAAATAAGATATACAAATTACCAAAACTTAGAAATAACAGTTCAAAAGTTCAACAAAAATCCTACACCCGTTTTTAAAAAGAAACATATAACCACGCACTATGTCATTCCAGCAAGCGAATACGACACAGCATAGGTTTCCGGACTAAACGACTGGTGTATTTACACCACTCAATAGGCGTGTGGGGTTTGCCGAGCGGTTTCCGATGCAGTCGCTTTCTTTCGCATCTGTTAACTGATTTTAATGTTATTACAAATTTTGTTGCAAATATTATTCCTAATCTTAAATTGAAAACCGCGTTTCGCTAGCTACTGTAATTTTGAAGTTACGGTTTTTTTAAATTTTTAACCCCTTCCCATACACCCTTACCAACCCCCCACCCCCACCAACACATGTAGGTGACGCCCCCTATAAGTAGGAGTCATAGTGACATCGAAATGTGTCGAAAAACACTCAAATAAGAATTTTCATCCAAATATCGACATCAGTTCAGAAGCTATTTGGAAAAACCAAAATAAAAATGAAACTTCACACACACACAGACACAAACACTGTATTTACAAAACGAAGCATTTAGGACATGAATTTATAGGAACTTTTTGTACTTAATTTTGTTTGCAGAATATACTGCCTAAGTTTCCAGATTACAATTCAGACCACACTATAAAATTTTACTGTTTCTTTAATAAATTTTCCCCAAAAAATACAAAGAGAACTTAAAAAGCTATTCTTTTTATACATATTATCTACAGAAGCTATCTAAAAATGTACCGAAAAAAAAACGTTTGCAGGATATAAAACACCACAAAATATAACAAATAGGGAAGGAAAAATTGTTCAAAATTTATCACATCGGGCAATTTAATGAAAAACCGCGTGCAGAAATAAAACGGCCCCAAAACAACGCCGGAGATTATTAATGATGGAACTGCCCTCGAGACATTTTAACCGACCAGCCGACCGATATTATTTGACTTTTATTGTGGCATTTTCATTTATTTCCGTTGTGTTTTGTTTCTATTGTATCGCACCCAGTTTTAATCTGCTCGAATGCCAATTTCACATTACTTTAGACTAATCTAAATTTAAAAAAAAAAACTGAAAATATATTCTATATATAATCAAAAACCTTTCTACCCGAAGGTGTAAGGTATACTAAATTAAATAAATTCACTTAATTGCTATACTATACACAAATTGTTTCCATTTATTTTTGTCTCTTGCTAAACTTTTGGCTTCTGTTAACGTTAGTCCTCTATCCTGCACTATCTTCTCTATTGTGTCCTTCCATGTTTTAGTTGGTCTTCCCCTTGGTCTCTTTCCCTGCATTTTAGCTTCCCACACGCCTTTTACTGGTATGTCGTTGTTCATTCTGATCAAATGTCCATACCACCTAAGCTGACATTGCTCAATTTTATTCAGGATCGAGTCTACTTTTGGTTCCTCTCTTATAAAGCTGTTTCTTAGTATATCTTTCCTCGTTACCCCAAGCACAGAATATCTAGCTACGCAACAGAAGCCTCGTTACATGTATAAAATTGTAGGTAGCAAAAGGAGACAGGCTTTTAAAGCCTGTCTCCAAACCAGATATTTTGATGTGGTAGTTTCGCTACTACATAATAGACGGCAATAAATTAAAAAAAAAACACTTTTCTACAAACAAAATTTAAAATAATTTTGTGCAGTGTTGCCATTGTGCAATTCATATCGTAATACTTCCTGATAAAGCCTACCTTCAAATTTGCTTCATCATTTAAACATATTAAAATAGATCAGAGCTGATTTTTTCAGTTTGCCATGTTAGTTGGAATTAAATCTTATGAGCTAAATTACAATCACTTCCTGACGTTTGATTGTATAATTGAATCCTGAATTGTCATGGTAATTCGGCGACAATATAATAAAGTATTGTTCTACTATTATGATACCACTTCCTGACGTTCGATTGTGTTCATACCAAGTTCATATCGTATAATCGGAAAAAAACAGCGTTAACGATGGCTATGAAAATAATATCGCTGTCATTTTATATGTAAATTTATATGGAAAATGTCATCGATCGTCCTTTTCCATCCAACTGGACGCCGTTTTTTTCGGTATCATACGGTATTTGATATATACTATTTTTCATGACATTACAATATTATGGTACCATGAAGCATATCAAGTGATACCATAATATAGTACCATATTACGATACATGGCGTTCGATTGGGCTTAAACTTGGGATACTACGTATTTTCGGTGACATTGTAATATGATGGTACTATGATGCATATAAAGTGGTACCTTAATATAGTACCATATTACGATACCATTTCCTGGCGTTCGATTGGGCTCAAACTTGGTATACTACGTATCTTCGGTTACATTGTAATATGATTGTACTATGATGTATATAAAGTGGTACCTTATACCATATTACGATACCATTTCATGGCGTTCGATTGTTCTTAAATTTGGTATACTATGGATCTTAGGTGACATTGCAATATTATGGTACCTTAAAGCATATCGACTGGTACCATATAATATAGTACACTATTATTCTGCTATTATGATATCATTTCCTGGAGTTCGATTGGTTCGATCCCAAATTTGATATACTTGCGTTTCTTTATAAAGATTTGTTTAATTAATAATTTTAATTTATTTTACGAATTTTAATTTATTGTTCGATGTCGTCATGTCGTGACAGCAACTTTTATGCCGAACTAATATATTATTAATTGTACCTGTGTCACTTTTTAAAATCTACATAGGTCTATATAAATAACGTGGCAAACGGAAGAAATTTGTTATTATAGTATTTTTAGTCAGTTAACATTTTTTGTACTGCATTTTAATAAATTATTAACCATTACTAACGTTCAGCATTAATAAATATCACTATCAATCGGCCTGTATATTATTAATTTTAAAGGTAATTAAAGGTATTTTCTTAGTTAACATTATAAGGTAGTGTATATTAAAAATGTATATGTTTTGTAATAATATACTTAAAACTATTTAAATAGCCAAAGGAATAATTAATATAAGTGTACCTGATAAGAAAAGAAGAATAGAAAAAAAACACATACTGCATTATACACAATAAAAAGAATGGGATGCCAATTCAAGTCTTTTTGAATCTGGCAACTGTGCATATTTAGCCGAGCTACAAGGCCGTCGACGAGCCGTCGATCCAAAACCGAAAGTTCAAAATTTCTAATTATATTCTGATTATGATATTGTCGCGCCATCTATTATTCTATTTGTGCAATTTTAGCTCTTTCATTTCGAGTATTTTTCTGTTGCGTAGCTAGATATTCTGTGCCCCAAGTATTCTTCGTAGATATAACATCTCCATTCTTTGGATCTTACTCTTCAATCTTTTAGTTAATACCCAACTTTCACAGCTAAATGTCAACGTCTGTATGAACACTGTCATCTTCAATGCTCTCGAGATTTCTTTTTTATTTAAGAAACTGTTCTTAATGGCTTGATACAAGCGGGACGTGTTGTCAATTCTTTCGATGATTTCCATCTCTTGTTCTCCTGTGTTGCTGATGTTCACTCCCAAATATTTGTATAAATCGACTTGTTCCAAATTGATGTCATTTATCTCTATATTCATATTGACTTCTGTTGTCTATTTTTAATCTTTTTTTTTTAAACTGAAAATATACCAAATTAAATAGTTATTCTGTAAACACTGCTCGCTATGGTAGTTGAACTCATCTAAAAAATATTTTTTAACTAAAATAATAATTTATAATACAAATTAGACCTTCTGAAGATATCAAAATATTTACTTTTTAATTTTTAGTATGATAATATAATTTTTTCCATTGCAACTGTTAAAATTGCCTTATATCTATCAAAAATAGTAGATAAAATAGTACTTCAACCGCAAGGTAGATTAAATGATACTTTAACAGCGAGGATAGGTTAAAAACTTTATTTCTTCTCCCACGTTTTTTAATTGCTTCCATTTTTGAAAATTTTTGTATTCCTTTTCATAAGTTATTGGGGATTTAAATGGAAGTAGTTTGGATATGGCGTTTGTCGCCTCAGCCTGAATATCTGTTGGTAATTTACTTATCGACACGAAAGAGAATTAAAAAATATTGACTCAAAACTGACAACTAAAGAGACAGTTTTACTTATTTGCCAAATTACATAGAAATCAACGCCAACCCAGCACAATATTTTTTCTACTCGTAATAAATTCCTTGAAATAATAATTTTTCAATATTTTTTAAAACGTAACTCGCTATGGAAAAAAAATTGTTTTATACACGACGATAAAATTGCATTATCGTCTCCGGAAATTAATTCACTCGCGATTTCATTGCTGGTGAATTAATATTTTCGGTCAATTTTTTTCGTCTTGTATAAAAAATAAGTATTTAACACTATTATGGTGCGTTTAGACTTGAGCACGCACAAGCTGAGCGTGCGCGCACAGCAGTGTTGTGGTGGCGAAAATAATGGACGACCAAGAAATAGTCGAGGCTGAAGTCATTGTTATGCACAGCTTAATTATTAAAAAGAAGAAAAATCGAAAACATCGTAGCTGGTAGCAAACCCAAATTTTTAGAAATCGATATAATTTACTGCAACAACTTAGTGTCTGAGGAGGGCTATGATCAGTTCAAAAACTTTACAAGAATAATAATAATAGATAGAACAAAATTAAACATAGATAGTATTTTGGAAATGTTTACACTTTGTGTTAAAACTACTTATTTCCAATTAAATAATGAATTTTTTCAACAAGATTTTGGTATGGCAATGGGATCACCTCTCTCTCCTTTGTTAAGTAATATTTTTATGGAAGATTTTGAAAATAATACAATAAATAGTTTTTCAAAAAAGCCTGTAATATGGCTGCGTTATGTTGATGATATTTTTGCAATATGGCAACATAACGTTTCTGAAATAGACATTTTTTTGGAATATATAAATTCTTGCGAACCTACCATAAAATTTACTTTAGAAGTAGAGAGAGGGAATCGTTTGCCATTTCTTGATGTTTTAGTGTCAAAATTTCAAAATAAACTAATTTTAGATGTTTACAGAAAACCCACAAACACAGATAGATACTTAAATTTCACATCTAATCACAGTATAAGTGTAAAAAAAGGTGTTATAAAAAGTTTATATGATAGGGCAAAAATAATATGTACAGACGACATTATTTCACTAAACAAAGATATAAACCACATAAAAAATACATTAATAAAAAACGACTATCCACCATATTTTATTGACAAAACATTAAACGAAATACAAACCCCAAATCATAGACACAAAGATAACAATACACAATATATACAACTTACAATTCCATACATACGAGGCGTTTCGGAAAAAATACGAAGGATAGGAAAACAATATAACATACAAACATCTTTCAAAACACAAAATACACTTAGATCAATTTTATCACATACTAAACCAATGAATACAGAACAACAAACAAAAAATGTAATATACCAAATACCCTGTGAATGCGATAAATTTTACATTGGTGAAACATCTAGACCCTTAAATGTTAGAATTAAAGAACATAAAGATTATATAAGAAAGGGAGATTTTCACAAATCTAAGATTTGTCAGCATTCATGGGACACAGGGCATAGAATAAATTTTAATAACGCCAAAATTATAATGAAAGAAGCGATAGCCTCTAAAAGAAAAATAAAAGAGGCCTTTTTAATTCAATCTAATAAAAATAAATGTATTGCTCATGCATCTGTAGATGTTAGTAATGTATGGCAATCGCTTCTTTGATTTTAAAGAACATTACATAAATAAACATAACATACGTGAAATTTAAAAATAATCATACAGAAAGTTTGGGCTTTTGGTTTTACCTTATTAAGTAATTATCAGGTAGTAATTGTTAATTTTGAAGTTTAACTTAATATAATGTCATTTTAACAGAACGTCAACGATATCTTGTAGACGTATCTGTTTTAAAAAGTAAAAGTGTTCTCGAATAGTTCAATTTAAATATTTTAAATAGTTTTTTTCTTGATTCTTTATATTTTTTGCTTCCGACGACGGAAAGAAAACTTTCCGAAACGTTAAGCATTTTTTTCTTTGTTAGGCAAATTTTTATTACTGTAAACACAACTTCTGACAAGCAGCGTCCGTTTAGGTTTAACGCAGAAGTGTTTACAAAAAATAACTATTTTATTTTGTAGATTTTTCTTGCAGTGCAGTGGCGAAAAACCCATAAGGATTTTTTTGGATAGATGAATCCGCCACATAGGTATAGACATTTTTTACAAATTTTAGAATAGCAATTTCATTAATATCGACATATTAAATATTAATTTTATTTACAAGGTTTTGCCATGCTTTATTTTTTTTTTAATTTTTTAATTATACAAAGAATGTTTAACATCCCATAATATAGGCAACTTTTCATATTTTTCTATTAATAATAACGAAGATTCATTGATCCACTCCATAATTTTAATAAAGAAAACGAAAAAAAATCACACACGCACGCACGAACGCAGACAAAACAAATTGCCGGTCCAAATTGAGCGTTCGCGCACACATAAAATCCCTTTGAGCACGGACCAAAAACCGACACCAGACGGCTCTCGTTCGAGACTGGTCGCGCACAGACAGATTCAGAGTCAGCGTGCGCGCACAGCCGTTTACACTTGAGCATTCGCGGAGGATCAGTGCGTGCGTGCTCAAGTCTAAACGCACCATTAGAATAATTAAATAATAAATGTTTCCTATACCTACTCGCTATTTAAACCCGTTTATTTGTATATATGTTGGTTAAGTTAGGTTTTAGTCTAGTTTTTTTACGATATTCTCCGTTGGTGGTAGAAATGCATCAAGCTTATAAGATACCCGGTACACAGAAACGAAAAAACACAGTATTAAACTAAATTATAAATTACAATTATTAGTATTTTGTTAGGATTTAAAACTTCATTAATCCTTCTTATTTTCGAAGTTTAGAAAATTATATAAAAGCTGAATACAAATAACAAAAAGAAAGTAAAACTTGAGAAGTTTAACTTTAAGGCGCTCGCATTTGCTACACGTACTTAGGGAAATATTATCGCAAGTTTCCCCGCCAGTTTGTGTTATTAAATCCTCATTTCCTTTGGCAATATGCATACACATTGTACTACACGCAAAGTTAAGTTAAATAAGCTGTATTGTTCCTACTCTTCGTGTCGTGCGGGGATGTGCATTTCTCGGTAGTAAAAGGCAAGATAAAAGCTTACAAGTTTCCGCGTAGATTTGAATCAAGGGAATGCACGTTTTGTATTGTTGGTTCTTGACATGGATAGTACCATTCAATTAGACAGTTGGTGTAGTTCGGATTACCGTGTAGATTGTAGAGTGAATGGGAATGGGGAAGTTAATCACCGCGACCTTATAGATCTATTGTATCCCCTTTATAGTTGAGTTGTAACTCAACTCATTATACATTGTCAGGGCTTTGACAAATAAATAGCCAGTATCTGAGAGGTTAGTTCCCCATCTTCGATTACAGTCGTACCAAGCTTTATGGCACAAATGGTTGTCATCTCGACGCACTCAGCGATAAGGTGTTCTGGTGTTTCACCATTTTCCTCACAGAATCTGCATTCGCCATTTTAGTTTCAATCTACTGAGGTGTTCATTGAGGAGACAGTGTCCCGATAAAAAACCCGTGGCAATCCAAAAATAGTCATACTTAGATCAAGGAAAATATTAAAAAGCCTAAACAACCATCATTCTACAGCAACAATTTTCTGTGATTTTTCTAAGGCGTTCGATTGTGTAAATCATAAGATCCTAATTAATAAACTGCAGCACTATGTGTTCAGGGGATCATCTCTCGAATGGTTTAAGTCGTATCTGAGCAACAGAAGTCAACTTGTGAGGGTGGATACCACGTTGTCTTCTAGCAAGCCAATAGAATGTGGAGTACCACAAGGCTCGGTACTAGGCCCTATTTTGTTTCTTCTTTTTATTAACGACATTGCTAACATAAACAGCAGTGGCAAAATATGCCTTTTTGCGGACGACACTAGCTTCACTTGGAGCAACAAGGACATCACGGCACTTTATAGGATTATATCAAATGACTTAATCACCATTAAATCTTGGTGCGATTCGAACCTCCTGAGTCTCAACATTTCTAAAACTAAAGCTTTGTCGTATAAAAACTCGTTGCAGCTTTTTGTACTTAACAACACCACCATTGACGTCGTAAAATCTGTAAAATTCTTATGGCTTGTTGTGGACAATTCTCTGAAATGGGACATACATATCGAAGCTTTGTCGAAAAAATTGGTTAAAACATTAAGGTCTGTTTCTAAGGAGCTTAACTTGTCAGTGGCTAGAACTGTTTATTATGCACCTTTTGAGTTGCACCTCAGGTATGCCCTTCCATTCTGGGGTACGTGTTGTGCGACTCAATTTGACCGCATTTTCAAGCTCCAGAAGAGAGCTGTACGATATTCACTGGGACTAAACAGCAGAACTCATTGCCGGGACTTTTTTAAAGAAATAAAAATAGTAACTCTTCCTTCCTTATTTATATTTGAATCCGTTTGCCTAATACGTACACATGTATCAGCTTCTCAAGAAAGGCCATCTCACACTTATCCACTCAGGAAGGCGGAGCAAGATCTTTATCTACCTACCCCACGCTCAGAGTTAGTTAAAAGTTCAATATTATACAACTCGAAAAAAATGCACAATCACCTGCCATTTGAAATCAAATCCATAACATCATTTTTTTCATTGCGCAAAGCATTGAACTCTTATTTACTAGACAAGGCTTTCTACGCTGTAAATGAATTATATTTTGAAAATCGAATTTGATCTTGTAAACACTAGTCTAATGTTTGCTAATGACATCGAAATAAATTTATTTAGAGGTCATTGATATTTTACTATAAACTAACTAAATATTTTTGAATATTATTTTTATTTTTTTGTTCTTTGAGCCGTTATAATGACAGAGCCTATCTCAAGCAGTGGAGGAACAGCATCTGGGGGCATACAAGGTTTTACAATTTCTGAATCTACAAAAAAATTTCATTTTCATTTAATGTTAATTTTAATTTAAATAAATAATTGAATTAGTAATCACAACACTTATAATATAAAAAAATATTTATATTGATATTTTAAATTAATTTACAACGTTTTCTAAATAACCACATATATCTAGGCTAACTTTAATCAAATCTCTCTATCTCTATTAATCTTCTATTTTATTTTCCTACTTTCCTACGAAAAAAAAATATTTTCTTAGCTAATAAAGTAAATTTACTGTGCCATATAAGCACGTTCCCAGAAAAGGTACTCTTATTTATAAGGCTGTTCTGAAAAAATACACCGGTAAAGAGGTTGTATGTCGACAAAACAAGCTGGCCAAGACAGGAAAGGGCATCGATATTTTACCGCAATCGGTAGGTATCTTCTAGATATAGCACACGCCCAACTGTATTAAGTTTTCGCATTGCAGATATCTACTTTCGTTAAGAATTTTTTTTTATTTTTTTCAAAAACAAAATTATAAATTTTAGCATTTCAACGCCTAGGAATAATTGTAAAGCATTTTTATGCCTAAGCACTAAGCACAAAAGTACAAGAGTATATTATTAAACTGATATTAAGTGACAAATTCAACGAATGCACCCGATATACAAGGTGAGACTTAAATAAAAGCAAATATTTTGAGGGCTGGTAGGTCTCGATAAAAGAAACATATTTATTATTTTCTCTTCGCCATTTTTCTAATAGATCCATAATAACCGAGTTATTTTACTTTGAAGATTTAAAAAAAGATATATTTTGAGTTGGCCCCTTAACAAATACTATACAATATACAAGCCATATTTCTATCTATCGCCACCTCAGTATCCCTCATGCTGAAATCTACCCTATCTAAAGATGCGTACAGTTTATCTTAGAAAGGCACTATCAGAAACAAGAAATATCCATCTTATCGATAATCAGAACGATCAACTCAGTATTCAACATTGCTAAGTTGACCAAAGAAGAGCCTAGAGAAACTGAACAAATTAGGCAAATAAATAATGCTCTCCTTCTCTGAGTGGCAGCCCACCAAGAGAGAGAAATGAAAAAGCAAACGATCTCAAGTGGAAACCAACTTAAAGCACAACTCAAGAACCTGGAAGAAACCTGGAAAGGGAATCCTCCAACGGTCTAAGACACTTAGAGAAATTTCTCACGATTTACAACCGAGAAAATTCAAAGATTTTTCTTGATTTAAGTACCGTGAACAATATTCGCATTGTCATTTTCTCAATGTATCTTCAATGAACACCTCAATAGATTGAATCTAAGAAACAACGACGTTGCAGATTTTGTGGGGAAAATGGAGAAACACCAGAACACCTCAACACTGAGTGCTGAGTGCGCAGAGACGACAACCATCTTTGCCATAAACTTCGGTACGACTGATATCGGAAATGGAAAACTAACCTCTGTAAAACCCTCTCATATACTGTCTTTTGTCAAAACCCTGACACTGTGCGATGAGTTATAACTTAAGAAAAGAGGACGCAATGGATCTATAAGGTCACGATGGTTAACTACCCCTTTCCCATTCTTTCTACATTCCACAATTATCGTCACCAAATCCAAAATCATCGATTTCGAGCTTCATTGTAAAAACTGGCCATTAAATCCCAACTCTGGCGTTGTTTTTAGCTCAACAAGTCCCATAACTATCGCCACCTCAGTATCCTTCTACGCTATCTAAAGATGCGTACAGTTTATCTTAGAAAGGCACTATCAGAAACAAGAAATAGCCATCTTATCGATAATCAGGACTATCAACTCAGTATTCAACATTGCTAAGTTGACCAAAGGAGGGCCTAGAGAAACTGAACAAATTAGGCAAATAAATAATGCTCTCCTTCTCTGAGTGGCAGCCCACCAAGAGAGAGAAATGAAAAAGCAAACGATCTAACTAGAAAAGGAGCGAACACTCCACCAACTGGGCCAGAACCGTTGTGCTTCTCAAGTGGAAAGCACAACTCAAGAACCTGGAAGAAACCTGGAAAGGGAATCCTCCAACGGTCTAAGACACTTGGAGAAATTTCTGACGATTTACAGCCGAAAAAATTCAAAGATTTTTGTTGATTTAAGTACCGTGAACAATATTCGCATTGTCATTTTCTCAATATATCTTGAATGAACACCTCAATAGATTGAATCTAAGAAACAATGAATGCAGATTTTGTGGCGAAAATGGAGAAACACCAGAACACCTCAACACTGAGTGCTGAGTGCGCAGAGACGACAAGCATCTTTGCCATAAACTTCGGTAACCTCTGTAAAACCGTCTCATATACTGGCTTTTGTCAAAACCCTGACACTGTACGATGAGTTATAACTTAAGAAAAGAGGACGCAATGGATCTATAAGGTCACGATGGTTAACTACCCCTTTCCCATTCATTCTACATTCCACAATTATCGTCACCAAATCCAAAATCATCGATTTGCGAGCGGCATTGTAAAAACTGGCCATTAAATCCCAACTCTGGCGTTGTTTTTAGCTCAACAAGTCCCCGGATCCGTTCGATTTCGACGGGGAATAAACGACCGCTTGCGTGATTTATCTTTTTTCTAAATTTCGGTTACGGAACGCAATACGTTCGGCGTAACCGGGCGAATCTGTTAGGGTCGACGCCGGCTGTTGCCATCGGGACGCTTATTTATCGGCGACATCGAATAAGGTCCCTTGTTTCTCCTTGTTTTCGATCAGTTCGATTTTAGGAACGTGAAGAAAGTGAAGGTAGTGATACTCTGGAGAGAAATTTGGAGGAGAAGGGGGTTTTGTTTTCTTACGCCTAAGGAAAAATAGATGAGATAACATTAAAATCAATTCGAGGATAACGAACTGGTTGAATAATTTACTTAGAGACCTTACGGGATTCCCCAAAATTCTTATTCTAGAAAGAACTCACGAGAAATGGTCACCTTCCTAAAATCTTGCCTCAATGGGCTCTTTCACTATATTTTGGAATTAGCATAATTGAATAAAGCAATTAATTCTAGAATTTTCTGCTATCTCACTTTCGAAAAATTTGAAGTCGTTCTTAAGAAAATAAATAAAAACAAAAAGCTCAGAATAAAAATCCGCACTTTATTTTTATTACGTCACACCTGGCATGTTGAAAAGCGGCAACACGGCCGGGCCACCATGCTGACCCGCCACCACCTCCACACAAGGTAATTCAACCTTTTCCAATATGGCGGAGATAGAAGTGCTTTATTTGGCGCGTATTTTAAAACCTGTTTTATTATACCAAACCAAATAGACATTTTTCACACAAATATCGGGTTAGATTATGTAATATTTCACTAACCACGCAGGTCCTTACTAGGACTAACTTATGCACGTCCACTAACTTATGCAGGTCCTTGATAGGGTGGGAGCATAGTTCCTCCGATTCTAGCCTAGCTTTCCAAAATAAAAAGTGTCGCTCGCGATCCAGAGCCTCGCAGTGACATATTATGTGCTCCGCTGTTTCAGGATCTTTATCGCAGAGCCTGCAGCTAAGACTTCCTTGATACATGTTGAGCTTGTTCAGGTAACACTTGACAGCCATGTGTCCTGTCAAGAGGCCTGTTGTAATCCGCACTTTATTCCTGCTAAGCATTAGCAGTTCTTTTCCAGTTTTCGAGCTAGGTCCTTGGATAAAGGCCTTGCTGTGCCTGTACCCCTATCTGTTTCGCCAGTGGACATTCTGATTTTCCCTGATCCAGAGTTTTATTGCACTACGGGCCATAATAATACATTTGGGTATTCCTAGTACTGGCTCTAGCCAAGATAGGATGCCGATGATCCCTGTCTAGCTGGCTCATCGGCTTTTTCGTTGCCTTGAATGCCGCTGCGGCCTGGCACCCAGAATAATTTAATTCTATCCCTTCGTGCCAGAGCTCCCAGTTTATCTAGGCATTCCCAGACGGGTCTCGACGATACTTTTGGGCTCATAAGTACCCCAAGTGCCGCCTGACTGTCTGAGCATATATTAATGAGCTTACCTGAATATGCTCTCCTATTGTTAGGTTAGGTTTACCTGTTAGGTAGAGTATTTACCCAAGTAAAAGGATAAACTTACCCTTGGTCTTCCCCCAAATATTCCAGCTCCTGTTCCTTCAGCGGTCTTTGACCCGTCTCTATATCAGGTTAGTCCGTCCTGAAGGAATGTTATGCCTGTCCACATTCTTCGATCCATTTTGTACACCACGAGTGGTTGTCGTCACGGTGCACTCAGTTATGAGGTTTTCTGGTGTTTCACAATTTTTCCTACAGAATCTGCATTCGCTGTTGGTTCTTAGCTTTAATCTACTGAGACGTTCATTGAAGACAACGCGTCCTGTTAAAAATCCCATGACTATCCGAAGATTATCCTTTGATTTCTCTCGGTCGTAAATTTTGAGAAATGTGTACGAAGGTCTTAGACCGTTGGAGGATTCTCATTCCAGGTTACGGATGGAATCTCCCAGGTTCGTTAGTTCCGCTGTGATTTGGGTTCCACTTGGGATAATAATAAAATAATAAATAATCTCTCGATATAGATTCCTCTATATTATGTTAACATTATACATAATTTTACAAACAGTTTATATAAAAAATAAATAAAACAATATATAAAAAAAAACATATAATTCTATTACAAAAACATAAATAGAACTTTAATATAGTCTCACTTAAAACAGTAACTTGGTTTTCAGCAATTGTAAATAAACCCGTCCATTTCTAAACTTGACGAGAATGCTTCCAACTAATACAACGCTTTCATACCTTCATCATTCCACGGTAAACTTTCTAAATATTTGAAAAGCATTCCGTCCGCTAGACGGTCCGTTGTTCAGCAACGCAGCAGTATAATAAATCAGCGGTCAGAATTATTACGGGGTCGCGCAGCGGCCTAATTGATTAATTGCAGTTAATTTTCTGGTATTTGCATATTTCCGAATACAAATCATACTAATTAGAAGATGTTAATAATATTAAAATGGTGTGTCTATTTACTGGAGTAATAAATTGCGACGGCAACAATTTGTCCTAACTCATCGATACAGCACACGCCAAATAATGTTGCACGTTGGTGTCATTAAACGTGATCAATCACGTGGGGCATGCGGTGATTAGTGCATAGAATACAACCTGTTACTGTTCTCTGTATGTTTTTTATTTAAGTGTTTTCTGTTGAAAATCTATACTAATATATAAAATCCTTAAGTGACTGACTCACTGATTAATCACGATGGATGCGTGCCCGTTGTTCCAAAGACGTTCCTTGCTAAATTATAGAAAGTACTCATCCTCGATGAGTAGTACGCACGGAATTTTTTAGAGAGGTGCATTTTTAAGCAGCTATTAGGATTAGGGTAATGAGAAATATAAAAAGCCCTGTGTCTTATGAATCTGAAAGGGCTAATATTAAACGCTTCAGAGTGGTATCTCCTTTGTCGACTCCAATATGTTCAACTAAAATATTAATGGGAACGAGTAAAACTATGATATTGTTCAAGGCTATACAATAGTTTGGAAATTTAGGAAATTGCCAATATACGGACGATGCTAATTAGCTCAGTTTTGTTCTGAATCGATCGAGTATACCACGTGTGGTAGTGAAATTCCGTCTTTATTGAAACAAATTAACTTAAACGTAATATATTACATTTTTGGTGTATCCAGTATTGAATATAATAATATTCTTGGTTAATATTCATTAAATCCCAAAAATCGACCATGTACGTCAAACAAGTAAAAGATTAACAAAAAAATAGTTTTTCAAAGGAACGCTTGTCAAGAAAATTCCTATTTGGATATCTTTGAGCATAAACCCTTCAGGCTAACAAGCAATTGTCCTCAAAAATAAAATCACTAGTAACATATCGATTCTTTCCGCCAGCAGATACTGCTTCATTTTTCTTGAAAAAATAATAAATACTTACTTATATACTTATTAAACTTATTGTAGGCAAATTAAATAAAAATAGCCTGTTATAAATTTAAATAAAGTCCATAAACTAACGTCGATTTTGAAAATAGCTACTAAGTGTCACTAGACAATTGCTATGTGAGCCAGATAGGTATAGGAAACCCTAATATAGTTTGAAAGAGCTTTTAAATCTGCTTCGACTTGTGTGAAAAAACACGTAGTGTTGCGTTTGAAATAACGAAGTTTCTATGTAAAATCAACATCTAATAAAGAAAGTTTTATTCACCCACACGAAGAATTTAAAATGATATTTGATGCAATAGTACAATTACTTAATATAATGCGGCATAATCAAAAAGGTTAGAAAACTCTCTTCTCCTGCTTGTACCCAAGAATGCTTTAACCAATGAACCATAATCTGTATCGTCTCCGTTTTCTTGTGACCATCGGTACCGTTTGCGGTCAAACTCGATATTAAAAGTGCATTAATTACCATCGTTCCGTACCAATAGACTAAAACGTTCTTATTTGTAACTCGATAGGTTTAATAGAAAAAGACAAATTAAGATCGATATCCTACAAATAGGTTAGTTAGGCTTGTGTTATGTTATTTTGTTGTTATTCAAACCCTAAGGCCAAAAATCAACAAATATTTATTGCTGTTTCTTACAAATATTTCTAACTGACGTACCATTTGAAATCCATACTTTCAACAATTCCTTTGCAGTAAACCAGGATAATTTCACCTAATGGTTATGCACAGTACATCTTGAAATTATATACTTATTCATAATAGAATAATACAATGCATTGTTCAGATTTCTAAGTACCAGTGTAAAGCTACACTCAAAACTGATATTAGGTACCTATATGCATTTGAATATAGAAACTTCTTGACGACAAAACCACAGACAAAACGACACGCTCTTAGAAGACACTCAAAACCTTGCTATATTATCGTTTGCATTACTGTTATTTGCCAGACGATATAAGACGGTAAGTTATGACACACTACATAACGGAATGCTAAGGAAGGTTTGTAATAGATATATGTACTTGAAATATTTTAGGCATTTAACCTGTACAGGGTGGGTCAAATTCGACGCTTTTAAATGGAAACACCCTTTTCTATAGGAGATAGACGAAAACTAATATCGGTGTCTGGAGCTCAATTTTCATCAAAAACATGATGGTGAAAACCGCACATCAATATCTGTTACCGTTTCGGAGTTACGGGGTGTTTTTCAAAAATGTGCATTTTAACAAATCGCTGTAACTTTTTTGCTATGGAAAATTTTGTATTTCTATGAAAACATTTCCAAAGCACCTTTTTACGTAGAATTTAATTGTTTAAGTATATTTTTTTTAAAATTAATAATTTAAGAGTTATCAACAGAAAAAATTGATTTTTTATATGGGACACCCTGTATATTTTTAATTTATTGAAAAGAATTTAAAATTAACTTTCCAAAAATATAACACACTTGATATTTTGCTCGATTCCTCTTCGAGATATAAAGTATATAAAAATTCGACTGCTTTAAATAAGTAGGCTTTGAACGGCATCGGCTGTAATGCAAAAAAAATCTAGCTGTGAGCATCAATTAAAACGAAAATAATATTTGCTATGAGAGATGCAGAATTTTATAACAATTTAAAATATATTTAACCAACATCAACACATTTAAACTATATCTAATAACAATAAAAACAAATAGCAAACCAAGACATGAGATTTTGCTACAGGTGTTCGACATATCGACCGTCTTCTGTTATGGACAGACGGGGCAGTTTTTGAACATTTCTCGCGGAATTCATTAACTCAGTAGGGGTGAAAGATACCCTCTCATAACTGCTAAGTATTTCTAATTCTTGTCTAGATTATACAGAAGAATAAGGAACCTTTATTCTTCCGCAAATATATCCATAGGATTAGATCCATGGGCACTAAGTCAGGCGGCCTCGACGGCCAACGGCTGGGTGCTTGGTCAGCTATTCAATTATTCTTGAAATTGGCTGCAGAAATTTGCCGATAACTTCAGCGTTCAGAAGCGGTGCGTCGTCTTGCTGGAAAAATATGTTTTCGAGTTCCATTAAGGGCATATCATCAATGAGGGGTCCAAAGCCTACTAGTTAAAAGTAGCGAACTCTTAAAAATTCTGTATTTCGAAGGGGATTATAACAAAATATCAAGTGTGCTATATTTTTGGAAAGGTAATTTTGAATTCTTTTCAGTTAATTAAAAATATACAGGGTGTCCCATATAAAAAATCAAATTTTCTGTTGATAATTCTTAAATTATTAATTTTAAAAAAATTATACTTAAACCATTAAATTCTACGTAAAAAATTGCTTTGGAAATGTTTTCATAAAAATAAAAAATTTTCCATAGCAAAAAAGTTACAGCGATTTATTAAAAATGAATATTTTTGAAAAACACCTCGTAACTCCAAAACGGTAACAGATATCGTTGTGCGGTTTTCACCATCATGTTTTTGACAAAAATTGAACTCCAGACACCGATATTAGTTTTTGTCTATCTCCTATAGAAAAGGGTGTTTCCATTTAAAAGCGTCGAATTTGACCCATCCTGTACATCTACTTAATAACGTTTCAGAATTGCCAAAATATAATAAGAACGAGAAAAGAAGATCAAGAAAACGTATAGCCCTAAAGTTTTGGGAAAATTTTCATCTGGTTTGGTTAAGTAATAAAATGCATTTAATGAAGTAGTCATGGTAATGAAATGTCATCAGTCATGTCACTTCAATAAACAAAGCAAAAGATTTTGAGTTCTGCTTCTTAAAATGTCTTATAAAATTGATCTTCGTCGAGGAGTTTATAATCTTGTTGGGTGAATGACGAAACGAGATACTGTCGTCATTTATCGGGATCAAAACATTAGCAAATCGACAATTTATTGCACAATCAAAGAATGTGAAGAAGGGATACCATGTGTAAATTTGCCTAAATCCGGTCGGCCGCGGGTTTTGAACCAAATAAGAGACGGATGACTAATTGAAGCAGCAAAACTCAAAATTGGGATCTCACAGCGAAAACTGGCCAGGAGATTTAATATTGGAAAGACTACGGTGTTTAGAACCCTATCAAGTAACAATATTGTCTTGCGAAAAAGGAGAAAAGCTCTAAAAATACAGAGGCCCAGCTAGAGAGAATTCCGAGATGTTGCCGCGTGCTGAGTGCATTTCGGCAACAAGTTGATCTTGATGGACGATGAAAAATATTTCACATTGTCCAACTCTGAGATGAAGGGCAGTAATGGGTTCTAGATGGACAATTATGAGAATGTCCCTGATGATGTGAGATTAAAAAGCAAGAAAAAGTTTGAGGACAAAATTTTGGTATGGTGTGCCATTTCTGAGGCTGCCCAGATCTCACATCCTTACATTGGCGTTGTTCGGGGTGAAGCCTTAAATGCAGAGCTGTAAATCGAGAATTGTCTCCCTAAACTTCTTCAGTTTTTGAACACGCATCATGTGGATAACGAAATAATATTTTGGCCGAATCTCTCTTCATGCCATTACGCGAGAATCACAAGGGACTGGTATGAAGCGAACAACATCAACTTTGTACCGAAAGTAGACAATCCTGCCTCAGGCTCACCCAATCGAAGAGTTCTGAGCAATATTGAGTCGGAAAGTCTACAATAACGGGTGGGAAGCACAAAACGAAGAACAATTGCGACGCCGTATATTCAGAAAATTTAGAGAAATCGACGCCGAAGTTGTCCAAAGGATAATGCAACGCGTCAGGGGAATTCTTAGGCAAATCGAAAATAACGGTCTCTGGTCCACTATTTGAATTTTACTTTATAATTAGGACAGTCAACATAGGTTGTTTAAAAATATGATATGAACTATTTTTATAAGAGTTGTCAGTTTCTTAATTTTTTTCGAAAACTTTAGGACCATACTATATTCCGTAATTTAAGTAAGAACAATTTTCGGATTTTAACGGGGTTTTAAGATCAGTCTTAGATACTGGCTTTTGTCAAAGCCCTGAAACTGTACGGTGAGTTATAACTCAAGAAAAGGGGACACAAGAGGTCTAAAAGGTCGCGGTGATTAACTTATCCCCTTGCATAGAATCTACAACAGGCCATAACTACAATAGTCTATATTTTCTTCTTACCATGGAATGATTCTCTTGTCTTACTCACGCTCTTATTAATATTTCAATTCCGACTTTTCGGAGTTGACGCAAATAATCTGGAATGTTTTCCAGTCGGTACTTTTCACGGCTGAATTATTTAAGGAAACCGGCGTTTTCCTCGAACGCTTTCCCAAATATAAAACGGGCGTATTTTCCTTTTAGTTTTCGAATCGTCTAAATAAGTGACGAGCCCTAAAACAGAGAAAGGAGAATTTGCTTTATGCAAAACAGCCGTAGTAACCGACGTGTTGTGTTCGTGACAGTGTTCTTAGAAAACAGCGTTTTATTATGATTTTTTTTCTAATGGATTTCATACAGCGTGAAATTTTGAGGGTACAAGTTACTATAAATTGGACAAATTTTTAATGTTAAAAAACTGCCGACATATTCACCAAGGATGTGCATATGGGTTATCACTGGAATATTTTTCTTAAAAAAAAACATGTGCGTTACTGATTCTTTTTTCTCTTGTTAGCAAAATTGTGTAGGCCGTTTAATGTCGATTAATAGTTGTATCTTGATATTTTGTCGATTCCGGTCTTCTTGATGAGAAAAACGCAATTATATTAATTTGTCTTAATCCAAGTGTAATAAGATAAGCAACCTTTAAAAATATATAATTAGCTGGCCAAAGTGTTAAATAAGTACTCATTGAATCTTCATCAAAAAATATGAAAAAAGTTCCAATAAACATGTATGCATAATTTTAAAGTTACATAATGTTCTAACTTGTAAAAAATAGGACTTTTTAAAAAACGTACTCGAAAGAGGCGTTTTTTTTTGACAAAAACTGAACTCGATTAACAACGACCGTCAATTTATAAACACGTCATTTAATATAATAGAGGTGGTTGTTGTAACGTTTTTAGTTCGTTACACGTCTTTTTTATATATAATATATGATGTCTGGCCTATCATCACCGGATTCCCTCTCGTTCAGGCCGGATAGTTTATTTGACGCGTAATTTTTACGTTCCCTGGTCGCCAACCCTGTTATCGTTCGACACAACCCTGTTACTATTCTGTGGAGGCGCGCGCTGTCAACATCGCTTCTGTCAACTCTCTCCGTGCTTAACCTCACTTTGTTTTGACACTCTGTTGTATCCCAGCTTTTGGAAATGGTGATTATTTAAGTCTTGCTGTATAATTTGAATCAGCTGCTATTTCGAGGCTACAGGTAAAGATGAGTTATTACCTTTTATAGATTCGATATTATTATTGAATATTTTTAGGGTAGAGTTACCGATGTCCCAACTTGTATTTGTGTTTTGCTGACACGTTGGCGTCCCTTTTCTTGTGTCCTCCAGAATGTCACATGGAAGAAAGGACATGTTGTTTATTTATTGAGCCCTCGGAAGTATTTCGAGGGTCCAAAGTACGGACTATTTCCAAGGTACGGACTGTGTCCAAGGTACGGACTGTGTCCAAGGTACGGACTATTTCCAAGGTACGGACTGTGTCCAAGGTACGGACTGTGTCCAAGGTAGTGTCTTGTGTACGGACATTATCTTATGTACGGATGTCCTGTGGACGAGTGTCCCCAGTAAGAACGATTTTTTCTGACATATAAGTGCCACAGCGTGGATGTAGCTTGAGTCCCATGCTGCTTCGTTCCCAGCTGTAAGCTAGTTAGTTACGGCTGTTCCAATTTATGGTGTCTCAGGCTGGCCCCTTTGGTTGTGTTGGATGGCTGAGTACAGAGATGCGAGACCACCTCACGCTGCTACTGTTTGAAGCAAGATTACATAAAGAACAGCTAAGTGTAGATTTACGTTCTAGTTTTTATGTTTTAGATTTTCTATATTTTCAGTCTTAAACAGTAACGTACATTTAAAATAATATCGTACAGATTATATTTAGTGGTTAGATTATTAAGAACATTTATGTCGATGCAGTAGTTACAATGTGATTTAGATTTTAGGTTTCATTATATTACGCCTTGTAATAGTATTACTTTCTATAGATATTATTATTGCGCTATATTAACAGATGAATAACGAGACATAGATTCTAGAATCTACAGGTTGCAACACATCAGATTTAACACCGCATAAAATTTAACAATTTAAATAAAGTAATACTACTTTTCTTATATTTTCTATAGTCTTTTCATAGAACATATTTAATATTATTTACATACATAGTTTTACTCAACAAATAACCACTATAATAATTATTAAAATTGTACAATGCTATTTACCATCAGAATTCATCATGAATAAATATAGTCATTAGTTTTAAGTATTATACAACTGTGTTTTCTTTCTCTGTACACGCCTGGCGCCCAATATCTATATATATCTTTTGTTAATTATTACTGATTAATTTTCTCTCTAGTGAAATACCTTATCCACGACTGCTCTCCGATGAAAAGCTGCCGTTCGCAGTGGTAGTGGTTTAAAAAAAACGCTACATGTTATGCTTATATGTTATAGCTTACGCTATGTTAATGTACATGTTCGAGTACGTTTCCATTAAAATGGAAATATTTAAAACTGAAGAAGGACGAGAAGCGTTACTTCTACCTAAAAGTGAATCCATTTACGAAAAGGAATATAAAAAATACCTTCACTGGGTGGGACAGAAACATATTGTAGCAGGAATATCGATGAAACTGTTTTCATGTAAATTTATTATTTATATGTGACATTAATGATGTAAATAAATTTTTAGAGTAGTTAGATTAGTGTCCATTGCATTATATATTATTACTCAAAATCTCTATTGTACGTCATGGTTGTTACCTATAAAAGGTAGAGGGAATAAATATATAAATAAATAAATAAATAAATAAATGCCTTTATTGTCAAAAAATTTTTCAATTTGTGGACAAAGGTAAACTAACAAACAAAGTAAAAAAAACAAGGTACACAAACAAACAAACAAAAGATAATACAAAACATTATACAAATAATATTGTCAGTCTTATTGTTAAAATAAACATATATAAATGTTTACAATGTCAAAGAACAAAAAAAATTAAAATAATATTCAAAAATATTTAGTTAGTTTATAGTAAAATATCAATGACCTCTAAATAAATTAATTTCGATGTCATTAGTAAATATAGCAATAGCAAACATTAGACCAGTGTTTACAAGATCAAATTCGATTTTCAAAATATAATTCATTTACGGCGTAGAAAGCCTTGTCTAGTAAATAAGAGTTCAATGCTTTGCGAAATGAAAAAAATGATGTTATGGATTTGATTTCAAATGGCAGGTGATTGTGCATTTTTTTCGAGTTGTATAATATTGAACTTTTAACTAACTCTGAGCGTGGGGTAGGTAGATAAAGATCTTGCTCCGCGTTCCTGAGTGGATAAGTGTGAGATGGCCTTTCTTGAGAAGCTGATACATGTTTACGTATTAGGCAAACGGATTCAAATATAAATAAGGAAGGAAGAGTCAATATTTTTAATTCTCTAAAAAAGCCCCGGCAATGAGTTCTGCTGTTTAGTCCCAGTGAATATCGAACAGCTCTCTTCTGGAGCTTGAAAATGCGGTCAAATTGAGCCGCACAACACGTACCCCAGAATGGAAGGGCATACCTGAGGTGCGACTCAAAAAGTGCATAATAAACAGTTCTAGCCACTGACAAGTTAAGCTCCTTAGAAACAGACCTTAATGCAAAACAGGCAGAGCTCAATTTTTTCGACAAAGCTTCGATATGTATGTCCCATTTCAGAGAATTGTCCACAACAAGCCCTAAGAATTTTACGGATTTTACGACGTCAATGGTGGTGTTGTCAAGTACAAAAGGCTGCAACGAGTTTTTATACGACAAAGCCTTAGTTTTAGAAATGTTGAGACTCAGGAGGTTCGAATCGCACCAAGATTTAATGGTGATTAAGTCATTTGATATAATCCTATGAAGTGCCGCGATGTCCTTGTTGCTCCAAGTGAAGCTAGTGTCGTCCGCAAAAAGACATATTTTGCCACTGATGTTTATGTTAGCAATGTCGTTAATAAAAAGAAGAAACAAAATAGGGCCTAGTACTGAGCCTTGTGGTACTCCACATTCTATTGGCTTGCTAGAAGACAACGTGGTATCCATCCTCACTTCTGTTGCTCAGATACGACTTAAACCATTCGAGAGATGATCCCCTGAACCCATAGTGCTGCAGTTTATTAATTAGGATCTTATGATTTACACAATCGAACGCCTTAGAAAAATCACAGAAAATTGTTGCTGTAGAATGATGGTTGTTTAGGCTGGAGTAAACTTTATTAAGGAGGGAAAACATAGCGTCATTTGAATTAGCGTCATGGAATTATGTCATCATAATTTCCGTTGATATAAGCTTATGTTAATTCATTAAGAATAGAATATTGTTTTATTAGGAGTAAAAATTACACTTTTTGTGGCGGGGCTACATGTTTGATGATATTACAGGTGAGGCACAAAAGGTCATTTTTTACTCTGAATAGAACATGCATTTTTTCAAATGTCACAAATCATTTTTTAAACAATTTCAAATGTTGCAAATAATTTAAAAGTAACACTCTGTAAGTAATTATACAGGGTGGTCCGAACTGTATTCCGGAAACTTCGGCAGCATATACTGTAGATAAAAACAAGTAAAAAAGTTCGTATGTCCTAAAATGCTTAGTTTTGGAGATACAGTGTGGAGAAGTTTCATTTTTATTTCTATTTTTTCCAAATAACTTCTGAAGTAACGTCAATATTTGGATGAAAATTGGTGTTTGTGAGTTTTTTGACAGGAGTAATTTGACTTTGACATCACTATGATTCCTATTTATAGGGAGCGCCACCTACATGTGGTTTAACTGTTTTGAAGATTAATATAACTTTTCGTCCGTTCCTGTATGAAACTACTGAGTAAAAAAATATACATTTCGTGCTTTTTTTACGGAAAAAAATGTCTCTTGGTAAAAATCGCTACGAGCAACCGATCTCAAGATATTTAGAATGGAAATAGTCAATACATGTCAATATTGACAAAAAATAAACATGTTGAGTAGATAGTTATTTGACTGAAATGATAAATTTGGAAACTTTTTATTTTTTTAAATTAATCATAAATTTTTCTTCAAAAAAATAATTTCTGTTGAACTTTTGCCACAAAAACATTTCAAATTTATGATTTCAGTCTAATAACTATTTAGTCAGTATGTTTAATTTATGTCAATGATGATAGGTATTGATAATTTCGATTCCAAATATCTCGAGAACCATTACTCTTAACGATTTTTACTAAGAGACTTTTTTACGTAAAAAGTGTCGAAAAAGTATATTTTTTACTCAGTAGTTTTATCCCAAGCAGCATTTGGACGTCGGGACAACGTTTTGTCACGCGACCAAACGTCGGGGCGCTACGTCGGCACAACCTCGTGCCAACCCTAGTCTACACTAGTTTGGAGAATAATTTTTGGGTCGAAACGACGTTGGATACCGACGTTGGCTAGCAGCCTAATTTAGTACAAACTGCAACGTTGTTTAAAATCCTAATTCACAGAAATACAAAACTATAATAATATGGCGCCTAAGTCGCGTTTTATCCTAAATTGGGATAATTATAGTAAAAATATTATTTTTATGATTTAGGTAGAGACATATGCCAGATGGCAGTAAAGGAAAACAAAACAAAAGTATTTAAGTGTGGAGGATGTTTGAAGATCATAATTATTGAAACACTTTAACCGACTCTGTAACTCGTTACCCAAGGCAAAAAAGTTAAACGCAAACAACTTTAATGATAAATGTATTGTGTCTACTTTGAAAAATACCAATGGGCCTTAAAATTAAAAAAGTTTTAAAAAATTTCTTAAATTTTTTTTTAGTAAAATGAGAATAATTTATTCGCAGTCGAAAAAATTGTTTCCGCGTGTTTTTTAGGGTCAAATATTTCAAGTTAATGTATTCAAAAAGCAGGAATTGCTATTTTAAGAACGAAACATTTTCTTATTCAACAACATGGCGGCTTTCAGTTTGTTGTTTTGGAGGTTAAGATGGGAGTAGTTCGAGTAGTCGCATACTGGACTAATAAAGTGACAGTTCAGCCTTAACAGGTAGTATACTAGTCGGAAGATTGCCTAATTTAGTCATCCTAGAGTTTAGCTTGTGCCGCCCTCTATAATCTAAATAAACGAGGGAGTGGATAAAGTATCGGTAATATGTCGATGTATATTTAAATTTAGTTTTATATGTACCTTTCTTATGTCCCATTTTAATTAAGTTTTTTTTATAAAAAACAAAAACAGCACTGAACTGTCTGACTGAACAGAACAATGAAGTGAAAATTTAAGATTTAAGGTTATGGTTCAATACAGTTGCAAAAAGGTAGTGGCTCGACGTCCTACCAACGTAAGAATAAGGAAATCTAAACAACGTTGGAATTAGCAAAACAGACGACGTTTGCATAACGTTGGAATAGGTCCTGAAAGTGACGTCGGAAAACTCTTTATTGCCCAACATTGTAACTACGTTGTCCGAATCACCTAAAGATTACTTAAGCAAAAAAGGTTACAAGACAACATTTATTCGACGTCGCAGAAGCTTTTACTTTGTTGTAGTACTAGTTCAAAGTCGGCACAACGTTACAACAACGTTTACATTTATTTTAATACCCAAGGTACGGAGCTAAGTATTTTTGTAACTAATCCAACGTTGTGTTTAGTAAACATGTGGTCGCAAGTCGTGAAAATGCTACTTGGGATACGAACGAAAAGTTATTACTCTTCAAACCAGTCAAAAATATGTAGGTGATGCCCTCTACAAGTAGGAGTCATATTTATATCAAAATCAAATTTCTCATATCAAAAAACTCCCAGACACAAGTTTTCATCCAAATATTGACGTGACTTCAGAAATTATTTGAAAAAAATCGAAATAAAAATGAAATTTCTACACCCTGTATCTCCGAAACTAAGCATTTTAGGACATACATTTATACGAATTTGTTTACGTATTTTTATCTGCAGAATATGCTGCCGAAGTTTCTGGAATACAGTTTGTACCACCCTGTATACGGTTACACTCGTTGAATTTGACACTTGATGTCTGTGTAGATTAATAATATATTATCGTACTTTAGTTTTATGCCTGAACGTTAAACATATTTTTATATTGTCACGTCGCAAAAATGAATACTTTTGTGACGTTTAAAAAAATTATTTATTATATCGCATTGATTAATGAGGAATCACAGCATGGTATCGCGACACAAAAGCACAAAAAATGCTCCGGCCCGAGGCGGACAAAAAGACAATGCTTTCGCGTGACTGGCATACAAGAATAACAGGTGTCCTTCACGATACACCGGGGGCGCGAAAACTTGTCATCTGAGCAGCGCACCCTCGTTCGTTTCATTGAAATAACCTAATCAGAAACAATATATACCCTCCGTTCCATCTTATCGAGCGCATTAATCACCCTCTGTATTATAGAGGGATGAAAAGCTACGGAGCAGGAGTTAATAACAAATCTTAAACGATCCAAAAAACTGGCTCTTTGTGACGGGGACCCGCAATGCTATTTTCCAATTTACTGCACGAATACACACTGTGTTAATATGTTATGTGGCCCTGCGAGATTATCCTCTGGGCGGTGCAGTAAATCCTAATTTTGAGGGGTGCATTATTTTTTCTGTGCCAAACAAAGGAAAAACATCAGAGCTCATGTTATACCGAGTGACAAGAAAATATTTCATTTAATGGACGTATTTGTACATACAGGGTTTAATTAATACATTTTTTTACAAATAACCAACGGTAGCCTTAAACAGTTATTTTTATACAACACAATAAAATGGTATTTTATCGTCGACCGAAAAGATTAATTCACGAGCGATGAAATCGCGAGTGAATTAATTTCGGAAGACGATAATGCAATTTTATCGTCGTCTATAACGTCTAAACAATATTTTTTTCCATGGCGAGTTACGTTTTAAAAAATATTCAGAAATTATTATTTCAAGCAGTGCCTTCTATTAAAAGATCAGCCTACGGGCGAGATTTATGACGTCACGCTAGTTAGATATAACGGATTAATAAATATGTTGTAGAATACATGGAAAACATAATTATTCCTCAGATTTTTGGTTTGTATTTTAAAAATGATATAGTTTACATGAAATATACATAATATACAGTTAATAACTACAACATATATACCTATTTATAGTAATAAATACTTTGGCAAATAAACTATGAACCATTCAAATGCAGCAAATGTTTTACAATGTACAAATAATGTATAGGTACATAAGATAATGGGTAAAATGTAAATATATTTTAAATTTTTGGGTTTGAAAATCGATCTAATTTAACAAAAAACATTCAATATCTACTAATAGTAATGTATTATTATTTGCATTCACAAAATTTATATGTATATTTTGCAAGTATCAATGTTCGAAAAATTATATTTACAAATAATACAATATTATCTAAAAAAAAGGCGTCAGCGATGGCTATGAAATGAAGATCGCTGGCATTTTATATGTAAAATTATTCGAAAATTTTTGATTTTCTTGGGATTTTTAGGTTCGGGAAAAACGCTGATTTAATTTTCATTTAGGTTTTCATTATTTTTATTTGGTTTAAAAAAACGTTTCGGCTAACTATAGCCTTCATCAGTGTTGTGTCATATGAGAAAAATAGTGTCGAATATAATCCAAAAAATTACATATACAATATAATTCACACCTCATAATGTTTACTGCAATTAATAAACTAATATAAACTTATCAAAAGATGACCACATATTTTTTAAAATTATTACTCTTAACTCTAAAATTATCTACATTGACTATGGAGTACGCAGTAAGAATTATGTGCGAGGTGTGAATATTTTATATGTAATTTTGTGGATTATATTCGACACTATTTTTTTCATATGACACAACACTGATGAAGGCTATAATGTTAGCCGAAACGTTTTTTTTTAAACCAAATAAAAATAATGAAAAACCAAATGTAAACTTAATTAGCGTTTTTCCCGAACCTAAATCCCAAGAAAATCAAAAAATTTAGAATATTTAGAAACAAGGTTCAAGATAATCAAATTTTCCAAGATTGTAAAATTCTAGTTGATTATTTTATGTGTACAGTTATTTAGGGAATGTCATTGATGTTCATTTCCAAGCCAACTAGACGCCGATTTTTTTCGATGATACGGTATAATTCTTACGTAAAATGTAAATAACATTAGACCAATTAAAACAAAGAAATATGAATTTCTTAGTATTTTTAGTAACACCTTTATTCTTAAAACTTAATTTTGTATTATGCAAATATACCAATTTTATTGTTATTTTATTCATATTGTATTCAGCCATCACTTAAATATTTGATATTAATTTGGTATTATAAATAATCAACACTATTCATTAAAAATTACTGAACAAATATATGTTATGCTTGACATACATTATATATTATCAAACAAAAACACATTCTTCTTTTAAACTATATCAGTCTTGTCTTTACAAAAATCTTTTTTAAAATTTGAACTCAAAATAATAATCTTTTTCATGATCTTTAATACACATATTCTTTATTTTTCCCTAGATCATAATACCTACTTACATGTTTGAATCTATCGAAGCTGAACCAACAACACTTGGAGTGGAGATTCCACAATATGAATAAAATAAACATAATTGTCCAGCTTTCATTAATACCATCATGGGAGAATATTATTTTTAAATTCTCTTGATTTATAACTCGTACCCACTTTTCTTGCTCTTCCGGACACTTTTGGCTGCCTAGTATAACTATCCTTTCCACCAGGAACACAACAAAGATGAGGCATAGCACCAAAAACACACTCCACTTAAGCTTTATTCATGAATTGTTAGAGTCTTAAAAAACACACACAAAAATCACGATAAGTAAAAAATGTATGGGCACTTTTAGGTTAAATCACTTACACGTGTAATTTTTCAATTTTTCTATTTTTTTATGCGAAGCCGAGAGTGGCCATATATCTGGTAGTAGTTTATGTCACTTAAACACTAAAATAATTAGTTTTTTGTACTACAATAATAAATAATACCAAAAATCAAAGAGTTAAAACCAAAAATCAACCGACAAAATATGAAACTGAATATAACCCAATATCTAAGTATGTACAGCTGATGAAGTAAACAAAAGTCCGCCCCCAGGCTGATCTTTTAATAGAAGGCACTGTTTCAAGGAATTTATTACCAGTACGAAAAAAATTGTGCTGGGTTGGCGTTGATTTCTATGTAATTTGACAAATAAATAAAGCTGTCTCTTTAGTTGTCAGTTTTGAGTCAATATTTTTTAATTCTCTTTCATGTCGATTGCTGATTGAATTGGAGCCAGAAGTGGCTCAAAACGAAATAAGTAAATTACCAACAGATATTCAGGCTGAGGCGACAAACTCCATATCCAAACTACTTCCATTTAAATCCCGAATAACTTATGAAAAGGAATACAAAAATTTTCAAAAATGGAAGCAATTAAAAAATGTGCGAGAAGAAATAAAGTTTTTAACCTATCCTCGCTGTTAAAGTATCATTTAATCTCCCCTTGCGGTTAAAGAATTATTTTGTCTACTATTTTTGATAGATATAAGGCAATTTGAGCAGTTGCTATGGAAAAAAGTATATTTCACGTAAATTAGATAAAGGAATATCCTCTAAAAGTTCCGGTACAACAAATACTCTCAAATTATTTTAATTAAAATTAAAATAATTTCTAGATCCAATGTTAGCAATGTTAGCCAGTACGTTGCATATTAATATTTTCCGCAAACAACTTTCTGTGAAATTAAACTTGTGAAAGATTATATTATTCTCGGGGCAAAGAGAACCAGATGGCTTAAAAGTCAAGTAGTTAAAAAGAAGTTTAAATTAAGTTTAAGACTAGTTTCCGGATTGTCAAAGAACAGTCTTTGCGCGTCAGCTGAAACGTATTAACATAATTAAAGCAGTTTTTAATTATTGCAAAGTTATAATTGAAGATAATCCGAAAATAAGAGGAATTCTCTTGATGGAAACGTTGATATTGAATAACATTAAGAGCTAAAAGCGGTTTAAAAAATATAAAACGCGTTAGTAAGAAAAGTGTATTAATAAAATTAAAAAAAATATAATAATATATAATTATATTATTTATTTAATAAATTAAATAAATAATATAATTATTTCATCTAATTTGTTATTAAATTTTAGTAGAATTTATAACACTGATATTTAGTACTACCTATAAAAAATTCAAAAAAAGATGATATTGTTTTAATAACAGACAACATACAGGAAGCACAGAATATGCTGGATATGCTAAATGATGCTTCGGAAAAAGTAGGTTTGAAAATTAACTTATCAATGACACAATACATGACAAACCTAGTACTGAGTGGAAATTTAGACATTAATAACATCATTTTGGAACAAGTGCATATATACAGGGTGGCGAAGCTCATTCGCCCCGGTTGATTGTACGAAAACGGAAAGATGTAGAAACAAAATATTTTATGGATATATGCGGGGAGGGAATGTGCACAATTTAAAATTTTTGTAAAATGTACAGGGTGTTTCAGAACTAAGATCCATACCAAAGTTATATTTTTTCTTATGGAACACCCGGTATTTTATTTCATTTTTGGATTCTTGGGCCCAAAAAAGGTATTTATTATAAGGGTTAAATATGTTTAAAATCTTTGATCTTTGGTTTTTGAGATATTTAAGAATATTTAAAAATGCAGGCTACATTAGAATAGACTATTAACACCGTGTACATTGCTTTTCAGAACTAATTCCTGTGCTGACTTTTAAGCCAGAGAAATAAACTTTACTGAAAATTTTAAATCCTTCGTTTAATGTATACAGGGGTTTCAAAAATTGCTGGTCTATTTTAAATATTTATTTTACATAAAACTTCATTATTTCAAATACAACACCCTGTATTTTTTTCAAATAAATCGAAGCAGATTCAAATGCTCTTTCAAACTATATTGGGGTTTCCTATACCTATCTAGCTCAGATTTTGAATAAAAAGCGATTTTTCAATGAAATGGCAATCAAGATGGCTGGTGTCGCCATGGGAATTTGCTACAGTCTGACAAACAGATCTGAAACAACGGGGCAACGGTAAGGGGATCGCAATTTTGTGAAATCATGACCGATTTCATTCATAAAATATCCAGGAGCGTGCGGTGTTTCATAAAAATATATCAGGAATTTTTATAATATTTTCCAGTAAAGTTTATAATATTATTTTACTTTAAATGTACCTAGATTTTGTTTAGTCATTTGCCAAATATAGTAATATTTGTTAAAACGCGTGTACTAATTACAATAAACACAAATCAAGTTAAAGATATAAAACACAATACAATAACCCCGCCACTGGATTTTTCAATAGCAATGACTGTTTCTACTATTCCTAGAAAGGGGCATAAAGTTGAGGGGTAATGGCGGCAAGACGTGCGAGAATCTCGACCAATCAGATTGGTTGAATCCGGGATGCCATGATGAATTTTGTCAGCGTTGCCAGCTTGCCCTAAGCGGACGTTATTTTTAGGAAATACTTCACCTTTTATAATAGGCAGAATGAGGGAGATCAGTTAATTAGATAAATATACATTAATACAATAAGAACAACGTCAAGATATTAGCATATATATAATTATGTATGCTGAAATGGACTAAAATATATTCAATTTATAGGTAATAGTGAGCAACTTTGCTTTTCTATTATTAAACGTGACAACGTCGACTTTTTTTGCCCGCATTCCTCTTGCTGTTTTAGATCCGTTTGTCAGATAATAGTGACAGTTAGTAGCTATTTTCAAAATCAACATTATTTTATGGACTTTAATTATGTTTATATCAGTTTACTATTATTTAATTTACCTACAATAGTTTAATTTTACGTAAGTATTTATTACTTTATCAAGAAAAATAAAGAAGTAAGTAGTTCTTTGATTTATATTAGGATGACTTGATGATCTGATATATTAGATTTTCTATAAAAGAACCAATTAAGGCAAATTCATTTTCTTCACTTTTAACGTCAGGTTTCTGCCTAATAGGTTTTTCATATACCACAATATCTGCGAAATAGAAAAAGTAGTTTTTCAAAGGAACACTTGTGAAGAAAATTCCTATTTGGATATCTTTGAGCATAAACCCTTCAGACTAACAAGCAATTGTCCTCACAAAATAAAATCACTAGTAACATATCCATTTCTTCCGCCAGCAGATACTGCTCCATTTTTCTTGATAAAATAATAAATACTTACTTATCTTTATTGTAGGTAAATTAAATAAAAATAACCTGTTATAAATTTAAATAAAGTCCATAAACTAATGTCGATTTTGAAAAGAGCTACTAAGTGTCACTAGAATATTGCCATGGCGACACCAGCCATCTTGATTGAAATTTAAATTAAAAATCGCTTTTTATTCAACCAAACCCTAATATAGTTTGAAAGAGCATTTAAATGTGCTTCTAGTTATTTAAAAAAAGACATAGTATTGCATTTGAAATAACGAAGTTTTTATGTAAAATATATATTTAAAATTGGCCAGCAATTTTTGATACCCCTGTATACAGTTCAGGAAGCAAAGGAATTTTATAGTAAAGTTTATTTCCCTGGCTTGAATTTCAGCACAAGTATTAATTCTGAAAAGTAATGTGCAAGGTGTTGACAAACTTTTTTATTATAGCATGCATATTTAAATATCTTATATAAAACATAACTTTGATATGGATCTTAGTTCTGACACACCTTGTACATTTCAAAATAATTTTAAATGATGCACATTACCTTCCCACATATACCTATAAAATAATTTGTTTCTACATCTTTCCGTTTTCGTATAATTAACCGAGGCGAATGAGGTGCGCCACCCTGTATAAATACTGAGGACATGTGTTCGGTATTAGAAGAGATAATCAGACACACGAAATTCTCGAAGAATATGTTTGTCGTGGGCGGCATTCGGTAAACTAAATCATATACTGAGATCTGATCTTCCAATATGTTTAAAAAGAAAGGTATTTAACCAGTGTGTCTTACCTGTCCTCGCGTATGTAGCTGAAACACTTACTTTGACAAAAAAGAACATACACAGAATACAGGTCATGCAACGGAAAATGCATCCAAAAAGGTCCATTGTTGGGAGTCACACATAGAGATAACAGGAGTAAGAGATGCGGTGATATCGGTCTTACATCTTAAATGGAATTGGGCAGAACATGTGGCTAGGATAACAGATGAACGGTGGACAAAGAGACTTGTGGAATGGAGACCAAGACACGAGGCCTATAGAAGCAGAGGACGACCTCCTAGTCGATGGACAGATGATATTAACAGAGTGGTTGGAAACTGGATTCAAGTGGCACAAAATAAAAAGAAATGGCTAGAGTTAAGGGAGGATTTTGTTCAGCATTGGACGGAATAAGCTAAATGATGAAGATGATGATACCATATTCCAATAAAAATTAATCGGGAGCAAATATTAAAATAAGCTGACGAAGCACGACAAGCATTACTTTCACCTTAGAGTGAATCTATTTACCAAAAGTTATATAAAAGATATATTCAGTGGCTGGAACATATGTCGATGAAACTGTTCTGTTCTAAAATTTATTATATTTGACATTAATGATGTAAATAAATTTAGAATAGTTAGATGAATGCTCATTTTCATTTTATATTATTGATCAAAATCTCTATTATATTTCATGGTTGTTACCTATAAAAGGTAGTTAGAGAGAATTATGACATCTTAATTTCCTTTAATAATGTCCCAAGGGAGTTATGACTCTATTTATAATGTAAGTAAGTAAAGAGTAACCAAGACGATCTAAGCTTGTATTAATTCTGAAAGAAATAAATATAATTACGACTTTTTCTATTGTCATAACATCAATTTTTACTCTCGTAGGCCAATTTCCAGTCACTGCTTTCCTTTCACCCTCTTCCGCTTTGGGAAACTCAAAGGAAGCCTGGTGGAAAAGGCCTATCGGTTATGGGACATTATTGTGTATTAAGCGAATGCAATTTCCCCGAATCGGAGGGACAAAGGAAAAAAGAAAATTGCCGAAAAATCGGAGCGGGTAACGCGATTTTCGTTTTGAATGCGCGCTGTGGGGACTTACAACGGTTTATAAAGCAGTAACATTTCGATTAGGGTTGTTTTGATGTTTAGTTGAATGGAGCGATTTGAAAGAAGATTGACAGAAACAGTTATACAGCATGTTATTTAAATAGTAACTCTATACTGGCCAATTTTTATAATAGAAAAAGTGGCTTAATAAATGTTTACTTAGATGAAGCTTCTAATAGCCACCCATTTGCACTCCTTCCAACGCTATCTAAGATCATAGAAAAGTTGGTTAAAAGAAGGCTGCTATCTTTTCTGTTTAAGTACAAAATACTCACTGAATATCAATTTGGATTTCTAAGCAACAAGTCCACAAATGACGCTATGTTTTCCCTCCTTAATAAAGTTTACTCCAGCCTAAACAACCATCATTCTACATCAACAATTTTCTGTGATTTTTCTAAGGCGTTCTATTGTGTAAATCATAAGATCCTAATTAATAAACTGCAGCACTATGGGTTCAGTGGATCATCTCTCGAATGGTTTAAGTCGTATCTGAGCAACAGAAGTCAACTTGTGAGGGTGGATACCACGTTGTCTTCTAGCAAGCCAATAGAATGTGGAGTACCACAAGGCTCAGTACTAGGCCCTATTTTGTTTCTTCTTTTTATTAACGACATTGCTAACATAAACATCAATGGCAAAATATGTCTTTTTGCGGACGACACTAGCTTCACTTGGAGCAACAAGGACATCACGGCACTTCATAGGATTATATCAAATGACTTAATCACCATTAAATCTTGGTGCGATTCGAACCTCCTGAGTCTCAACATTTCTAAAACTAAAGCTTTGTCGTATAAAAACTCGTTGCAGCCTTTTGTACTTAACAACACCACCATTGACGTCGTAAAATCTGTAAAATTCTTAGGACTTGTTGTGGACAATTCTCTGAAATGGGACATACATATCGGAGCTTTGTCGAAAAAATTAAGCTCTGCCTGTTTTGCATTAAGGTCTGTCTCTAAGGAGCTTAACTTGACAGTGGCTAGAACTGTTTATTATGCACTTTTTGAGTCGCACCTCAGATATGCCCTTCCATTCTGGGGTACGTGTTGTGCGACTCAATTTGACCGCATTTTCAAGCTCCTGAAGAGAGTTGTTTGATATTCACTGGGACTAAACAGCAGAACTCATTGCCGGGACTTTTTTAAAGAATTCAAAATATTGACTTTTCCTTCCTTATTTATATTTGAATCCGTTTGCCTAATACGTAAACATGTATCAGCTTCTCAAGAAAGGCCATCTCACACTTATCCACTCAGGAACGCGGAGCAAGATCTTTATCTACCTACCCCACGCTCAGAGTTAGTTAAAAGTTCAATATTATCTCGAAAAAAACGCACAATCACCTGCCATTTGAAATCAAATCCATAACATCATTTTTTTCATTTCGCAAAGCATTGAACTCTTATTTACTAGACAAGGCTTTCTACGCCGTAAATGAATTATATTTTGAAAATCAAATTTGAAAAATTGTAAACACTGGTCTAATGTTTGCTATTGCTATATTTACTAATGACATCGAAATAAATTTATTTAGAGGTCACTGATATTTTACTATAAACTAACTAAATATTTTTGAATATTATTTTTATTTTTTTGATCTTTGACATTCTAAACATTTATAAATGTTTATTTTAAACAATAAGACTGACAATATTATTTGTATAATGTTTTGTATTATCTTTTGTTTGTTTGTTTGTGTACCTTGTTTTTTTAATTTGTTTTTTTACTTTGTTTGTTAGTGTACCTTTGTCTACAAATTGAAAAATTTTTTGACAATAAAGGCATTTATTTATTTATTTAAAAGGTATGGCAATTTTTCCATGTTATGCTTATTGGTACCTTCTGAATTGCGTTGAAGGGACTGACTGCATCTGCTGGAGGCGAGAGCCTTTGACCACGCAGTTCATTCTTAACTTTTGGAAAAATAAAAAGTCGTTAGGACATAGGTCTTGATGTTTTCTTGCTTTAAAACTGAATTGTTTTTCGAGCTGTGTGTACCAATCAAATTTACTTCTCTGACTGCAGTCAAGGATAATAAAGGACCTTTCTTGTCACTTTCTCGTTCAAAATAGATTATCAGGGAAGCTACAAGCTCTTTGCTTCGTCTGTTTAAATGCTTCGGCACAATTTCAATAAATGCAATACAAAAACTCGAAAATTTAGTTCTTAAAAGAACTGTTTGTGCTTAAAAGTACAATTAAAAAAAATACTATGAAAATAGGCGAAAAACGAGAATTACTCACAAATATTCAACAAGAACCACGATATTATACAAAATAATGACTGATATTATGATAATTATCAAATAATAAACAACAACGTTGCTGAACACGGTGCAATGTGACCAACATCGCGATAATAAAATTTGGTTTAAACCAATTTTTGCAGCTTTAATCTAAATCAAATATCTGTTACAATCATTTGCTCTATAAAATATATATTTTTTTTACAGTACAGCTTTAAACGAGGCGGTGTAACCAACTATTTCAGTTGTTGTTGACCGCTCCGTGTCTGTACTTTTTGTATTTTTAATACTAAAATTTCACTACATCAGATAGTGTAAAGCCGTCTTCACACAAAAACAAGATTAGCATTATCCTAATAAAGAAACGAAGGCGAGAACGTATTATTTCAATGAAACCTCCCAGTTTTCTCAAACAACAGAAAATCCGAACGTAATTTTCACAGATTTTCCGGCAGGGTAATTTCGAAAGAAAATCAAACTTGCGCTATTCCTATTCCCGGCACCACTGTTTTCTTTCATAACACGAAAAGGGAGAAATCTACCCTTACTGCTCCCCCTCCCCCATTCTAATTGCATTCTCTGGCCGAAAAATACTGTTTAATGCATCGGTGATCGAGCCAGAGCGAACATTCCGCTAATCAACATTAACGCTGAAACGGGAAAAGGGCATTTTTCTGTTTTATTAGCCCAATCCCTTGTCTGTGATGGACTCGGATCGGAGGAGCTACGTCAGTTTCCATAGGCGTAACAGCATTTTTTTTCCTGAGAAAACCATTTGTTTATTGCTATTACCCGAGTACGTAGATCGCCGAGTAGCGACAGAAACCGTCGGCTCTTTTGATGTGGTGGGACCAAATTTTCTTTCTCTCTCTTTTGACGTGTTTGACAGATAGACTACGTATTTAACTGCTCAACTTATGAAGTGGTCCTATAAACATGGTATACACTGCTCACAATTTGAAGTGGAATTAATTATAAAGTTTTATACATATCTTTTTTGTTTTGTTTTATTCTTATTTCTAAATTTGAATGTATAAAATATCTTACTGCTAATAAATAATTAAAAAAACGATTCGTTGCCTGAGGTATACTTGAAATAAAGTATTCAGAGGCCGGCAATAGTGCGTCGGGCATCTGTAGCTCCTAAAAAACTTGAGAATTTTGTTTAAGTGCGAACCTAAAGTATGTGCCAGGATGTATTTCAAGAAAATATTTTAACTTCTATAGGGTGGCTCAAAAAAGTGTGAGTGGACCTTGATGATTTTTTTTAAATGGAATACCCTGTATTATTGCATTTTGGCTTCCTTTCAGATCACTTTACATAACCTAAGATATGAATAAATATATTTTGATAGTTTCAGAGATATTAAAAATAAAATAAAATGTATTGTTTCAGCCCTTCTTAAAAATTATTAAAAAATACAGAACTGTCCTGAAATAAAAACTATATTAGGTATTTACTTTAGATGGTCTGTACTTACTTTTGCTATAAATATGAAAATCGTAAATTATACAGAATGTCAAAATTCTGCGCCAAACTTTCTAAAATATAAAATATTTTTTTCTCGTTTTTTTAAATGGAACACCCTGTATATTATTTTTTTAGTAGACGGAGAATTAAAAAATGAACATTTTTTGTATTTAGAGTATTTCAAAATTTTTAACGGTTTCGCAGATATTTGCGGTTTATATTTCATATGGCATTTTCCACAGTAAATTTTTATCAAAGCCACCCAATGATTTTTCTCTCGTATTTTACCATTGAAAGCGCCATATGAAATAATACTGCGCGTATCTGCGAAACCGTTCAAAATTTTGAAATACTCTAAATACAAAAAATGTTCATTTTTTAACTCTCCATCTAATAAAAGAATAATATACAGGGTGTTCCATTTAAAATAACAAAGAAAAATTATTTTATATTTTAGAAAGTTTGGCGTAGAATAATGAACATCCTGTATGATATACGATTACCATATTTATAAGAAAGTAAGAATAGACTATCTAAAGTAAATACCTAATATAGTTTTGATTTCAGAACAGTTCTTGTATTTTTAATAATTTTTTTAAGAAGGGCTGAAAAATACATATTTTTTATTTATTTTTTAATATCTCTGAAACTATCGAAATATATTTATTCATATCTTAGGGTTATGTAAAGTGATCTGAAATGAAGCCAAAAATGCAATTATGTACAGGGTGTTCCATTTAAAAAAGATTATCCAGGTCCACTCACACTTTTTTGAGCCATCCTATAGAAGTTAAAATATTTTCCAGAAATACATCCTGGTACATACTTTAGGTTTGCACTTAAACAAAAAAGTCAAGTTTTGTATTCTAGGAGCTACAGATGCCTGACGCTCTATTGCCGGACCCTGTATAGAGATATTTGATAAATGGCAACAGTGGCAACTTCGCTTCTTCGTATGACAGATAACCTACTTATTTCGCGCAGCCGTAAAGAAAATTGAAAACGGGACTGTCGCTACTCGGTGGTTTAGGTACTCTGCTATTACTTCAAGTTTCTCTATGAAGGTATATTATGCCGAACCTTTGAATAAAAAGACTAAGGAAGGAGCATAATGCTATCCATGTATTCATGCATGGTGGGCGGAAAAAGCACCATAAAAGCACTCTAGGGTGGGGATCCTTGACAGTTCTGTTTGAGGATTCATTTGACAAATTTGAATTTGATTTGAAATTTTGTGGATTTGTCAGTCTTTACGGAGCTTATTTTATGTTATTTATTATTTATTCTACTACTGATAGTTGTCTAAAGGTAGTAAATCTAGATGGAAATTGTGGCAGAACTTAAATTAACAGTGACACTATCGCGATTTATAGAAAAAGACTCTAAAATAGTTGGTTGTGTAGCGTGCGGTAGATCTCGGCAAAAATTGAGTGAAATGAACAACTTTTCGCTAGTAAGTGACTATATAATATACATACGTGTAGTAAACCGATCATTTATGAAATTCACTTAAATTAACTAAATTTTATATTTTTCTTTAGCTTTTATTTATTACTTGTCAAAGATTAGATGTCAAAGAATTTAGATACGTTAATTTGACTTACCTGCTTCAGTAGCGTATCGGATGTTTGTGGTAATAAATACTTATTATAACTTATATATTTTTATTAGAATTATATATTTTATAACAATTTTAATAACTACCAACATTTATTCACAACGTAAAATAAAACAACGAATTATTGAGTCTACCCCACGTCTACCCTACATCATAGTTTTACATTTTTTAAATAAAATTAGAACGACACTGATAAACCGGAATTTAAGTCGGCCATATTTGAGGCCCATCGCGGTGTACCTAAGATTTTTGATATGCTCCTTCCTTAGTCTTCTTATTCAAAGTGCCGAACTAATCATATTCAGGGTGTTCCTAACAACATGTGCCATCTCTCGTGGGGAGATGTAACCTCACGTAAAAGTGACATTTATTTTTCATATCAACATAAGTCCGATTCTGCTCTGTTTCGTAGCTACAGGGTATTAAATTCTTAATAATCTTTCGATTTATTATAATTTTCTTCCAAGTGCTTTTAGCGATTCGAATGAAATTTTGAGAGTAAAAGCCGAGGGGTAAACCACTAGTGGAAATCATTGTACATTTTCCTGGGAATAACATGGCAATCAACTGGGAATACATGGAAATCCCTGAGAATCACCTGGGAATACCTGGGAATCACATGGTAATACCTGGGAATCACATGGGAATCCCTGGGAATCACCTAGGAATCAACTGGCAATCGCTAGGAATGATGTGGTAATCGTTGGGAATCACCTCATCCTAACCTAGAAATCGCATGTCATTATACAAAAGTTTTTCACTATGCGGCGTCCCCGTTCGCATGTGTACCTATTTATTGTGATAAGAAAGTGTTCAGGCCCGTAAAACTTTTGCTAAAGCAATAAGGTAAGTACTCTACTCTGTACTTTATTAATATTATTTAATAAACTTCGTTGCTTTTGAGGTTTCTAGCGAGATGGTAACAAGCTCAGTAATAAGGTTAAATTTTATTTGTCAATTTGTCAATTTTGATTTTTGGGTGCGTTCAGATTAAACAAAAATGTATTTTCAAAAGCAGCTAATTGATAAAAAATATGTAATTAAATTAGAATGGCTGTATTATTATCATAAAATCCAAAATTCTTCCCGTGGACCGATTTTAATGAAATTTGGTACAGTAATGTGAGTCCGATGAAAATACATTATTATGAAAAAAAATTGTGGATAGGGGTGGTTAAGGGGTATATAGGGGGTAAATTCATAACTTTGGAACCAAAACAGATACAAACATGCGGTTTTCAAATTTATGATTTTATCGAGGATTTTATGTTTTATGAACTCAATTTTATGAAAAAAAATTAGAAATACAGGGGCGGGTGATGGGTGTAAAGGGGGCAAATTTAGAATTTTGTAATGAAAACGGATACAAATATGCGGTGTTCAGATTTATGTTTTGATTTGATAACAAGAAATTTTTATAAATAAAAAAACGTAGTAGGGTGTAGGTAAAGGGGGAAAAAACCTCATAACTTTGGAATAAAAAATTCTTGAAAAAATGGTACGACCTTGCGGTTTCAGATTCATGATTTTATGTGGTAAAGGTACAATTTAATGAAAAAAAAAGAGGTGTGAGTGAGGTGTGTGAAGGGGGAAATTCACAATTTTGGTACTAAACCAAATATGAATAGGCGGTATTCAGATTGATGATTTGATCTGGCGAAAATACAATTTAACTAGCAATTTAATCAACGAAAACGGGTGTAGTTGGGTGAGGGGTGTAAAGGGGGTAAGTTCATAATTTTCTTATCAAAACAGATACAAACATGCAGTTTTAAGAAGTAAGGGGTGGAGCTCGTCGTGGAGAGGGTGACTTTGATTAAGACTAAAAAGTAAAAAATAAAATAAATAAAAAAACAAGTTAAACGATTTTATTAAAAATTGCTCTCATAAAGCAAAAAATAATTTGGCACATTTCTGTTTATTACAGTCTAGATTTAACGCACGATTTAACGTTAATGGCACATTAGGTATATATTTTTAAGTTCTATATAAAATCGTGGGGCGTATACATCTCCATTTGATGGGTATCTTTAATAATCGCGCCATGATGTTATATGGAACTTAAAAATATATATGTACCTAATGTGCCAATAACGTTAAATATAGACCGTAATAAACAGAAATGTGCCAAATTATTTTTTACTTTTTAGAGCGATTTTTAATAAAATCGTTTAACTTAAAAAAAATTATTTATTTTTAATTTTTAGAATGGATTATATCAATACACTACTAAAGGGCTTGGAATATGAAATACCACAATATCTGACAACTCTACTTTTACATAATGGATTTGATAACATATATTCCCTTTCCCAACTGAATATTGAAGAAGATGTTGAAAAAATTGAAATCTATGCAAGAGATGTATTGTCCAAAGTATTGAAAGGAGAAGAAAAAAAAGCAATGTTTGGGATATTTACGAAGAATGTTCACTTTTTAAAATACCCGAAGGTCATAAGAAACTCATTAAATTTATTAAGGAAGAATCCGAGAAAAAAATTACAAATTTTAAACGACCAAACTTAGATGAGCAGCATTCAGAACGCACAGCCCCAAAAAGGAATAGAACAAGTACTAGCAGAAGTAGTTTGTCGCCATCTGAAACTGATACAGAAAGTGATACAACTAACTGTGCTTTAATGAATAATCGGGTGAATAATAATAATTCACTTCATAATTCGGCACTGCAGCATGTTATAAATATTAGTAAGAATTATATCGAAAAATTTTCGAAGGAAGAGTTTAACAATGGCAGAATTGATCAAGAGAAACTAACCGATTTATTAGATAGATCCAAAAACATAAAAGTTGAGATGGATGGCATTTTAAATGCAAAAATATCATGTCCATTATGTACCTTTATCTCGTCCGCATACTCAGTAAAAAACTCAAAAACTGGCCGAAAATGGGTCGTTTCAAACTTTTTAAGACATTATCGAACACACTTTAAATGCAGTGAAAGCAAATCACTTGCCTCCAGAAAATCTCAGAAGGAGAAGGTGCCCTATAGTATAGTAAAATTCCTGAAAAAAAATACTGCTGATGAAACTGGGAGCTCAAATACTCCACCGAATTTTTATACAATTAATGCCAATTCTGTAGCTTCTACATCATGTGCTACATCATCAGCTATTCAGTATGAAAGACAATTCAATAATCATTGTGAGCTCCAACAATATATACCCTATGAAGCGGAAACATCCTATCACCATCCAACAAAGATTAATATAATATCCCACGTCATTAAACCTGCAAACAGCGATCAGCCAAGAATCATAAATCAGTCATTTGAATCCGATATGTTAAATACTAAACAAATTCAAGATGAACCTGAGCTCGAACCTGAACCATTATTAGACGAGTTCACAAATTCAAAGTCAACTCTGCTACAAATTGATGAGGTAGCCGAGGAGGTAACTGATAATTACCAAAATAGCAGTCGAGGTAGCAGTCCAATCGCAAATGAAATCGAAGTTTTTGACGCAATTAACGATTTAACCTCGGATTTAACAAACGATTCATCACAACCTGACGATTTTTTCTGCCATGGCAGTGTTGCCAGTAAGGATGTTTCAGAGAAAGTAAAGCCTCCCAACGAGCCTCCCAAAAATAAATTACGATTGTTTAGTGGTAGCAATTCCAGACGCGAAAGGTCTTTACGAAACTTAAATGAGCTTCCTTACAATCAAATACAAATAACAAACTTTATGACTGTTTTAGAAGAAGTAATAGATAAAAATCCTGAAGTTACAAATACCCTAAAAATTATCACAGAAAATAAAAGCTTAAATAAATTCAACTACGATACAAAGGGACTGTTAAAATATCTCTTGGAATCAGCAATTGAAAATTCAAAAAGCAAATCAAAGAATGCAAATAAATTTGACGAAGCAATTAAACGTTTCTGGCTTTACATTTTTATTACCGCCGGTAGGATGACCTACGAAATCTTGTACTCAAATTTAAAAAACATATTACCATCTATTACTACCATTCACCGACAACTGGAAGAAATTGACAATATTTTAGAGGGTGTTGTAAGAATCGAAGATCTTAAATTATATTTGGTGAAGCGAAAATACCCCCCTGTGATTTTTATTTCTGAAGACCAAACAGCACTTATTAAAAAAGTACAATATGATTCTTCAATAAACGAAATGATTGGTTTCGTAGCACCATTAAACAAAAATACGGGATTTCCTTGCCTTATAAAATTTCCAGTGGACTCGATTTGCGACATTGAAGAAGCTTTTAAAAATGAAAGTTTGGCCATAAACGCGTACATTTTTATGGCTCAGCCATTAGTAGATGGATCCCCTGCTTTCTGTATATCTGTCTTTGGCAGTGATAATCGATTCACATATGAAAATGTTTCTAAACGTTGGCAATATCTTGTAAAAGAGGCAGAAAAACATGACATAACAATTTTGGGGTTTTCGAGTGATGGCGATACACGATGTTTAAAGAGTATGAAAATTTTATCAAAATTACCACTAATCTCAGATAATCCATACTCACCATATTATCAGGTAAGTCAAATAAAACTCGAATAAAATTCTCGGTTCAATAGCCAAAATGAAATCTATTAATTCAATCACAAATAATTTTAGGCAGAATTTAATTTAGAAAATCCCACTGTATTTCAAGATACTATACACATATCAACTAAGCTGAAAACTCGACTACTAAACCAAAATATTTGTATGAACATGGGAGGAAAGCAGGTATCTGTAGAAAGTATTCGAAAAGTAATTGAAAACTACTCAAGGGATAAACATTTACTCTGTAAGAGCTTTCTCGATTGTAAGTATGATGATTTTCAACATTTGGACAAAATATAATTTTTGTTAAGACACGTAATTAACTATGTAATTAAACGTAATTAAATTTATTATACGACGCGACGTTCCGTCTCGGATCCGTTATGATCAACTTTGTTTTTTTTAAATATGGAGGGATTTTAAAAATTCCTGATGTCCTAAAATCCATGAATATCTATCTATGTCCTAAATCCATGAATCTATGATATATGAGTATCGCACTTATTCAAAAAAAATATATTAAAGACACTTATGAAAGGTCAATGGGTTAGAGAGAGAGAGAGACAGAAAACAGATTTATTGTGGAAATTTTGTTCGAATATAGGTGTGATACCGAGTGCGATACGTTATGGGTTTTGAGACATCAGGAGCTCTTAAAATCAAATGTAATAAGTCCAAGTCCGACCTTGTATCTCTTATCTCTAATAGTGAGCCTCGAATTTGTATCACCTTGTACAAAATATATGTATTTTTTAGCTTCCGATAAAATGAATTTTAATGCAATCGACAAAATAAGTTCTGAACGAGTTACAAATCTACTCGTGGAAATTCCTGACGCTGAAGCTACTAGGCAATATTTAATTTTAACACGGTATATCTTGGATGCATTTTTGTTAAAAGATATCAGTATAGAACGGAGGATATATCTCATTTGGTATGCTACTTTTTTTATGCGCATTTGGAGATCCTGGCTCAAAAAGAATAACCAAAGTATTCAGAAGAAATTTATTACTTCAAATACATACACATGCATAGAGCTAAATGCTCATGAAATTATCCTTGCCATTGAGCAACTTCGTCAAAAACAAATTCCAGAAGCTTTTCTTCCATGGTTGTTTAGCAGTCAGTCATGCGAAAAAATATTTAGAGAAACACGATCTATGAGCAGTACCTTCTCCACCGTAATAAATTATACACTACTTGAACTATTAAGACGCTTAAAACGCATACAAGCTATGCATGAAATCAGCACTGATTTAGGTGAGTAAAATGGCCTGAGATCTATTTGCGTTACATTATCGGTTACATTCTAAATTAGTTTTTTATATCTTTAGGTGCCGAGTTTATATTTCCCCGACAAGAAAACAATAGATTGGGCGATGATTCCCCTTCTTATCAAATTAATCATCTTCCATCAGTGGAACTTATTAAGCATACAATCGAAAAAGCCAAAGAAGATGCAATATCAAGTGCTAGACAGTTTGGTATGGAAATGAATACGGAATGTTGGTTAAATGTTGACTTACTAACTGAACAAATTCCATGTAGTACAGAACTTGAAGAGGAAGAAGAATTAGATGACAGTGTTATAGATCATAAGAATCGAAAGATCGAGGAAAAGATCACTCTCGAAACCCCACTCGAGTCCGGCTTGCCTAAAGAAGACTCAGATTTTCTTCAGTACACATCAAAGTTTGACAATTACGATTCGCTACAATTAAAGGATTTTTCAGGGCAAAAAAAAATACACAAGTCATGTCTAGCGGTGACGCTTAATGATGGAAAAACCAGAATACTAAAAAAATCAACTTTAATTTGGTTCTTCTCCGAGAAGCAGGGGCGTTTATCGACTGATCGATTATTAAGAGTTAAGGGGATGTCCCTTAAAAACATTCAAAAGAAAAAGTCGGGAATCCAGCTTAATAAGACCTTAAAAAATAAATCTAAACGAAGTGGAAGAAATAGTAAGCTAAGCGAGAAGCAGAGGCGAAAGGAAGAAGATAGCACGTCTGAATCAGAATCAGACATTAGTTTGGCTAGTGAGATCCTAAGCGAAGATTTCTCTGATTTAGAAGAACGTTCTGGTAAAACCATGTCCAATATCGAGTCCATTAGCTTAGATTCATATTATGCTGTGTACTATGACATACAATGGTATCTAGGGCTAGTAATTAACTGTAAATCAGAAAAGTTTAAAATGAAGTTTTTACAACAGGACAAGGATATTTTTAAATGGCCCAAAAAAGACGATATACAAGAAGTTCATCGACGTTTCATTTTTCATGGACCTATCACATTATGTGGCTGTGATCCGTTTACCATAAAGAGAAACGATTTGGTTGTCATTAACAAAAAATACAAAGATTTTAAATGTTAATAAATTATCTATTTAGATATTATTTATCAGCATCTTTTTTTTAATAGGTAATGATGTTTTAGTTTTTTTTAGCCAATGTATTTATTTTTGCCATGTTCCTATTGCAGTACCTGACTCAATATTTTTAGTACAATGTTCTTTTTCATTCTGTTTAACTTACGAGCCAAATGTACCTACATATATTATGTATGTTTTGAATTTACTAAGTTAGTGTATCTTGCATGTTATTCATAATGATTTTCTTAGTTTCCAGTTCATTATATTTGTTTTAATTTTTAGCATTAAATGTAGGTATATATTTTAATTATTATAACTTGAAATATCTCACAATAAAACGAAATAAACATACATTGTTTTCCGTAATTAAATTGACTGGTAATCAGGTGATTGCTTAGGAAATCAGGAGAAATCAGGTAATCAATCGGGAATCACATGGGAATCGTTAACAAAACTGGGAATAACTTGGGAATCATATAAAAATACTTGGCAATTAGTGGAAATCAGTGGCAATACTTGGGAATACATGGGAATAACTGATGAGTGATTGCCAAATATGGAAATCATTGTACATTTTTTAACATGGTGGTTGACCCCTCGGTAAAAGCTATTATAACTGCGACATATTTTAATGATAAAAACGTGTCGACATATTCACCAGGGACGTGCGTATCGGTTATCACTGGAATATTTTCCTAAAAAAACATATGTGGGCCATTGACTTTTGTTTCTCTTGTTACCAAAATTATGTAAAACATTTAATGCCGATTATTTCTCTCATCGTGAAATGGACCAATCAGCTAATCTAATTTTTCGAATAAATTTTGTTTAGATAAAGGATTAAATCCCAAGACCAGTTTAACCGCGATAATTTTTTCGGCTTCCTTTTGGTTTTTTTTTGTCGTTTATCACTAATTCTGAGAGATTTTGGCAACAGTTCATTTAAAAACATTGATTTACAACTCATATGTAATGACTTAATAACGATTTTAATCGGTAAAAACCCCTTATTCGATATTATTTTGAACAAATAAGTGGAGAAAAATACGTCAGAATTTGATATGTGGACATGCGAAACGGTCCTCGATGCATTTTTGGGATGCGTAACCAAGATAGCAGAAGCACAAACATTACTTACTAGACGTCATTTTGAAATAAATATATATATATATAATTTTTATAGTTAATAAAATTCTTATAGGCATAAAACATGTGGCACAATACCCCTGCCTACACGCGGATAAATCGGCAACACTGTGTGTCGCTTTTTATTTTGTCTCTCTGTCTGTCAACCGGTCATTTATATTAATCGCACGCATTAAAATAAAGACGACGGAGATAAAGTGTCCAGGACTGTATACATAATTAACAGAGAATGCTCAATATATTGAGCACAATATTAATTTTATTTTCAACTGCATGTTCCTTTTCGCAAAAACTCATTTTTGTAATTAATGAACACTAATTAAATGACGAATTAAGACAAACGATTTTAATGATAAAATTTACAGCAAAAAAAAACACTACACCACTGACAGAAGAATACAGTTACATAACGTTGATTAAGGCCCTATCACGCCCGAGCCTATTTTCTTAGGGGAAGCGAGTAAAAGGGGGTACAGAAAGCCTAGAAATCGAAACTATTCGCAGACACGTACATGTACTTGGTCCTTGTAATAATAAGTACGTAAAGGGACAAGCGTTTTCCTTAAGGGTTCTCCCTTTTTCTCCATCCCTGTCTTTAGGGAGGTTGATTAAGCGGACATGATTGATCGAATTGAAGATGGGACTGTCATTCGAGGCAGGTTGGGTTTGTTCAGAATAAAATTAGTTAAAAGTTGTTGAGTAAGAATTGCGTAAAAATAGAATTTAATGTAAAAATAGCTCACCTTTATTTTTTTGCAATATAAATCTTTCGGGTAAAATTTAATAAGAAACTTATATGCACGTAGTTCTAATTGTAAAAAAATATGTATGTTTAACTATATTATTCTGTTTTTATATTATTTTATATTATTCTGTTATATTATTTGTTATTTTTGTTAAAATGGTGCATCGAAAAAAAGTACATAACTATGGAAATGAAAAGGTACACATAACATATTTTTCCAATTTAGGGTTGATTCTCACTATACCTTCCGTATCAACTACATTCCGTTTCCCTTCCGTTTACATAAAATATTATATCATGTAAATGAATAGGACAAGACACACTATCCGTTCTGTTTCCCTTCCGTTCCATATCCTATCCATCCATACATTTTTTGGCCGACAGGCTAAAGCTTGATTTTCATGCATCCGTTGTCCGACGATACGCTGATACGATATTAATTTTATTGGCGGAATTTAAAGACTTTGATTGGTTAGAAAATAACGCAGTTTTTAAATTTATTGCATTTTTGTGCCTCCGTTTATCGGATATACGTTTCCATAACAATTTTGCTATTTTACTTATATTTTTATTATTGTTAGATTAAATTTGTCAAAAAAGTGTCAAAACGTCCGTTATCGTATGAACGGGTCCGTTGACGGGCGGAAGTAAAATATTTACGGATGAAAATGGCGCGAAAACGCTATGACCAATCAGAGCACCGTCGGACCAACGTGTCAACGTATAACGGATGCATGAAAATCAAGCTTAAAGCGTATCGGAAATAGCGTTGTCACGTTCTTACATTTGTACCAGCTCTGTTAACATTTTGTTGATATTTATTTATTCTTTCAACTTTTAATTACATCTATTACCTTTTTCAAAAGATACAAATTTTTAAAATAAAGCTTTCGTAATGATATAAATTGTACAATAAAAAGTATGGAACTGATACGGAACGGAAGATTATGTATAGCGTCAATACAATAAAAATACGAAACGGATATGGAAACGGAAACGGATAAGGAATGGAAACGGAAGGTATAGTGAGAATCAACCTTTATCCGCTACTTATCAGCCTTCGTCTGTTTGGGCTCTCTATTCAATGATACGTGCTATGATATCTATTAAAATGAATATATTATATGCTTTATCAGGCATTTACTTGAAAGATGTTGTTGTTCAAACTGTATCATTAACATTTATAATAAATAAGTTTTCATGTTTTTATAATTATTATCAATAGAACAGTTTATTTGTATTTCTTAGGTATTTAGTGCAAAATAAATGTTTTTCAAAATATTTTTTCTCTTTGATAGTCATCTAAACGAGGAGTGCGGTAATGAAAATGAGTGAGTTAAGCAGCTCTAAACTCACTCAAAATACGTGAGTTAAGAGCTTCTTAACACACTGACGTAGATAAAATAAATTAAAAACCTGCTGATTTTTAAATTACATTTTTTTACTAAATATGTAAACCTAAATTTAAATTTATCAGTTCAAAATGGTTTTTAACTTTGCAGAAATAACACACAGCATCCCCAATTACCTTACTTTAAGTTAAGTTATTCATAAAATATTCGGAAAAACATACATTAACGCTATGGATTTTTTAAAACGTCCAATTTAGTTATCAACATCAATATGCACTTTTTTTGCAAGCAACAGAAAATTATATGAATCATTTCTCAAATCCCATTTCCTTACACTGTCATCGGTAGTTAAGCGTCTTGCCGCGAGAGGTTCTCCCCATTTGCCATATGCCAAATTGGCCAACGAGGGTGGAACGTAAAGTTGGGCGCCTGAAGGCTTAAGATAAAAATGGTGCATTAAATATGTTTATTTTTCTTTATACGGGGTGATTCATGCTCGTAGAAAGGTACGTTGTTATATATTGGGAAAATTATAACAGGAAGATCCCTGATTTAAGTTAGAGCAATCTTCGGATTATCACAGGGGATTCTAACAAGACTTTTTCAATGAACACTTCAGTAGATTGAAGCTATAAAATAAAGGCAAATGGAGATTATGTGAGGAAAAAGGGGAAACACCAGAACACCTCATCACTGAGTGCACCGAGATGACAACCATTCGTGCTATAAACTTTGGTACGACTGATATCGGAGATGGAGAACCAACCTCTGTAAAACCGTTTTTATAAAACCGTTCCGAATATGTCCCTGGTTGGCAACAATGAATTTTAAAATTGCGCTCTTGATTACGTATCTAAAAGTTTAATTGGTATTGAATATATGTAAAGGTGTGTTTTACGTTACAATGTTAAATAAAAAATGTTACAAGTATTTCTAAATACTTTCTATAAAAAAATATATTTCTTCGTAACACTAAGAAATCATTTTAAAATACTTTACGTACAACATCATCTTGATAAGATTCATAGGAGAGCCTTTAACTTGATAAAAAACGTATTTGCTCATCCGAGGAACAGCTCACCCTCTCGTTCGAGGCACAATATGTTTTGTGCGAGTGGAAAAAATATCTCGGGTGCCATTAATAATCGTGTCATTATTATGCCTCTTCCTATCGACAGGAGTGATTGACTTCGTCGTCTTGGAAACGTCATCCATCACTCATAGAAGGCATAGAAATTTAATCGTACCTGACAAAAAAACGACCTTGAAAGAAATACTTGTTTAAGCTTGTTTATTAATCTGGAAAAGTTTAGCATTTTATTATAAATTAATTTTTAGGAGTGAATATGCGTCTCAAAAGTTACTTATTTATTTAAATAAGTTTAAAAATTATTAAGACTAACACTTATATTTCCAAGTATAATTTTTGTCACGAATCAATGTTCTTTAAGCGTTTTTAGGGTTCCGTACTCAAAGGGTAAAAACGGAAACTCTATTACTAAGACTTCCCTGTCCGTCCGACCGTCTCAAAGGTCTATCTTATGAACCGTTATAACTAGACAGTTGAAATTTTTACAGATAGTGTATCTATGTTGCCGCTATAAGAACAAATACTAAAAACAGAATTAAATAAATGTTTATAAATAAAAAAGTACTTTTACTAAACATTATCTTTTAAGTAAGAATTTTAGATAGAATCTTTCCAGTCCTCGGTGGCCGCGTGGTTAAAGCGATAGGACTTTAGGCTATGACGTTGGAGCCGTAGTAAGACAGGTTCGAATCCCAGTCAAGGCGACTTTTTTTTAATCGTTTTTTTTTAATTTTTACATATTTATTTTACTTTTTACATATTTATTATTGATTATGTTAGAGATATATAACAATCGATCTCTATAACAGTAGATTGTTTGTTTATAGGTGATAATATTATATTGACGTTTTAGCATAGACAAACAAATAAAAAGAGACTGGCAAATCCCATGGTAAAGAGTGGGACCGCGTTCCCGTAGCGCAACTCAGAATAACAATTTTGAAACCAATTAGCAGGACCATGGCAGGACGTACGTCTTTATTGCTATCTTTCTTTATTATGTGTGCTTTATACGGAAAAGAAAGAGATAGGTATAAAACGTATCGTAAGACATTATCGCACATTCTGGCTGGCGGAAAATTAAAATTAGCCATTATTCGTAGTATTCTTTCATTCTGAAACTGAACATTTTCACTTAAACTGATTTATTCTCTATACCTCGTAAAGGGAACGTGGGAATAAATCAGTTTAAGTGAAAGTTTGCAGTTTCTTTCAGAACGAAAGAATACTACTATTATAAGGGAAATTATAAAAAAATAAAAATTGTAGTGTTTTATAAACATATTTATTTATACATAAAAATAAATAAACTTTTTATAATATAATAACAAAAAATAACAGTGTTTATTCCACCCATCTACCAATTTTGAATGCAGAAGAACTGACTGTTGCAGGAAACGATCGGCCAATTTTTTTAAAGGGCATTAAAAATCTCATTTTCGAAAAAACTGCCTAATTGCAATAACAAAGTGAATAACCAAGCAAAGAAGACTTTACGAGAATCATGATCCTGAACCATTTTCAAGTCCAGTTTTAATCCTAAAACAAAAGTAAAATAGGTATATTAATAAAGTTTCTGGTTACTATAAACCAGCTATAAACTACCTACCCGAAAAATGAAAAAAATTAATTGTATTAATTTGTTATGTTAAGAGAGGTTCGAAATATTATTGACACTACTTCTACTTTTTTCTTAATAAGATGATAAATATAACTACTTACGTTTATTTTACCGGGTGTCTTTAGCATATCTATCAGAGAAGAACCAATACATATAGAAAATAGATGATACTGGCTCCTGCAGCAAATAAAATAACAAATAGTATAACCTAAAATTATAAGTAACAAAATATAAATACCTATATGGAACAAAGGAATTTGTTCCCTATCCATACTCATAAGTCAATAAAATGGAGAGTTTAGAAAAAAAGGTAAATCACCAAAAGAAAAATTAACAAACATGACGAATTGTCATGATGTTGTCATCTTATCTTGGTTGTCATGATGACGAAAACGAAAGGCGATTGTTCTAATTTCTATTTAGAAATTACGTTTTATATGGCTGCTTCTTTCTCTCTTGTTATATTAGAATGAGATAGTGGGCCCAATAGACGCAATGCGCAGATCAACATAAATAGAACGAAATTTTGCGTTCTGAGTTGCGCTACGGGAACGTTGTCCCTCTCTTTGCCATTTAATTTGCCAGTCACTTTTTATTTGTTTGTCTATGCGTTTTAGTAATAAAGTCGTCAGAAGTTTAAATATTTAAATTGAATTTATTTCAAAAGGAATTTTGTAAAAGAGATAACAAATTCAGAAGTGGAATAATCGTCCGACGTTCTTTTATGAGAAGTATGAGTGAACAGGATAGTGAAATTAGCCCAAATCCTGTACTGGAATCAAATTTTGAAAAATTTTACCGAAGTCAAGTAGAGCTGCCTATTAGTAATAATACACAGACACGACAGGGTGAGCCTGTGAATTTAAATACTGTATTGGATACGATGCAGGCTATAATCCAACAAAATGCCATTATACTGCAAATGATGAACGACCGTCAAAATCAACAACGGGATATTCCAGATTATAATATTACGCCTGATTTTTCGAAATCCATTCCATTTTTCGACGGTATTGATTTGAAGAAAAGTAAATTTTGGTTAGAAAGTATAGAAAGTGCCGCACAACTCCATAACTGGCCTCCAGCATTTATGTTGGAAACTGTGTGTTCTCATTTAAGTGGAGCCGCATACCATTGGTATGATTATAGAAGAGAATACTTAAATCCTTGGAGACAATTCAGATAGTTTATGATTTATTATGTATCATCATTATGGTAATTATGTATCATCATTATGTTAATTATGTATCATCATTATTGTAATTATGTATCATCATTATGGTAATTATGTATCATCATTATGTTAATTATGTATCATCGTTATGTTAATTATGTATCATCGTTATGTTAATTATGTATCATCATTATGGTAATTATGTATCATCATTATGTATCATCATTATGCTAATTATGTATCATCGTTATGTTAATTATGTATCATCATTATGCTAATTATGTATCATCGTTATGTTAATTTTGTATCATCATTATGTTAATTATGTATTATGATCCTATTGCTAGCTTACTGTATTATTATGAATTTCTTATGTTCTTTATGTCATTGTTATGTTTCTTATGTCATTATTATGTTTATTATGTCATTATTATGTTTCTAATTTTATTATAAATCTACTGTTATTTGTTATCGATCGGGGCGATCAAGTGTCAGGTTGGCCGATCTGTTAGAGATATATAACAATCGATTTCTATAACAGTAGATTGTTTGTTTACAGGTGATAATATTATATTGTCGTTTTAGTAATAAAGTCGTCGGAAGTTTAAATATTTAAATTGAATTTATTTCAAAAGGAATTTTGTAAAAGAGATAACAAATTCAGAAGTGGAATTATCGTCCGACGTTCTTTTATGAGAAGTATGAGTGAACAGGATAGTGAAATTAGCCCAAATCCTGTACTGGAATCAAATTTTGAAAAATTTTACCGAAGTCAAGTAGAGCTGCCTATTAGTAATAATACACAGACACGACAGGGTGAGCCTGTGAATTTAAATACTGTATTGGATACGATGCAGGCTATAATCCAACAAAATGCCATTATACTGCAAATGATGAACGACCGTCAAAATCAACAACGGGATATTCCAAATTATAATATTATGCCTGATTTTTCGACGGTATTGATTTGCAGAAAAGTAAATTTTGGTTAGAAAGTATAGAAAGTGCCGCACAACTCCATAACTGGCCTCCAGCATTTATGTTGGAAACTGCGTGTTCTCATTTAAGTGGAGCAGCATACCATTGGTATGATTATAGAAGAGAATACTTAAATTCTTGGAGACAATTCAGATAGTTTATGATTTATTATGTATCATCATTATGTTAATTATGTATCATCATTATGTTAATTATGTATCATCATTATGGTAATTATGTATCATCATTATGTTAATTATGTATCATCGTTATGTTAATTATGTATCATCGTTATGTTAATTATGTATCATCATTATGGTAACTATGTATCATCATTATGTTAATTATATATCATCATTATGCTAATTATGTATCATCGTTATGTTAATTATGTATCATCATTATGGTAATTATGTATCATCATTATGTTAATTATGTATCATCATTATGGTAAATATGTATCATCATTATGTTAATTATGTATCATCATTATGTTAATTATGTATTATGATCCTATTGCTAGCTTATTGTATTATTATGAATTTCTTATGTTCTTTATGTCATTGTTATGTTTCTTATGTCATTATTATGTTTCTAATTTTATTATAAATCTATTGTTATTTGTTATCGATCGGGGCGATCAAGTGTCAGGTTGGCCGATCTGTTAGAGATATATAACAATCGATCTATATAACAGTAGATTGTTTGTTTACAGGTGATAATATTATATTGTCGTTTTAGTAATAAAGTCGTCAGAAGTTTAAATATTTAAATTGAATTTATTTCAAAAGGAATTTTGTAAAAGAGATAACAAATTCAGAAGTGGAATAATCGTCCGACGTTCTTTTATGAGAAGTATGAGTGAACAGGATAGTGAAATTAGCCCAAATCCTGTACTGGAATCAAATTTTGAAAATTTTTACCGAAGTCAAGTAGAGCTGCCTATTAGTAATAATACACAGACACGATAGGGTGAGCCTGTGAATTTAAATACTGTTTTGGATACGATGCAGGCTATAATCCAACAAAATGCCATTATACTGCAAATGATGAACGACCGTCAAAATCAACAACGGGATATTCCAAATTATAATATTATGCCTGATTTTTCGAAATCCATTCCATTTTTCGACCGTATTGATTTGAAGAAAAGTAAATTTTGGTTAGAAAGTATAGAAAGTGCCGCACAACTCCATAACTAGCCTCCAGCATTTATGTTGGAAACTGCGCGTTCTCATTTAAGTGGAGCAGCATACCATTGGTATGATTATAGAAGAGAATACTTAAATTCTTGGAGACAATTCAGATAGTTTATGATTTATTATGTATCATCATTATGGTAATTATGTATCATCATTATGTTAATTATGTATCATCATTATGGTAATTATGTATCATCATTATGTTAATTATGTATCATCGTTATGTTAATTATGTATCATCATTATGGTAATTATGTATCATCATTATGTTAATTATGTATCATCATTATGCTAATTATGTAGCATCGTTATGATAATTATGTATCATCATTATGGTAATTATGTATCATCATTATGTTAATTATGTATCATCGTTATGTTAATTATGTATCATCATTATGGTAATTATGTATCATCATTATGCTAATTATGTATCATCGTTATGTTAATTATGTATCATAATTATGTTAATTATATATTATGATCCTATTGCTAGCTTATTGTATTATTATGAATTTCTTATGTTCTTAATGTCATTGTTATGTTTCTTATGTCATTATTATGTTTATTATGTCATTATTATGTTTCTAATTTTATTATAAATCTATTGTTATTTGTTATCGATCGGGGCGATTGGAGTGTCAGGTTGGCCGATCTGTTAGAGATATATAACAATCGATCTCTATAACAGTAGATTGTTTGTTTACAGGTGATAATATTATATTGTCGTTTTAGTAATAAAGTCGTCAGAAGTTTAAATATTTAAAATGAATTTATTTCAAAAAGAATTTTGTAAAAGAGATAACAATTAATACAATTTTTAGTAATGTGTTTCTTCATTTTTTTTTAATTACTTATAGGCGCATTCAAAATTTCAGCTAAATCGGAAAAAAAGTTTATAATAATATAGTGTCTAATGTTGTATAGATAATGAATGGTACGGAACCCTTCGTGCGCGAGTCCGACTCGCACTTGACCAATTTTTTTAATGCAATTTACTTTTTCTTATCTATTTACTAACGATTTTTAATTTAATAGAATCAAACCTCTCTAGTGCACTCTTTATATTTTTCTAAGGATTCCCCGGCTATACCATAATAATATTAAAACTGGATAAAATAACCTTTACCTTATTTAAAATAGGTTACGCTTTATCAATAAAAATGTCACACTATAAGGATTCTTTCCAGTTGATGATACAAGATAACATAAAAGTATTCCCATTATTCTATTCGTACTTGAAAACGGCTCGGCTGTTTTTAAAGTTGGTTCTGATAATTTTACTGCTATTACCAGCAATGATACTTAAAAATGTTAGAACCGACTTTTCTACGTGTTCATTATCGTTTTCAAGTTTACTAGAGTTGGGGAAAAGTTCGAAATATCTCTTAAAACTTCTACAATTTGTTCTCGTATTTTACATCTAGAGCACTAAATAGAAATTAAATTGATGGAATACCGACTACAATGTAGGTAGTTTGGAAGGTATGATAGGCTATTAAGATCGGCAAAAAAGAAGCTTTTTAATTTCAAAATGAGTATCCGTCCGTCTGTCCGTCTGTCCGTCTGTCCGTCTGTCCGTCTGTCCGTCTGTCCGTCTGTCCGTCTGTCCGTCTGTCCGTCTGTCCGTCAGGCGTCTGCTATTAAGTCTGCCCGAAGCTGCCCGTTTCACCCGTCTGTCCGTCTGTCCGTCTGTCCGTCTGTCCGTTTACCTAAATCTGTCCGATCTGTCCGTCTGTCTGTCCGTCTGTCCGTCTGTCCGTCTGTCCGTCTGTCCGTCTGTCCGTCTGTCCGTCTGTCCGTCTGTCCGTCTGTCCGTCTGTCCGTCTGTCCGTCTGTCCGTCTGTCCGTCTGTCCGTCTGTCCGTCTGTCCGTCTGTCCCGTCTGTCCGTCTGTCCGTCTGTCCGTCTGTCCGTCTGTCCGTCTGTCCGTCTGTCCGTCTGTCCGTCTGTCCGTCTGTCCGTCTGTCCGTCTGTCCGTCTGTCCGTCTGTCCGTCTGTCCGTCTGTCCGTCTGTCCGTCTGTCTGTAACACGATAACTCAAAAACCGCTAAACCGATTTTAACGAAATTTGGCACAAAAATACTGTGGCACCCGAGAATCTGGCCATTAGTTTTGGTGGGGGCGGAGGGTTGGTAAGGGGGTATGGGAGGGGGTTAAAAATTTTAAAAAATCGTAACTCCAAAATTACAGTAGCTAGCGAAACGCGGTTTTCAATTTAAGATTAGGAATAATATTTGCAACAAAATTTGTAATAACATCAAAATCAGTCAAAGTCGCAGTTTTTGAGATAATTGAAACTAAAAGAACTGCCTACCAACTTTTTATTAACATATTTTAGTAATGGCGGCTATACGTGCCTCCCGGCGCCAATTTTTATAGAATAATTTAAATATGCAGTTCGAAATATACTGAATACGAGGCTTCCAGGGGTGGATGGGTCATATGGCAAAACGGGAAAATTCCCGATGGGCCGGTGGGAAGATGGGCCGCAAAAATTAAATGGTTAATCTTCTAACTAAAATTACGTAAGATTCTTAGTGACTGACTAACTAACTAATCAATTTGCATCAATATAATCGTTAGTTGCTTTTAAACACATAAACACCAATTTGTAAAATAACTATTGTTAGATGTCTTCCTCTGAGACACTTATAATTTTAATAAACATCTGTTGTTTGTTGTTCCATTTGAAATGTTTTATTATACAAGGTGAGTCTATAAGTGCACCTTATTTGTGCAAATATTTTCAGGGCTGGTAGATGAATCAAAGAAACATAATATATTCTCTTTACCGTGTTTCAAATAAGTCCAAAATAACCGAGTTATTAAAGTTTGAATTAAAAAACAACTGATTTATTTTTAAAAAAATTGCCACCTAAATCTTTCTGCATTTGCATCTCTTTTTGTGTTTGTAATATCAAATATTAAGAAACTATACCGTGGGAAAATTTGCGGTGAACAGAAAGTTCTAAATAATTTTCTAAAATATACAGGAAAATTTAAACGAAAAAGCACGATTTTCAAAATCTTTTTTTACAAAAAAAATCATAGAGGTGTTCCTGGGGTCGAAATATACCACCCCTGAAATTATTTGCACTTATTTAAGACTCATTCTGTATAGTTTTACCACTATTCTTTTATTAAAACACATTTATATCCACTGCTTAGGTATTGCCTAGATTTTTTTCGTTTGAGTCATGGCATTATCATACAAGATGCCAAATGTAGAAACTAGGAAAACTTACGTGATGAGAATTATACCAAAATTAAAACACGTATACATGACGAAGCTGCTGCTGTACGAGAAAAGAGAGAATTTCTTTCTACAATCTCTAAGAAAGTATATACCTCAAAAGCTAAAAATAATGTATTTCACAGAGGGATTGGGCCAGCTGAACTGAATGAATCAGGAAGTCTTAAAGTTTCTCAAAATCGTAGCATATTCAAGATCAAATTAATTACCGTTATCTATAATGGAAATAAAACTGTAGGTAGAACTCTGTGAAACTGAGCGATTTTCTAGTAAAAATTCAGTCATGTCCGACCCGATATTGATCTTTATAAAAAGTTTGATCAAGACAATTTCAATATTTTTAAAAAATTGGAGGCAAAAGAGATTTTTGGGAAAAGGGGATAGATTTGGCCAAAAGAAACATTTTTTCTCTTTATCGTTTTTCAAGTAAGTCCAAAATAACCGAGTCATTTTACTTTGAAAATTTAAAAAAAAATGCTTTTTTGCTTAAATTTTGAGAACCACTGGATCTTTTCTGCATTTCCTTTCATGTAAATTTAATCTACTACCTATGTTGCCAGATTATCAAGAAATTATGTTTTCTTAACTTAAAACTAAAAAAAATTCCAAAAATTTCTTCAAAAAATTCGAAATTTTCAGACAAAAAACTGATAGGCGTGTTTCTGAGGCCGAAATATACTACCAGATAAAATACTTGCACTTATTTCTGGGACACCCTGTATATTAACAAAATCAAATATGTTTCTGGTCATTTTGTTTTTGTAGATTCGGGCTTGTTGTCTGTTATTCCCGGGCCGGTTTCCACTTCCCCCTCCACCCTTGGAGGCTTCTTTATTATATCTATATGTTCATATAAGATTTAAATATAGAAAAAAGGAATATGATAAAGCATTCCAATTGATTAATTTATTTCTGAGCGTTTTTTTATTACCTTAATACAAATTTGTGGAGAAAATGGGGAAATACCAGAGCAACTGTGCCATTACTGAATGCGCCGAAATGACAACCATTCGTGTCATAAATCAGAGAAGGAAAATCTCTGTAAAACTGTTTCAGATAATGGCTTTTGTCCCTGAGATTGTATGATGAGTTATAACTGAAGATACAATAGATATATAAGGCCGTGGTGATTAACTTCCTCTGTATCATACAATCTACAAACTAGAAATCTCAAAAATGCTCTAAAATATTCTGATTCTTAGGAAAATACAGCTATGATATAAACTCCAGAATTTACAGCACGTAATTTAAAAATCTGTCCCATTATGCACCAAACAGCTATAGTCCGTAATTCGTATTTCCGCCATTTTATATCTTACAACAAAACGTAAACGTATATTCTTGCGACTGAAAAGGGAAAGAATATTACGACTCACGTAAATTTAATATACCGCCTCACTTCATTGTCCAAACAAAACTACTGGTGTGCTAATAATCTCTGATACTGGGTGATTTGTGGATAAAGATACAAGGAAAATGAATAATATATTTTTTGGAAACTTTTGTTCATATACAGGGTTGTCCGAACAATATTCAGGAAACTTCAGCAGCATATTCTGCAGTTAAAAATAAGTAAGTTTTAAAAAAAAAATTATTTTACTAACACTTTTAAGTAACTTGAGCAAAATCCTACAAAAAGTTTTCAAAACTTCATCATATCGTAATGTGCAAAAGAAAAATCGTATCCAATTCACTAAACAAAGATATTTTTCTCGAACTCCTTTTGATGCAATTTCCCCTCAAAGTTTATCGATCTCGAGACAACTCCGCATTATGCGCCTTTCCCTAATACAGATATTCGAAACTCTCTCAAAAGTCACGATAAATAACATCAAAATAATCGAAAATAAATTGACCGTGGTCGAACAGCGAAGGAAACTGCACAAAATAAATATTGGACCGGTATTGAACGTTAGATCATGTATAATTTGGTGGAGGGAAGTATACAACATCCAACTCTGATGCCAACATCTGTTATACTGGTAACGTTTTTTTAATTTATATCTTTATTTGTTGCTAGAACAATTTGATGGGGTCTCAAAACATCTCAAAGATTAACAAACGAATCAAGTCATATTCATTCATTCACAGAATTAAATTATTCTGGGTGCCGGGCCACAGCGGCATCCAAGGCAACGAAAAAGCCGATGAGCTAGCTAGGTAGGGGTCATCGGCATCCTATCTTGGTCCAGAGCCAGTACTAGGAATACCCAATTGTATGACCCGTAGTGCACTAAAACTCTGGATCAGGGAAAAACACAATGTCTATTGCAGAAAGAGACAGGGGCACAGGCACAGCAAGGCTTTTTATAAGGACCTAGCTCTAAAACCGCAAAAGAACTGCTAATGCTTAGCAGGAATAAAGTGCGGATTACAACAGACCTCTTGACAGGACACATGGCTGTCAAGTGTTACCTGAACAAGCTCAATCTGTATCAAGGAAGTCTTTAGGCACGGAGTCACACTTCGGAGCACATGTCACTGCGAGGCTCTGGATTGCAAGCGACACTTTTTATTTGGCAAAGCTAGGCTAGAACCGGAGGAACTATGCTCCCATCCTATCAAGGACCTGCATAAGCTATTGCAGGGCACAGGGATAGGAGAATGGGTGCAGATATAGCAGGGGGACAAACATAATAGGCCTCACAGGTCGCAGTGTTTCCGGCAGAGAACGGCCCCTTGTTATGAAAAAAAACGTCATATTCATATTTGAGATTAGAGTAAACATAGTCATAATTTCAAACAGAGAAACTGCCAGCCGAACAAAAGAATACGAACTTCCACTACTAGCCATAGCCTTTATAGACTTCGAGAAGGCTTTCGTCTCGATATATCCTAAGTCAATAATAGAAGCCTTAGCGAAACAAGTTATTGACAGGCCTTATATAGAAACTCTCGCCAATATATACAAAGAAGCCAAAGCAAGGGTAATGATATATAAAACAACCCCAGAGTTCCCAACTGGCAAAGGAGTACGACAAGGAGACGCGATATCTCCAAAGCTGTTTACGGCAACATTAGAAGAAATCTTCCGTCAACTGGACTGAACCAACAAAGGTTTAAAAATAGATGAAGAATATCATAATCATCTAAGATTCGCTGGTTAAATAGTCCTAATTGCTAATAGTCCTGAAGAACTACAAGCACAAATTAGTGAACTAAATACCGCTAGAAATAATGTGGGTCTCAAAATGAATTTAGCAAAAACTAAAGTAATGTACAACGAAGTAGTGGAAAGAAAATAAATTCTATAAATACCACAACACTGGAAATAGAAGAATAGATATATTTGGGACAACTAATACACAGGTCAGGATCTCTACTACCGGAAATCAACAGAAGAATTAAGTTAGCATGGAGTACTTATAGAAGACACTCAATCATATTCAAATATAGAATGTCACTCTATCTAAAGAAGAAAACACTCTACCAATGTGTACTACCAGTCATGACATATCAATGCGAAACCTGGACACTTTAAACAGACATCATAAGGAAACTGCAGGTCGCATAACGTTCAATGGAACGAAATATACTGGGAATAACCAAGAGAGACCGTAAAAAGAATAGAGTGGATACGACAAGAGATCCAGGTAAGTGGCAACTGGCAGGACACCTAACAGGAAGGACGGAAAACAGATGGACCTCAAAAATTACAGCATGGTACCCACGAGAAATTAAAAGACCTAGAAGAAGACCGAACCTGAGATGGGACTATGATATCAGGAAATTAGCAGGGATAACTTGGGTCCGCATAGCCAATAATAGACCACAATGGGTCCAACTACAAAGAAAGTATCTAAATACGTGAGGCTACACCATAATTGGAAATGGTTGAATAAGCTGAAAATGATGATGATGCGTCAGCCAGTCGAAAAACAAGAATGGGGGAAGTCACTTGCTCAAGTCAATAGAACCTTCTTGAATTCACTTCACTAAACTGCCGACTAAAAGATTTACTGATTTTAGTTATTGGCTTTGGTATTTCTTCAAAGTACTGGAACCGTGTAAATACAGTGAACATACTTATATTACAAATTTAATGTGGAAGTGGCATCGGCATCTAGGAAGTATGTATCCTCTAAGTCCTGAGCACATCAAAGGATATTCCAAGAGTAATATTCCCGCGCCAGTAAGTATCTTTCGAAAGTTTCATACAAAAGTCAAGCGGAATTTGGTTCGGCCGTAGTCGTTCTTCGTTCTGCCTTAGTGACTCTTTAATTTAAAACTGTTCGCTCAATATTCGGAGCCTTTTTCCACTTTTCTTCAGTTAATATTTTTATCGGAGCCGATCCACTTCGTAGGACAGTCGGAAAAATGGAAATAACAAGATACGTGAGATAGACATAGGCGTACAATATTGCTTATTTAAACAGTACCAAGCGCCAAATTGAAGATTTGAGATATTGGAGGTTAGGCATTTTTGAATTGGGTGTTGTCAGATAAGTCATTACCCAATGTCCAATATTATTAGTTTCATAAATTCAGATTTTGGAGGTATTTTTGGCTGATGTTTTTTTTTTGAATAAATAACCCACCATAAGTTTTTAGATTTTGGATGGAATCAAATGCTTTTTGGCATTTTAAAAAGATTGTATATTCGAAAAACGGTTCTCTTTATACATATATTCTGCTTTTAAAATGATTGGTTTGATCCAGTGCTTGCTGTAATATACAGGGTGGCCCATCGAAAACGTTCCGCAAGGCATAACGGCCAGGGTAAATTTTTTTTCAGAAAATTCAAAAACACGTCAATTTTGTTTGTGAGGGGGACAACTTTTGCCCCAAAAATGATTGCAAAATCTTCAACCCTCTAAGCGGGGGTGTCATCCCCCAACTTTTTTCAAATGGGAAGGAGGGTCAAGTGGTACCGCAATGAAAAGGGCTTTTTATTCACTATACTTTCCCGCTTCGTTTTTGAAAATCGGTCGAGTCATTGAGAAAATATGAAGGATTGAAATTTGAAAAGTTTTTTTAAACATTTATCAGAGTAAATGATAAGGATAAATTCCTTCGACCAATTTGCTGTTTTTTCTTATTATTTTTAGATGTTTACGCATTTTTTCACTTGCCACAAGGTTGAACTATCAGGTGCGGCAGTTGCTAGATAGCTGTTCTGTGACTTATGCGTTGAAGTTCTTCTCAATATCGTTAAACTTTTTAACAATTATGGTGTACTCACTTGCAGAAAAAGTAGAAATAATCGAACTTTATTTTAAAAATAATGAATGTAGCAATCGGGTTCCGCAGATATTCAATGAATGTCATCCTGAAAAACACCTTTATGGCAAAATGGTTCGCGAGTTAATAGCAAAATTTCGCGAAACTGGTTCCGTTATGAATAAAAAGAGGCAGAGGGAAAACCCTGTAGTAAATGAAGCTATGGAGGTATTTGTATTGGGCCAAGTTGCCATGGATAGTACGCTGAGTACAAGAAAATTAGCCAATGCAAAATTAGCCGGCGTGAATCGTACCAGTGTCCAAAGGATATTAAAAAAACACGTTTCACCCGTACAAAATTCAGTTGGTACAAGAACTCAACGAAGATTTGATCGTCGCTTGCAATTTTGTGAAACTGTGAGTGAACGAGTGGCGAATGATAATAATTTCCTATTTAATGTGTGTTTTTCGGATGAGTGTACTTTCTTTTTGAACGGTGTAGTTAATCGGCATAACTGTCGGTACTGGGCTGAGGGGTTTTTCAAGAGGTGCACACACAAAACCCTCAGAAAGTGAACGTGTGGGCTGGTATTTTTGGAAATTCTATTTTGGGTCAGTTTAACGATATTGAGAAGAACTTCAACGCACAAGTCACAGAACAGCTATCTAGCAACTGCCGCACCTGATCGTTCAACCTTGTGGCAATTGAAAAAATGCGTAAACATCTAGAAATAATAAGAAAAAATAGCCAATTGGTCGAAGGAATTTATCCTTATCATTTACTCTGATAAATGTTTAAATAAACTTCAAATTTCAATCCTTCATATTTTCTCAATGACTCGACCGATTTTCAAAAACGAAGCGGGAAAGTATAGAGAATAAAAAGCCCTTTTCATTGCGGTGCCACTTGACCCCCCTTCCCATTTGAAAAAAGTTGGGGGATGACACCCCCGCTTAGAGGGTTGAATTTTAGAATGAGTGGGAGGGGGGTTAATCACTTCGACCTTACAGATCCATTGTGTCCCCCTTTCTTGAATCATAACTCATCATACAGTCCCAGGGCTTTGACAAAAGCCAGTATCTGGGACGGTTTTATAGAGGGTAGTTCTCCATCTCCAATATCAGTCGTACCAAAATTCATGGCACGAATGGTTGTCGTCTCGGCGCACTCAGTGATGAGGTGTACTGGTGTTTCACCATCTTCCCCACAGAATCTGCATTCGCCGTTTCTTCTTAGTTTCAATCTACTGAGGTGTTCATTGAGGAGACAGTGTCCTGTAAAAACCCCGTGACAATCCGAAGATTGTTCTTACTCAGACCTAGGAAGATCTGTGATTTTTATTGATCATAAGCCCTCAGAAACTTCTTCGAGTGTCCTAGACCATTGCAAGATTTCCATTCCAGGTTGCGGATGGAATCTTCCAAGTTCTTGAGTTCCTCCTTGAGTTGGTTACCACTTGGAAAGCAGAACGGTTCTGGTCCAGTTAGTGGAGTGTTCGCTCCTTTTCTACCTAGATTATTTGCTTTTTCATTGCCTTTTATCCCTTGGTGAGCAGGCACCCAGTGTAGGAGGACTTTGTTTTCTTTGCCTAATTTATTCAGCTTCTCTATGTATTCTTTGACCAATTTCGAATTGATTGAGACTGAGTTGATCGCCTTTAACGCTGCTTGACTATCAGATAAGATGGCTATTTCTTGTTTCCGATAGTTCCTATCTAAGATAAGTTGTACGCATCTCTCGATAGCGTAGATTTCTGCCTGTAGGATACTAGGGTAAGTGCCCATTGGTTCGGAGTAATTAGCTCTCGGCCCAACACTCCGATCCCTGTTCCCGTATTGGTTTTGGAAGCATCAGTATACCAAGTTATGGTATGGTCTTTTAACTGCTGGGCAAGCGTTTCGCTCTTCCAATCCTTCTTATTGCTCAATACTACATTGACATGTTTGTCAAAGTTGTACGTTCTTGGCATATCGTCCACTGGGAGTTGCAGAAGTGGTATTTCCTTTTTGAGGGTGTTCCAAGCCCCTGATCTAACAATTCTCCCAGTACTAATTCCGTTAGTGACCATTCTAATCATTGTCGCATTGGCATATCTACCAATGACAATGTGCAGTGGTGTTAGATCTAGAATGACCTCCATTGCTGCTGTTGGACAGGTTCTCATGGCTCCTGTGATGCAAACACATGCTAGTCTCTGGACTTTGCATAGGTTTAGCCTTGCCGTCCGTTGCTCTAGTTTTGTGTACCAGGCAACTGCTCCATAAGTAATCATGGGTCTTACTATCATGGTATACATCCAGCGCAAAATGTTAGGGGAGCAGCCCCATCTATTTCCGGCCAGTCTTCTGCATATCATGAGAGCCTTTATGGCTTTGCTGGTAGTGTTCTTAATATGCCTGTTCCACAGGAGTTTACTGTCCAGGGTTATTCCCAGGTATTTGACTTCCTGTGTTGGCAGTATTTCCTTTCCATCTAGTTGGATTCTTTTCAAGTTTTTCAGACTTCGCCTTCTGGTGAATGGCACTATCGCGGTTTTGTCTGAGTTGATACTCCGCCCGACAGTCCTACACCATCTCTCAGTGATACGGAGTCCTCTTTGGATAATATCACACAAGGTGCCTTCATGTTTCCCCCGAGCGATCATGGCTATGTCATCTGCATACCCAATGCAGTGTATTCCCGCTAGAGTTAATTCATCTAGTAGTTCATCCACCACCAAGCTCCACAGCAAAGGGGAGGTTACTCCACCTTGTGGAGTTCCTTGCGTTGTTTTAACAGCTACAGTTTTGGTGCCCATCTGAGCCTCTGCTGTTCGTGTTGACAGCATTTCCCAAAACCAGCGAATAATAGTTCTGTTCACCCCTCTTGTTTCTAGAGATCGCCTGACCACCTTATGTGGTATATTGTCAAACGCCCCCGCAATATCCAAGAAGGCACAAATTGCTGTTTCTTTGCTATCCAGACTTGTCTGTATTAGCTCCGTTAATTGGTACAGAGCAGTTTCTAGAGGGTTGAAGATTTTGCAATAATTTTTGGGGCAAAAGTTGTCCCCCTCACAAACAAAATTGACGTGTTTTTGGATTTTTTGAAAAAAAATATATATGGCCGTTATGCCTTGCGGAACGTTTTCGATGGGCCACCCTGTATTCTCTCAGATCTTTCACTCATTTAAAAACTTTTTATAGTATTATTCTTTTTTTTTTAAATACGAAAAACCATCACATGAACTTTGACACGTACATCATATAAACAACACATCCATAAAATTGATAACTGGATCTTTATAGTCCGTTAAATGAAATTTGAAACCACGGCCTAGTTTGTCGACCGGGACTTTTCAGGCGGATAGTGAAAAAATCAGTTTTTTGCAAATATCTGCCAAAATATGCAATTTATAAAATTATTCTTGGCATACTACGTATATTCTTGTACGAATATCAAATCTTGACATATAAACTATTATTAGTGAAAATATGAATAAGTTTATAAAAATCTGAAAATTTTTGGGTCAAGGAATGTTTGCCCGGTTTTTTTAATGTCATAAAATATGACAAAATTCAAACAAGTTCCAAAATATGATAGCTGTTGATTCTAACTTTTAAATGAACTTTGAATCATCATAAAATATTAAATTTTATCCGAGTTATTAAACAATTTGTCCTGTCAATCAATGATACGTTAATGAAATCTCCGGAGCGTTAAAACTTGGAAAGAAAATTCAGGGATCTTCGAGGCGGAACTACTAAAATTCGACGTAAAAAATTATAAGGACCATTTTTATAGCTAATTTCCAGTTTCCAGTTTTCTAAAATGTTATTTGTTTCATTGGCTAAAAGTAGCGGTAACAGTTGGATCTTTTTTTACACAATATTAATTAAACCATCTTTCTTTGTTAAACCTACTATGTCTTTTGGTACTTAATTATTTTATTTTTTTTAAACTTAATTTTTGTCAATTTTTTTTAACTTAATTTTGTCAATTTCTTGCTTGGTATCTTTTAAATAAGCATAGTCCAGTGTCAGTTTCCATATGGGACGACACTGATCCGAGAATATTATGTAAGCACCAGGACATTCTAGAAACGTAGACGTCACTGTCCCCTAGGACTCTGTCGTCAATATTAAATATCGAGAAAAGGTGTATTTTTAAGCCGCTTATTGAATACCAAACGATTTTCGTATTTTTCTCCCCTCTTCGAATAAGAATTCTTGCTAGTTTTAAAAATAGTCGACCTTTAAAACTAAATAGGACCCTTAACAGTTTAAGGCGATGCTTAGCACCAACATTTTTTCTTTTTTAGGCTATTTCTAACACATTTTGTGATTTATATATTTATTTAAATCTTTCCAGTCATCATCATCATCAGCAACTTTAGCTCACTCAACAATTTCTAATTATGCCTTACATACTTAGATACTACTTAGTAGTTGGGCCCATTGTTGTCTATTGTTGGCTATGCGGGCCCCAGTTATCCCTGCTAATATCCTAATAGCATGATCCCATCTCAGGTTCGGTATTCTTCTAGGTCTTTTAGCGGTCTTCTTTTGCGGTCTCTCTTGGTTATTCCCAGCATATTTCGTTCCATTGAGCGTTGTGCGACCTGCAGTTTCCTTATGATGTTCGTTTTAAATGTCCAGGTTTCGCAAGCATAGGTTATCACTGGTAGAACACATTGGTCGAATGTTTTCTTCTTTAGTTAAAGGGGCATTCTAGATTTGATGTAGTTTATGATTAAGTTTCTTCCATAAATATAAATGAACATACTTGGGTATATACCGGATATACAGAGAAGACCAGGCTACTAGTAACATAGCAAGTTGCCGGACGAATTTACGTTTACCCGTTTTGCGTTCGTACTCGAGATTCACTGCCGACTAGTCGGCTGGTCAGGCCCCAAGAAACATTTTTTGTTTTATAAGTGTGTTAGGAAACTTCCCAACACCATATTATACAACCTAAACGCATCTAGAATGGTTGTCGTGAGTTATTGGTAACCATTATATAACACTTATATGCCCTAAACGGTGCCTTTTATAACTGTTCCTGTGGTAATCCTCAACACTCACTAATAGCCTACAAAAGCGTTTGCGTTATGCAAATGACTTTATAGAAATTACTGACTTAATAAAATCGATTGTGCCTAGCCAGAGTACTAAATACATATGCGATATTAAATTTACTGTGTGAAAATCAATTTTACCTCCAAAAAACACATGCGCCTCCAAAAGCAGAATTATTTAATAGATTTTTTATAAACAAAAAAAATATGGTAAAATTTTTGCAATGAAAGTCAAATTTATTAATATAAATAATAGAACATACGACTTTTTTAATACATAGAAATAACTGGCAACTGGCCAAAATATAGTTTTGTACCAGTTATCAACGTTATCTTAGATATACTCATTGTAGCCAAAAATGAAGACATCAATAATAATGGCGTCCATTATATTTAAAGTGCTATATATTACTTTAGGGTCTATAACATACTCATCAACCATTATATAGATTTGGTTACTTAAGGTTGCGTAAATGAGTTTGGGTTATTTAAAACACCAATTTTAGTGTTTTATACAACTAAAGGTGATACGAATTACCATTATAAATGCCGGGGTGTTTATGGGTACTTTTAGTCACCCAGAAAACCTTTATGTAAGCCGTGGTGTCGACTGTAGCGACTCCCTGCGAACGAAGTTTGACATTACAGCAATTTGACAGAAAATGTGCAGAAAACAAAACATAACCTCGTAAAATTGAAATGATACTGTTTTGGTTCAATTTGATCAATATTTAAAGTGGTAGGAGTTTGCAAAAGAGTCCTAGGGTCCTTTGGTACTTTGGTAGAACAGTTATGAATGAATCGACTATAGAAAAAAGCTCTTTTAGTGCAGAATGTGTAATGTTAAAGCGCAAAGCTCATTCTTTTATGTTAAAGAATGCCTTAACCAGGCATCTTCCTGTTCCTGATAGTTTTGGCAACTTTATGTTGGAAATATCTCAGGTTGATCCTGATCTCTGCTTGTGGATGGTAAAGTTGCATGTTGGCTTTCAATATTGGTAGATATAGTTTGTATGAGGTTTGGATTATTCCAATTTTTTTTTAAAGATTCTGAAGAACCTTTCTTTTGAACGTAGATGTATTTTTGTCCAGATTATTTTTTTATTATTCATTATAATACCGAATTGCTTTGCTTGCTAATATATTATTTGTTTTGATTATATTAAAAATTTGAGGTTATGTCATTAGGTTTGATATTCCGTAACTACAGGTTATATAAAGCATGCAAACATTTGAAAGGTGCAAAAAAACGATTTGAGAGAACAATTATATAACTTGTAGTATTATTGGTTACATAATGGTTCTTAATAACACCATTAATTATATAGTGTATATCTTGCGTACCTTTGTAACACCTAATACCAGAAGTTATATAAAATAGATGTGAACACCTTTATAAAACCTTATTATGAAACCTTTAGTAACAAGAACCTCTAGTTTTATAAGGAAATTGATAAACAACATTTCAAGGTTACTATTAGTGATAAGTAACCAACGGTACACTTATATAAATCAAAATACTGTAAGATACCAATGAGATATTTATTAAACCTTTATATAACTAACCTTGAGAATATATAACCTAAAGGAACTTAAAATGTTACTTGGGGCAGTACGCAGTTGCAGTTGTGCTTGGACGGGTCGGTCGTGACAGACTAGGAATACGACGCGAGGAGTGCCGAGTATTTATTATTTTCATTTTAAGTGTTTACCTTCACTTAAGGTAACATTTAAAATGAAAATACTTAAATATTTATTATTTGAGTGTGTTTACAAGCCAAAACTAAAAATAAATAAATTCTCTAAACCCAAAAAAAAACTAAAATATTACTCTAAATAAGAAAAAGTTATAACAATTGTTCAAAAAGACCATCTTCTTGTTCTAGACAGAAGCCTAGGCGGTCGTAAAATCCCCGTCTGACATTGGCTAACATATTAGGGCTAATAGTTTGGAAAGCCTCTCGTATTTTTACTTGAAGCTCATCCAGGTTATTTGCTCTATTATGACCATACACTTTGGATTTTAAATAACCCCACAAAAATAAGTCATTGGGAGAAAGATCTGGTGATCTAGCGGGCCACAAAATAGTTCCATGTCAATTAAACGGTTGGGAAAAGTATTGTTCAAATATTCTTGAATAATACGGGCATTGTGGTTTGGACAAACCACCTCAGCAATTTGATTACTTGAAAACGTGGGATTTTGATCCGCGGTAGCACAAATGAACACTTGCTCTAGCTCCTGTTCTTCATTAATCAACACATCAGGCTTTTTGTGTTTTTGTGTTTTTGTGGGAACACGCACTCATGTGTTTCAAAATTATTAATAACTCTTGATACAGTAGGTAAAGATGGAATTGGCCTGTTTACAAAAGTTTGTGGAAAAATTGTTTGTATATTCCGATAAAACCTATTTTGGAAATACCGTTTTACAATTTGAAGTTTCCCACGAACTTCGTAAACATCCATTATTTTACTTAAAAAATAAATTTTACCCGAGAACTGTCGCGAGAATCTATGTATTCGTTTAGGCTATTAAAACACGAATAAATACAAATTCTGTAACATTCTTATCACATATCTACCTATTTTTATTTGATCCCATTTTTTCGCCTGCTTTTTATCCGGCGAACGGGAATACGCTAATTCGTCCGGTTCTGCCCAAGAACAGTTAACCTAATAGGACTGCTCATTCAGCCAAAAGTGTCCGCCAGGTGCATGCGAAAACTACTCGCTTTGTGACGTCATTGTAGCCCTTGTCATGGTTATTAGTCCTTATCCGGCAACCAATAATACACACACGTGCATTATTGGTTACCGAATGCAAAACGTTCATTATTTAGTTTATTTATTTAAACACCTTATATGTATGCAGTATAGAAAATTAACTGTATAAATCGTATTAAATACTCGGATAATGCATTTTTAAGAACAGCAGTTCCCAGTGTATCACCTTTTGCAAGCATTCTTTTTAGAGTACTTCCATATTTTGCTTTAAAATAACTAATAAACAAAATTGTGGGCACTTAGTAAGCACTTTGTCACAATCCACAACACAAAATGAACGTATTTATATATTCCATAGCTCTAAAAACTTTAAAGACACCTTTTTCACATTTAAAATTGACAAACCTAACCAAACCAAACTCAACATTTCTCAGCTGTTATTTTTATAAGTTTACCATAGGCAACTAATAATACACACTATCATGACAAGGCCACAAAGGCTTTGACAAGGGCTACAATGACGTCACAACTGTCAGCTGAAGCGCGGGAAGAGGCGAACGTACGTCTTATGAGGATGAGCAATCCTATTAGTTGACCGTTCTTGGGTTCTGCCTATGTTACTACTACGGTGGTCCGGTCTGTATACTACACTAAACAGTACTGGAGATAGTGGATCCCTCTGTCTTAATCCGTCCCTGATTATAATTTTTTCTGTTGTTTTCTTGTTTACTTTGACTTCATTTCCTGTCTCTTGGAGTGTCAACTTTATCATCTTGGTCAGTTCCTTGCTAACCCCTAATTCTGTTAATGCTTTCAACACGTCCGGCCTTTTAACTTTGTCATATGCCTGCTGAAAGTCGATAAATAGGAGCATTGTCTGTTCTCTGTATTCATAACTCTCCGCTTGTATTTCTCTAAGGGTAAATATAGGTATTTAGGGCATGATTAGGAACCAGTTTTATTTATAAAACCATTTATTTCTTCCGATAAACCAAAACAGCGATAGAAAAATTCATTAGTCCCTCCCTGATCTTCCTCCGATTAAATTTTAAGGCTAAAAAGAAAATAAAATCGAAGGAAATTGACCACGTCACTCGCCACCACAACAGAGCAGCTGAAATAAAATCAATTAAAGCACCCGATCCGACCGTCAACACTATTAAACTCTTTCCCCGTCTTTTTTTTTATTCTATATCTCTTTTTTGTCGGGAAGGGTGCGAAGCCCTTCGGATATCCTGCCACCGATCGAATATTTCGCCCATTCATGAGCGGCTTTAATGGAATTTCTCCATTGTTTATCCTCTGCCCTATTTATTTATCGACGCTTTCGTAGAATTTTTCTAAGGGGATTAATCGTTCGGAATTCTTCGTGCTTTATTATTTTTATCCGTTCGTGTTTTCTTTACCGGGTGTTTTTATATTTTTATTTAGCTCTCTAGTATCTTTTATACAGAGTGTTTCAAAAAGCATTTATTTTTCATATTAACATAGGTCCGATTCTGCTTTATTTCGTAGCTACAGGGGGTTAGGTGTTCATCTTTTTTCGATTTATTATAATTTTATTCCTAGTGCTTTAGAGATTCGAATGAAATTTTGAGGGTAAAAATTACTATAAGTGCGAAATATTTTAGTGCTAAAAAAGTATCGACATATTCACCAGGGACATACAACACACCTTATGTGTTATAACTTCACAGCCACACCATTTTATAGAAATTATTAAGCTTTATTCATAAATTACTAATTCAATTATTTATTTAAATTAACATTCAGAAATTGTAAAACCTTGTATGTCTCCAGATGCTGTTCCTCCACTACTTGAAATAGGCTCTGTCATTACAACGGCTCGTTCTGGAACACTTACAGAACCTTGAGTCTTTTTCGCAATCTCTATTTTATTGATGGACTCTTCGATATATCCTTTCGCAACCGTTGCAGATCGCCATCCTCTGTGTTCAAATTTCCTATCATATACGCCACGAGACTTTTCTGGCAGTATTTGTGCTGTATATAAAATAAAATAAAATAAAATAATCTTTATTGACTACTTTTTGTATATAAACATTACAATTGTAGCAAGTCAGCGGAAATTACATTAGGGTAAAGAAAAACACAAAGAAAAATAATTTAATAATGTTTAAATGCTTCGGTTTTTGAGATATTTAAAGATATTTAAATATGCATGGTATAATAAAAAAGTTTGCCAACACCCTGTACATTACTTTTCAGAGTTAATTATTGTGCTAACTTTGAAGCCAGAGAAATAAACTTTACTAAAAATGTTTATTGCTTCCTTAAATGTATACAGGGGTATCAAAAATTGCTGGTCTATTTTAAATATTAATTTTACATAAAAACTGCGTTATTTCAAATGCAACACCCTGTATTTTTTTAAATAAATCGAAGCAGATTTAAATGCTCTTTCAAACTATATTAGGGTTTGCTATACCTATTTAGCTCAGATTTTGCATAAAAAGCGATTTTTAAATAAAATTGCAATCAAGATGGCTGGTGTCGCCATGGCAAGTTTCTAGTGGCAGTTAGTAACTATTTTCAAAATCTACATTAGTTTATGGACATTATTATTTATAATTTATAATAGTTTACTTAAATTTACCTTCAATAGTTTAATAAGTAAGTATTCATTATTTTATCAAGAAAAATAAAGCAGTATCTGCTGGCGGAACGAATAGATATGTTACTATACTCTGTTTTTTTTCTCAGGTAAGATTTCGACAGACGATGACAGAAGAAAAGCAGATGACGTCCCATACCAATCTATTTATTTTACTAAAAAAAGTTTCTAATAATTTTTAAGTTATCTATGGATGGGTTTAAATATAAATCCGTCATACGTCGTGTCTTGTTGTTTTTAACCAGTTTTATTGGTTTATTTAAAAAATGACAGATCGTATTTAATTTTTATTGGTTTGACGGAACGATGAACGACAAACGGACACCGATGCGTATGAACTCGCCTTTAGATTTTTGTCATTTTTGACGCTTGTCAAAGTCTTGCCAAATTATAGGTTATAATTTTCTGTCAACTTCTGTTAAATACCCTGCGTTTTGGTAGATGATGCATTTTGATTCGTATTATTACGTGTGTTTTGTGTCTTTTGAAGTCAAGTGGAGGAAAAATCGAGTGAAAATTAACTGTAGACCCAGAGCACAGTTTATGGTTAATACTCGCTGTCCAGGCAGAAAGTCTTATACACCAATGAAGTTGCCATCGATAAAGTTTGTATACCATTTCGTCGTAGATAAGTGCCATCTCGTATATGGTAGAAGGATCAAACTAAACATATACTAAAAACTGGAGTAGCTGTAAAATATCGACATCACACGAGAGGTAAATAATGGATTTTAGTACTGCAGAAAAATAATGTCAAAAGGTCCTGGTTTAAAAAAATTAAAACCAAACCTTTAAGGTATAAAATTTGGTAGGTGTTATTATTATTAAAATAGTTTGTTTTATTTTACCTATGTTGTTTTATTTATTCCTGTGGAATATTACAAATTTGTATTTGTACATAAGTTATATTGATAAATATAATCATAAGTGCGGGTAGTTTCATAAAGCTTGAAAGTAAATAATAGTTCTTTTTTATATTTTTTTGGTATGTAGTGTCTTGTTCTTGTTTGTTTTGTATTAACACATACCGTTTTTATTAAATAAAATAACTCGATTACATTTTTTCAGTTTTATACAGTTTTTTTCACAATATTTTAAAGTAATCACTTGTCATCTTGTCAATCAAATTTTAAATATATCCTGCTATGCGTTCCAGTTGTACCAACTTATTTCTTTGTAAAATAAAATAAACTACTTTGAAATTAAAATGACAGACACATCTATCACTGTCAAGGATCTTCTCGTTGGACAGACTATAGTAATATTATTTTGTGAGGAAAATTTCTTCTATATGCTCAAAGCAATCCAAATAGGAATCTTCCTGATAAGCGTTTCTTTGAAAAACTTCTTGTCCTATTTTGCAGAGCTGGTAGTGTGGTTTATAGAAACCCTATTAGGCAGAAACTTGTCGTTAGAAATGAAGAAAATGAATTTGCCGTAATTGGCTCTTTTATAGAAAATCCATATACAGGGGCGAATACACGAATTTATCTTAGGGGTGGCCAAAATAAAAAGTAATATAGAATATGCTTTTAGGACGCCATTTTTAACAAAAAAGCCTAATATTTAACATAATTTACAGATTTGAGGGGGGAGGCCGGGCCCCATGGGCCCCCCTCTGTATCCGCCACTGTCCATATAAGTATCTACAAGTCATCATAAAATAATTCAAAGAACTACTTTTTCGTTGTTCTTGATAAAATAATAAACACATATTAAATAAATATTATTTATTAAACTATTGTAGGTAAATTAAATAAAAGTAAACTGGTATAAATGTAAATAAGTCCATAAACTAATTTCGATTTTGAAAATAGCTACTAACTGTCATTAGAAACTTGCCACGACAACACTAGCCATCTTGATTACAATTTTATTGAAACATCGCTTTTTATTCAAAATCTGAGCCAGATAGGTATAGGAAACCCTAATATAGTTTGAAAGAGCATTTAAATCTGCTTCGACTTATTTAAAAAAATGCATAGTGTTGCGTTTGAAATAACTAAGTTTTTATGTAAAATAAATATTTAAAATAGACCAGCAATTTTTGATACCCCTGTATACATTTAAGGAAGGAATAACATGTTTCTGTAAAGTTTATTTCTCTACCATGAAACTCAGCACAAGAATTAGTTCTGAAAAGTAATGTACAGGGTGTTAATAATCTATTCTATTGTAACGTGCAAATTTAAATATCTTTAAATATCTCAAAAACCAAAGATTTTAAATATATTTAACCCTTATAATAAATACCTTTTTTGGGCCCAAGAATCCAAAAATGAAATAAAATACCGGGTGTTCCATAAGAAAAAATATAACTTTGGTATGGATCTTAGTTCTGAGACACCCTGTACATTTCAAAATAATTTTAAATTGTGCACATTACCTACCCACATATATCCATAAAATATTTTGTTTCTACATCTTTCCGTTTTCGTATAATCAACCGAGGTGAATGAGGTGCGCCACCCTGTACATAAAACTTTAAAATACTTGAAAATTTTAAGGTGCCCGTTTTTCGTGCCGGTGAGCCTATTATCATTAAAACATTTGGATTAGTAGTAGTTTTTCTCGATAAAGAAGAAGTAAAAAAACTGAATATAATTCTACCTTTATAAATATTTAAATAGCGTACCCCCTATTAGAATATTTATAAAAAACCCGTGTTAAAACTTGAAATAGTCTACTAACTACAAACTAATCCTAACGCCTTTTAAAACCGAATCCGCTTGAATTATTAAAATGTCCGACCTGGAAAAGTCAAATACGGATGTCGGAAAGATAGAAAAACCGCCGCCATTTTGGCGCAAATCGGAAAGCCGGTCGGTGTGCGGCGGCTAATTTAAAAACTTTTTCCTTGACTTGATTAAAAATTTAACTTTGACGCCGCCGAGCGCCGAGCGAAAACCTGCACAAATTTCCCGCTAAATTGGAAAACGCAATAATAATTATGGTACAAAGGCGTCGGTCCGGCTCTTATCTAGTTCTTTACTTCGCCAGTTTTAATGTAGTTTTAATTTGGACTTGTCTCTGCGAGTTTCGAGCTTGGAAACTAGGTTCTGATCGTGTAAAGTCTGGTTGTATTAAGGATAAAAGTCGTTTCATGAAGTTGTCGCAGTTTCTTTTAATATTCTTCGGAATAATGTGGTGAGACAAGATCACTGTATTGGATTATCATGGCATAAATTTTGCGAAAAACTATTTTTATACGGTGTGGTCTGAACAACTGTATTTCGAAAAATTCGGCAACATATTCTACAGATAAAAATAAGTAAAAAAGTTCGTTTAAATGTATGTCGTAAAATGCTTAGTTTTAGAGATACAGGGTGTAGAAGTTTCATTTTTATTTCGATTTTTCCAAATAATTTCTGAAGTAACGTCACTATTTGGATGAAAATTGGTGTTTGGGAGTTTTTTCACATGAGAAATTTGATTTTCATGTTAATATGACTCCTACTTGTAGAGTTTGAAGAGTCATAACTTTTCGTCCGAACCTGTATAAAATTACTGAGTAAAAAATATACATTAACGACGCTTTTTACGTAAAAAAGGTCTCTTGGCAAAAATCGCTACGAGTAATGGTTCTCGAGATATTTAGAATCTAAATTATCAATACCTATTATCATTGACATAAATTAAACATGCATGTTGACTAAATAGTTGTGTGCCAAAAGTTCAACAGAAACCATTTTATCATCATTTTTTTCGAAGAAAAATTTATAATTAATTTATAAAAATTAAAAAGTTCCCAAATTTATCATTTTAGTCAAATAAATATCTACTCAACATGTTTTTTTTTTTGTCAATAATGACATGTATTGACTGTTTCCATTCTAAATATCTTGAGAACGGTTGCTCGTAGCGATGTCTACAAAGAGCCTAGATCATATATACTTACGTGGATAAATCAACGCCATAAGTTTAGCATTAAAAAATATATCCCCAACATCACGACATGCCATTTTCAAACCCTCTTTATTGCACTTATGAACGTTCAATAGGTTTGTCTTTCTCAAGGACCTGATTTTACGCATGCGCATTAAAAGTGGCACGTATTTCCAAAATAATTACAATTTTACCCGGTTTTAGAAAGTACAAATTACACATTGTTTAGAAACCAACTTTTCATTGTCGTCGTATTGTCATAATCTTGTCATAATCATATGTCATAATGTTATTTCCATTGTGTAACGACGCTTGTTTTTTGCGTTTTTTATTTTAAACATTGTATTAATTACTCTTTTATCGACCGCTTTTATATCGCCAAGGATGCAAGTGTGTTCAGTGAGAAGTTAATTTTAAGTTTGTGCAATTATATTTCTATTTTTTATTCGTTGGGTTTTAATTTTTGGGTAAATACTCGTAAAAATGACAAGAAAGTGTTTGGTGTGTTGAAATTATAATATAAATGTCCCCGAATTATCTTTTCACAGGCAATAAGTAAAGTATTTTGTGTATGTATTAAAGTAGTTGTTCTTTTATGTATATTAAACCACATGCATACTTTTTGGTTAGATTTCCTAAGAATATTGATATTCGTACTGAGTGGCTAATTTATTTTTTATTTAATTTAATTTTTGTGACAGTAACATTCAATTATTGTTCAAATAGATGCATTTTACAAATTAAATTTTTAAAATTAATGTTTGATGATATGATGATATGAAATTTGACACGGGGACGATAGGTTCTCGAAAAGGATAGATAGAGTAGAAGCACCGCGTGTGCAACAAAAAAAGAAGATAAATGGAAGTCGTTGATATGTTTTGGACAGTTTCCATAGTGATTTACTTATCCACGTAAGTATATATGATCTAGGACAAAGAGACATTTTTTAGATAGAAGATGTGTGTGACGGAAATGTATATTTTTTCACTCAGTAGTTAAGATCTCCATCTTGATTACTCTTCTCGCTGTAATAAGAGCGAACATTATAAAATATTTAGCAAACTGAACTATATCCGAAAATAGAGCTAAAAAGAAAACGAAAAAATTCTAGACGGAAAAAGCGGCGCTTTGCCCAAACTTATCGAACAAGTTTATATTAAAAGTGCATTAAAGTTGTGCGAGTAAGGCACGAGATAAAGACGCGAACTGGCTCTTTTGTGCTCTAATTATTATCACATTTTCCTATTTGCTAGAAATTTTGTTGCACTTTCTAAGCGCCAACGCCGAGCCGAGCCGAACTCGAATTTTTAATCAAGTCCGACAAAGTTTAACTTCGCTACTAACTGGTTAATCTTTTCTGTTTTACTTGATCTACTAATTAACAACTGGTTTATAATGAAATACCGTCAGGAAGACAATTTAGATAACTATCAGGATATATCTATTTGTTTTTAATTTAACTTAGTAGTAAGTTACAGAGTGTCCCAAATAAATAAAAAATATCAAAGTTGTATTTTTTTAAATGGAACACCCTGTATATTATTACATTTTTAGTTTCTACGATTAAAATAAAAGTAAATTTGATTAAGGTTTATTATACCTAAACCTTACCGTTTTTGAAATATTTTCAATTTTGTGAAATTGCAGTATAAATTTTAAGGCTTCATTTCTGCGAGGGTATCAAAGTTTTTAATACTCAATATTTACTGAAGTTTATTTATTGATCAGTTATTGTGTCGCTATAATAAAAATTTTACTACCTTATACAGAGTGTCTAAATATTTATTTTAAATAATTATTAGCTTTAAACGGCAATAACTTGTTTAATTTAAACGGAACACCCTGTATATTTTATGAGAATCAGATGCACAATTTAATTGTCTACCAAATTGTATTATACCATTTTTTACCTATCTCTTCAAGTTTCCGTAGAAAATGCATTTTCTTGTAATTTAGAACTCATTTATCAATATACCCATCGAATACTGACATTTTAGATTATTTTGAAAGATGTACCAAATTTTTAAAGAGAACAGATACTAATATTGTCAATATAGTTCGTTTATTTCATTAAAAAATTAAAAAAAACTGTGTAAATATTTGTTAAAGAGGACCAATTAATATGATTCCAATATTCACACTACATTAATTGACTGTTTGCCTTGATTAATAATAATTGCTCCAAATACTAAAAAACTGAATTATTTATGTGTATTAGACAGTGTGGTAAAAAAAACTAATACCTTAAAAATGATAGTTAATTTTTTGACAAATGCTTATTTATAACAACAGAGACGATCATTTTTATAACTTATTATTATATTGATTTCTGATTCAAATCCACATTTATTTAGAATAATTTATTAACGAACACAATTAAGTATGTAATTAATTAGTATTTGGGCGGAAATACTCGTGGTATATTTAATTAATGGTATACTCTTTTATAAAGATTTAAATAGTTTTCTTTTTCATTCAAATGGGCTAGTAATATCATCGTTTTACTAAAAACGATAATATTACTAGCCTGTACATTTTGTACATTTGTTGTTTTACAAACAATCTAAAATGTCAATATTCCATGGGTATATTTATAAATGAGGTCTAAATTATAAGAAAATGCATTTTCTACGAAAACTTGAAGGGATAGGTAAAAAGTGGAATAATACAATTTGATAGACAATTAAATTGTGCATCTGATTCTCATAAAATATACAGGGTATTCCATTTAAATGAAACAAGTTATTGCCGTTTAAAGCTAGTAATTATTTAAAATACATTTTTGGACACTCTGTATAAGGTAGTATAATTTTTATTATTGCAACACAATAACTGATCAATATATAAACTTCAGTAATTATTTAGCATTAAAAACTTTGATACCCTCGGAGAAATGAAGCCTTAAAATTTATACTGCAATTTTACAAAATTCAACATTTTTCAAAAACGCTAAAGTTTAAGTGTATTAAACCTTAATCAAATTTACCTTTATTTTAATCGTAGAAACTAAAAATGTAATAATATACAGGGTGTTCCATTTAAAAAAATACAACTTTGATATTTTTTACTTATTTGGGACACTCTGTATCTTGTAAAATTATTTTTAAATTGTACCTCTAATAGTCCTTCATCGAACCCAAAACTTACAATTTGTAAAAATATCATCGTTTAGCTACAATACTCCGTGTCGTATGTGGTGAACAACCCTGTAGAATAATTAAAGAAAGAATAACCAAACGTATGATCACAATTTCATTAATAAATTAAATAAAACTACAGGTACATTATCTATAAAACATTTTAAATTGATATTGCATGTATAAAATATTTATGATATTGGCCAAATAAAATTTATGAACATTTGTAATCGATTTGGGCAAAGCCATATATCAACGTATAAAGTAACTTTTGATTTTTGCAATTTATATTCTGTCAGAGATTCGGCGGAGGTATATACTAAATAAATCTTCTGACAGGCGCTTTTGAAGGGACGATTTGCTTGAAAAATACACAAGTTAGTAGAATCAGGTATTTTAAAAGATTTAGGGATATTTAATGTTAAATATAGGATTTGATTTGTTTTTTTTTTGGTCGGACTCAAAAATAATTTTTAATAAATTGTATTTAGGTGCTCAATACAAAAAAAATATTAAGTGTCATACTCAGGAGACCGAAACTTTTAAAACCTAAAATAAAAAACGCAGTCAGTATTTAAAAAAAATTACGTTAACAGCTAATTTGATAAATTAAAAATACAGTATCAGGTAGCCTTGATAAAGTAGCTCAAGATGTGCAGTTAGTTTTTCATTTTTCTGTAAACTAACGACAGGAAAAAATAAAATTGATTTTCCAAAAAATCAGGTTTTCTTTCATTGGGGCTCCAATTTAACCATGTCCGTATCCATTACTGTCTCCGAGATATCAATGCTCATAGCCCGAATTTGTAGCTCCCTGTATATTTAAATATAAAATATCTCTAAATCTTTCTTGATACAGCTTTATTACAAGTAAAATTATTTTGAAAAACAGCAGGTTTAATCGTGACGAGAAGTTAAGAAAAAACTCAAAATTTAAGTGAGGATGCAGTCAATAATCACCATACAGGCTAATTAAACTACAATGTCAGTCACTGTTTGATCGAGTTCGAAACAACAATGTAGCAATTAGCTTTAGTAAAAATTAAAAAAAAAACGCCGTTTAGATGTACAGGGTGAGTCAACGATAGAGTAAAGTCCATTATCTCATTTATTTCAAGGTTTACAAAAAAATGTTTAATATAAAAGTTATAGGGATGGTTAAGATACACATTTTAAAATTATTATAAAGTATACAAGGTGCTTCAAAAAAGTGTGGCGGCTATAACCTGTTTTTTTAAATCACACACCCTATTTTTTTATTTTATTTTTAGATTCTCCGTAAAATTTCATAACTTTTTTATATATAATGTTATATACCTAAAATTAATAGTTTTTGTAATATTTCAATTTATTTAAACAAATGTTAGATTGCAGTGTGGTAAAAAATTGTCAGTGGTGCCATTGTTTCTGAAGTTGCAGTACCAAAGTTTGGTAGGAGAGTTTTATAGAGATGAAAAAAAAGATATATGTAAAGATATTTTAGTTAAATGATACAGGGTGTTCAAAATATATTTATGAATTTCAACTATTTAAAATTAAAAAATCTCAAATTTTTTAAATGGGACACCCTATATATTATCATTTTTTCTGGTAGATTTGACAACACTCTTCAACTTTTATTAAGTATGTCATATCCCTATTTTTGATAGTTTGCGATTTATTCCCATTTTTTCTATTTTTACCCATATTTTTAATACAATTACCCTATAAAATCATAGTTGCCATGACAAAACAAAACTATTTATTACTTACCTTTAACAAGTAGCTTCATAATTAGTTACAATTGCTGGTATTAGTTAAAGTTAATTAACTTTACTCAAATAAACTAAATCGCAGTAGTGAATTTCTTGGTGTATTTCTATATTATGAAAGAAGACACTTGGGATTTTTCGTCGGGGCGAATAGCCACAGATTAGGATAATACTAGATTACCTAATTGCTGAAGACTGCTGATATATGAATTTTCTTCGACATACAGTAAAGTTTTTTCTCGTAGTAATTCTGGTTTATAATTCATTTGGTAAAGCCAATATTACTACTGCCGCGAAACCGTCCCATTACACACTGAAGATGTTTTCTAGATAATATACATACATCTATCCTTATAGTAGTTAGCAAAGTACTATATAATATATAGTTCTGAACCAAAACATGTGGTTTTACTACTAATTAATTTTAAGAAAATCTGTAACTATTATCTCTACCATTTATACTTATTACAACAAATTAAACTAAAATTCAAATTTTGTTCTTAACTTACTTAACAGACATGAAATTGTGATAATTATTACTTTTTGTCATGGTACCTATGATGTTATAGCGCAATTGTATTAAAAATATGGGTAAAAATAGAAAAAAATGGAATAAATCGCAAACTAATAAAAATAGGTATATGACATTCTAAATAAAAGTTGAAGAGTTTGGTAAAATCTATCAGAAAAAATGATAATATATAGGGTGTACAATTTAAAAAAAATGAAATTCCGTAATTTTAAGTAGTTGAAATTTTTAAATATATTTTGAACACCCTGTAACATCTAACTAAAATATCTTTACATAGGTCTTTTTCTATATCTTTATAAAATACTCCTACGAAATTTTAGTTGTCTAACTTCAGAGTCAATGCCAGCATTGACAATTTTTTAACCCACTGCAATCTTACATTCGTTTAAACAAATTTAAATATAACAAAAACTATTAATTTTAGGTATATAACATTATACATAAAAAAGTTATGGAATTTTACGCAGAATCTAAAAATAAAATAAAAAATAGGGTGTTACGTTTAAAAAAACATATGTTATATTCGCCACACTTTTTTGAAGCACCCTGTATACTGTATAATAATTTTAAAATGTGTATCTTTACCATCTCTATAACTTTTATATTTAATATTTTTTTGTAAACCTCGAAACAAATGAGATAATGGACTTTACTCTATCGTTGACTCACCCTGTATATGTATTTTAATTTCCCTATTTTAATTTTCCAGAGTTCCAAACCAAAATGATTAAAAACATGACTTTCTGTGAAGTTTGCCTATATTTTGATAAGTATTCTCCTATTCGGAGCGGAGATGAATCCAACAAACCAAACCAAACCAAATCGACCCGGCTCACAGTGGAACGAGCTTATGGGAGCTGTTGGACATGAGGTTTTCTTCTCAACACTTTTAATCCAAAAGACGAAAAAATGATTTTTATATACCGTAATAATGTATAAACAGAACAATTTTAAACTTTAATGAAAGAAAGTAGTTGGCTCGTTACAAACCATCTACAGGGTGACCTAAAAATATAGTACGTTTTGGAAAAATCTTACAAGTTTTAAATGCTTATAAACTTTGCCAAACTGTCGTGGAATGTTTTAGTTTTGATCTTTTTAAAAAGAAATAGCTTTAGATTTTACCACTGAAATCTAAAACTACTGATACCGTGTTATAAAAATATGGTAATTAAGGGCTTACATATATTTTCCTATTTAATATAACTTTGCTAATATCTTCGATTTGAAAGAAGATATCAAGATGCGGTTTTCACTGACTTTTTAAGCTTTCATTACTCTTTATTATCAGCTAAAATGACATATACCATCGCATTTTTTTTTGAAAAAACGCACAATGTTTGTTAATTTGTAAGACAGCGCCCCCTAGCATCTACGTTCAAAAGCTTACAGTTATTGTTTATATGGTATAATATAGAGTAAGAAACGGTATTTTAAACGAGCTCCAGTTAGTTGGATTCCGTCCATCCAGTCCGGAATTATTAATATTTAAATAAAAACAGATCTAACCTTTCCCCACCACTTTATTTTGGCAGATAGGGGAAAATGGTTCTAACAAAAAATATTCAGAATTTACTGAAGATTATGAAGCTATTATTTATAGTACCCCTTATCTAGGCAAAGTTGTGTAAAAACTCCATTTTCTTATTTTTTATAGCAGTTGCGCCCTCTAGCGGCCATTCTACAAATTTGAAAATAATTTCCAGCATTTTCTCATGGTCTCTTTAGTTATGAATATTTTTTCCGCAAGCCTCACGGCTAATACTTTCCGAGATATAGCCGAGAGCTATTCTTAGTGGGATACCCTGTACAATAACTTTATTATAAGCAAAGAATATAACAGTAAATCAACGCACTAGAATATATTTTTATTACAAACAAGAAACCTCAACACGCACTTTAACCCTCTTTCTTTTTCCAATAGTTTATAAGTTTTCCATATATTTGTAGCACCCTGTATCTGTTTTTGATTTTAGCGTCATTTTGTATTTATCCAATTAATAATTAAATATTAATAAATTTATAAAAAAATAAAGATAATTTGACTCTAAAAATTTTAAATTAATTTATTGGAATTGAAAAGGTTTTTGATTTTAGTATAGCATGTATTAGTAATATATTAAATGGAAATTTTTAGAGGGGGGCAAGCTGGGGCAAGATGTTAAATTAGTTTCGTTATTAGAAAGGCTTAATCTACCTTGTGATATATATAAAGTCTTGGCCAACTTTGGCCATTTTTTTATTTTTCTACATACACATTTTTTTGCTACTAAATATAGTATTTAGCAGCAAAAAAATGTTTATGTGTCTCTTATATACAATTGTTCTCCCAAACTTTTGTGACTATATATATCTTTTATTTTAAAGTGAAAACAATCGTTTGCACTAATATGTATAGTTAAAAAAAATTATTAATGTCTTTGCCAGTTTTTATAAAACTAGGTTGTTTCACAAGAAATGAATACCATAATTAAGTCAGTGTAATATCTTCATTTGAAACTTTTCAAACAGATATATAATTAAAAATATTTTTTTGAGTTGGATAAAATATAACGGTCTGGACTTTAAGTAATTCAAATCTTCTACCAAAATTATTTAATTTAAAATTTTATTTTTAAGTCAATGTCCAACATTTTATATTGGGTCTTTCCACAGTGCGGCTCTTCTTGAGTAAAGAAATTGATCAAAGTGCACTATTATTTCAAGAAATAAAATTAAATTCGTTAATGGTTTCAATTACGGTTCAAAAATCTTTCCAATTAACTTCTCCCAAACGAAAAATTCATTCGACCATTATAGAGGAAACTTCTCATTTTCGATTTCTTTCCAAACATTCTTTTTTTTTCTGTTGTGTAATCACTGAACCGGTCCAGATTTTATTAAAAGGTTCGCGACGTGTCTTTCATCTTTAATTTCGTCGCTGCACACACATAGACACTAGAGATGAGCAGAAAATCGCAAACTGCGATTTAATCGCAGCGATTGTAAATTCGCAATCGCAACCTGTGATTCCTTTCCATAGCAAACTGCGACTTGCGATTGAAACATATATCTGCCGATTTTGGATTTTTAGGCAACCAATATTACACCAGTTGCGATTTGCAATCGCAGTGGGCACGCGAACGAAGAGCTGCGAACGAAAATCACAGCATTGCGATTTTCGTTCGCACCGGCGTTGCATCGACACGGCACTGAGAAGCCGAACGATGAGCTGCGAACGAAAATCGCAATATTGCGATTCTCGTACGCCCCGGCCGGCGGCGGCGCGTCTTCAACATGGCAGTGGACAGGCGAACGAGGAGCTGAGCGAAAATCGCAGCTCATCCCAGCATTGCGATTGCGATTGTGATTGCGATTTTCGTTGGCACCGGCGCGGCATCGGGAGTGGGCACGCCAACGAAGAGCGGCGATTGCGATTTTCGTTCGCAGCTCTCAACACATCGGCCTAGACTAGATCTCAAAATCACATTCGCAATCAGGGCCCCGTAATTTTTATGAAGCGTTGGAAAATAGGCTTATATATGTTTATTTACCGCATAATATATATAATTTATTAGTTTTAAATTTTGATAATAGTTTTAGATTTATAATATAATTATGGATTGAGAAGGTTAAAAAAATTTTGTTTTCGGTTATGACTAATTATAGTTACAGTTGCTCCCAGGTAATGATTCAGGTAAAATATATATACGGACAGTTTTGGATTCAAATTATAAAAAAGTATCTATTTTATCCTTTATTTACTAGAAGATATAGAGCACGGAAAAGAAACAGCCCTTTTTATTTATTATATTTTGTTATATATTATATTATTATAAACATTTTTATAACAATCCATAATATAATATAATTTTCTGAATATACTAACAGTTGTGGATCGGCTGCTATGTTAATTTAAATACATCCTTTACAACCAGTTTTTTCATTTTAGAGAAATATTAAATATAATAAAATGTGATATTGTCCTTTTATTTATCTAAAAGTTCGAAAGTTTGCACTTGCACTGGACGGGCCGTATCAAAGCCGTCGGCGTCGGCTTCTTTTGAGTTACATATAAAGAAAATGTTTTTAAAAGAAAACAAGATAAAATAAACAGTTTTTTTTCTAGTTATCTGAATTATGGTTGGCGGCAACCTTTTTTATAATAAATTTTTCGTTAGTATACCTACTGTCTAAAAGCACATTCGAATATTTTGAACATTTTATGTATTTTTAATTTCCCTTTTAAATCTATTCGGTCTGTTTTAATCAAAAATGTTTAAAAAAAGGAAACTAAGTTATTTGTGGATTTTTTTTTGGTAGGTAATTGATGAAAATTTTAAGTGCAATATGTGTGCAGCAAAAATATCTTAAAAAACACCCACTACAAATTTTAAAAGGCACATGGCATCGAAACACCCAACAGTTTCTTTGTAAGTTTTTATTAAAAAAAATTATTCCGCTATTTATTCTGTTTTTTATTAGAAATTTTGGGATTGAGCTTCCCAGATTACAGCGTACCAATTTAAAAATATCAAAATCGTAATCGCAGGTTACAGTCGCAGCGATTTATAAATCACAATCGCAGTTTCAACTGCGATTGGAAAATCGCGGTTTTGCTCATCTCTAATAGACACACATCGTCGTGCTCTGTTACAGGAAATTACAATTCGGTCCCGATGTGTAACGTTTTGTATCTCTCTCTATAAACTGCAGCGAAATGAAAAACTGGGCCATTTTCTCTTTGGTCGAAAATAGCGTAAAATCAACAGGAGGAAATTCGAACGGGAAAAAATGTTTGTCGCTTCATAAAGCAGCGTTAATCAGTCCAATCATTATACCTACCAAAAAAAGAGAAAAGCAAAGAGCGAAATACAACAATAGATAGTTGTTTATTGTTAAACTATACCCAGTTTTTTAAGATTTTTTTTCGAAAACCTAACACACTCTAAAAGGCTTTTTTCCTGAAAGAGCTTCTTCCCTTTATCCTACCTATATACCATAAATTTTATAAAAATCGAAGAAAACACTATTAATAGACAATGTGAAATCAACAAATCACTTAATGACGAAAAAGAATGTACCGAAGAACCAATTTGTATCTAAAATTTGAAATATTTTCAGAGATAAAATGGTTCAAATCCAAAAAAGCATAAACAAACATTCTTAAAAATGGCGACAGTTGTATTTTGAGTCACTTTAGTTTGCAATTATACAATTTAAAATACAGGGTTGTTCACCACATACGACACGGAGTATTGTAGCTAAACGATTATATTTTTACAAATTTCAAATTTTGGGTTCGATGAAGGACTATTAGAGGTACAATTTAAAAATAATAAGTGTCCCAAATAAGTAAAAAATATCAAAGTTGTATTTTTTTAAATGGAACACCCTGTATATTATTACATTTTTAGTTTCTACGATTAAAATAAAGGTAAATTTGATTAAGGTTTATTACACTTAAACCTTACCGTTTTTGAAATATTTTCAATTTTGTGAAATTGCAGTAAAAATTTTAAGGCTTCATTTCTCCAAGGGTGTCAAAGTTTTTAATACTAAATATTTACTGAAGTTTATTTATTGATCAGTTATTGTGTTGCAATAATAAAAATAATACTACCTTTGTAATAATACAGAGTGTCTAAAAATTTATTTTAAATAATTTATAGCTTTAAACGCCAATAACTTGTTTAATTTAAATGGAGCGCCCTGTATATTTTAGGAGAATCAGATGCACAATTTAATTGTCTATCAAATTGTATTATACCATTTTTACCTATCCCTTCAAGTTTTCATAGAAAATGCATTTTCTTATAATTTAGACCTCATTCATCAATATACCTATGGAATATTCACATTTTATTATTGACACCCATGGAATCAACATCATATATTGACATTCTAGTAACATTATCGTTTTGCTTAAAACAATAATGTTGTATGCAAAAAGAAAACTATTTAAATCTCTTTATAAAAGAGCATACCATTAATTAAATATAGAACCATTATTTCCGCCCGTATACTAATTAATTACATACTTAATTGTATTCGTTAATAAATTATTCTAAATAAATGTGGATTTGAGTCAGATAATAAGTTATCAAAATCAGATCAATATAATAATAAGTTATCAAAATTAAAGTCTCTATTGTTATAAATAAGCATTTATTAAAAAATGAAATATCATTTTTAAGGTGTTACTTTTTATCACACTGTCTAATACCCATAAAAATCCAGTTTTTTAGTATTTGGAGCAATTATTATTAATCAACGCAAACAGTCAGTTAATGTAGTTTGAATACTGGAATCACAGCTGGAATCATATTAATTGATCCTCTTTAACAAATATTTAAACAGTTTTTTTTATTTTTTAATGAAATAAACGAATTATATCGACAATATTAGTATCTGTACTCTTTAAAAATTTGGTACATCTTTAAAAATAATCTGAAATGTCAATAGTCCATGGGTATATTGATAAATAAGTTCTAAATTACAAGAAAATGCATTTTCTACGGAAACTTAAAGAGATAGGTAAAAAACGGTATAATATAATTTGATAGACAATTAAATTGTGCATCTGATTCTCGTAAAATATACAGGGTGTTCCATTTAAATTAAACAAGTTATTGCCGTTTGAAGCTAATAATTATTTAAAATAAATTTATAGACACTCTGTATAAGGTAGTATTATTTTTATTATTGCAACACAATAACTGATCAGTAAATAAACTTCAGTAAATATTTAGTATTAAAAACTTTGATACCCTTGGAGAAATGAAGCCTTAAAATTTTTACTGCAATTTCACAAAATTGAAAATATTTCAAAAACGGTAAGGTTCAAGTATAATAAATCTTAATCAAATTTACCTTTATTTTAATCGTAGAAACTAAAAATGTAATAATATACAGGGTGTTCCATTTAAAAAAATACAACTTTGATATTTTTTACTTATTTGGGACACTCTGTATCTTGTAAAATTATTTTTAAATTGTACCTCTAATAGTCCTTCATCGAACCCAAGACTTACAATTTGTAAAAATCTCATCGTTTAGCTACAATACTCCGTGTCGTATGTGGTGAACAACCCTGTATAATAAAGCCGTCAGTGTGTCAAGTTTTCTTCTCCAGCTTGTTTTATTTTAATTAAGTAACATTAAAAAATGTTAACCCTAATTTTCTCCATAATTGTAATTAATCAAAATAAAAAAGTCAGTGGCGCACATGTTTTTTTTTAATATTCCAGTGATAACCCATATGCACGTCCCTGATGAATTTATCGACACTTTTTTAGCATTAAAATATATCACGTATAGTAACGTTTACCCTCAAAATTTCCTTGAAATCACTAAAAGTACTTGGAAATAAATTATAATAAATCGAAATATTATTAATATTTTAACACCCTGTAGCTACGAAACAAAGCAGAATCGGACCTATGTTGATATGAAAAATAAATCTTATTTTTACGTAAGGAATCTGGCCACGAGAGGTGGCACGTGTTTTTTGAAACACCCTGTGTTTGTCTTTTATTGCCTGACTTTGTTTATTTAACTGTTTTGATGAAGTTCTTACTTCTTTGACTTTGTTCTATGATATTTTAGCTTGAGCCTGAAGGTGAGACCTGACTCCTTATTTGCAAAAATTTTAAAATAAAACATTTTAATCGAGGCGTGTCTCACTTGAGTAAAAAATGTTCGTGTATTTTCAAAATATCATTTTACTGTCAGGCCACTGCCAAAGACTACGAAGAAGGCTGCCTATGACTGCCAGGTAATTATTATAGGCGACTGCAATAAGACTGCCAATGACTGCCAAGAAAATGTACATGTATTTCCAGTAGTGAGACACCCCTCGATTTTAATACAAGATTATGAGAATTTTGTGTCTTTACTCCCTCATTACAGGATATTATAATAATACTAGCGTGTACCCGCGACTTCGTTCGCGTCGAATTAATCTTTGTAATGGTGATGATAAAGCAAAACAAGAATTTCCATTAACATACAAACTGGAAAAAAATTTGTCACATTTATGTCAGCATGAGAAAAATCAATATGGCGATATTATTACATAACTTGGTAATATTTGAGTAGTTTCATCTCGTTGGAATTTGACTTTCGAAAAATCCGTTAGACAAAAATGAGCTTTTTACGTCAAGCAGTTTAAGCAGAATCGTGGTTAATCAATTACTCAACTTTTTGGAACACCCTGTATGATTTTTTAAAAAAATTCAAAATATGTAAAAAAACAAAATAAATTATGCGTGTCCAGGCGATTTCCCGAAAGACTAACCGTTTTTTTTAAATAACAAATATTGTAATTTTTGAGGGGCGTTTTCACCCTCTTAAAATTTGAGATTCGAGAAACTTATCGAACATTTAAACCCCACAGTGAATCCGTTTGCCAAAAATCAGTTTTAAACGTCAAGTAGTTTAAGCAGAATCGTGATTACTCAATGGTCATAATTTATGAAACAGGAAAAAAAAATTTAAAAATCTTAAAATATGTAAAACAACAAAATAAAATATACGTGTTTAAGAGTTTTTCCGAAAAACTCACCGGTTTTTTTAATAAAAATATTCTAATATTTGAGGGGTGGTTTCACCCCCTTAGAATTCGAGTTTCGAAAAATCCCTTCTTATCGAACCTCTACACCCTAAAGTCAATCCGTTTACCAAAAATCAGCCTTTTACGTCAAGCGCTTTAAGCACGATCGTGATTAATCAATGACCAGATTTTTCGAAACACCCTCTATACATTTTTAAAAAATCTTAAAATATGTAAAAAACAAAATAAAATATACGTGTTTTTAAGCGTTTTTCGGAAACTTGACCGTTTTTTAAATAAAAAATATTGTAATATTTGAGTGGTGGTTTCACCCCCTTGGAACTGGAATTTCGAAGGATCCCTTCTTATTGAACCTCTACACCCTAGAATCAACCTGTATGCCAAAGTTACGTTGCTTCTTACGTTGAGTGGTTTGAGCAGGATCGTGATTAATCAGTGAGTCAGTCACTTAAGGATTTTATATATTAGTATAAATTAAGAAAACAAATTATTTCTCTGATTAATGTCTTAATTTAGCAATCAACTGCTCAAAGTATAATAAAAATAGATATTAAAACTTGAGTTTAAACAATTAATTACCATATTAAAAAGCCTATTATCTAGGTCTTAACCATAACCTACACCATAAAACCGTTTAATTTAAAATCTGCCTCCACCTTAAAACCTGGCTAGGAGCAAGGACTTTATATTAAACTGAAAATTTTACTCTCGGGCGATAAGTGCCGGGAAGAGACGGGTTTTCTTCCTGCCTGGTCTCGTAAACTCGGCGTATTTCACTACACTATTAACCGTCTAAACTCTATGGCAGTCTCTCTATCCCCTTCGTCTGCGAGTGTATGACTTTTTCCCACCCCCCGTTTCGTTATTCCCGTAAATTCCTACGGGACGTTTCACACCGACAAGGCACCCCCTCTGGGCTATGTTATTCATTTATCTCGTCTGGACGAGAGGGAAAAAGGCGTTGGGAACAATGGGGAAGGCGTGGATGGGGGTAGTAGTATATGCCAGTGGCGTATCGATAAGAAGTTTCGTTTTTTTGGTAGCTAACAAATCTATTTATAGCCCTAGATTTGTCTGTTTTTAAGCAATGGTCCATAGCTATGTTGATCCATTCTGCAAGAGTCTTGTTCAGTACAGGTTGCCTCTTGCATAGGGTTGCCAACTTTCAAAATGAAAAATAGAGGACGACAGGGTAAAAAAGAGGCACAGGCAAAATATTTTTTGAAACCTCGCCCAAATTTCTAGAATTTACCAAAAAGTTATGTAAACGGTATGCGATTAATGGTCTTTCTTACTTTATTTGACTGAAATAAATAATTAATTTGGGAAATTTTTATTTTTTCAAATTAACCATAAATTTTTCTGCGAAAAAATGACGATAAAACAATTTCTGTTGAACTTTTGACACAAAAGCATTTCGAATTTATGATTTCAGTCTAATAACTATTTAGTCAACATGTTTAATTTATGTCAATATATACAGGGTGCTACAAATTCGAGGTACGAGCATTGGTATCTCGGAAACCGTATGAGATACGAAGATGGTTAAATTGGGGCAAAATTGCACTTTAGGATGTTCACCAAGGTGCCATCAAAAAAGTTTTAAAAATTTCAAGGATTGCTGAGTTTTTTAGAAAAAACGGATTCTTTTGAAAATCGATTTTATTTTTTCCTGGCGTTACTTTTTAGAAAATCAAAAAACTAATTGCACATTCTCATGGCTACTTTATTAGGGCTATCTGATAGTATTTTTATATTTTCAAATTAACTGATAATTTGTCAGATACAGGGGCCAACTTAATTTTTTTAAATACGGACATGCATTTTTTATTCCAAGTTTTGAAAGAGCTCGGTCTCCTGAATACAATGATTTGCCACACTTGATACTTTTTTTTTGTTTTAGGTACCTTAAGAATAACAAAACTATTTAATTATTATTTAAAGTAATTTCAAGTCCGACTCTGTTTCTTTTTAATCATTTAATCGGATTATATTCATCTCATCAATATGGATCAGCGCTAATTAACATTGAATAAGGAAAATCTGGCCAATTGAAAGATTCAAATAAATAATATCCAGGTCAGCAATTTGAAAATATTATTTTTAACTTTTTTTATTGTGAATTTGAAATTTCCGTGTACGATGTAATAATATGCATAATATTAATCGTAGTGATTATAAATAAATCAACTTCTACAAACTACTTGCCAATGCTCTACAGGTTCGAAAGGGTTATCACAGTCCCTAATGCACAAAATTAAATGTATTTTTCGTTCAATCTTATTTATAGCTCTTTAAACATATCTTCTTCTTATACTTCCGAATGCATTCTGTGCTCTTTATTGTAAATGCTGAAATGTATTGATATCACTCTTAAAATGACGTCAAGTAATGCCCAATAATTTTATATTATTTTATTGCATTTGATTTTCCGTATTCAATTTTTTACCTCACGTCATTGTTAAGTTTGAAAGCTTATCAATATTCTAAACCAGAGCCGGACTTGAAATTAGTTTAATTAAATTGTGTTCAAATGTCCGAAACAAAAAAAAATATTAAGTGTGGCATATCATTGTACCTAGTTCTTTCAAAATCTGAAATAAAAAATGCAGGCCCGTATTTAAAAAAATCAAGTTGGCCTCTGTATCCCACAAATTATCAGATAATTCAAAAATCTAAAAATGCTATCAATTAGCCCTAATAAAGTGGCTATGAGAACGTGCAACTAGTTTTTTGATTTTCTAAAAAGTAACGACAGGAAAAAATTAAATTGATTTTCAAAAAAATCCGTTTTTCCAAAAAAACTCAGCAATCCTTGAAATTTTCAAAACTTTTTTGATGGCATCTTGGTGAACATCCCAAGGCGCAACTTTGCTCCCATTTAACCATTTTCGTATCTCTTACGGTTTCCGAGATACCAATGCTCGTACCTCGAATTTGTAGCACCCTGTACAGTACGTCTGTCCGTTCTGTAGCTACGGCGTATCCGTGAGAGGGGAAACGATATTCTCTCGATGTTTTTCGTAAAAAATGAGACGACGCGTCCCATCAATAAAAATTCGACAAATCTGCAATTAGCCAATAAAATGAGTGGGCGGAGCGATTTGCGGTGACGTACTCGTCAAATCGACGTATAAAATATATTGATGTTTATTTAAATGTTTTTTGTCCGCATTCCTTTCATACACACAGATCCAGCAGACGAGACGTACTGTATAGGTATTAATAATTTAGTAACGATTTTTACTATAGTCTATAAAATGAATAACTTTGAATTTTGACCGTTATTTTTTACCAACATGTCAAATATAAAATCCCTCTGTCAAAAAAGTTACTGATATTCTTTAAATTGAGTGCCTGACCGAATCAGATAGGTAACTCTTTTTACTTTCATGAAATAGAAAAGGAAAATAATAAAACAAGTGACAGTTCTTCCTCTTCTTGCAAAAATCAACACGAAATGTTATAATTGACAAAAGTAAAATGTCATCAGCTTTTGACACTTCTAAATATTAGACCAATGCCGTCTCTAATAGAACAGCCACGGAGCGAGATTTATGACGTCACGCTAGTTAGATACTACGGATTAATAAATATGTTGTAGAATACATGGAAAACATAATTATTTCTCGTATTTTTGGTTTGTATTTTAAAAATGATATAGTTTACATGAAATATACATAATATACAGTTAATAAATACAATATAATATACTTAGATTAAGTAGATAATATATACCTATTTATAGTAATAAATACTTTGGCAAATAAACTATGAACCATACAAATGCAGCAAATGTTTTACAATATACAAATAATGTGGTACATAAGATAATGCGTAACATGTAAAATATATTTTAAATTTTGGGGTTTGAAAATCGATCTAATTTAACAAAAAACATTCAATATCTACTAATAGTGATGTATTATTATTTGCATTCACAACATTTATTTATATATTATAATGTTTACTGCAATTAATAAACTAAATAAGCTCCGTAAAGACTGACAAATCCACAAAATTTCAAATCAAATTCAAATGTGTCAAATGAATCGTCAAACAGAACTGTCAAGGATCCCCACCCTAGAGAGCTTTTATGGTGGCTTTTCCGCCCACCATGCATAAATACATGGATAGCATTATGCTCCTTCCTTAGTCTTCTTATTAAAATGTTTCAGAGACAGAGGATGTAGAAGTTTCATTTTATTTGAATTTTTTTCAAATAATTTCTGAAGTAACATCAATATTTGGATGAAAATTGGTGTCTGGGAGTTTTTAAACATGAGAAATTTGATTTTGATGTCAACATGACTCCTATTTGTATGGGGCGCCACCTACATGTGTTTTAACTGTTTTAAAGTGTCATAACTTTTCGTCCGTACCAGTGTTGTCAGATTGGGCGATTTTGCGCCAATTGGGCGATATTTCGAGAAAATTGGCGCCACAAATTTTCAGAAAATCGCAAACCGAAATTTGGGCGATAAATTTAATTACGATATCTGAAATTTTTAGCGCTTTTAGGGGCCATTATCGCATCAAAATCATAAGAAACATTTAACAGGTGGCGGTTCCAGCCAAAAGATATGTTGTGTTTGTCAGATGCCGATAATTCAGATGCAAATGCTGAAGATGTCGAGGTTGAGGATGTAATAGACCTACCCATTATGATATTACTTATTCTAAAAAAAAGTAACTTTTTTATGTTTCGCGCCAGTTCTCAAGGAAAAGTAATGTAGGTTGCGGTTTTGGGCGATTTTTTGACTTGACATTTGCGCCAACCGATTTTAAAATCTGATAACACTGGTCCGTACTTGTATAAAACTACTGAGTGAAAAAATATACATTTCCGTGGCATTTTTGGCCCATTGAGTAGATAGTTATTTGACTAAAATAATAAATTTGGAAAATTTTTATTTTTTCAAATTAATCATAAATTTTTCTGCGAAAAAATGATGATAAAACAATTTCTGTTAAACTTTTGACACAAAAACGTTTCAAATTTATGATTTCAGTCTAATAACTATTTAATCAACATGTTTAATTTATGTCAATAATGATAGGTATTGATAATTGTGATTCCAAATGTCTCAAGGATCATTACTCGTAGCGATTTTTACCAAGTAAATATAATTTTTTTTATTCAGTAGTTTTCTACAGTATTTTACCATAGTAAATGTAATTTTTTTTATTCAGTAGTTTTATACAGGTACGGACGAAAAGTTATTACTCTTCAAACTAGTTGAAAAATAAGGTGGCGCCGTTTACAATTAGGAGTCATATTGACATCAAAATATCTCATGTCAAAAAACTCCCAGACAACAAATTTCAACCAAATATTGACGACATTGACGTTACTTCAGAAATGATTTGGAAATCGAAATAAAAATGAAACTTCTACACTCTGTATCTCCGAAACAAAGCATTTTAGGACATACATTTATACGAACCTTTTTACTTATTTTTATCAGCAGAATATTGTGCCAAAGTTTTCGGAATACAGTCCGGACCACCCTGTGTAACAAGAGTTACCCCGTATTATTATACGAAATACTTATGTAACATTTTTTACCTCAAAGCCGTGTTCTAAAAAAAATGATTCTCATTCTAAATGAGAAATGACATATCATCGTGAACGGATCAGCTGCAGAAAGCTGAAGTCCCCGGTGCACTGCGTAAAGTGATTGATGAACCAGACACTCTATTCAAAATTGAGAAAGACCCCCTTAAAATACTATGACGTAGGGCTTTGAAAGATAAAGAAAATTGGATGGTTTTTCATACTACTTCAAACCATAAAGATGATGTGCTTGGTCTTGAATCAAATTTTATTGTAAAAGCAAGAAAATCAACATAAAAATAAAATGAATTTAAATGTTTTCTATTTGCTATCTCCCTTTATCGAATTATATCTCATTTTATTAATACCTTAAGGTTTAAAATTAATAGTCTTAAGAGTAATATAAAAGTTTTTTTTTTTATGTTGACTTGATGTGGTTACATCTACGGCTACAAGCACGGAAAGTTTCGCAATCTGGCAACTACTTATGAAACCTTCCAATGTTAGCATCTTTAGTGGACAACTTCACGATTAATAGCATCCAACAATCCATTTAATTTTCCCTCACGTCTCAAGTGCTGTACAGGGTGGGTCAAATTCGACGCTTTTAAATGGAAACACCCTTTTCTACAGGAGATAGACAAAAACTAATATCGGTGTCTGGAGCTCAATTTTTGTCAAAAACATTATAGTGAAAACCGTATATCGATATCTGTTACCGTTTCGGAATTACGGGGTGTTTTTCAAAAATATGCATTTTTAACAAATCGCTGTAACTTTTTTGCTATGGAAAATTTTGTATTTTTATGAAAACATTTCCAAAGCATCTTTTTACGTAGAATTTAATGGTTCAAGTATAATTTTTTTAAAATTAATAATTTAAGAATTATCAACAGAAAATTTTATTTTTTATATGGGACACCCTGTATATTATTAATTTATTGAAAATAACTTAAAATTGCCTTTCCAAAAATATAACACACTTGATCTTTTGCTCGATTCTCCTTCGAGATATAGGGTATATAAAAATTCGTCCGCTTTAAATAAGTAGGCTTTGAACGGCACCGGCTGTAATGCAAAAAAATTATAATTGTGAGCATCAATTAAAACGAAAATAATATTTGCTATGAGAGATGCAGAATTTTATAAGAATTTAAAATATATTTAACCAACATCAACACATTTAAACTATATCTAATAACAATAAAAATAAATAGCAAACCAAGACAGGAGATTTTGCTACAGGTGTTCGACATATCGACCGTCTTCTGTTATGGACAAACGGTGCAGTTTTTGAACATTTCTCGCGGAATTCATTAACTCAGTGAGGGTGAAAGATACCCTCTCATAACTGCTAAGTATTTCTAATTCTTGTCTAGATTATACGGAAGAATAATGAACCTTTATTGTTCCACAAATATATCCATAGGATTAGATCCATGGGCACTAAGTCTTGGTTAGCTATTCAATTATTCTTGAAATTGACTGCAAAAATTTGCTGATAACTTCAGCGTTCAGAGGCGGTGCGTCGTCTTGCTGGAAAAATATGTTTTTGGGTTCCATTAAGGTCTTATCATCAATAAGGGGTCCAAAGCCTACTAGTTAAAAGTGGCGAACATTTAAAAATTCTGTATTTCGAAGGAGATTATAACAAAATATTGAGTGTGCTATATTTTTGGAAAGATAATTTTAAATTCTTTTCAGTTAATTAAAAATATAGAGGGTGTCCCAAATAAAAAATCAATTTTTCTGTTGATAACTCTAAAATTATTAATTTTAAAAAAAATTATACTTATACCATTAAATTCTACGTAAAAAGGTGCTTTGGAAATGTTTTCATAGAAATACAAAATTTTCCATAGCAAAAAAGTTACAGAGATTTGTTAAAAATGCATATTTTTGAAAAACACCCCGTAACTCCGAAACGGTAACAAATATTGATGTGCGGTTTTCACCGATATTAGTTTTCGTCTATCTCCTATAAAAAAGGGTGTTTCCATTTAAAAGCGTCGAATTTGACCCACCCTTTACAGTGGAGCCCCTACTCGTTCTGCGGCCAACGCATAAAACACTCATTTTCTCTAATTCGGCCAGCGAAGGAATATCGAAGACGGTGTGGATCTGAAAGCGACAGTGTTGCCATTTTAAAATTTGTAACATCTGTAATACGTTTGACGACAATATCTTTGGATGATAAATCCGCGTTTACGTATAGAAAATGTATTCGTGCTAAACATAGAATAAGCAACAAAAATATTTTTTATAGGTACTGAATATTTTGTATAATCGAAAAACATCTCATTTAGATGACTTGCAAATGACGAACTATTGACATTTTACATATGAAATAACAGCGATTTTCATTTCCAAGCCAATTCTGACGCCGTTCTTTGTTTAATCATATAACATTATATTTAATTGCTTAATTATAGAAAATCCGTATTATTAACGTACTATACCCAAAATCCGCAAATATACGGATTAATCCGTAGTTCTGGCAAGACTGTGTCCGGCAACCACCCACTCTGTCGACTGAAAGCAGAATTACGGTACAGTATTCTTTAATCCTTGCGCTTTAAACGACATCAGTGCGCAGCGGCACAGGACTAAACTAAATTTCAAACAGGTTGACTAGCGGCGACGGTATCGCCAGTTACATCTCGGACAGGTTTCGTGCCACGAAATCGCCCATAAAGTTGCGCATCTTCTTATTTCTTCAATCGACGATCAAATTCTGTCAACGATGAATACCTTGCTGTAGTATAAGCTGGCTAGTTTTAGAAATTATATTATTTTACAAGTCAGGAATATCAAAATTTTCTGGAAGTAAAATTAAATAAATACGTAGAAATTAGTGGAATAAATTATTGGTATCAATTAGCGTAGAAGTTTGTCCCTTTAAATTCAATGTAAGCATTCAGAACGTCAAAATTAGTGGTAGACATTTTCAATTAGTTGAAAAACTTTTAACTTTCCCACTAATTATACTTCAAAACGCTACGCTACGCTAATTGAAGCCACCAATTTATTCCACTAAATGCGAGGTTCTGAAGCTTTACTACTGAATCATAGTTTCCTGCAGTCAAACCAACTTAAATATTTAACACTGAATTGTTCTAAAAATAAATCTATTGTAACGATAAAAATAAACCTAACAATGAAAAATATTAGAATAAATAAAATCAGAATCTATAAGGGTTGCAGAAAGCCGAGGCATCAGTTGCACCCCGCGGATTGATTGATGACCGAAACGCTCCATTCAAAATTAAGAGCGACCCTCCAACGGCGCGATGACGTAATGGAGAGATAAGGAAAATTGGATGGTTTTCGCGACGACCTTTTTTTATTTTTATTTTTATTTCTTTTGAAAACCGGCGGACTAACAAGCACCTTCATTATATACCTATTGCGTATAATAGAGCGACAAAATATAATTTATCATTGTCGTTAGAGGGCGCTCTATATTTTTCGCGGGGTTATTTAATCAAAACTCGCGAAAAGGGCATAATCAACGAGATATGGAGTCGGTAAAGTAGAGCTCTATTTTCGGTTTTAATGAAGTGATTTTGACGGAAGAAAATCGACACATTTTTAACTACTGCCCACGTTAAATTAATGAATAATATATTTTTCGTTGAATATCAGAATTATGACAGCTTATTCAACCGTATCAATAGGTTGATTTGTGGAAATCTTTATAACCTTAACGTTCTTTAATGCGAACAAAGAAATAGAAGAAAATAGGCTTGGTGCATTTCAGTTGATTTCAACAAATTCCGTCCGCAGCGCTTCAACAACAGAAATCAGAAATTATCAGTATGTACTTCACGCCGCACCGCACAGTGGTTTCGGCAATGGAAAAAAAAACAAAAAAGAGGGTGTTAAATCGGGTTTAAATTATCCTATCTTACATCGAGTTAGTTCAAAGACAATATAATAATATTACTTTTTTAATTTAATTACTAGTTTTGAATTTACAACACCTCCTTTTTGACAATTTTCTTAATATACGAAACGCGCAAAAATAAAGCGAAAATAAGTAATATTTTACAGCCCTTATTTTAATTCCTAAAAATCGGTATTACCCTGGAACTGTTTCGTTTATCCATGGGTATTAAAAGTAAAAATCATTTTGCCAAAATATACCGTGCCTTTGATGCAATTTAGTTTGAATCTATTTCTAATAAAAATACTTTAATTCTTACTTTAATCCGACTAGAACAAAAAAGCTTTACCGAGCTTTGGTCTCGGATTAATTTGACTGAAAAAAGCAACTGTTAAAGTAGTGATTCTATAAATTTTATCGCCACATTCGGCCACGTTTGTTAAAAATTTAAAATAAAAGATAAACAGTGTGGAAAAAAATGAAAACTACATCCTTCATTTTTGCGGATGCCAATGAATTCATTTAATATAATTTCCTTTTTTTGCCATTTAAAATTATATAAATAGCGTTATATTGTATAAGATTGAAATGTTATAAATTATAATAATTTAAACCACAGTGTGTAACTAAACTGAGCATCAATTGAAGCGTAAAGTGCAAATTTTTGCATTAAGTTTAACTTCTTGTATTTTTTAAACTTTTGAAGGAATTTTGAATTTGCCAGCCAGATTCTAAAACATTGTTTTATCGACTATCGAACCGTTCTTTGTAGTTTTTTTCAATGATTCGTCAGGACCCATAATACAGGGTAAAACAAAAATGCGCGCATTTTTAATAAAATTTTAAGTGAGCCTCATTTTGTGGAGGGATAAAGGAGATCCATTTTTTGTGGGTAGTTTAAAGGAGGTGTTTTATACCTCGGGTTGTTTATGAGTTTTTTTGGCTATCGCTCTCCATTGCGATGTTTTCGATATTCTTATGATTGTCGGAGTTTTAATACTAATAATTTTATCTCATTGTGAAATGAAGATATCGTATTGTTAAGCATTATGCATTTTAATGTATAATTAAATAAAGCAAACAAATAATTTTATAAAACTAAAAAGTGTTTAAATTATATGAACAGGTTTTATTATGTATCTTGGCATAACAAAAGAAGCATTTAACACTTTTTCATTAACGATACAGTATAATCACTTAGTATAATCATTAGTTAATACGCATAATACTCAAAAATACAATATATTAATTTTATAATGAGATAAATTTATTAGAATTAAAACCTTACCGAAAATTATAAAAAAGGAAAACATCGCAATGGAGAGCGATACCCCAAAAAAACTCATAAACGTCCAGAGGTATCAAACAGCTCTTTTAAAATACCCACAAATAATGAAAATCCTCCATCCCCCCACAAAATGGAGGTCACTTAAAATTTTGTAAAAAATGCACGCATTTTTGTTTTACCCTGTATTATGGGTATTGGCCAATAAATAAATAAACTGCAGAGAACGGTTCGACAGTCGATAAAAATGCGCTTCAGAATTTGGCTAGCAATTCAAAACGCCTTCAATAGTTCAGAAAATACAAGAAGTTCAACTTGATGCAAAAATTTTCACTTTACGTTTCAATTGGTGCTCAGTTTACTTTTAAATAAATTTATTAACCTATTTTATTTGACGTATTTTATTAAGCTGAATATAAATAATATAAATAATAAAATCCGTCCCAATGCGATTGGATTAACGGTTTAGGAAATATAGGGTTTTTTCGTTATATTATCAGTTTCACACCACTGTGCACCGCCGCGCCGCGCCGCCGAATGTTGAAAGCAACTAATATTGAAATCGTGACTTTGTGATAATATTTAAGTATTTTAGTTTTTTGCTAGTGCAGTTATTGAGGTATATAAAACACTCAGGTACGAGGTTTATGTGACGTAACGCTGTTTCGGGTAGTCAAAAATAAGTAAAAAAGAATTCGAACTAGGCGTCGCGTCGTGTTGTGTTGTGACAATTTCAAATGTTCATAAAATTGCCAAAAAATGTTCACGCCTAAAGGAGTGCGTAATTAGGGCGTTGTTGGGTGCAATAACATTCAATAACTCAACTTTCCCAGATATTCAACTCTCCCGAAACAATGTTTTATAGCTTCATAGTTTCTCACACCGATTTGATCAAAAGCAAAAATGGATTCAAGTAGTTCGACGAACAGGTGAGTAAACAAAATGGCTCGTTACATAATCAAAAAATTAAATAGACATATACTCACTATTCGGTTTTTATATGATTCAAAATAAAAAATATATAAATTGTAAAATTAGTAATTTTTTAATGGCCATAATGCGTTCTTTCAAAATCATCGAACAACTAAATCATTTCCATAGATCCAGTGACGTACCGTGACTTTGAATTTTGAGACCAAAAACTGACAAATAATTTGTCAAAAAAATCATATAACAGCTATATGTTTTATTTTGCATAAAAATGTTAACTAATAAGTTAGAATAATAATTATATTTCTTCCCTAACTAAGTGGTTTTATCGCTAAATTTAACTAAAGCTAAGTACAACACAAATCTTAAATACGTGGACTATTATAACAACAAATACATCGTAAAAGACTATTTTGGTAGCATTCTGAACGAGGATTCAAGTTAAACTTTTTAGAAAATAATTTAAAGGAAAAATGAACCTGCTCGCAGATGCTTGTTCCGAGTAAAATCCTAGAGCGCTATGATTTGCTTTTATAAACTCTGGCACATGATGCAGAATTGCATGAATCTTTGGAGTTATCTTAATACCTAAGTTGAGTATTTCCAATCTAAATTGTTCGATGTCATGTTCAAAATGTTTGTTTATTGCTTGACCAAAACAACTTGAAACTACTTGATTGAATGCAGAAAACACTGCAATATATTTATTTCCAAAAAAAAAAGATGTTTAGGTTTTTGCTTCTAAAAACTTTGAATGGGATTCTTTACCGGGCGATATCGTCTTCAAAATATCCACTTTCTTTAAAAGTTGTCTGGCCTTATTTCCGTTACATTTTCCATAATGATCTAGTTTCAATCCCGCTTTTTTTTATCCATTCTGTTGCAACATTGGTATTCTCCAATTCAAGACAATCAAATAGTTTTTGAACCACACATAACAAAAGGTGAAGCTAAAGAGGGGGAATATACTTTAAGACAGGTGTTTCTTCGTCGCCAATGATGAAAGGTAAGTTTATACAGTTTTCTAAAAAATAATTGCCCCTTTTTATATGGTTCATTGAACAACAGTTTAAAAAATACAAAAATAAATATTTCAAATAAAAACGCTTAATAAAATCTTTGGCTTTTGTTATATTTCCTCCAGATTGTTGCCATAAATTTGTATTTTCTGTAATACTTTTTATAGTTCTGAATGATCCTTTAATTTCCATTTCCTTTACATTTACATCACACCATGGGCAAGTGTGAATGGATGAATTTGACTGAAGACCAAGGAGAATCATAATAAGCTTAAAGTCAGCGGCAAAAGTATAGGAACACATTCCACATATGAACTGCAGATCTAACGTCTCAAAGAGGATTTTAATGTTAGCATAAGATTCAGACAACTTTGGTCCTAAGCCAATTATGAATAGTTTATTAATTCCATCACTTTTATATTTCTTGAAATATTCGGGATCATTTTCAGGGAGCACATTCAGAAAAACTTTAAGTGATCCACCACCACTATCAATGCCAATTTTTAGATGAAAATCTTCAGGTAATTCTCTAATTTCCAAAATATATGATAGAAGACCACATAAATCTAAGCAGTATACAAAAATTAATATTAACTGAATTAACATTTTTCCTTTAAATTATTTTCTAAAATGTTTAACTTGAATTCTAGTTCAGAATGCTACCAAAATAGTCTTTTACGATGTATTTGTTGTTATAATAGTCCACGTATTTAAGATTTGTGTTGTACTTAGCTTTAGTTAAATTTAACGATAAAACCACTTAGTTAGGTTTGAACTTATTAGTTAACATTTTTATGCAAAATAAAACATATAGCTGTAATATGATTTTTTTGACAAATTATTGTTTCAGTTTTTGGTCTCAAAATTCAAAGTCACGGTACGTCACTGGATCTATGGAAATGATTTTGTTGTTCTCTGATTTTGAAAGAACGCATTATGGCCATTAAAAAATTACTATATTTATAATTTATATATTTTTTATTTTGAATCATATAAAAACCGAACAGTGTACTATGAAAGGATAATATATAAGCTGCAATATTAATGGTGTACTTTTTTTAATCGACTAGAGATTAAATGTTTTATGAACATCTTTTAAAATTATAAATATGTACCTTTAAGAAATTTCGTTATGGCCGAAGTAGCACCAATTATGACCTCACTAGCAAAACCTGTAATTAAAACTATGCTCACTACTGTAGTTGAACTTAACTGGAATAATAAATTATAATACAAATTAGATCTTCTGAAGGTATGAAAATATATAATTTTTTATTTTTATTTTTGGAATTTTCACAAATTATACTTCCTAACAATTTTAGAATAATTATATAATAAATTTTTCGCATACTCGCTGTTTAAACCCGTGTATTTGTATATATCAGTTGTTTACGATATTCTCGGATGGTGGCAGCACCGGCCCATAAGTTACCGTTAACCCATTTAATTTGCATTGAAGCACTACATGGAATCACATTTAGAATTTTTTCAATATAGTTAATAATTATTTATTCAAATATCCTTTACTACTTTAAAAGTCAACTTATATTTAACAATACTATTTATTAACCTTTTCTCGCATGCACACGTTAAAATGTTGATTTTTTACGATTTTTTGCTTTTTCTAAAGCTTTCTTCTGCTGTTTATTATTTTACATCGTTCTCGTTACATTTTCAAACCGGTCTATTCTTTAGAGACTCCACATTTTTAGCCAGCTGGGAATGTAAGCGTAAAGCTGAAGTGAAAACGATAATTGAGTCCTTGCTCGAATTTTTAAAATAAACAATAACCCGCAGCCTAATTAGTGGCTTCGTGTTTTTATTTTGTTTCTCCATATGCGAGAGAAGTTTTTTTTTGTTGGTGGAAATGATAATGAGAAGTCGCGGTATACTGTCACAACAGAAAATAGTAGAAAATTAAAATTTCTGGTGCTCTACAATAGTTTTGAAAAATATTTTTTTAAATTTTATAATATAATAGTGTATGTAAAAGTGATGTTTGTGTAACTTAATTTTCGTTATATGCAATGCTATTATTTTAAAATGTTAAAACTACACGATAATTAAATTTTATTCTTATATTCATTGTCACCAACCATGGACATATTTGGCGCCGGACTGACTAACTGGAATTTAAATTTCCCGCTGGAGATTCAGGTGGTAGCTCTGCTGTAAAAAATGTGAAGTTGTCACATCTATACTAATATATAAAATCCTTAAGTGACTGACATACTGATTAATCACGATCCTGCTCAAACCACTCAACGTAAGAAGCTCAATTTTGACATACAGGTTAATTCTAGGATGTAGAGGTTCGATAAGAAGGGGTTTTTCGAAATTCCAGTTCCAAGAAGGTGAAACCACCATTCAAATACTACAATATTTTTTATTTAAAAAACGGTCAAGTTTCCGAAAAAACGCTTAAACACGTATATTTTATTTTGTTTTTCTACATATTTTAAGATTTTTTAAAAATGTATACAGGGTGTTTCGAAAAATCTGGCGCTTGACGTAAAAAGCTGATTTTTGGAAAACAGATTGACTTTAGGGTGTAGAGGTTCGATAAGAAGGGATTTTTCGAAACTCGAATTCTAAGGGGGTGAAACTATCCCTCAAATATTAAAATATTTTTTTATTTAAAAACCGGTGAGTTTTTCGGAAAAACTCTTAAACACGTATATTTTATTGCGTTTTTTATAAATTTATACAGGGTGTTTCATAAAATATGACCATTGAGTAATCACGATTCTGCTTAAACTGCTTGACGTTTAAAGCTGATTTTTTGCAAACGGATTGACTGTGGGGTGTAGTGGTTCGATAAGGAGGGGTTTCTCGAATCTGAAGAGTGTGAAAACGCCCCTCAAATATTACAATATTTGTTATTTAAAAAACGGTTAGTCTTTCGGGAAAACGCTAGGACAAGCATAATTTATTTGGTTTTTGTTACATATTTTGAATTTTTTTTAAAAAATCATACAGGGTGTTCCAAAAAGTTGGGTAATTTCTTAACCACGATTCTGCCTAAACTGCTTGACGTAAAAAACTTATTTTTGGCAAACGGATTTTTCGAAAGTCAAATTCCAACGAGATGAAACTACCCCTCAAATATTACCAAGTTATATAATAATATCGCCATATTGTTTTTTCTCATGCTGACATAAATGTGAGAAAATTTTATCCAGTTTGTATGTTTGTTAATGGAAATTCTTGCTTTGCTTTATCATCACCATTACAAATTATTAATTCGACGCGAACGAAGTCGCTGGTACACGCTAGTTTATTTATAGTACCTACCCAAGTAGCATTTGGACGTTATCTAACGTCGGGTATACGTGGCGTCCAGTAAACCCGACGTCGGGTACCAACGTCGGTTCGACCGCCTGACGACCCTTATTTGCACCTAAATGGAGAATACAGATTCGGGTCGTCTCGACGTCGGTATCTGACCTAATAGGGAATGTAATTCTACCAATTACCAACGTCATATTACGTTGGATTTTAGTCACTTAAAATTCGTCGCTAAGCACTTACGTTACGTTTGGTTTCATATTCGCTACCAAGAATACATAAAAACCTAACCAAAGTACCTAATTACAAATGGATTCATAATCACTCCTCGAATATAACTATAAGTGTACTACCCTATTTCATATAACAATAATTCTGAATCTGAATAAAATACTCAATGGAAAACAACGAGCGCCTTCAAAATTAGGTAGATTTATGAAATAAAAATATCTATAAAAAAGTAACTCGCAAAATATATTTTTTTTATTTTCTAGCTGGTTTAATCATAAAACTGTACTGTGGTTCCCCCCTAACTTAACCTTATCAATATTATTCTACTAGAAATCGGAATGTGAATATAAATTTTAAAAACAAACAACGATTTTAAAATGGCTGACAATCGGATACTTGTTAAAAATGCGTTGCGGATTCCTGTGTCCGACTTAATATGAACTACCAATATACCAATTCCGACCGGGTCTCCAACATTAGTCGTCTCACACGACCGAAGTCATCAAACCGGACGACCGGCAATCGTATTATGACGTATATAATTCCAACGTACGCCACGTAACCTCACTTTGCGTATCAGTGATTTGTGGATTTGTGCAACTATATTTTAGTTTTTGTTTTCTCTTTTAAAAAAATGGGCAGCCGCTTTTTTAAGATAGTATATATACAAAATTTAAAAGAATACCAGTACCTCACATGTGGGAGGAGGATGGGGTCTGCTGGTTTCCTAAGCTAAAAAATGAAATTAAGATGCACCAGTGTAATGCAGCATCTCTTCCGGATAAAAAGCATTCGTGGGTGGAGGCAAGACATCACTACTACTATTATTATTTTATTTATTAGCTTTCTGTAAAATGTAGATGAATGTCTAAATGCCTTTTTAGTGTTTTTTTAGGCATAATAAAAAATTAAGTTTGTTTACAAAAACTTTTTATTAGGTTATGTTCATGATGTTCATTAGGCCGCAAATGCTATTTAATGGGTTGTATTTACGGACGTAAACAGAGATACGTAAATTAGGTTATAAATATGAACATAAAATACAACTAAATATAATTGGATGTTACTTTAGGGATTATCAGTGGGACGTATCCTATTCGGACAATGGGTAGACGTCGGGCTAGTTTAAGTATATGTACGTCGTGCAAGCCAACGTGGGAACGACGGACGTTGGGAAATTAATAAAAATGGTACGTTGTTATTTTGTACGTCGACAGATCGTTGGATTTACCGACTCGGATCCAACGACGTCGATTTTAATAGGAAAGCGACGTCACCGGTGGTGTCACCAGCACCCGACCTAAATTTGCACAAAGTCTGACGTCGCTTGAGGTCAGATTTAGTTCGAAGTCAGATAGATGCTACTTGGGTATATCCTGACATTGATATTCGTTTCGACACTTTAGTTTTGTATTACAAGTTTTTTGTTTAAATAAATAGAGTTGTGATACTTTAAACATAAAAGAGTTTACTATCAGACCTTGCAGCTCTGGCATGTTGTTCTTTTTAGAACATTTTTTAGTGCGAAGCGGGGTACAAGATAGCTTAATAGCCGTAAAAAACTCATCGCAACTTGATTAGTATATTTTGGACAGGAAAGCGGTATTAATGGCCCTTTTTGTTCCTTAAGTGCTTTTAAGAAGGTTGAGTTTTGTTGATGTAAATAATATCTGTTTATATATTTATAATTAATTTATGTTCGTTTCCTAAAATATTATGATTAGAAGAAAATATGTAAAAGTGGGCAACGCTGTGCCGATCAAGCTTAATCACGTGACTAAAAGTTTATTTGATATGAACAGTAGCTAACAAAATCATATTAGCAACATTGTGTCGTCATACAAGAGATGTACACTAACCGTGTGTCTGGTCTGGTATTTTAATTTTCTCTAAAGCCACAAAAAGACAAATGCAATTAGGTAATGAACTATTAAAAAATTCCTAAGCAGATCCTTCTTGAACATTTTTGCAGACTGTTAAAAATCATAAATCCATTAAGTGCACTTAATAGATTTTTCTGAGCGAAATTTAGCGTCTGTGGACTTAGTTATTTTGAAGCTAATAATATCTCGTATATTTGAACTGTATTGGACTTAAAGTATATTTAATATGAGAGGTTCTACCTAAATTAGATTAGTAATGTGCTTTTGTTTCACGCAAAGTAGTGTCTAGATTAGTTTATTATTTAATTGCATATTTTTTGTTTCTCGACCTATTTAATAAGTTTGAAAGTCAGATAAATTTATATAAAACTATAAATTCTGATAAGAACTCTATTTTCTATATATAATTATAGTTCTATAAATCTTGAATAATGTTTTTTTTTCACAGCAACTGTTAAAATTGCCTTATATCTATCAAAAATAGTAGATAAAATAGTACTTTAACGGCAAGGGTGTATTAAATGATACTTTAACAGCGAGGATAGGTTAAAAACTTTATTTCTTCTCGCACGTTTTTTAATTGCTTCCATTTTTGAAAATATTTGTATTCCTTTTCATAAGTTATTCGGAATTTAAATGGAAGTAGTTTGGATATGGCGTTTGTCGCCTCAGCCTGAATATCTGTTGGTAATTTACTTATTTCGTTTTGAGCCATTTCTGGCTTCAATTCAATCAGCAATCGACACGACAGAGAATTAAAAAATATTGACTCAAAACTGACAACTAAAGAGACAGCTGTATTTATTTCTCAAATTACATAGAAACCAATGCCAACCCAACACAATATTTTTTCTACTCGTAATAAATTTCTTTAAATAATAATTTCTGAATATTTTTTAAAACGTAACTGACTATGGAAAAAAATATTGTTTCATACACGACTATAAAATTGCATTATCGTCTCCCGAAATTTATTCTTTTCAGTCTGACGATAAAATAACATTTTATCGTCTTGAATAAAAAATAACTATAGTACAATTCTTTTAAAAGTTCCTCAATATGGTCGACCTAGTTACGAAAATTGGTACATTTTTTTAATGAAAAATAAGTTGGCGTTAGCGAATTCAGAAATTGATTTACTCTTTGGTTAACAATAACATTTTTTAGGATTGTCAAGTTGACGTTAAAGTTAGGTTATTAAATGGTTGTCATAAATCATAAATAAAAACATAGATTATTGAAATTATTTAATAAGAATAAAGGTAGTTTACCGCAGATCCGAAGAGATTTTACTTAAAGGTATTTTATAAACTTTCTCAGTCAGAATATTAACTCCTCTGTTTCTTATATTTCAGTTAAAGGGACGTAAGAACGATAGGAAGTGAATTTTTGTTTTCATGTTTTGAGGATATCTGAGAGTTCCTAGAATTATCAAGATTATTGAATAATTATAGTTGTTTAATAAGTGAAATTAATAGAAGACTTGGAAATAGGATGATGCGTTTCATGTTATAGTTGATAGATCACCCTATTTCTCTTACTTTGTTTTTATTTCAGTACAGTTAATCACAAATAGAATTGATGTGTGCAAAAACAGCTATATATTTTCAAACATCTTATTTAAATAGTTCTTTTATATACTGTTAAACTGTATCAACTACAAAGTCTTTAGCAAAAAGTTATAAGGTAATAAAATTTGTAGATATAATTTATGAAAATTTATATATAAAGATTGCAACACAATCCTCTGAGGGAAAAAGAAATACTGAAAAACTCATTAAATATACTTTATTAAAAATAACAACATACAAAAACAGTCATCCATGCGAACTGTAATAATCAGAACATTATCCACATTATACCTTTTTAAATTTGTGTTCACACTCCTGTCAGGAAAGTCAGAAATGTTTGTTTAAATATTAACTTATTTTAAATTCCCAGAAACACATTCCCACAAACATCAGAATATGTTACAACCACAACTATAGGTTTGGAATCAGTACTAAATTTTATACCTAGTGATGCGTCAACTAACAAGCATAGGATAAAAAAGAATTATTAATATAGAGTGTATATAGAGTGGATATACGATGTCCTTCTGCTTATTTATGAAATGACTTTCCTTTCAAATGTGAGGAATACCAGTTAAATAAAGCATAATTTTTGGTTTGGTTTGGTGTTTGATATTCTAACTACATCTATTACAAACCTTAAGTGCTTTTAGTGAGTAACTGTATTTTTTATTATTGTTTGTGTATCCTGTAAAGTAAAAAATTATATATTTCAAGAAATATAAAAACAAGGCAATAGATATCAAACAGATTCATAAAAACTACTTACAATTGTACATATTATTTATTTCAAGTGTTATTTGATCTTTGGTCCCATTACCAACATTACCTTATTTAGGTCTTCTCTACTAACTTAACTTTTAAACCTGTTTTAAACCTTCTTTATATTTTAAAACTAATTTACAACAATCTGTAAAGCCCGCGCTGTTTCCTGAAATTAATATAAGTTTTAATCTATTTATTATCACATAAATATTACAAACCTGAAAATTACTGATACGAGGAAACTTCTCAAAATAATTAGACACCTTTTTACAAACATCTGGACTAATTTATTTTCACGAATTTGTGGACGAGTCAATGTTTTCTAATACGTTTTTAAGCGTTTTACACATTTTTTGAATATCTTCCAGCCTATTCCTCAGTTCTTGATCGGTGAAAAGATTATTTATAAGTATTTAATTAGTACTGCAGGCTGCAGGTTAAATAAAAGAACAAAATCAAGTAGAATTTGTGAATAAAAACTCAAAAAATAATGAAAATATTTAAAAATAGGAACCGTAAACGTCAGCCAAGTGTCAGAGTTCAATTAGATTTACCACAGATTATCAATTTGAACGATTTGAACTACAGTCGATTCCAGTCTAGAGATTTTCGTTTTTTAAGACTCCCATACTGAAGTCCGCCATATTGGGAAGTTTTAGGTGAAAACAAGTATATTAGGCAGTTAAATAAAATATTTTAATATTTTCTCTGCCTTTTATGATTTCTATTTATTCTGAGTGAAAAAAAAAGAGAACACTTCTATCTGTCTCTTTGGGGCTGAGTTGGGGTCGTCTGGAGACAAAATTGAAGAGAATAATTGCTTGTAATTGAGGAAAACTTGTCAAAAGTTTCGATAAAATGATAGTTTAATAGTATCTTAGTGGGACCATTTTACGAAAAGAAAATCTGTCGTCGGTGGAGTCGGAAAATATTTATACTAAAATTTATGTAGGGGTGGGGGTAGATTTCACCCTTTCCGTACATTTTCTTGATTTTTGTGAAAGCCAAATGTTAAAGTACTTAGCAAAACATAGACATCCAAAATCTCATTCAAATCGGACTAACGGTTCTTAAAATATCTGAAAAAATATGTTTATATTTTTAAAGCTTGGTGCCCTCTAGCGGACAAACGAAATAATTTTGTATAGAGGTAAATTGTGTCCAGTAAACTTATTTTGATTCCAAAAATTCATAGTAGTTCGATGTCCACGGAATATTGGGACACCCTGTATACTTCAGAGTAATTTATCAAATTTTCCGAAAAAAAAACCTTCAACGCACCTCTACAAACAAATTAAAAGCTTTTGTTTGTTCATGTTGAGGTTACGCAAACTTACCTGCCCGCCAGACCGTAGCTCGTTTTCGGCCAGTTTAATTTTGAGGAGAAGGTCGCCAACTTCACCTCCTCCTCTACCTCACCCTTAGGGTCGCTGATTGCGGACCGAAATTAGTCGCAAACAAAGTGAGGAGGGTCAAGGAAGGAGGAGTAGGGAAAGGGTCCTGGCAGAGAGGATCTAGATTTGTTTAGGAAGTGCTTGTTATCGTGTCGAGATTGTCCGGATAAATTTGCGGCCAATTTGGAACAATCTAGCGGCGGTTCTGGCTGTCTCTTTGGGACTGAGTTGTGGCCGTCTGGCGACAGAACTGAAGCTAATTGCTTTTAATTGAGGAAAACAGGTCAAAAGTTTCGATAAAGTGATAGTTTAATAGTATATTTTTTAATTTTACAAAAATTATTTGATTATTATTTAGATTTTTTCAGTTTTTACACAAGAATAAACCAAAACAATATATTTTCTTATGTTTTTAGTAGAGCTCAGTACTTTAGTCAAGTACAGTACGTCTGTCCGTTCTGTGGCTACGGGGTGTCTGTGAGAGGGGAAACGATATTCTCTCGATATTTTTCGTAAAAAATTAGACGACGCGTCCCATCAATAAAAATTCAACAAATTTGCAAGTAGCCAATAAAATGAATGGGCGGTGCGATTTGCGGTGACGTACTCGTCAAGTCGACGTATAAAACATATTGCTGTTTATTTAAATGTTTTTTGTCCGCATTCCTTTCATAGACACAGATCCAGCAGACGTACTGTACAAATACCGTTCACACAAGAGAAGAATTTTATAGTAGTGAATAAAGCTACTTTATTGCTACTACAGTAATTGACAGAATTGACAGGACCCCGTCCTATTACAAGAAGAAGAAGAAGAAATATTTCAGATGGGATATTCATTTCACTAACGCAGAATATTGCAAAATAAAACAAGAAGAAGCTTTAACGTGCGCTCATGATTTAGTAAACTATAAGGTGTCCAAAATAGGACCCTATGGTGACCATTGTGATCTGAGTAACCACAATGGATACGAAAAGTAAGTAAATAATAGTTTTTTTCGGTGGCGTCTTTACTACCCAAGTAGCATCTATCTGACTTCGAACTAAATCTGACCTGAAGCGACGTCAGACTTTGTACAAATTTAGGTCGGGTGCTGGTGATACGACTGGTGACGTCGCTTTCCTATTAAAAGTGACGTCGTTGGATCCGAGTCGGTAAATCCAACGATCTGTCGACGTACAAAATAACAACGTACCATTTTTATTAATTTCCCAACGTCGTTCCAACGTTGGCTTGCACGACGTACCTATACTTGAACTAGCCCGACGGACCCGTTGTCCGAATAGGATACGTCTCACTGATAATCCCTAAAGTAACGTCCAATTATATTTTGTTGTATTTTATGTTCATATTTTTAACCTAATTTACGTATCTCTAATTTACGTCCGTAAATACAACCCATTAAGTAGCATTTGCGGCCTAATAAACATCATGAACATAACCTAATAAAAAGTTTTTGTAAACAAACTTAATTTTTTTTATTATGCCTAAAAAAGACACTAAAAAGGCATTTAGACATTCATCTACATTTTACAGAAAGAGGTCGAGGCTTTTGCAAAATAATAATAGTAGTAGAGATGTCTTCCCTCCGCCCACGAATGCTTTTTATCCGGAAGAGATGCTGCATTACATTGGTGCATCTTAATTTCATTTTTTTGCTTAGGAAACCAGCAGACCCCATCCTCCTCCCACATGTGAGGTACTGGTTCCAATTCTTTTAAATTTTGTATATACTATCTTAAAAAAATGGCTGCAAATTGTTTTAAAGAGAAAACAAAAACTAAAATATAGTTGCACAAATCCACAAATCACTGATACGCAAAGGTTACGTGGCGTACGTTGGAATTATATACGTCATAATATGATTGCCGGTCGTCCGGTTTGATGACTTCGGTCGTATGAGACGACTAATGTTGGAGACCCAGTCGGAATTGGTATATTGGTAGTTCATATTAAGTCGGACACAGAAATCCGCCATTCTTAACAGGTTTCCGATTGTCAGCCATTTTAAAATCGTTTTTTGTTTTTAAAATTTATATTCACATTCCGATTTCTAGTAGAATAATATTGATAAGGTTGAGGTTGGGGGGAACCACAGTACAGTTTTATAATTAAACCAGCTAGAAAATAAAAAAAATATTTTGCGAGTTACTTTTTTATAGATATTTTTATTTCATAAATCTACCTACTTTTGAAGGCGCTCGTTGTTTTCCGGAGTATTTTAATCAGATATATAAAAAAAGTGACTTCCGTTGACAAAACTGATGTCTGGATTAATGATTCAGAATTATTATAATATGAAATTAGATAGGCACTTATAGTTCTTTTCGAGGAGTGATTATGAATCCATTTGTAATTAGGTAGTTTGGTTAGGTTTTTATGTATTCTTGGTAGCGAATATAAAACCAAACGTAACGTAAGTGCTTAGCGACGAATTTTAAGTAACTAAAATTCAACGTAATATGACGTTGGTAATTGGTAGAATTACATTCCCTATTAGGTCAGATACCGACGTCGAGGCGACCCGAATCTGTATTCCCCATTTAGGTGCAAATAAGGGTCGTCAGGCGGTCGAACCGACGTTGGTACCCGACGTCGGGTTTATTGAACGCGACGTATACCCGACGTTAGATAACGTCCAAATGCTACTTGGGATATTATCTCTGTAAGTTGTTGTTTTCAATGCAATCTTGGTGATGCAATCCTATAAACTAGAAGTTAAGCAATAGAAGCAAGTCACCTTATCGCAAGGTTTGCTTTAGCATATATAAGTTCACTAATTTTAGGATTTAGATTAGAAGTTTGTAAAAATGTCCAAAGAAAGTATCTATATCTAAGAAGATATTTTCTATTATCCTTGTAAATATTTCAGATCCAATGAAAACTGTTCTGGTGCAAACTAGTAGTAAACTAGCGCATTATATATCAGGTAATGAGTTTCAATTATTTAGGGATAGAAACATTGAGCAGCAGAAGTATAACGACTGAAGTGGACAATCAGATTAAAAAAAGCCTCAAGAATATCAGGGTCATGAATCACGTGATGAATTGCTTCCTACTTTGTTAGAAAAAAATCAAAAAACAAGAGTATGGGTAAAACCATGGATAAATCTGAGGAAAAACTGTTTATTCCAAAACTCTTTCAGAGGCAGCATCTCATAATTTGATTTCTATAGTGTACACTAAGGTGTACTACTCTTCTAACGATCTACAAACATTCGTGCTTTTCGTAAATTGTTAAAAACCTCATAATTTGGTCGTGAGACAACCTGCTTGGGGCCATTTTTTCGTGCAACTGCTACTGCAAGAACTTGACAACGTGTTTACATGTAAAATTTTCGCTCTGCAAGTACTAGCGTGCAAGAAAAGTAGACCGTCGATCAACTTTACTTGTAAAGTAATTTTTCTTGTACAATCAGTTGAGCAATTACTTGAAACACAGTTTACATTAAGCAAGTACTTGCAATCAAGTTCTTGCGCAAGCAAAACTTGCATCGTGTAAACGTAGCTTAACGCAGAATATTTTAAAAATAAAAGATTAATAATTTATTTAACACTGAACTGAACTGATGTAATATGGAAAAATAAATACATAACTACAGAGAGTAAGGCCCGAATTTATTATTTATTATAATTAAGTAAGACCTGTTAAGATCCATACTGACTTACGCTGCTGAAACAAGAGCAGAAACGTCAGAAACAAAAAGGAAAATGAGAACAGTAGAGATGAAAATATTACGAACAACAAAAGAGGCTACACTACTCTACGGAATACGCAACACAGACACGCTAATAGAGTTGGGAGTACAGGACGTTGTCAGATGGGTAAGAGCAAGGCGCCGCTCTTGGAGAGACCACGAAGACAGGATGGGTCCAGATCGAATTGTTAAGTGACCCAAAACACAAAAGTCAGAGACAAGATGCCCAGTTGGTAGGCCCCCAAAACGTTGGTATCAACATCACAACAACTGGACATCAACATCACAAGAGGACAATAACTGACAGGACCTCATTCTATTAAAAGAAGAAGAAGAAGAAATATTTCAGATGGGATATTCATTTCAATAACGCAGAATATTTCCAAAATAAAAGATTAATAACTTATTTAACTCTGAACTTAACTCATCGAGAGAATAATCAAGAGGTACGGAAAAAAGGTCTCGTTGTTCTTCTTTGTTCAAGTCTTAGTGAGCCTTCTCTGTTGTTGTATTGAGCAATAAAGGTATCAAATGTTATCCCCAATCAAGGGGATCAAAGTGACAACTAATACTGTTCCAACATGTTCTTTGATTTTACCATCGTAGAGGCTCGATTGATTGAAGTGTGACTATCTGAAGTGACTATCCTCGGTTTCCTTTTCGGCACTTTTTTGTTCCGGTATACCACGTCATTAATCCTATCCATGACGTACGATACTTCCCACGAAGATTGTAGCATCAGACATAATCCTCGACATCTCTGAGGGTTGTACCGCCATACCAAATTCCCTAGCTGGTATCCTCCATGCTCGGCTTGAACGTTGTAGTGTTCTTCCATTCGATCACTAGCACTGAAGATTTAGGCAGACTCGCTGGTAAATGTCATCCACTAGTTGACATAGGCTATGGACATAATTTTTTTCCAGCGATATCTTCTCCCGGCGCTATGACAATGCTGACTGGAGTTTGTCCTGTGGATTCCTAGACCGATGAACTAACTGAATATTACTTTTAGCACTGAACTTAATTTCGTTAACCATGTTAGCACTATCAACAGATGATTAAAACTAAACTCGATAATTATCTGCTGATGCTAAAATGTTTAGTGAACACGCGTCAATATTGTGGTAAACTAGTTATTTTGCTTTTGTAACATTAAACTTTTCAACTCCAACTGTATTCTAACGCGGAATTAGTAATTTGTCTTATATTTAAACCTCTATTTCTGAGTATCGGTAATAAACTCTTCACCAAAAACATATTGATTATCGTTTACCAAACTTCCACGAAACATCACGTGCCGTCACTACAATTTCGGCTTCTCGGTGCACTGAAACGAAGCCATTATTAAATAAATCATCCTCTTTATTAACGCTACATCGTAAAGCTCAACTTCGTCGCCAGACCGAAAGTATTAAACCACGCTTAAGTAAAACTGTTATGCTGCAATTTAGTTGTCAAAATGTTACGCCCAAAGTGCAAAATGTCGCGGAGAATACTCTCTGTTGGCCTGCGTTGCGAGCTGCCAACTATAATATTAAAAGGAGGGGCATGCCGAAATGGAATACTGCATTAGATGGCAGATTTTGATAGAGGTTACTATATTCCACGGATGCTTGAGTAAGGCATCTACACTAATATATAAAATCGTTAAGTGACTGACATACTGATTAATCACGATCCTGCTCAAACCACTCAACGTAAGAAGCTCAATTTTGGCATACAGGTCGATTATAGGGTATAGAGGTTCGATATGAAGGGATTTTTCAAGGGAAATTCCACTTCCAAGAGGGTGAAACCACCCCTCAATTATTACAATATTTTTTATTTAAAAAACGGTTAAACACGTATATTTTATTTTGATGTATTACATATTTTAAGATTTTTTAAAAATTTATACAGGGTGTTTCATAAAATATGACCAATGAGGCAATCACGATTCTGCTTAAACTGCTTGACGTTTAAAGCTGATTTCTGGCAAACTGATGACTGTGGGGTGTATAGGTTCGATAAGGAGGGGTTTCTCGAATCTCAAATTCCAAGAGGATGAAAACGCCCCTCAAATATTACAATATTTGTAATTTAAAAATCGGTTAGTCTTTCGGGAAAACGCTTGGACACGCATAATTTATTTTGTTTTTTTACATATTTTGAAATTTTTTAAAAAATCATACAGGTTGTTCCAAAAAGTTGGGTAATTGATTAACCATGATTCTGCTTAAACTGCTTGACGTAAAAAGCTTATTTTTGGCAAACAGATTTTTCGAAAGTCAAATTCCAACGAGACTACCCCTCATTACCAAGTTATATAATAATATCGTCATATTGTTTTTTCTCATGCTGACATAAATGTGAGAAAATTTTATCCAGTTTGTATGATAATGGAAATTCTTGCTTTGCTTTATCATCACCATTACAAATGATTAATTCGACGCGAACGAAGTCGCGGGTACACGCTAGTGTTATTATAATTCTAGTATTGTTGAAGTCTAATCTGTGACCTGTGGTCCATGGATATTAACAAATCTTAGATTTGCCAATATCCCCCTTTTTTAAATCATCTCTGTTTATTAATTCGAACATCTATAGTTCTATATGGTTCACCAATATAATATTCTCATCTCACATAATATTTGCATGGTAATTTGTGTAACACATTTTCTCTTTGTTGTTTAGTGTTCATTAGGCAATAATCAAACGACCTTAAGAACTAAAAGCGACCATCAACTGAATAACCATCTATTTTTCGTTCAAAATCAAGTTGGCCAAAGAATGCCTAGAGACGCTAAACAAATTAGTGGAAACCAACATAAAGCACAACTCAAGAACCTAAAAGACTATCCGTAAATGAGAATCCTCCAACGGTCTAAGATACTCGAAGAAATTCCTTAATTACGACCAAGGAAAATCAAAAGATTTTCCTTGATTTAACTGAGAAGAATCTTCGCATTGTCACGGGGTTTTTAACAAGACACTGTCTCCTCAATAAACAACTCAGTAGATTGGAGCTAAGAAACAACGGCGAATGCAGATTCTGTGGGAAACATGGCAAAACACAAGAACCTCCTCACTGAGTGCCCCGAGACGACAACCATTCGTGCCATGAATTTTGGTACGACTGATATTGGAGATGGAGAAATACCCTCTATAAAACCGTCCCAGATACTGGCTTTTGTCAAAACCCTAAGACTGTATGATGAGTTATACATACATACTAGATAGATCTACACCATACAGTATGTCCGAGAAAAATACATTCTTTATAAAAAAATGTGCTTATTCTAAAATGTATAATCCCGTATATATGTTTTTAAATCTCCATACCGCTTTTTTTAGAGGAAATTTAAAAAACACATGAAAATATGGTTGAGTTTTTTGTAAGTTCTAAAAATCAAAAGGCGTTTCTATGGTAATATCATTTCGATTTCATTCTTTGATAGACTGTTATTAATAGAATTTTAATTAACGTCATATTTGTTGCTGTTTTAAAATGTTAAAGAAGCACAAAAATTATTTAGTTCAATGCTACGGAGAGGGTGATAATAGTTATCGGAAAATGTGATAAATAGAATAGTTTAAAAACAGCAAAAATTATGACGTTAATTAAAATGAATACGAACGATATATCAAAAAATAAAATACAAATGAGAGTACCATAGAAACGCCTTTTAATTTTTAGGACTTACTAACAGTGCCTTCTATTAAAAGATCAGCCTACGGGCGGACTTTTGTTTACTTCATCAGCTGTACATACTTAGATATTGGGTTAGATTCCGTTTCATATTTTGTCGGTTGATTTTTGGTTTTAACTCTTTGATTTTTGGTATTATTTATTATTGTAGTGCAAAAAACTAATTATTTTGGTGTTGAAGTGACATAAACTACTACCAGATATATGGTCACTCTCGGTTTCGCATAAAAAAATAGAAAAATTACACGTGTAAGTGATTTAACCTAAAAGTGCCCATACATTTTTTACTTATCGTGATTTTTGTGTGTGTTTTTTAAGACTCTAACAATTCATGAATAAAGCTTAAGTGGAGTGTGTTTTTGGTGCTATGCCTCATCTTTGTTGTGTTCCTGGTGGAAAGGATAGTTATACTAGGCAGCCAAAAGTGTCCGGAAGAGCAAGAAAAGTGGGTACGAGTTATAAATCAAGAGAATTTAAAAATAATATTCTCCCATGATGGTATTAATGAAAGCTGGACAATTATGTTTATTTTATTCATATTGTGGAATCTCCACTCCAAGTGTTGTTGGTTCAGCTTCGATAGATTCAAACATGTAAGTAGGTATTATGATCTAGGGAAAAATAAAGAATATGTGTATTAAAGATCATGAAAAAGATTATTATTTTGAGTTCAAATTTTAAAAAAGATTTTTGTAAAGACAAGACTGATACAGTTTAAAAGAAGAATGTGTTTTTGTTTGATAATATATAATGTATGTTAAGCATAACATATATTTGTTCAGTAATTTTTAATGAATAGTATTGATTATTTATAATACCAAATTAATATCAAATATTTAAGTGATGGCTGAATACAATATGAATAAAATAACAATAAAATTGGTATATTTGCATAATACAAAATTAAGTTTTAAGAATAAAGGTGTTACTAAAATACTAAGAAATTCATATTTCTTTGTTTTAATTGGTCTAATGTTATTTACATTTTACGTAAGAATTATACCGTATCATCGAAAAAAATCGGCGTCTAGTTGGCTTGGAAATGAACATCCATGACATTCCCTAAATAACTGTACACATAAAATAATTAACTAGAATTTTACAATCTTGGAAAATTTGATATTCTTGAACCTTGATTCTAAATATTCTAAATTTTTTGATTTTCTTGGAATTTAGGTTCGGGAAAAACGCTGATTGATTTTTCATTTGGTTTTTCATTATTTTTATTTGGTTTAAAAAAAACGGTTCGGCTAACATTATAGCCTCCATCAGTGTTGTGTCATATGAAAAAAAATAGTGTCGAATATAATCCAAAAAATTGCATATAAAATATTCACACCACGCACATAATGTTTACTGCGTACTCCATAGTCAATGTAGATAATTTTAGTGTTAAAAATAATAATTTTAAAAAATATGTGGTCATCTTTTGATAAGTTTATATTAGTTTATTAATTGCAGTAAACATTATGAGGTGTGAATTATATTGTATATGTAATTTTTGGATTATATTCGACACTATTTTTCTCATATGACACAACACTGTGAAGGCTATAGTTAGCCGAAACGTTTTTAAACCAAATAAAAATAATGAAAACCCAAATGAAAACTTAATCAGCGTTTTTCCCGAACCTAAAATCCCAAGAAAATCAAAAATTTAGAATAATTTAACATATAAAATGCCAGCGATCTTCATTTCATAGCCATCGCTGACGCCTTTTTTAGATAATATTGTATTATTTGTAAATATAATTTTTCGAACATTGATACTTGCAAAATATACATATAAATTTTGTGAATGCAAATAATAATACATCACTATTAGTAGATATTAAATGTTTTTTGTTAAATTAGATCGATTTTCAAACCCCAAAATTTAAAATATATTTACATTTTACCCATTATCTTATGTACCTATACATTATTTGTACATTGTAAAACATTTGCTGCATTTGTATGGTTCATAGTTTATTTGCCAAAGTATTTATTACTATAAATAGGTATATATGTTGTAGTTATTAACTGTATATTATGTATATTTCATTTAAACTATATCATTTTTAAAATACAAACCAAAAATCTGAGGAATAATTATGTTTTCCATGTATTCTACAACATATTTATTAATCCGTTATATCTAACTAGCGTGACGTCATAAATCTCGTCCGTAGGCTGATCTTTTAATAGAAGGCACTGTTACAAATAACTCAACCATATTTTCATATGTTTTTTAAATTTCCTCTAAAACGGTATGGATATTTAAAAAAAATATAAACGGTATTATACATTTTAGAACAAGCAAATTTTTGTATTTTCCTCTAAATGGCAATAATAAAAAAGTTTTTCCTCTTGTAAAGACAATCCGGGGACATACTGTAGATCTATAAAAGCATCTTTATTGGGGGAAGTTATCCTTCTCATACCATCTGTATCTACTTCTTTAATTCTTAAATAGAAAATGTATAGTTACATATTCAAACTCTTCTTTTTGTACTTATTCTTCTATTAATGTTTCTATTCTGTTTAGTCCTTTATTTAAGTACTTTGTTTTACTAGACTAGGGATAATTTTCAAAACCTTACAAATCTCCTGGGCTGGTTTGAAAGACCTTTCTTATCATTAATTAACGACGTTTCACCTTCTGCTTCAATCCTGCTTTTAACAAATTACTCTTTGTTTCCTTCACTTTCATTTTGCCGCGCCCTTCAACAACCCTCCAACTCTAAACTGCCTATACGTTACGCCATTTTTCTTTGGTCCTTTTCTTCACTTTACCTATTCGAATACCTATTTGTCTTCGGGTTTAATATGTGTGTAGAACGACGTATAGAGAACCACTTAACTCACTTTTATTCAGCTAGATTTTCTTGTTCGCTATTTATTCTGAAGTTTTAGAATTAAATCGAATAGTTTTAAAAGAGTATTAATTGGTATTAATGTTGAGTCGATTGTTGTTTATATCTATTTATTGTTTATCCTCCTCCTAGATGCCTTCTAGAGCTTGATGGATAAGGATGTTTCCGTCAGTGTGGGTCCAATCTCTTATGTTACGCAGCCATGACTTCTTTTTCCTCCCTATGCTGTGTTTTCCATCGATTTTTCCTTCTGTTATCAGCTGTGTTTCTTCATATTCTGAGTGCCGCAATGTGGGTTCAAGGTAGGAAGTCTTTTTGATTTTAATTGTGCCTGTTAAGTGTGCACGAGTTTTCATTTTGTTTAAAACTTCAAAGTTTGTTGTTCTAGAGGTCCAACTTATCCTCAGCATCCGTCGATACATCCACATTTCAAAAGCATTAAGTCGTTTGATGTCTTCCTGTTTTAGCGTCCATATTTTGCATCCATTAATATGGATGCAGGGGTTATATATAGCATTTTAAAGTTCTTAGACTCGCTGGTATAGCTATTCTCGGATGGCATAAAAACTTACAAAAACTTCCGTATGTTGAGGAAACCAGCCCTAGCTATTTCAATTCATCTTCTGATTTCCTTAGCATTTCAGCATGATTGTTCAATTAGTGCAGTTGTTTGTTTTATTTTGCTGAGAATGTGTGGGACTTATTGGATACCACTTACTTTGGTAGATAGAGCTAGCTGGAGCGGCATATTTCCATAGCCAGCTAGGTCACCGGACTTAACGAACATGAATAAATAACAATTAAATGTAATTGAATTGTTGTTTAAAAAAAATTAATTGTTTCCTAACCTATTTATAATTTTTAATTATACTATTATAAGCCTAGGCGGCGCGGCAGTCTAACTTTACTTTTTCTCTTAATATCTCCCGTTAGAAAGAAGATAGAAAGTTTCGGTTCGTGGTATTTTCTTGCAAATTTTGTCCTGTATTTAACTGTGTAAAAAAAAATATAGTCTGCTCTTTAACTTTTTAGTGCAAACGTCCATTACATGTTATGTTGTCAAACAGCGCCCTCTAGCTACCACGTCAATATAGATGATCTTTAGTATAAACTTTATACTAAAGATCATTATGATCGAAAAACTGTTTTAAACAACCTCTAGGTTGTTTAAATCGGCTAACCTAAACCAGAGTTATCCTTATTTTTAATAAAAGAAAATTTAACCTTCCCCCAATACTTTATTTTAGGAGATAGAGCAAGCAAATTTGTAATATTTAAAATACCTCTTCACCTGCATATTTTTGAGAAAAATCCTGTTTTCTGATTGGCCATCACAGAGGCGCCCCCTAGAGAGCATTTTTCGAACTTTCGAATAAATTCCAGCAATTTTTCTTGGCCGATTTGCTTATTTCAATTTTTTCCCAAAGTTATATGATAAGTAATTTCTCAGATACAGAACAATACTGCTGAAAATTAGCACTTTTTTCATATGTTTAGAATTAAAACATAATGTAAAAAAGTAAGAATAATACCTTTAAAAAAAGTAATAAAAATTAGCTCTTTAAAGAATAAATATCAAGGAAATTAAATAAAAGAAAAAAGCCCAGAAATACGCCAGTAAACTCGTTATTTCGCTTAAAAAGTCCTTTTCCAATTTAGTCAAATATCAGTCAAATAAATACTGATTAAAAATTCTCGTCTGGATTTTTATCAGTGCGGTATTTAATCATATTGCTTTTTTATTACTTTTTTTGTCAGAAAACCTAATTCCATGCCTCAAAAGAGAAAATAATTATAAACGTAGCCGGGCCCATATTTTTCTTGGATTTTTAACTGATTTAATTTCATTCTTCTCTCTTGTTTCTTCCTTTCCCTTTGAAAGGGCCTTTTTCTTTCTGAGCTTATTAAATAAACAAATAAGCGAAGTAAATTTGATTGCCATTCAGAAATAGCTTTCTTTTTGTGCTTAAGTCGTAATAAAGCTTGAAAGAAATAACTTTGATGTCGATCTTATATTTTATTTCTTGTTTTTTTGAAGAGTAAAGAAATTCCTGTATTTTGTTCAATAATAAAATAATATATCAAACTATTAACGTTTAGACAACAATTTACATTTTACGTTAATATTCGTCTTCGATTTTCATTTACCAGACGTCTTTGAAGACGTTTTTTTTTAAGTAAGTATACTTGGGTGCATCCAATGACATCGAAATAAATTAGACCCGGCGACTTACATTTTAGCGAAATCCATCATTGCCTTAGAAAATTGCATGTATGCCAAATTTCCACTACCGGCCGCATTTAAAATGAAATCTTACCTACGTATACGTACGGGGATAGCTACCCCCCATTGTAAACCAGGAATTCCATAATTCCAAATATAGATTACGTCGTAGAATATTTTAAACCGATAATAATTAAAGGCAGTAAAGTTAATAAGTAAAGGTTTAAATCTTCTGTAATTATAATTTTTAGAAATTAAGAAATTTAACATAAAACAATCGACAACGTCGCAACGCCAGCTGATGTCGAAAACGTACGCATTTTACTATCTTCACTCCTAAATTTAGGCAGCCAACAAAACATCCAGTTCGAATTCGTTCATAAATTGCTCTACGGCGTTGCCAATGTGTTGTAGTTTTTCGAAATGTTTTACGAGGTGATTTCCAGATATTTTAGTGTTTTGTGGTATTGTTTTTAGTGATTTTATTGATAAACAATAAGACAATGGTGCGAACTTGCTTAATTTGCAAAAATAGAGACGATTTAAACCCATGGTACAAAGAATACAAGGTATGATATTGCGCAGGTTGGTCGCTACGTCACAGGTGATAACAGGCGCTATTGGTCAGCACGCTCCGCGCGCCAGTTCAAATCGTCAAGATATTGTTATAAACCTGTTTTTTTGTTTATATACCGTCATTGAATTATCGCTAAGCAAGTTACTGTGGAGCAGTGCGTAAGGAGTCGGGCTAGGAAGCGAGAGACCGGAGTTCGAATCTCGGCCGGGACATAACTTTTTATTTATTTTTTAAATACTGTTGTATTCTATAGTTTATTTTTGTAGTATAAAAAAAAGAACTATTTATTCTGTTATTTTTTAATCTCCGGTATTAATATAAATTGATTGTTGGTACAATACCTCATTTAATATAAAATAATATTCTACTTTTTGAAATGTATCGGGCCCTAATTGTACCTAAAAGTAATATATTTTTAGTGATATACCATATTGTAAATTATTTAATATTTCAGTCACTTAAAAGTTAATTTGCATTGAATAATTGCCTACCTTTTAAAGGAAATTTGAGCTATATAATCCTTGATGGGCATATTCTGGGTATGCAAATACTTCCTTTAAATTTTGGGTGTCGTTCAACCGATTTATTCTCAAAACCAGAAACATCTACATATAAAAAGAAGCACAGGTCACTAATTATAATAAATTTCACCCTTGGTGTATTACTTCCACTAATTATAATAAACTTCGCCCTTAGAATTACTTCTATCACAATTACAATACGTTCATCTGCATTGGCATTTTCTACTTTTCGATGTGAAACAATAAACTTCCCAACATTTTTTAAATGATGTAACAATTCCTCTTGTGGTTACTTTTCCATAGATATCCTCAACTCTGTCCTCATGTGAATTCAGAGGCAATGAAAATGAAAATTATTTACCATAAACATCGCAAACTAAAAACCTAATAAACAATTTTATACCGAATATAGAAATAAATTTAGTATTCTTACCTATCGTCCAAATCCATGTTAATAGATAATTATTATTTTTAAATATATTTTGGAACTGCTGGTTTTAGTAATTATTAAATTAAACGAACTAAAAAGTCTTAAAAATAAACAATTCTTAACCATAACCAGAGCCATAACCCCAAAAAATGCAGATCTCCTGTCAACTTTCTTTATTTTTTATTTATTCATTATTTTCCTGGTGACGTCACAGGTGGTATGCGCGAACTGAACGAAATTGGAGCCGCTATCGATCATACCTTGTATTCTTTGTACCATGATTTAAACCTAGAAGTTTCATTTCGAAGGTGAGTAAGGCTATGTTACATCAGTGCGGTGCCGAAAGGTAAAATAGAGAAAAATCTTTGGAAATATGTATTAGTAAATCACACAGTTTTGGAATGTACCGTTATAAGTAATGAATTACATTAAGTTAGTTTCGTCACGTTTGGTTTTATTGAATATTTTGCTCATAATTTTAAATTATTAAAACCAAGTATACAAATACCAAGTATACAAATGCGATTAATTTGTTGAAAAGATATATAAAAAAATTAAAGATGCCACAATTACGAAAAATGTTCATAAGCGAAATACCACATGATCGAGGAAAAAAAACGGCGTCAGCGATGGCTATGAAATGAAGATCGCTGTCATTTTATATGTAAAATTATATGGGGAATGTCATCGATGTTCATTTCTAAGCCAACTGGAGGCCTTTTTTTTCTATCATACTGATTGTTATTAGGATTTTTAGTTGTTAAAGATGATTTTTTAAGTGTAAAATCAAAATAGATTTATATAATGATTGAAAAAAAGTTAAGGGAAGAGTACGTTGGATATTACATACTAAATACCGAATGATCGAAAAAAAAACGGTATCGAAGACTGCTGGGAATAACAATCGAATATAATTTTGGCGAGGTCTGTTTCTAGATGTCATTTATTAAAAATTGACATAAAGCTTGTCAAAAACTAATACTAATTATAGAAAAATTAGAAAAGGATAGAACGTTTCCAGAAACAGAAACCGATATCCAAAAAAAAAATTTCGAATTTATACCACACCATTTAAAAATCAAATACAACCTTAAGGCCTACTACTGCCAGTAAGTGCCATTAAAAAATAAACAAGAGTAGGGGTCATGACATATCACCTCGCCAAAATTATCACTGATTGTCATTTTTTACGCCGTTTCTTTTTTCGATGGTATAATGTTTGTGGTAATAGAGCAATGTATTTTTTGTTTTGTTTATTAATGCTATAAAAAATTATATAGTTTAAAAGATGAATGCATCTTTGTTTGATATGTTTTATAAAGCATTACTTATTTTTTCTAATGAAAAGTAAATTATTTATTCATTACAAGGTCCCGATTATCCGCGAAGAAACTGTTCCAGAAATAAGTAAATATTTTAGAAATTTTCTTTTGTTTAACAAAGATCTTTATTATTGTTGCTATATAGTAATATTTTTATACCTAATATAAAATTGTAATTAGTCACGACAGTTTTAAAATATTCTCATTTTCCACCGTTGCTTCAAGCAAAATAATAACCATTAATTCACATAAATGTTTTATAAAAGTCGTCGTCGGCTCGTATTCATTGAATGCTTGATGGATTATATTACTACTGGAGCAATTTACAGACTTTATACTATGGAAATGTGCATATCATAATATTTCAATTAGTTATTTTCAATTTATTGGAGTACAGAAGTAGTCATTTTCAAAATTTGAAGAGCCATCGAGCACAACAATATATCGTATCCAAAAATCATACCGTATGATCGAATAAAAACGGCGTCAACGATGGCTACGAAATGAAGATCGCTGTCATTTTATATGTAAAATTATATGGGAAATGTCATTGATCGTCATTTCCAAGCCAACTGGACGCCGCTTTTTTTCCCGGTATTTACGCGGATATAATATTAAATTATATATTACCATCAAAGTAACTACGCCCATGACACGCTTTCTCAAGATCTCTGAACAGCGTTGCCATTCTCACGGGAATCCTTCATGACTGCGATCAGCCCGTCTTGTTCCCACTCGCATAGAGCAAGAAACGAATGTCTGATTCTGATCTTTTCCTTTTTATGAATGAAATGCCGGGTCTACTTTATTTAGAGGTCATTGGGTGCATCTCAAAAGTGGCTCACTTTGTGGCCCTATAACTTTTTTTATTTTTTCATATAAAAAAACGAGATTTGGCATGTTAGTACACGACATAAATTAGGATTGATTGACGTATTCAATTCTTTTCGGCCACTTCCTGTTTCACCGGAGATGACTAGAACTTTTGATTTTTAAATGGCACCCCCGGTATTTTTTTACTTTATTCGATAGAAAATGACATTCTGAATAGAATCACAGCATATGTCAACTTTTGACATTTTCGCTTAAATATCGTGTTTTAAATTTTAATCTATAGCGCTATTATGGTTCTGTTAAAAACCCTAATTTTTAATCAAGGAGCCTTGGAAAAATAGGTTTGATCGTCTAATATTTTTGGTGTCTTGTCCTGGCCGGTTAAAAGATGCCTAAATCGTATTTTAAATCATATCTCATTTTTTTTTCAAATGGAACCAGTGTGGCTGATTAGCATATTTAGAAAAAGCATTTTTTTACCAATAATCTGATACCACACACTTGGTATTTCGAGTCAAATTGTCGTTTTGAATCACATGTTACAGTTTCAAATAACCATATGCGAAAATGTAAAAAGTTGACATATGCTATGTCATTCTATTCAAAGTATCATTTTCTATCGAATAAAGTAAAAAATACTGAAGTTGTCATTCAAAATCAAAAATTTTAGTAATTTCCGGTGAAACAGGAAGTGACCGAAAACAATTGAATACATCAATCAATCCTAATTTATTTCACATACTAACATACCAAATCTCGTTTTTTTATCTGAAAAAAAAATAAAAAAGTTGTAGGGGTGAGCCACTTTTAAGACACACCCGGTATAGTAAGTGACATTAATGCTATGTTTTCCCTCCTTAATAAAGTTTACTCCAGCCTAAACAACCATCATTCTACAGCAACAATTTTCTGTAATTTTTCTAAGGCGTTTGATTGTGTAAATCATAAGTTCTTAATTAATAAATTGCAGCACTATGGGTTCAGGGGATTATCTCTCGAATGGTTTAAGTCGTATCTGAGCAACAGAAGTCAACTTGTGAGGGTGGATACCACGTTGTCTTCTAGCAAGCCAATAGAATGTGGAGTACCACAAGGCTCAGTACTAGGCCCTATTTTGTTTCTTCTTTTTATTAACGACATTGCTAACATAAACATCAGTGGCAAAATATGTCTTTTTGCGGACGACACTAGCTTCACTTGGAGCAACAAGGACATCACGGCACTTCATAGGATTATATCAAATGACTTAATCACCATTAAATCTTGGTGCGATTCGAACCTGCTGAGTCTCAACATTTCTAAAACTAAAGCTTTGTCGTATAAAAACTCGTTGCAGCCTTTTGAACTTAACAACACCACCATTGACGTCGTCAAATCTGTAAAGTTCTTGGGGCTTGTTGTGGACAATTCTCTGAAATGGGACATACATATCTTTGTCGAAGCTTTGTCGAAAAAATTGAGCTCTGCCTGTTTTGCATTAAGATCTGTTTCTAAGGAGCTTAACTTGTCAGTGGCTAGAACTGTTTATTATGCACTTTTTGAGTCGCACCTCAGGTATGCCCTTCCATTCTGGGGTACGTGTTGTGTGACTCAATTTGACCGCATTTTCAGGCTCCAGAAGAGAGCTGTTCGATATTCACTGGGACTAAACAGCAGAACTCATTGCCGGAACTTTTTTAAAAAATTAAAAATATTGACTCTTCCTTCCTTATTTATATTTGAATCCGTTTGCCTAATAACGTAAACATGTATCAGCTTCTCAAGAAAGGCCATCTCACACTTATCCACTCAGGAACGCGGAGCAAGATCTTTATCTACCTACCCCACGCTCAGAGTTAGTTAAAAGTTCAATATTATACAACTCGAAAAAAATGCACAATCACCTGCCATTTGAAATCAAATCCATAACATCATTTTTTTCATTTCGCAAAGCATTGAACTCTTATTTACTAGACAAGGCTTTCTACGCAGTAAATGAATTATATTTTGAAAATCAAATTTGATCTTGTAAACACTGGTCTAATGTTTGCTATTGCTATATTTACTAATGACATCGAAATAAATTTATTTAGAGATCATTGATATTTTACTATAAACTAGCTAAATATTTTTGAATATTATTTTTATTTTTTTGTTCTTTGACATTATAAACATTTATAAATGTTTATTTTAACAATAAGACTGACAATATTATTTGTATAATGTTTTTTATTATCTTTTGTTTGTTTGTTTGTGTACCTTGTTTTTTTACTTTCTTTGTTAGTTTACCTTTGTCTACAAATTGAAAAATTTTTTGACAATAAAGGCATTTATTTATTATTATTTATTAATTTCTCCAATAGATCTTGTCTGGAATAAGATGGGAAAAAGGCTACAAATTGTACTGCACCCCCAACTACTGGAGGCTCCAAGCAAAGAAGTCCAGGTGGCCTGCGATACCATACCCAAGTACAGTTTAAGTAATTATACTTCCTTAAGTATAATTCCTTAAACTGTGACAACTGTAAACAGTCGATGCCCCTACGACTTGACGAGTGTGTAGGAAACCAAGGAGCATCAACACATTATTAATAGTAAGGTAAAATATATCAGTATTTATAAAACGTTTCGAGTTTAAATTCTAATCGCTAACTACTTAGTGGTAGGCCAACATGTTGTCATATTATGGTGAACATTAAAGTATACATTCTCCATAGATATTACATTTTCAATGTCAATTAGTTTATATTTTTTTCAGAACACAGTACTGTGTTTTTTAGTAATACTTTCTTTTAAACGTTTAATTGTTCGGTATATTTGTATTACCGTTGCTGGTAGGAACTTTGTCACCCTGTATATATATATTAGTCGGTTAAGAACGTTTTTCTACGTCGTCCGATATCCAGTTTTCAGCCTGTTCTATTCGTACAATCCTCTGTTGACAGGTTTCTTTCACTCTTCGCTTTGTGAACGCTTTTTTGCCATTCCAGTTTCGGCCTTCTCTGTTTTCTTCTGCCATTTGGTTGCCAATTGATTATTTTCTTGGACCATCTAGTATTGTTCATTCGCTCTATATGTCCGTACCAGATCAGCTGCTTTTCTCTAAATCCTGTGTTATTGTACGTTCTATATCCCATTTGTTGTTTTATGATATTATTTCTTATTCGTGGTTGTCTTGAAATCCCCATTGATCTTCGAATGGCATCAATTTCTACGGCCTCTATCCTCTTCTTGTATCTCTCAGTATTCTCCATGTTTCTGCTCCATACAGGAGGTTGCTCTTTGTCATGGTTTCATATATATATATTGAATTTTCTTTGCTTTGTTATTGATTTGCTCCATAAGATTCCATTTAGACATCCGATTTTTTTTTTCGCTATGATAATCCTTTTCTCTATTTCTCTTTTTTTTCCTAATTTATTATATGTGACATTAATGATGTAAATAAATTAATAGAGTAGTTTAGATCAGCGTCCATTTTCATTTTATATGATTATTCATATCTATTATAGTTCATGGGTGTTCATACTTATAAAAGTTAGAGAACATCTTAGTTCCCGTTAATAATGTCCCACGGGAGTTGATATATAATGACTCTATTTATTGTTAGGATAACCAAGACGATATAAGCTTTCAGTAAGTTTTTTTTTTATTAAGCAACTCGGTAAGAAATAAATAGATTTTATTTCATTTGATGTTTACGAAGTCAGAGAATGCAAGCTAGAGTAAAGTATTTAATCAACATAATCAGGAATTCCGCAAGTCTGGTTAAGGTCTTGTTCTCGATTAAGGGAAACCATTTAAAAGCTCAGTCTCGAGTCTGTCTTTGTCAACTAACAGACGGACTTTGCCTTTCTGGAAAAGAAAAACTAACTTGACCAAATTGTGCAATAAAGTAGAGAATGCCACTACTGAATATATTTTACTTTGCCTGTCTTCCGAACATATACGGTAGAATCAGAAAGTTTAATAAATATAAGTTTAAAAAGACTAGTATACAAACCTTTGAATAAAAAGATTAAGGAAGAAGTATAATTCCAGGGGCCGAAAAGTGAAATAGCAAAAGCGGTTCCACCGTTTCCACGGAAATTTCAAATAAAATAGTTCCAGCCTCGGGCGCTAGGTGGTAGTGCAATTTAATTTTTAGCTTAAGAAGTTGCTACTAGTTATTGCCAGATGGCGCTCAATCAGATTATTTTTTTGTATTTTCCATAGCTTCCAACTGCCATTGCCATACTATTGTCAAATTCTCAAAAAATATTGTCGTTGTCATAGCACCAATCATAATATTATCAAAAATGATTATCAAAAAGTTTTTCAAATTATAATTTGTTATATGTGTTTTTATTAGACAATTCCTTTTGTTTGTGGCTCTAAAAACATAATGTAAGTCTTTTATTTTTGCCATCATTTAGTACCTATTTATATTTACTCCATTTACAAAACTTTGGGCGTATTACGTTGGTCTTGTTTTATTATAATCAACAATGTTTAAATATTTGACTTATAAATTAAAAACTTTAAATAATAAATAATATTTACACATGTTTGGCTTTAATTTTATTTAATAATTGTATAAATTATACTGTTAAATCTTATTTTTTACACATCCCAACGATACTTGTTATTAGGATTGTTGAATTTGTGTAAAAAATAAGATTTAATAATCAAATTTAATTATTTTAGAGTAAAAGTCAATAAATCCTCTCATTTAAAAAGCCCGCGCTTCGATCCATTTAAAACAAGCCCTACTCAATAGATGGCGCCACTTCTGTAGGACCATTTTTCAGTATGGCGGAGTCCATTCTTTTTCTGGCTAGGTATATTCTTTAGTATAATTCTATCCATGTATTCATACATGGTAGACAAAGATGGGGACCTAGAGTGGGGATCCTTGACAGTCCTGTTTGACATTCCATTTGACACATTTCAATTTGAATTGAAATGTTCTTGATTTGTCTGTCTTTACTGCGCTTATGTTATGTTATTTATTTTTATTCTACAAATAGTAGCTGTTTGGTTTGGTTTGGTAGTCAAGCTAGAAGGATTTTTTTTTTTGTCAGAACTTAAATTCATAGTGACACTATTGCAACTGTAACTGTAAAATTGGTTGTGTAGCATCGGTAGATCTCGGTCAAAAATCGACGAAAATAAAGAAATAACCTTTTACTAGTCATTGACTAAGAATAACGTATAGTAAACCGATCATTTATGAAATTCACTTAGAGTTAACTAATTGTATATTTTTTCTGGCATTTTCGCTTTTATTTACCACTCGTCAAAAAACGAGATGCGAGTGATAGAATCTTCATCATCATCATCATCATTTTCAGCTTATTCAACCATTTCCAATTATGGTATAGCCTCCCTCACATATTTATTTATTTAAATTCTGTTCAAATATATAGGGTGTTTCAAATATACTCTATGCTTTTACGGTCTCTCTTGATTATTTCCAGCATATTTTGTTCCATTGAGCGTTGTGCGACCTGCTGTTTTTTTCTGATGTCCGTTTTAAGTGTCCAGAGGTGTTTTGCAAGCATAGGTCATGACTGGTAGTGTACACATTGGTCGAATGTTTTCTTCTTAGATAGAAGCTTAACCAAACCAAAACAAATCGTCAAAAATTCAAATTCTGTTCAAATATACAGGGTGTTTCAAAACAAATGCGAAAAACTTCAGGGGGTGATTCCTTGTTCAAAATAAAGGGTAGTTTGCTTCATAAACGTTGGGTCAAAAGTCAACCATTAGGGAGATATCGCGGTACAAAGATGACGGAAAAATAATGTTTTTATTTTTTATCCTGAAAACGAAAAGAGATAGACTAATGAAATTTTATGGAAGCATTACTGTTATGAAAACACACTTTCTGGTAATTTTTTCACTTTATAAAAATGAGTGGAAGGGGTTGAAATAAACTACCCCTCTCATTCTTGTTAACGAAATTTAAAGAAAAATCTTTTCAAACACATGCAAAAAAATTAATTTGGGTAGTTTAGTTTGTTTAGAAACTTTTTTATCTCTTGTGTTTTGATAAAACTCACCGATTTGAAATTAAAAATAGAATTCAATTATTTGAGTTGCAATGTTTAATCATTATTTTTTTAACGATATCATTTTGGACTGTCATGAATTAAAATACAGAATTAAAAATTGTCTTGATAAATAATTTTTAAGAAGTTATCGTTTAGAAGCAAATATAACGATATTATTACCCTTATAGACAAGGTTATTACGAAATAAAACTATTGTGGACAGCAGCCCACTAGCTTCTTTATCTAAAAATGTTTTTTGTCCTGACATGTAATGCTTTACATTTTATTTTTTAATTTCAAATCGGTGAGTTTTATCAAAAAAACACAAGAGATAAAAAGTTTCTAAACAAACTAAACCATCCAAATTAATTTTTTTGCATGTGTAAAAGATTTTTCTTTAAATTTCGTTAACAAGAATGATAAGGGTAGTTTATTTCAACCCTTTCCATTAATTTTAAAAAAGTGAGAGAATTACCAGAAAGTGTGTTTTCATAACAGTAATGCTGATAAAATTTTATTAGTCTATCGCTTTTCGTTTTCAAGATAAAAAATAAAAACAATATTTTTCCGCCATCTTTGTACCGCGATATCTCCCTAATGGTTGACTTTTGACCCAACGTTTATAAAGCAAACTACCCTTTATTTTGAACAAGAAATCACCCCCTGAAGTTTTTCGCATCTGTTTTGAAACACCCTGTATGTCAGATGGAAGGTCAAATAAAAATGTCAGAAATGGTGTTTAGTTATACCTATAGATTCTCCGTGTCTATTGCATGAACATAAAAATATTTTTGGACTTTTTTTCATAAATCTTTAAGTGAATATTTTAACGAGCTTTAATAAAATCCACTAAAAGGAAAGAAAAACACTCTCATGTAACGATAAATATTTTATTTAATAAAGAAAATCCAGTAATACAATAGGAAACAATCCAAAACCCTCATTACAATAACTCCAGCTTACTCCGACCACAGAAAATCATAGAAAGAAACACTCCTGTCCTAGTAGCTCTCTTTTCTCGCCATTTTCAACTGTAGAAAAGCGTTTAATGGCTCTTTGTGTGTACGCTACGTGCCTCTTTGGCAGGACTTTTCACCGTGAACCGAAGAATAGGTTGTTAAAGTGTAGTTTTTAACAGGTCTCTCTTACGTTGTAGGAGAAGTCGATCGAGTTGAGATATCGGGATTTAAAAGGACGAAGCACATAAGGGACATGTGCTGTTTTGAAGAGAATTTGATTTAGTGGCATGGAAGGAATTGGGCTCTTATTAGAAGATTTGAAACGGTTGAAATAAAATATTTGCCATTTGGGTGAATTTACTTGGTTACGTTTCCAATGCGTATTATTTTAGTAATATTGTGTAGTTGTTTTTGTACAAATTATTCTGCTTTCCTAACCGGGAAATTTCATTATTGGCTATTGGAGGAAAAATTCTTGCAAAAATTATGTCAAACCGCCTGCACCAATATATAGAAAAAATCCTCCAAGAATCGCAAACGGGTTTTCGCACGAACCGTGGCACCGTCGATTCCATATTTTCCATCCGCCAACTACAGGAAAAAGTAAAAGAGCAACAGTCTAAACTTTATGTTGCATTCATCGACCTAACAAAGGCCTTCGAGTTTGTCAACAGGGATGCACTTTGGGCAATTATGAAATAGTTCGGAGTACCCAACAAATTTCTTACAGTGTGTAAAAGCCTCCATAACAACAACAAGTCAAGAGTGACGCATCATGGATCATTGAGCGATCACTTCCTAACAAATACAGGAGTTAGGCAGGGATGTGTCTTAGCGCCTCTCCTATTCAACATATTCATTGCAGCGCTCTCCATTATAGTGGACAACAAACTGCAGGAGAGAAGATTGGGCATTAGATACAGATACGACGGGGGTCTGTTCAACATAAAAAGACTCAGGGCAAAAACACGTACAAAATTCATCACAGAACTTCAATACGCTGATGTCTGCGCTCTAGTTGCAAACACATTACAACAACTACAAGAAATATTGGACACTTATAAATAGGCATACGAGGCCTTGGGCCTTAAGCTAAACATCGACAAAACCAAAATCATTTGCACTTCCCCGGAAGATCACAACAATGCTATAAAAATCGGTGAAGAGCTATTGCAATATATAGCGGAATTATAATCCCCACCGTGTTATATGGTAGCGAAACCTGGGTGCAATACCGCCGACACATGAAGGCATTAAACAATTTACAACAGAGACACCTTAGACAACTCTTAAAAATTCGATTGTTCCATCATGTTTCAAACGTATCGGTCCTTGAAAAAGCTAACTGCGAGAGTATTGAAGTTATTGATACAAAATCCCGCTTAAGATGGGCTGGTCACGTATGCAGAATGCAAGAAAACCGCATATCAAAATCTCTGCTTTACGGTGACCTTGTAGACGGTAAGAGGAGGCCGGGTGGACAACTCAAAAGATACAATGACATTTTCCACGAAAACTTAAAGAGTATTAACATGCAGAATGAGTGGGAAGAAGTAGCTCAGAATAGAACTCAATGGAGAAGAATTGTAAACCCAGTTAACAGCAACAACCAAAAAGTAAAGAGGCTTTACAAAGCAATGAGATTTTTGAATGTCCGGAGTGCGGTAGGCAGATAACATCACGTATCGGGCTTTTCAGTCACAGAAAAGTTCATGAAAGAAAACGCCATGCGTGACCATCTTCTGATGCGTGTTAAATACTCGTCAGCGAGTAATGGCAGTATGCAGTATGTATGTATGTCACTTCAAATATACGCATATAGTGCACACAATATTTTTTTTCTAAATTTGTTTTACGAAAACAAGATTAGTTTGCTTTAGCAAAAATTATTCTCCGTCCGATCCAATACATTGTCGCAATATCCGTCAACAACTCTTCGACCAAAAACAAAACAGAAAAGGCAAAGAACAACCAAACGAGCAAAGACAAATATTAGCTCGCCATCAGAAACACCCTTAAACTCCACTTAGGCGAAACCCGTTAATGCGCCCCGCGGCTATTTATTTACGAAATTCCCGCTGTTTGCTTTCCATTTCTTTTGGTCCCGTCTCTCGCCTTTGGAAAAACAAACAGGCCGGTGCTGCCTGCCGATGTCGTCGCGCACGTGTTCGAGTAGATAAACAAACAATACGTTTAACGAATCTAACTAACTGCCGTAGCGGTCAGTACGAGTTTTACAACTTCTTCTTTTTTAACTTCTTCGTCTTTTTCTTGTTCTTCTATTCCGGCGTCTTCGGGTTCTTTTTTTGAGCGTACGGCCTCCGAGAAGGTCATCGCGCCCAGCGAAGGTTGGATAGACGAGATGGTACAGAGAGAGTTGTAGCGTGGAATAGGGTAAGTAGGATATACACTGTGTCCCATATAAGAATACACGCGACATTAGGCAAATAAAATAAAGTCGTCCTACTCTGGGTGCCAACCCTACTACTTCGCAACTTGTAATTAACTTTTTTTTTATTTATCTATTCTAATATACTAAGGGCTGGCAAAGGTTAGTCTTGGGTTTAGATTTCCGTATGTAGGAAGAGTACAATGCGTTTATAATGTACTGAACAAAGAGAGTACAGTAAACACGTTGCCAAACGTATGAAATAAACCGAGAAACTGTACACATCGCTAAGAGACGTACAAGGGGATATAGCAGATTTGTCGCAGTTGACCGGTCGACCCAATCAATAACTCTGTCAGTACTTAAAGTTCTAGGGAAAGGTGTACGTCATGCGTTCAGCTTCACGATTTAATTACGTCTCGTGATACTTGATTTGTTTATTTATTAAGGAGTCGTTGTAATTTTCCCCATGGCTTGAATTTTTTTAAGTGCAAGCTAAAAACACTTGCATTTTTGGTAAAAATAAGTGGAAATGAGTGGGTGTTCGATAGTGGTCGCGCTATTAGAACTCTGAATTCAAAAATCGATATCTCGAAATCTATTAGAAATAATAGATTGTGTTTTTTCAAGAACTTTGTTAATATTTCTGCTGTATTTTCTTCGTAGAAATATCCTTATAATTCCATTTCAGATGCTCAGAAACATTACAAACCTAATGATTTTATCTAGTTATCACTTGAAAAAAAGTCTTTTAAAAATAAGCGGTTTGCGATCGTGATTTTACTTTACTTGATAGGGAAAGGTGTATCGGCAACGCCGCAACAGCACACCGTCGCGCTTCGCGTCGGTCGGTGGCATTTCTCTCACTCCGACTTAATAAGATCCCTATGCGATTTACTTCCACACATGTAAATGCCGACCCAAATTAACAGTTGCCAGCACGGCATAAAATCCGTAAGTGACTGACTCACTGATTAATCACGATCTTGCTCAAACCACTCAACGTAAGAAGCTCAATTTTGGCATACAGGTTGATTCTAGGGTGTAGAGGTTCGATAAGAAGGGATTTTTGGAAATTCCAGTTGCAAGGGGGTGAAACCACCCCTCAAATATTACAATATTTTTTATTTAAAAAACGGTCAAGTTTCCGAAAAAAACGCTTAAACACGTATATTTTATTTTGTTTTTTTACATATTTTAAGATTTTTTAAGAAGGTATACAGGGTATTTCGAAAAATCCGGTCCTAATCACGATCCTGCTTAAAGCGCTTGACTTAAAAAGCTGATTTTTGGAAAACGGATTGACTTTAGGGTGTAGAGGTTTGATAAGAAGGGATTTTTCGAAACTCGAATTCTAAGGGGTTGAAATCACCTCTCAAATATTAGAATATTTTTTATTTAAAAACCTTTGAGTTTTTCGGAAGAAACTCTTAAACATGTATATTTTATTTTGTTGTTTACAATATTTTAAGATTTTGTTTTTTTACAAATTTTGAAATTTTTTAAAAAGTCATACATTCCAAAAAGTTGGGTAATTGATTAACCACGATACTGCTTAAACTGTTTAACGTAAAAAGCTTATTTTTGGCAAACGAATTTTTAGAAAGTCAAATTCCAACGAGATGAAACTACCCCTCAAATATTACCAAGTTATATAATAATATTGCCATATTGTTTTTTCTCATGCTGACATAAATGTGAGAAAATTTTATTCAGTTTGTATGTTAATGGAAATTCTTGCTTTGCTTTATCATCACCATTACGAATGATTAATTCGATGCGAACGAAGTGGCGGGTACACGCTAGTTTAGATATAAATGTTTATAAATTATTATTTTACTGAGTATAACAAAAAGATACGTTTTTTCTCTTTTTAATAAAATAATCTATATAATAAATCGTTCTCGTTTCCTCAAGGGTTATAAATAGAACCGAAGAACACAAGAGAAAGAAGAGCATAAAAAATAAAAAAGCCCAAAAAAGGCACTTACATGCCTGGTTGACGAACCGTCATATTTTAGGCAAATCCGAATTGTTCTCACCATTATTATTCACGTGTACGAGATTTAAAAATGGCCTCCGGTTAACTTAATCCATCGGAATATATCAGACGCCGCCTTTTTCATTGTCTTTATTCAGTTCTGGCAGTTTCTTTTGATGCGGTTCTCTCGAGGTATTTTCGAGATCCTCAGAATATACCAGATATTATTTCATTTTTTCTTATATGAAACGTTTATATTACTACTTTTTTATTCATAAGAATTTTTATTTTGAACAACAACCCTGATTAAAATAAATCTTTAATATTATTTTTCCTAAATCAACGTTTCTTTTGGAGTCTGTTGATCATCATTGCTATCCTGCAGGGCTGCAGCATCATCCAAGGCAACAAATATAGTTATTCTTTATACATTTTATGTACATATATACATACAGGTTGTTAAATTGTTTATTACTCGCGGCAAGAGCTTTATCGTTGAAATATGGCAACCTCGGCCGCTCGAGAGACGTCGCGATCGATGGGACAGAAGTGTCTAGTTCTAGCAGTCAACTATTAAGCTTGACCAATCAGGTTGGTTAGCGTGGTTATTTGGAGTGTGTTAATTAATTCGTGTTTGTCAAAAACTCTAACGTGATTGGTCGGGCTTAACAGTTGCCTGCTAGGGCTAGACACAAGTGATGGGACTAGTCGGCAGTACTCATTTGGAATTGGATGAGTGAGGAGCGTCACATTTTTTAAAAATATTACGCGAACGTCGATAGTGAATTATTGAAATAATTTGCCCAAGCAAATTTTACATCTGCGGATTTTCTCAAAAACTTCATAACGTAGCTCAGGATGTCAATACAAATCTGTTACATTTGGCGATTTTATTTGTTTAAAGTCCTGAATCACTTATTGAAATTTATGAAAAAATACGTAGAGTAAAACCCGCATAGCACGATAATCCCAAAATTTTATGCCGTGTAATGTATTATGAAAATAAAAGCGTTATTCTAAAAAAATAAACTATAAAATCCAATAAATAAAAACAGAAAAATCAAGAATTAATTCAATAACAATAAATAAATAAATAAAAAATATGTATTTCTACAAAAACGGCACAAACAGCCCTCCTTCTTTCGCTAAACAAAATCCTAACCTATGATAAAAACTGCTTCGCACTTCCGAAAGAGTTTCTGCTGTAAGGCATTAGAGGGTCTCAACAATTTTTGCTCTTAACTCCTCTAAATTTGTCGGCCTCGTGACTTCGTGGCTGTAGATAGTCTCCTTAAGATAACCCCACAAAAAGAAGTCACTTTATGATAGCACCTTAAGATAACCCCACACAAAGAGTCACACAGGAAAATTATTCGACAAAAACTCTTTTACTCTAACCGCATTATGAGCGGGACAACCGTCTTGTTGAAACCATACTGTTTCCAGGTCAAGATCAGGAAAGTTTTGAACGGCGGGAAAACTTGGTTCTGAAGTAGCTCAAGATATTTGTCAGCATTCAGGGTACCATCAATAAAACATGGGCCTATTAAATGGTCACCTAAAATACCTTCCCAAACATTGAGTTTTTGAGGGTACTGGGTGCGATATTCAAAACTTCGGTGTTCGTTTTTCTGAGACCAATAGCGGACAATAGAAGGATTGTGTTTTCCTTGCAATGGAAAGGAAGACTCATCAGTGAAGAGAATATTTTTCATAAAATTATCATCCTGATTAGCCTTTTCCATTACAGTTTCACAAAATTCCATTCTCTCGTCATCAGGAAATAACTCCTGAGTTTTAGAATATTTGTAGCATTTGTAGCCACATTTTTTCCAAATTGTTGTAACTGTTACGTTAGAAACACCCAGTTCCTTGCCAACACTTCTACTGGACCGTGTACTATCCAATTCCAGAGTACCACAAACCATTTCGCCCCGCCGTTCTTTTTCCTGAACTATCTCAACAGACGCTTCTTGCTTAAGGTGGCATTTTTTGCAGTCGTTGAGGCAAAAACATTGTTCGAAACTCGAAACAATGTTTAGGATCGTTTTCTCACACGGAATGGGCCTATCCTCAAAGACTACTGCATAAAGATTCCTACACTGTATTGCTGAGTTACCACCGTAATACCACTTAATCAACTGAACTCTTTCGGGAGGTGTATAAACCGCCATGTTTAGCGAAAAAACAAGTAAACAACGCTTTACTCTCAGTACTACAGTCACACAGCGAATAGTGAATTTAAATAAAAATTGCCGGCGTTCTCAAGGACAGGGAGTAGGCAGTGTTGCCATTCTGTTCCCCAATAAGTAATCGTACACTTAACAACCCATATACAATTTGATGAAATCGCGAGTGAATTAATTTCGGGAGACGATAATGCAATTTTATCGTCGTGTATAAAACAATGTTTTTTTTTCCATAGCGAGTTCCGTTTTAAAAAATATTCAAAAATTATTATTTCATGGAATTTATTAGGAGTAGAAAAAATATTGTGCTGGGTTGGCGTTGGTTTCTATATAATTTGACAAATAAATAAAGCTGTCTCTTTAGTTGTCAGTTTTGAGTCAATATTTTTTAATTCTCTTTCGTGTCGATTGCTGATTGAATTGGAGCCAGAAATGGCTCAAAACGAAATAAGTAAATTACCAACAGATATTCAGGCTGAGGCGACAAACGCCATATCCAAACTACTTCCATTTAAATCCCGAATAACTTATGAAAAGGAATTCAATTTTTTTCAAAAATGGAAGTAATTAAAAAACGTGCGAGAAGAAATAAAGTTAAGTTAACCTATGCTCGCTGTTAAAGTATCATTTAATCTACCCCTCCGGTTAAAGTACTATTTTATCTACTATTTTTGATAGATATAAGGCAATTTTAACAGTTGCTATGGAAACAAGCAACAAAGTACTAGGTATACCCAATTCGGGAATACCAATTTTATCATAGCTATTATTTTCCGTTGAATCAACGCCATTTGTGTTTACAAAAATAACTTTTTCTACGGTCGTGCAATGAATACCTAGATATTTTTACACTATCTGCTGTACTAAAAGTCAAATTTTTAAACTAGTGTAAAAACACCTTGACATTATTAATGACGACTTTAACTAAAGAGGAAATAAATTGTTAATTTTTGGAAAAATTAACAATTTTTTTCCTTAAAGTATCATTTAATCTACCCCTCCGGTTGAAGTATTATTTTATCTACTATTTTTGATAGATATAAGGCAATTTTAACAGTTGCTATGGAAACAAGCAACAAAGTACTAGGTATACCCAATTCGGGAATACCAATTTTATCATAGCTATTATTTTCCGTTGAATCAACGCCATTTGTGTTTACAAAAAATAACTTTTTTCTACGGTCGTGCAATGAATACCTAGATATTTTTTACACTATCTGCTGTACTAAAAGTCAAATTTTTTAAACTAGTGTAAAAAACACCTTGACATTATTAATGACGACTTTAACTAAAGAGGAAAAAAATTGTTAATTTTTGGAAAAATTAACAATTTTTTTCCTTAAAGTATCATTTAATCTACCCCTCCGGTTAAAGTATTATTTTATCTACTATTTTTGATAGATATAAGGCAATTTTAACAGTTGCTATGGAAACAAGCAACAAAGTACTAGGTATACCCAATTCGGGAATACCAATTTTATCATAGCTATTATTTTCCGTTGAATCAACGCCATTTGTGTTTAAAAAATAACTTTTTTCTACGGTCGTGCAATGAATACCTAGATATTTTTTACACTATCTGCTGTACTAAAAGTCAAATTTTTTAAACTAGTGTAAAAAACACCTTGACATTATTAATGACGACTTTAACTAAAGAGGAAATAAATTGTTAATTTTTGGAAAAATTAACAATTTTTTTCCTTAAAGTATCATTTAATCTACCCCTCCGGTTAAAGTATTATTTTATCTACTATTTTTGATAGATATAAGGCAATTTTAACAGTTGCTATGGAAACAAGCAACAAAGTACTAGGTATACCCAATTCGGGAATACCAATTTTATCATAGCTATTATTTTCCGTTGTATATACGCATTTGTGTTTACAAGAAATAACTTTTTTCTACGATCGTGCAATGAATACCTAGCTATTTTTTACACTATCTGCTGTACTAAAAGTCCAATTTTTTAAACCAATGCAAAAAACACCTTGACATTACTAATGACGACTTTAACTAAAGAGATAAAATTGTTAATTTTTGGAAAAATTTGTCAAATCCTGAAATGTAAACCAAGTACCAGTGCTGGACAACTTGCAGCAACATTCCGGAAAAAAGTTTTAAGTGAAAAATAAGAACCCGAGACCTTCACGGGCAGAAATGAAAATAAAATTCAAAAGACTGCTAAAAATGAAGTTTGCCCATCAGTTATAATACCTTAGTGAATTTTTCAAACTGCGATATTAAAATTAAAACGAACTCGAAAAAAAGTTATTAAAAAAATAAAAGTATCCTTGTTAGTGGTAATATTATTCAGTAAATTACAGTAAAAACTCTTTAATAAACATTTATATAAGGATTTCAAACCGATCGTAGAAAAAATGTTGTGTGCAACATGTGCAAAAAGCATATTTGTTGCACTCAGCATGATTGCAGCAGACTCATGCGTCATGCAACAAATATGTCCTTTTTGCAATAGTTACACAAATAACTATTTTCTACGACTAGCCTAGAAAATGCAGTTTGACACACGGAAAACTCGATCTGAAATTGGCGTTTTGCAAACTGTTGTGTTCTAAGGATTTAGCGCACGACATGTGTCATTTTTACACGACATGTGCCAATTTTAACATTTTTAACCTCCAATGTTTAGCTGAAACGCAACGCAGCCGTCAGAAAAGTGTCATCATTACATCGCAAATTATTTCACAAAACTGGCAAAAACTAAGTGAGTCTGCTGCTAATTTGTAGTCGTAGAAAAAATAGCGTAAAAAACTCATTCGAAAACTTCTTTGTACACTCGTTCGACTTGTGGCTCTTGTACTAAAGCTATTCCAAATATATTTTGAATAAATCAGTACTGTTAATTACGTATTAATTGGTCAATTTTATTATTTTTGGCATTTCTAAAATATAAAACTTCCAAACCAATTACGTCTTCTCTCAAATTTCAGTTTAACCTACTTTTACAGTTTTCCATCAAATATTAATCGTACCGCGCCAGTTCGCTCTTCCTTTGATATAATTACAAAGCAGAAATAACATTTGTCTCTATTTAGTATTTAATTTAACTAAAGGCTTCCGTGTCATTGCGCTATACAGACGATTCTGTTGGGACAGTTTCAAATTTAAATTATGTATTAGTTTTGTTTCTGTCAGCGAGAAAAAATATGACACAAAAAATAGAGTTCAGGGTATAATTCATAATTTTTCGTATGTAATAATAATTTTTTTTCGACCGTCGTGTCATAAAAGTATTAATTTTTGCGACGCGATTGACAATATAAAATAGTTATTTTTTATACAAGACGGTAAAATGGTATTTTATCGTCCATCGAAAAGATTAATTCACGAGCGATGAAATCGCGAGTGAATTAATTTCGGGATACGAGAATGCAATTTTATCGTCGTGTATAAAACAATATTTTCTTTCCATAGCGAATTCGGTTTTAAAAAATATTGAGAAATTATTATTTCAAGGAATTTATTACGATTAGAAAAAATATTGTGCTGGGTTGGCGTTGGTTTCTATGTAATTTGACAAATAAATTAAGCTGTCTCTTTAGTTGTCAGTTTTGAGTAAATATTTTTTTAATTCTCTTTCGTGTCGATTGCTGATTGAATTGGAGCCAAAAATGGCTCAAAACGAAATAAGTAAATTACCAACAGATATTCAGGCTGAGGCGACAAACGCCATATCCAAACTACTTCCATTTAAATCCCGAATAACTTATGAAAAGGAATACAACAATTTTCAAAAATGGAAGCAATTAAAAAACATGCGAGAAGAAATAAAGTTTTTTAACCTATCCTCGCTGTTAAAGTTTGATGTAATTGATTTTTTTTAATAATAAAATTTTTAGAAATTGTTTCGTATTTTACAGCCTCAAAATAATAATTATTTTTATTATGAAACTTTACAACCTCACTTATTAACTGAAATATATTGCCTGGCAAACTTTCAAAATAACAAGCATATTTTTATTGCCTCGACACAGACTCATTAATTTCCTTTTATAATCAACCAACCCTAATAAAAGTTAATTAAAAAATACTGTAAAGTGCTTTACTTTTTCCTTTCTTTAACCATAAAACCGGGAAAAAAACTCGAAATAATAGTATATCTTAATCCAGAGAAAAATGTTCTTTTCTTCATAAATCCACAAAACGCCTCCATACAGAGAAGTTGGAAAGTCCAATGAGAAAAGGAACGGCTCTTATAAATCGCCATTCACCTTAATCCGGTAAAATTTAAAATTCCTGTTCTGACGGTGCTGTTTTTTTTCTTTTTTGAAGAAATATGCCGGCGAAACTCCGAAATTGGATAATGAAATATTTAAATAAAAGATGGAGTTTCAGTATTGTTTTAAATTTAAATAAAAGAACTATATTTAAAAACTTCACTCTTTTTCTTCTTGCAATAGGGTTATCTCTGTTACAGCTATTGTGTGCCAATCACAGCCTGTTGTGATCCAGAAGTCCCTCTTTAGTTCCATTCTTTTGATGGCCTGCTAGGTAGTCTGGGACCTGTGAAGAAACTAACTAATATTTTTTCTTTATTGTTTTTCAAATAAGTCCAAAATATCAGAGCTATGTTACTTTGAAAATTTCCAAAAAAAAAATTTGACAACCACTGGATCTTTTCTGGATTTTTTTCTTGTACCGGGTGTCCCACTGAGAATAGCTCTCGGCTGTATCTCGGAAAGTATTAACTTATATTATAAAAATGAGCTATGAGAAATTGCTGGAAATTATTTTCAAGTTTGTAAAACGGCCAATAGGTGGAGCAACTGCTATGGAAAATAAGGAAATAGATTTTTTACAGAATTTTGCCTAGATAATGGGTACTGTAAATAATAGCTTCATAATCTTCAGTAAATTTTGGACTTTTTTTGTTAGAACCATTTTCCCCTATCCGCTAAAATAAAGTGGTGGGGGAAGGTTATATCTATCTTTATTTAAATATTAATAACTCCGGACTGGATGATCAGAATCCCCCTCGTTTGGATTCTGATCATCCATCTCGTTTAAAAGAACGTTTCTTACTCAATATTATACCATAAAAATAATAACAATAAGGTTTTGAACGTAGACGCTAGGGGGCGCTTTCTTACAATTTAAGTAACAGCGCGTTTTTTTCAGAAAAATTAAATACGATAGTATGTGTTATTTTAGCTGATAGTAAAGAGTAGTAAAAGCTTAACAAGTCGGCGAAAACCGCATCTTGATATTTTCTTTCAAACCGAAGATATTAGCAAAATTATAATAAATACCAAAAAATAAGCCCTTAATTACCTTATGTTACAATACAGTATCAGTAGCCTTCTTGATTAGGCCCATTCTAATAAAAAATAAGATAGAAACAGTTAGTTTATTTTAAAATCGACGAAATACCAGAATACCATAATACCAGATGTATTAATATCTAATAATTAGGATATTAATAATAGTGAACATGAAACGATGATTCTGTGAAGTCATGGTGGGCTTTGGAAAAAAGTTGCTTTTCGCGTAATAGTATAAACGTCAAATTGATATTAGATCAACATTTTGATAGTTTTAGCAGCGTTTTTTTATCTTTTAAATGCTTTTTCAAAATGCTTTTATTATTTGAAGTAGTTGAAGTTGTTGGCATTTTGAAAAATCAATCAAAAGATAAAAAACGCTGCTAAGACTATCAAAATGTTGATGTAATAACAGTTTGACGTTTATACTATTACGTCAAAAGCAACTTTTTTCCAAAGCCTACCATGACTTCACTAAATCATCGTTTCTTGTTCACTATTATTAATATCTTAATTATTAGATATTAATACATCTGATATTATGATATTCTGGTATATCGTCGATTTTAAAATAAACTAACCGTTTCTATCTTATTTTTAGATTAGAATGGACATAATCAAGAGGGCTACTGATACCGTGTTGTAAACATAAGGTAATTAAGGGCTTATTTTTTGGTATTTGTTATAATTCTGCTAATATCTTCGGTTTGAAAGAAGATATTAAGATGAGGTTTTCACTGACTTTTTAAGATTTTACTACTCTTTATTATCAGCCAAAATAATATATATAATTGCATTTAATTTTTTTGAAAAAACGCGCATTGTTTGTTAAATTGTAAGACAACGCCCCCTGGCGTCTACTTTCAAAAGCTTATTATTATTGTTTATATGGTACAATATAGAGTAAGAAACGCTCTTTTAAACGAGCCCTCGCTTGTTGGATTCCGATGATCCAGTCCAGAGTTATTAATATTCAAATAAAAATAGATCTAACCTTCCCCCACCACTTTATTTTGGTAGATAGGGAAAAATGGCTTTAACAAAAAATATTCAAAATTTACTGAAGATTATGAAGCTGTTACTTATAGTACACCTTATCTAGGCAAAATTGTGTAAAAACTCCATTTTCTTATTTTTTGTTGCAGTTGCGCCGCCTAGCGGTCGTTTTACAAACTTGAAAATAATTTCCAGCAATTTCCCATAGTTAGCCTCTTTAGTTATAAATATTTTTTTCCGCATCCGCTACGGTTAATACTTTCCGAGATACAGCCAAGAGCTATTCTTAGTGGGACACCCTGTACATTTAATCTAATACCTATGTTGCCATATTATCAAGAAATTATGTTTTTTAACTAAAAACTAAAAAAAAAATTTCGAATCTTCAAAATGTTTTTTGGCGAAAAAATGTCATAGGCATGTTTCTGAGGTTGAACTATACTACCAGTTAAAATACTTGGACTTATTTCTGGGACACCCTGTATTGTGATTTCTTATTAAACTTAGAATTTGAAAACCCTTTGTTTATTGGAAAAACTAAAAGCAATCGAGAGCAAAAAAAAACTAAGAAAATGCAAAGTAAGTGAGATGACGGAAAAATAAAATATAGATTAAGGAAAAAAAGTGGGAGAGGAACAGTAAAACTGTGGAGAGCGGAAAATTACTCTTGGAGGTCGCAAAACGATTCGTGGAAGAAGAAAAAGCGTTCCGGAGACACTCACTCCATTTTCTTTTTTGTCCCGATGCCATCCAGTGCTATTTTGGCATTTGGGGAGTTGTTGCTTTCGTTTGCGTGAAATGAGGTCGCCTTCGTGACATATGAACGCCCTCTAGTTTGAATGGGGGAGTTCTTAAGCGACCGTTCAGAATGAATCCCGAATTACAAATTGGTATCGGTAGAGGAATTGATAGACAAGCAGTGTATTATTTTATTTTTAGTTTATTTATTAGATCCATACTTTTATTATTTTATTAAGTTTATTTAAAATATTTAAGAATTATTTAAGGTATACAGGGTGGTCCGAATTGTAATCGGGAAATTTCAGCGACATATTTTGCATTGGGTTGATCTACATATAACATTGATACATGGTGTAGAAATTTCATTTTTAGTTTTCTTCTAAGTAATTTCTGAACTAAAGTCACTATTTAGATGAAAATTTGGTGAAATGTGTGTTTTTTGGCATGAAAAATTCGATTTTGATGCTGGTGCGCCACATATACCGTGCTGGCAACTGTTACTATTGGGTCGGCATTTACATGTGTGGAAGTAAATCGCATAGGGATCTTATTAAGTCGGAGTGAGAGAAATGCGACCGACCGACGCGACGCGCGCCGGTGTGCTGTTGCGGCGTTGCCAAAAAAAAGTATTTTAAAAATAAGCGGTTTGCGATCGCGATTTTACTTTACTTGATAGGGAAAGGCGTCCCTATCAAGTAAAGTAAAATCGCGATCGCAAACCGCTTATTTTTAAAATACTTTTTTTTCAAGAGATAACTAGATAAAACCATTAGACATGTTTCTGAACATCTGAAATGGAATTATAAGGATATCGTTAGGGTGTCATTTTTTTTATAACGAGAAAACGTCAGTAATCGCGATAATTTGAAAACTCAACTTATTAACACATAACAGGCCATAACTCAAGAACCACTTTAGATATTGAAACTTTTTTTTATTTTCAAGGTCGGATATTTTACAATATGTTTACATAAGAAAAATTCGATAAGGTTGTTTTTGCCATTCAAAAATTGTAAACAATCCATCCATTTACTTTTAGAGCATAGCAATTTTCAGCAATCGTGTAATTTTTTTATTGATAAAGATTTTCACATACTGTCTACAAAAAAATACAGCAGAAATATTAACAAACTTCTTGAAAAAATTACAATCTATTATTTCTAATAGATTTCGAGATATCGATTTTTGAATTCACAGTTCTAATAGCGCGACCACTATCGAATACACTCTCAATTCCACTTATTTTTACCAAAAATGCAAGTGTTTCTAGCTTGCACTTAAAAAAATTCAAGCTATAGGGAAAATCACAACAACTCGTTAATAAATAAAGAAATTAAGTAACACGAGACGTAATTAAATCATGAAGCTGAACGCATGACGTACACCTTTCCTTAGAACTTTAAGTACTGACAGAGGTATTTATTGGGTCGACCGGTCAACTGCGACAAATCTACTATATCCCTTTCCACGTCTCTTAGCGATGTGCACAGTTTCTCGGTTTATTTCATACGTTTGGCAACGTGCTTACTGTCCTCTCTTTGTTCAGTACATTATAAACGCCATTGTACTCTTCTTACATACAGAAATCTCGACCCAAGACTAACCTTTACCAGCCCTTAGTATACGTATTTTGTAAGTGCTTTAAAGAGTAATAGCTTTTCGTGCGTATCGTAACAACTTGTCCTCCGTATCTGTATTACAGTACTAAGTGAAGAAACATTTCCGCCATTTTTTACGGAGAAAATGTTTTTTGGTTAAAATTGCTACGATGCTCCTGTAAGAAGTACGAGATGAAGATCAATTCCTCTAAAACCAAAGTCATGGTATTTGGAAAGAACCAAAATGTATCAATTCCTATTAAAATAGAAGGCAATACCTTAGAACAGGTCTACAAGTTTAAATATTTGGGGTCCTGGATAGTTGTTAACACCTTGAACAACAACGTGAAAATAAAGACCAGAATAGAACAAGCGAGAAATGCATTTTTAAAAATGAAGAACGGTTTCCAGAACCCCAGATTGGACCTTGAGTTGAGAACTAGGCTCGTCAGGTGTTATGTTTGGTCAATCCTATTATACGGAGCTGAAACATGGATACTGAAAGTTCAGGAGATGAATCGCCTCGAATCGTTCGGAACATGGATATATCGAAGAATGCTTAAAAGTCCATGGACAGCCCATATCACAAATACCGAAGTTTATAACAGAATATAAGAGAGAATTGAAAAATACCACGTCTTACAATTAATAGTTAAGGGTAACATTGAAGGAAAAAGAGGTCTCGGCAGGAAGAAACTATCTTGGTTGAGGAACATCAGAAATTGGACTCACCTAACTTTTGAAGAACTCATTAGGAAAGCCGAGAATCGTGAAGATTTTGCCAGCCTCCATGAAAGAGACGGCACGTAAAGAAGTAAGAAGAATGGTTCTCAAGATATTTGGAATCTAAAAAATCAATACATGATCACTTATAGTAACTTTTACCCTCAAAATTTCATTCGAATCACTAAAAGTACTTGGAGAAAAATTTTAATAAAAGACTTTAACACCCTGTAGCTACGAAACAAACCAGAATTCGACCTATGTTGATATGAAAGATAAATCTTATCTTTACGTGAGGAATCTCCCCGCGAGAGATGGCACATGTTTTTTGAGACACCCTGTATATCATTTTGTATAGGTAATTTTATCAGCAATAATTTGGATAACTATCAATTTTTATTAGCGGTGGTTTGCACAGTAGGAGGAATTTGTGTGCTAATCTGGAACAATTAGTACAAAAATTTAGCTTTAGCGGATTTTGTTCCACGAGCCCCATGTAATTAAAAATAAGTTTCCTGCTGAACTATGCAAGTAGATGAGGCTTTTGAACTGAACACAGCCGTATTCTGTCCCTAATTAAAATAAAGAGCAACCTGAAAAACGCACAGGTCAGCAAATAAAAATTCGTTGGTATGCAAGCTTGTTCTCCAAAACAATAGTTGCCACCGACGATGACGTGACGTAACTGCCATCTCCCGGCCAGAATAGAAACTATATGAATTATACTCTACAACTCTCCTAATGAAAAGCATGGTGTTAGGCACAGAGACGTGCTGCTGTAACGGAGTGCAACATTAAAAATGCTACGTGAGGGCTTATAAAAAGTCAAATTTACAATTTGTTCGTGTAGCGTAATCGGGACCGCCATAATATTGTGCTAATTAAAGTTGTGTCTGGGTGTTTGTTAATGTTAGGTTCTTTCTTGCTCTGTTTTGTTGTTTTTTAATTAGATGTAAGCTGGACGTGATGGAGATGGATATGAAAAGTACTAATTTTGAAACTAATGAGATGAGCGTGTACAGGGTGGCTCGAATTCGACGCTCATCATTGGGGTTTCGGAAACCGTAAGAGATACAGGATCGGTTAAGGCTGATTCATGGTACACCGTGACGGGCCGGGGCCGTGCGACGGTGAAGGCACGGCCAAACATTGTCAAATGTTATTTATACTTATGCATTCATGCTAAGCCGAGCACGGGCCGAGCTTCGCCGGAACGCGTCCGAGAAATGTCGATGTACATTTTTTCTCGGATCCGCTACGGTCGGCCCCGTTGCGGCAAACATAAATGAGTCGCCCGGGCTAAATACTTCGTTCGTCTATGGGCCTATAGCGACTGTTTTCTATCAGTGTTGCCGCACCCAACTTTTAGCGCGTACCACATTATAAACTAAAAATGTACCACTTTGGTACAATTTTTTAAAGCACAACAAAATACATCTGCAAATGACTTTAACCGGTTTGGTCGCTGTGAATTTCTTCATAAATTTCTACATAAAAAAACTTCCTGGAGAAAGACACAAATCGAGACGAAAAACATGAAATAGAAATTCAGAAAACCCAGTTATAAGTATGTATAGGTTGAAGATAGTCGTTAATTAATGCGGATTGTCTCCGAATGGTATCGGTAAGCGCGTTTAATGCAATATCAACGACAATAATTATTAAATATCTATTCATTTTCGGTGCGCGTGGGAAATAATTATTGTACCAAATCATCCTGGATTTGAAAATGTAGTACCACTGTACCAAATAGAATTAAAAGTATAAAATTTGGTAAGTACCACTGCGGCAACACTGTTTTCTAGAATATAATCGGCACGGACATGATCCCCGTTGTCCACTCGGTGTAGCATATATTGAAGGCCCGGACGTGGCTCGGTGTCTACTTTACGGAACGTGCCCGGCTCGGGTACGACCCGGTGTACCATGAATCAGCCTTTAAATGGAGGCAAAGGTAGGCGCAATTTGATGCTCAATAAAATGCCGTTCATTTACGGTTTCCGAAATCCCAATGATAAGCGTTGAATTCGAGCCACCCTGTACAAGAATTACATGTCCTAAACATATTAATTAGAGGACTGAGTCCTTACATTCTTTGAAACATTGCGTAAATCGGCACCGCGTATACTGAAACAAACTTCTTATTGTAAAAACTATCTGAAATAAGTGGAAAAATTACATACATATACAGGGTGTTCCAGGCTGAGCGTGTATTAGAAATTTCTAGAGAACTACAAGATCTAGATTAGAGATTTTTTGCACATCATTGTTTCACAATGCGATCTATCAATTAGAAATATTTTCAATATGGCGGCACTTCCGGAATAAATAGCCCACCTTACCTATTGGTATATGGTCGGCAAAAAATCTCCGATCTAGATCTTGTAGTTCTCTAGAAACTTACAGTTCACGCTCAGCCTGGGACACCTTGTATACCTTTCCTATGTAATATGGAATTAATAAAACCGCGTAAAATAAGTCACTATAATGTCAAAAATCCTAACGCATATAAGTAAAACCGCGTATAATAAGAAAACTTTCACTCAGACAGAAAATAAGACAGAAATATTTTCTCCAAATAAGCGTTCTTTGATATTAACAACCCCCAATTTTCAAGCAAAAAAAACACGCGTAACGAACAAAGGAACGAAAAAAATCATCCCCAAATGCAATTTTGCCGCGAGCAAGTTCAATATAAACATATCTTATTAAAAATCCATGGGGTGAGTCCCTTTAGCCCCACGACCGCTACCCCCACTTGTTACTCAGAGCAATCGGTTCGTAATAACTGTAAACGACTGCCCTGGAACGGAATGTAGGGGAGAGTGAGGTGTGTAAGATATAAGGGATGAAATAGGGACAGGTCTGGACTTGTTATGTTGTATTTTGATCCAAAAATGTCAAATTAAGTTGTTAAATCAACAGAGTTATTAAAATACAAATAGAGGAAAGTTGCCTATCTATACCGTATAACTCCTAAATCGTACCTTTTCAATGTCCATTGGCGTAACAACAGGGGTGCCCTGGGGTGCCGAGCCCCCACCCCCCTTTATTGCTGGGCACCCCCCAGAGAAATCCTGAATTATGACTCTTGGCTACGTATTAATTTTCATTTGCTTGTGATGTAGTAAAAATTACGTTTTCTAGTTTTGTTTAGTTAATATTATTTTGTTGTGTTCAAAAAATGTGTTAATTTTTATTTTTTTTTGAAAATTTGTAGGTATTTAAGTAATCTACGGGGAACTCGGTTTGATAACCAACTCTATGAAATTTATTGATAGAGAAATTCATATATACGTTTTATTCAAAAAATGTGTTTTTTTAAACTATTTTTCATTTTTAAAAAACAAAATCCCTAGGCCCCCCACAGCCTCCGCCTCAGGCCCCCTCAGGCATAAAACTTTAATCAATCAGAATTGTTTATCTCCATCGTTTACCGGATTAATAATACAAAAATTGCAGTTCATTATTTATAGTAATTTACAATAATTAAATTAAATAACACGAATATTCTCATTGATTATTGGTTTGAAATAAATATGAGAGGGTCCTCCAATGAAAATGCGAGTTACTAACTCTAAATTCTTCCTGAGCTGGCAAATGAGATAGATGCTTTACCTAGACCGTTATTTAGAAGCTACAAACCTACCGTGACACTCGGCCTTGAACTAGTGATGGGAAAACCGATTAATTTCAATAATCGAGCACTCGAGTTTCAAGCGAGTAACCGAGTGATCGCTCGAGCGAAATATCACTCGTATTTAATAATACAGTTTTCACCCGTTCACTTCAATAATAAATTTCAATTTTTTTTTGTATCTGTACCCAGTGTACCCTAATATTTGGATGTCCTATGATAAGTGATTTTGTATGGCTTGAGGGGATCTAATTAAAGATGTGTATTTTTTGAATTAATTATTTTTTATATGTCTGAACACCTTACTTCTAAAAAGACCTTTAACATTTTTTTGCCCTTTTCAATTTTGTTGCCTAAACGGTACCTCTGTTTGGTTGCTCAATTTGTTCCAGTACGATTCAGGAAAGTAGCAGGTTTAATAAAGGAATCTTATGGTTGGGCTGTAAGTATATCAATACTGTAAATTAATTTTGAAGGTGTCATATTTCGACTGTACTAATAATTAATAGTAAAGTAAAGCATATGACGTACAAACTGAACTTAACCAGCAGCAGTAGTAAAAGGCAGATAAAAATAATGGTTAGGAAGATTATATTATGATATTTAGGTATATAAGTTTTAATTAGCCACTAGAGTTTTCTTTCATACATTTTAAAAAAAATATCTATTACAGCACTGGTGAGATCAACCCTTATAGTAAATATAAGAGAGAATTGACGGCCGCATGATTATTTGTTTTCTCTGGGAGAAGTTGGGGAGCGCCAGCTTCCGAACGTCTCAGCATAACGTGGCGTTGATAAAATAGAGAGCTACTATATCACTTCCCAAATTACCGATAAGCTTAATAAATTCATTACCGACGGACTAATAAATCCATGATCCAAGAATCCTGAATATCACAGAACGTCCTTCAACTTCTATCCAATCACGTATACCTAAATATTTTTGCCATGTTATGAGGAGGGGTACTGATTCTATGAAAAGACTCATAATACAGGGCAAGGGCCCAGGAAAAAGACCAAGAGATTGCTCATCCCCCTATGGATAGACCATCTGGCAAAACTCATACACAAAAGACTGCACACGCCCAAGCAGCATTTGGACGTCGGTCGGGACAACGTTGTGTCACGCGTCCAAACGTCGGGGCGCAACGTCGGCACAACCTCGTGCCAACCCTAGTCTGCACTAGTTTGGAGAATAATTTTTGGGTCGAAACGACGTTGGATACCGACGTTGACTACAAGCCTAATTTAGTACAAACTGCAACGTTGTTTAAAATCCTAATTCACAGAAATACAAAACTAATATGGCGTCTAAGTCGCGTTTTATCCTAAATTGGGATAATTATAGTAAAAATATTATCTTTATAATTTAGTTAGAGACATATGTCAGATGGCAGTGAAGGAAAACAAAACAAAAGTATTTAAGTGTGGAGGATGTTTGAAGATCACAATTATTGAAACACTTTATCCGACTCTGTTACCCAAGGCAAAAAAGTTAAACGCAAACAACTTTATTGATAAATGTATTGTTTCTACTTTGAAAAATACTAATGGGCCTTAAGATTAAAGAAGTTTTAAAAATTTTCTTGAATTTTTTTTTAGTAAAATGAGAATAATTTATTCGCAGTCGAAAAAATTGTTTCCGCTTGTTTTTTAGGATCAAATATTTCAAGTTAATGTATTCAAAAAGCAGGAATTGCTATTTTAGAAACGAAACATTTTCTTATTTAACAACATGGCGGCTTTCACTTTGTTGTTTTGGAGATTAAGATGGGGTAGTTCGAGTAGTCGCATACTGGACTAATAAAGTCGCAGTTCGGCCTTAACAGGTAGTATACTAGTCGCAAGATTGCCTAATTTAGTCATCCTAGAATCTAGCTTGTGCCGCCCTCTATAATCTAAATAAACGAGGGAGTGGATAAACTATCGGTAATATAATATATGTCGATGTATATTTAAATTTAGTTTTATATGTACCTTTCTTATGTCCCATTTTAATTAAGTTTTTTTATAAAAACAAAAAAACAGCACTGAACTGTCTGACTGAACAGAACAATGAAGTGAAAATTTAAAATTTAAGGTTATGGTTCAATACAGTTGCAAAAAGGTAGTGACTCGACGTCCTACCAACGTAAGAATAAGGAAATCTAAACAACGTTGGAATTAGTAAAACAGACGACGTTTGCATAACGTTGGAATAGGTCCTGCAACTGACGTCGGAAAACTCTATATTGTCCAACGTTGTAACTGCGTTGTCCGAATCACCTAAAGATCACTTAAGCAAAAAAGGTTACAAGACAAAGTTTATTCGACGTCGCAGAAGCTTCTACTTTGCTGTAGTACTAGTTCAACGTCGGCACAACGTTATAAAAACGTTTAAATTTATTTTAATACTCAAGGTAGGGAGCTAACTATTTTTTGTAACTAATCCAACGTTGTGTTTAGTAAACATGTGGTCGCAAGTCGTGAAAATGCTACTTGGGCGCTGGGACATGAAAAATAAGAAAGGGAAATACGGAGGCAAACTACCTGACCACTACATTCCTCTTGTATGATTAAAAACAGAAGAGAGAGAGAGAGAGAGAGAGAGAGAATAAGAAAATACAATAAAATAAAATACAATGCAAATACTTGTCGACTCCATTTTATCAGCTATATCTCGTACACTTCGCTAAAGCGAAGTGTACAAGATATAGCTTTTTTTTTAAAAAAAGAGGTTCTAAATAAACAATGTTCGACTGCAAGATCTGCTAGTAATGTTTAAGCTTAAAGTATCACGACACAAATAATTTAAACCAAAAACTCGTAATACAAAAATAAAGTGTCAAAACGAATGACAATGTCAGGAAATAAATAAATGAATGTGGCAACTTGACATTTTTTACAGCAGAGCTACCACCTGAATCCCCAGCGCAAAAATTAAATTCTAGTTAGTCAGCCCGGCGCCGATTATCTCTATGGTTGGCAACAATTAATTTAAAAATCGCACCCTCGATTACGTAACTAAAAGTTTAATTGATATCAAATATACGTCATTCGTCTGTGATTAATTTTTACAATATTCGTTTCGAAATTCTAACAACCTATCATCTAAACATCGCACTCAAACTGTAAAACTTGATTTAACGGACTTATAACGTCATTATCTATTACAAATACTCTCTGATATTATTTACTCACATTTTATATAGAAATACAGCGTTAAAAAGAAATAACACAAGGGCTGATTTTTTTTTCTAACTATAGGGCTAGTTATTTCGCCCGACCCGTTGATGTTTGCTTTATTGGTCATGTCTCCGGCCAAACAACAAGGGCGAAGGGCCGCGAGGAGAACGTAGTTATCTTTTCCAACTATGGACGTCTTGTTCGCTTGGAAAAGCGGGCGAAGAAGATTAGGTTTCTCGTTTTATTCTGGCAAATTCTACGATAACCAGAAGTGCATTTTCCAGACCCCGGTCCGTCCATCCTAGACGCCACGCCAGATAAATGTGTAATATATTTTATTGTGCTGCTGTGGAAATATGTTTGTTTTGTCGAAAAAGAAAGATACGGATTCGCGATGTTTAACGTCAAGTATTTATTGCCTTTCGCTTGAAAATTGAACAATTTGTCTTGTTATTCTGAGTTTTTCTCAGATAAAGCTAAACATATTATATTATTGGGTAGAGAACTGTTTCATTACTGTACAAAGAATAACTAGGTATCTCTTAATTGAAAAGTAGGTACAATTTTTCATATTGAAAATGAAAATATACCGTGTTTTCCGAACTGTATTCCGGAAACTTCTGCAGCATATTGTGCAGATAAAAATAAGTAAAAAAGTTACCTTATATGTCCTAAAATGCTTAGTTTTGGAGATACAGGGTGTAGAAGTTTTATTATTATTTCCATTTTTTTCAACATAAGTTCTGAAGTAACGTTAATATTTGGATGAAAATTGGTATCTGGGAATTTTTTGACATGAGAAATATGATGTTGATGTCAATATGACACTTACTTGTAGAGGGCGCCACCTATATATTTTTAACTGGCTTGAAGACTAATAACTTTTCGTCCGTAACTGTATAAAACTACTGAGTAAAAAAATACATTTACGACGTTTTTTATGCAAAAAATCTCTCATGGTAAAAATAGCTAAGAGTAATGGTTCTCGAGATATTTCGAATATAAATTATCAATACCTGGTCATCATTTACATAAATTAAACATGTTGACTAAATATACTTGTTTTCACCTAAAACTTCCCAATATGGCGGACTTCAGTATGGGAGGCTTAAAAAACGAAAATCTCTAGACTGGATTCGACTGCAGTTCAAATCGTTCAAATTGACAAACTCTGACACTTGGATGACTGACGTTTATGGTTCCTTTTTCTAAATATTTTCATTATTTTTTGAGTTTTTATTCACAAATTCTACATGATTTTGTTCATTTATTTAACCTGCAGCCTACAGTACTAATTATATACTTATAAATAATCTTTTCACCAATCAAGAACTGAGGAATAGGCTGGAAGATATTCAAAAAATGTGTAAAACGCTTAAAAACGTATTAGAAAACATTGACTCGTCCACAAATTTGTGAAAATAATTTAGTCCAGATGTTTGTAAAAAGGTCTCTATTTATTTTGAGAAGTTTCCTCGTATCAGTAATTTTCAGGTTTGCAATATGTATATGATAATAAATATATTAAAATTTATATTAATTTCAGGAAACAGCGCGGGCATTACAGATTGTTGTAAATTAGTTTTAAAATAAAAAGAAGGTTTAAAACAGGTTTAAAAGTTCAGTTAGTAGAGAAGACCTAAATAAGGTAATGTTGGTAATGGGACCAAAGATCAAAATAACACTTGAAATATATAATATGTACAATTGTAAGTAGTTTTAATGAATCTGTCTTGAAATATATTTTTTTTTACTTTACAGGATACACAAACAATAATAAAAATACAGTTACTCACTAAAAGCACTTAAGGTTTGTAATAGATGTAGTTAGAATATCAAACACCAAACCAAACCAAAAATTATGTTTTTGCACACATCAATTCAATTTGTGATTAGCTGTACTGAAATAAAAACAAATTAAGAGAAATGGGGTGATCTATCAACTATAACATGAAACGCATCATCCTATTTCCAAGTCTTCTATTAATTTCACTTATTAAACAACTATAATTATTCAATAATATTGATAATTCTAGGAACTCTCAGATATCTTCACAACATGAAAAAAAAAATTCACTTCCTATAGTTCTTACGTCCCTTTAACTGAAATATAAGAAACAGGGTAGTTAATATTCTGACTGAGAAAGTTTATAAAATACCTTTAAGTAAAATCTCTTCGGATCTGCGGTAAAATACCTTTATTCTTATTAAATAATTTCAATAATATATGTTTTTATTTATCATTTATGACAACCACCTAATAACCTAACTTTAACGTCAACTTGACAACCCTGAAAAATGTTAATTGTTAACCAAAAAGTAAATCAATTTCTGAATTCGCTAACGCCAACTTATTTTTCATTAAAAAAAATTACCAATGTTCGTAACTAGGTCGGCCATATTGAGGAACTTTTAAAAAGAATTGTACTATAGTTATTATACTGAAATCACAAATTTGAAATGTTTTTGTGCCAAAAGTTCAACAGAAACTATTTTATCATAATTTTTTCGAAAAAAAAATTATGATTAATTTAAAAAATAAAAAGTTCCCAAATTTATTATTTCAATCAAATAACTATCTCTACTCAACATGTTTATTTTTTGTCAATAATGACATGTATAGACTATTTTCATTTTAAATATCTTGAGAACGGTAGCGACGAGAAACCGTTTTTACATAGAAAACGTGGTAAATGTATATTTTTTTACTCAGTAGTTTTATACAGGTACGGACGAAAAGTTATTACTCTTCAAACCCTTTGAATAAAAAGACTAAGGAAGGAGCATAATCTTTGAATAAGAAGACTAAGGAAGGAGCATATCAAAAATCTTAGGTACACCGCGATGGACCTCAAATATGGCCGACTTAAATTCCGGTTTATCAGTGTCGTTCTAATTTTATTTAAAAAATGTAAAACTTTCTTTGAATAAGAAGACTAAGGAAGGAGCATAATCTTTGAATAAGAAGACTAAGGAAGGAGCATATCAAAAATCTTAGGTACACCGCGATGGACCTCAAATATGGCCGACTTAAATTCCGGTGTATCAGTGTCGTTCTAATTTTATTTGAAAAATGTAAAACTATGATGTAGGGTAGACGTGGGGTAGACTCTAGACTATGTTATAAAAATATATAATTCTAATAAAAATAGATAAGTTATAATAAGTATTTATTAACACAAACATCCGATACGCTACTGAAGCAGGTAAGTCAAATTAACTTATCTAAATTCTTTGACATCTAATCTTTGACAAGTAATAAATAAATGCTAAAATGCAAGAAAAATATATAATTTAGTTAATTTAAGTGAATTTCATAAATGATCGGTTTACTACACGTATGTATATTATATAGTCACTTACTAGCGAAAAGTTGTTCCATTATTTCACTCAATTTTTGCCGAGATCTACCGCACGCCACACAACCAACTATTTTAGTCTTTTTCGATAAATCGCGATAGTATCACTGTTAATTTAAGTTCTGCCACAATTTCCATCTAGATTTACTACCTTTATACAACTATCAGTAGTAGAATAAATAATAAATAACATAAAATAAGCTCCGTAAAGACTGACAAATCCACAAAATTTCAAATCAAATTCAAATGTGTCAAATGAATCGTCAAACAGAACTGTCAAGGATCCCCACCCTAGAGAGCTTTTATGGTGGCTTTTCCACCCACCATGCATGAATACATGGATAGCATTATGCTCCTTCCTTAGTCTTCTTATTCAAAGAGCATAATGCTATCCATGTATTCATGCATGGTGGGCGGAAAAGGCACCATAAAAGCTCTCTAGGGTGGGGATCCTTGACAGTTCTGTTTGACGATTCATTTGACACATTTGAATTTGATTTGAAATTTTGTGGATTTGTCAGTCTTTACGGAGCTGATTTTATGTTATTTATTATTTATTCTACTACTGATAGTTGTATAAAGGTAGTAAATCTAGATGGAAATTGTGGCAGAACTTAAATTAACAGTGATACTATCGCGATTTATCGAAAAAGACTAAAATAGTTGGTTGTGTGGCGTGCGGTAGATCTCGGCAAAAATTGAGTGAAATAATGGGACAACTTTTCGCTAGTAAGTGACTATATAATATACATACGTGTAGTAAACCGATCATTTATGAAATTCACTTAAATTTACAAAATTATATATTTTTCTTGCATTTTAGCTTTTATTTATTACTTGTCAAAGATTAGATGTCAAAGAATTTAGATACGTTAATTTGACTTACCTGCTTCAGTAGCGTATCGGATGTTTGTGTTAATAAATACTTATTATAACTTATCTATTTTTATTAGAATTATATATTTTTATAACAATTTTAATAACTACCAACATTTATTCACAACGTAAAATAAAACAACAAATTATTGAGTCTACCCCACGTCTACCCTACATCATAGTTTTACATTTTTTATATAAAATTAGAACGACACTGATAAACCGGAATTTAAGTCGGCCATATTTGAGGCCCATCGCGGTGTACCTAATATTTTTGACATGCTCCTTCCTTAGTCTTCTTATTCAGAGTTCAAACCAGTTAAAAAATATGTAGGTGACGCCCTCTATAAGTAGGAGTCATATTGACATTAAAATCAAATTTCTCATGTCAAAAAACTCCCAGATACCTACCAATTTTCATCCAAATAATGACGTTACTTCAAAAATTATTTGGAAAAAATCGAAACTTCTACACCCTGTATCTCCGAAACTAAGCATTTTAGGACATACCTTTACAGAAACTTTTTTACTTATTTTTATCTGTAGAATACGCTGTCGAAGTTTCCGGAATACACAGACCACCCTGTATACAGCACCAGCTGAACTAACAGTAAAGTGAAGTGAGAATTTTTTTTTTCTGGTCAATCTTGTGGTACACATGACCGTATGTGATTGACTGAATAATCTGGAATCATTGAGACCAACCGATTTGACGCTTGTCATTTTTTGTGCTCTATATTTTTGTTATATCTCGATTCGAGTATTTTCAAGTACATGATCATTAATTATTACAAATAATAAGCGTGTATAATGAGCGGTCAATTCCGGAAGATGTCAGAGTTCCAGACATAATTTCTCCAAAAATTAATTTACTGTATAATTTTTTTCCGTCAATTTTTCCGATATTTCATAGTTATTCTGCTATTCGGAGACGAATTCAACAAATCAGACATCATTAAAATCGGTCCACCCTTTCTTAAGTTCTAAATGTTATAACTAACCCTGGTTTGTCTTATTTATTTATTTTAAGATTATCGTAACGAGAAATATAACGTTGCATCTTCCAACGAGGCTCCGTTAGAGAAAATCTTGCTGCAGCTGCAGGTAAATAAAAAAAGAAATGCAGCCAGCGAACCACTTCGCTTGGCACATGGCATCGAACCGATTACAATAACAATAGGAGACCGACCAAAGCGTTTGAGGCATTGCGGTAGTGTTGATTTCTATTAAGGAGCCAGTCCTTTTATTTTGCGGTTTCTGTATGCCTCGTGTTTCCTTCTGCTCTAAAAGACACAATTTTAATCCAATAGAGCTAGTTAGAGGTTTTATGGTTTATAAGTGATATTATTAGTGTGTCTGTGTCTTTAGTATGTTTTGACATATATGGTACTAAAGAACAACAAACTAAGACAAAGGAAATTATAAATGTACCTATTATTACCTAGTAACAATTTAGGCAGAGTTTATCCCCCAAAAAACTTAAACTCCTATATTAGAGGAGTGGAATTAAATAGCCTGGGCCTTCCTTTAATTAAGTTTTAGGGCCTCTATTTAGTCCGCTCTCATAATTTGACTTAAATTCCTTCCGTCGGATTATTACGTGCAGATAGTAAAACTTTCAGTGGGTGTGAATTTTATTAACGTTTGATGAGTTCGTATCTTACAGAACTCTTGTTGGGTAGTTTCCAGAGTTTCCTCTGTAGATGATAAAATTGGGAACGAAAAAGAGCCAAAGGGGGGTTGACAGGATTTAATTTATAAACAAAAACGTTTTAAGTTTTCTTCTTCTATATAAATGTCCTAAAAATTAAAAGGCGTTTCTATGGTAATATAATTTCGATTTCATTCTTTGATAGATCGTTATAATTAATTTTGATTAACGTCATATTTTTTGATGTTGTGAAAGTATTACATTTTCCAATAACTATTAGCACTCTTTCCGTAGCATTGAACTATAGTATATTAAACAACGAGTTTCGAAAACGACGTTTTGCACACGAGTTCGACAGTTTGATTTGGTTTGTTTTTGGTCACTTCCTATTTCACTGGAAATGACTACAACTTTTAATTTTTAAACGGCACTCTCGGTATATTTCTACTTTATTAGATAGAAAATGACACTCCGAATAGAATGACATATCAGAAATAATGAAGAAAAAAAATTATCACGACTAAGAAAAAAAATAATGACTTAGAAAAAAATCGTATTTTAAATTTCAATCTAGAGTGCCACGGATGTGTTAAAAACACTAATTTTTAATCACGGAGCCTTGGAAAAATTATCGTCTACTATTTTTTGTGTCTTGTCCTGGTCGGTTAAAAGATACCCAAGTCGTAATTTTAATCAGAACTTATTGTTTTTCAAATGGAACGACGGTGGGTCATTAACATATTTGGAAAAGATTTTTTTACGAAGAATTTGGTAACATACACTTGGTGTTTTAAGTCAAATTGTCGTTATGAACCGTATGTTACAACTTCAAATAAATCATATGCGAAAATGTCAAAAATTGACATATGATATATGGCATTCTATTCAGAGTGTCATTTTCTATCTAATAAAGTAGAAATATACCGAGAGTATCATGGTGAAACAGGAAGTGACCCAAAACATTTGAATACGTCAATTAATCCTAATTTATGTCATATACTAACATACAAACCCGGTTTTTTTTATCTGAGAAAATAAAAAAGTTATAGGGGTGAGCCACTTTTGAGACGCACCCGGTATAGAGGAGATAAATGTCCCTAACATCTACAAGTATAGGAATTTCTGAATGTTCAAAACATACAAAGTTTATATAAATTTAATTAACGTACCTATATTTTTCATTAAACCAAAATTAAGCTAGACATTAAAAGCACTACGTGTACCTATCTAATATTACACTTATCCACAACCATTAAAAGCGCGATATAACACTTATACCGCACGATTATGACCTCAACTGATCCTTTCAAAGGACGTATTGCTCGAGATCTCATCCAACCGGAGATATTACCCCCTTTATTAAACATTCAAGATTAGAACGTTATCGGCTCAATTACTATGTCTGGAATCTTGCTGCTGCCGCCGCATTCATAAAATTACTTTGTCTTTGCGCCGATATGAAGTTTGCACCCTCAAAGAATCCTTCCGCAGTCTAAGCCGGTTGCGCCAAAGAGATACGTAAAACTAAAACCCTTTGAATCTGTATCGTTTTATGTCTGAATCTCTCAGAGGGGGTCGACTTTTGATTAACTTTTAACGGCTGTTTACTGCCACAACATAATCTCAGTGGAATTTTGAGTTGGAATTATTATTATCGTGATGTGGAAGGCTGAAACAACAGTTTTTTTTTAAATTTCAAGAATAAGTTTGTGTATAAGTTAAGACGTAAGCTTGATTTTCATGCATCCGTTATCCGACGATACGATGATACGATATTAATTTTATTGGATATTATATTGGTTCATTGGATATACGATTTGCTTGTGATTGGTCACTGTTGTGATATCTCTGTTTTACTTATAGTCTAAGAGCTAACAACGTTTTCGAGAGAGAATTTTAAGAAAGCTTGTTCTTTAATATATCTTTTGCTTTGCTCTTCTGAATAGAGTGCGGACCGTCTGGCTGCCGGTAGACGTTCCGTTTACTACTGCGCATTATATATGTATTTAACATATTTGTTTTATTAACTCTTTGTTGTATTTTGTGAGTGTATAAATGTTTTCTTAGTATAAAGTTGCATTATGTTAATTTAAATTATATTACACACGTATTTAAAATCCAAATATTATGACATATATGTCAGTTGCCGTCTAAAATGTCATCTTGATAACAAAAAGTTAGTGTTAAAATCATGTTAAAATATTAAAATTTACAAGTTATAATTAGATATTTTCATAATGGTACAGCGTAATGTTGATATGCAGGTCCAAAATAAAAAGTGCCGTTATATTTTTCAGTTTTCGTTGTCAGCCGGCGGAAGTTTCAGTGATTTTAGTGTTGTCGGATATTTTTATTTGTGAAATAGAAATATTGCATTTGGATTGCAAAACTAAAAGTGGAAGTTTTATTGCAATGTAAGTAAGCGTTTGTCCATTTTATATTTTACTTTTTTCATACCTACGACAAATATACATATTGTTGCGAGCCGGTGTGGACTCGACCTAACCTCACAATATGGCCCGCCTTCGGATGACCTTAACATCGCATAGACACCGCAATGATTCATTCGTTCGAGAAGAATCGAGACCCACTAGAATGGACTAGTACATACGAGAACATTCGAAAACCTTCTCTGCGCCTAACGATCTTTGGACTATTCTAGATTTCTTTTACCTGTCGGTATAAAAGCCGGCGGCAGTGGCCTAGAGAGGGCAGTTATAAATATACAGTTGACGCGCTAAAATTCAAAATAAATTCTTAGTTATAAATCGTTTGTAAATAGTTCTATAAGTCTTTTATCGTTATTGTTTTTGTTAATTAGTGTTAAATAAATAGTGTTTAAATAAATTGTGACTTTCTATCCACACGGAACCGACGAAAAACGTAACAATTGGTGTCAAGTGTGGCGTGTGTGATAGACTAGGAAAATAAAAAGACAGACAATGGCTCCGAAAAAATTGTTGAAAGACTTGAAAGTGTCGGAATTAAAATGCGTTCTGGAAGAGAGGGAATGCGAAACAGATGGAAAGAAAAGCATTTTGCAAGCTAGACTGAGAGACGTTTTGGTGGAGGAAGGTGAGGATCCTGACACATTTTGCTTTGAGTTGGAAGGTGACCTTGACTCGTGCCTACAAAAATTAGAAAATAGAATGACAGAGAATTCTCAAAAATTAGACGACAACTTGAACAATTTGAATAGTAAAATAATTCACTTGGAATTTAATTTAGAAGAGAAAATCAGTGATAAAATTATGGAAAATTCCCAGGATTTAATCAATACATTAGAAGATAAGATCATCGAAAATTCTAAAGATATACAGGCCAGCTTTAATAATAAAATAGTAATTTTGGAAGAAAGTTTTAACAATAAAATATCAGAGATTGAGGAAGATGTAAATAGAAAAATCGAAATTTTAAGAGAAGAAATAGCGAAGTCAAATTCACCAAAATGTCAAGAAACATCGGAGGTGCCGAAACTAGTCGAAAATAAGTATATCTCAAAGTCAGTTATTAAGCCTCCACAGTTTGACGGAAAAACCGCTTGGGCCAATTATTTTTGCCAGTTTGAGGCCGCTGCGAGAGCGAACGGATGGACAATCGCTGAAAAGGCTACCGCTTTGACTGTCGCACTGCGAGGAGATGCGACTGATATCCTGCAGACATTGTCACCATCGGAACAGGGAGATTATCAGCAATTGGTACGACATTTAGAAATGAGGTACGGCCAAGCTCATTTGGAACATGTCTATCATTCCCAGCTAAAAAATCGCATTCAAAAGTCAAATGAGTCTCTGCAGGAGTTTGAAGCCGACGTAGCCCGCCTCGTTCGCCTTGCGTACCCTGCTATGCCCGAAAATGTTATGGAGCGCTTAAAAGTACAGGCTTTTATTGATGGTTTATGTGACAACGAGACAAGGCAAACACTTCTTTTAGCTCATCCAACGCATTTGGGAGATGCCCTAGCACGTGCCCTGGAATTTGAGGCCGCGAAAGAATGCTCTAGGTCTCTAGGATTTGTACGGGCTGTTGAGGAGAGTTCCGACGATTCCAAAGTGGAAAGGATTGTGCGGAAAGTACTGGATCAGTATATGAGTAAGAAGGGGGGACCGATTCGCTGTTGGAATTGCGGACAGATGGGAAATCGTTGCAAAGAAGAGAAAGAAGTGAAAGTCTTAAGGACGACTGTGGTTGGTGATAGTTGGCAAACCGAAGATCTTGCAAATGACCAAATCAGTGATCCAGAGTTGGGCTTGGTGATTAACTGGAAAAACGCGGACCAGAGACCAACGTGGGGGGAAGTTTGCAGATATTAGCCGAACGTGAAGTCGTACTGGGCCCAGTGGAATTCCTTGGTAATAGATAACGGACTACTTCGCCGTGTGATCGAGAGACCGGAGGGACAAGAAGAGAGAAGACAGATCGTCATTCCAAAGAAGAGGGTCCCAGAAGTCTTGGAGGAAGTTCACAATGGAACCAGCGGTGGACATCTTGGTGTTACCAAGACACTTGGCAAGCTGCGTGAACGGTTCTACTGGGTGAACTGCAAAGAAGATGTGAGGGCCTGGTGTAAGAAATGTGACATTTGCGCAGCCATTAATGGGCCACAAAAGCGTGGTAAAGCCCCTATGCGCCAGTACAATGTTGGTAGTCCCTTCGAACGAATAGCGATCGACGTGGCTGGTCCTTTCCCGGAGACGAACGATGGCAACAAATACATTGTGGTAGTAATGGATTACTTCAGCAAATGGGTCGAGGCCTACGCGTTGCCAAATCAAGAAGCGTCCACGATTGCTGATGCCCTTGTTAAAGAATGGATCTGCAGGTTTGGTGTTCCCATGGAGCTTCATTCAGATCAGGGAAGAAACTTTGAGTCCAATCTGTTCCAAGGCGTCTGTGAAGTCCTGAACATCCGCAAGACCAGGACGACTGCTCTACATCCACAATCCGATGGGATGGTTGAACGCATGAACAGAACTATCAACCGTTATCTGGCCAAAGTAGTCTCTGACCACCAAAGAGACTGGGACAAATTTCTTCACCTGTTCCTGTTGGCCTACCGTTCATCCGTCCAAGAATCTACAGGGCAAACTCCAGCCAGCATCGTTATGGGACGGGAAGTGCGCCTACCCTGTGATCTGAAATTTGGTTGCCGACCGGGAGAAGAAGTCGCCGGAGAAGATTATGTCCACACACTACGTCAAAGGATGGACGACATTCATCAGAGAGTCCGCCTAAATATTCAAAGTGCTAGTGACCGAATGAAGGAACACTACGACATTCAAGCTGAGCATGGAGGATACCAACCAGGGAAGTTGGTGTGGCTATATAACCCGCAGAGACGTCGTGGGTTATCTCCGAAGCTACAATCCTCGTGGGAAGGGCCATACGAAGTCATGGATAGAATTAATGACGTCGTATACCGTATCAGAAAATTGCCAAAAGGAAAACCGAGGGTAGTCCATTTCAACCGTTTGAGCCCCTACCAAGGCGAAATAGAAGATCGTGCTGGGACCGTGAGAACCTGCAGCTTTGATCCCCCTGATTCGGAGATGTCCTTTGACGATTTCATGGCCCGATACAACAGCAGTGAGAAGGCTCGCTATGGTGTAACCAAAGAAGATCAACGAGACCTCTTTTCCGTGCCTCCTGATTATTCGCTCGCTCATTGTGTGGCTCGAGATTTGCGGATGTCCAGAGGAATCGCTGCGACGTTCAATGAGAAGTTTGGGCGTGTCGGAGAACTACGCCGACAGGATCCAGAGGTTGGAAGCGTCTTGAGGCTAACCGACAATGCACATGGTCAAGCAAGGCACATCTTCTACCTGGTCACCAAGGAATGGTCCCCGAGTAAGCCGACTTATCTCAATCTATGGAAGACCCTGATTGAACTGAGAGAAGCCCTGCTAAACAACAACATTGCACGATTAGCCATTCCGAAGCTGGCGTGTGGACTCGATGGTTTGAGTTGGCGTACAATCCGGAACATGATTGAAGTCTTGTTCAGATTTACGGGAATCGAGATCCTCGTTTGCTGCTACAACCCAAAGCTGAGATCGGGAGAGAAAACTGTAGACTGCTATTTCTACCAGACTTCGCAATGTACCAGGGGCCAGCTTTGCAAATACCTTCATTCACCGTATAATCTCGGGACGAGCATGTGCCTAAGAAGGGGGCAGTGTTGCGAGCCGGTGTGGACTCGACCTAACCTCACAATATGGCCCGCCTTCGGATGACCTTAACATCGCATAGACACCGCAATGATTCATTCGTTCGAGAAGAATCGAGACCCACTAGAATGGACTAGTACATACGAGAACATTCGAAAACCTTCTCTATGCGCCTAACGATCTTTGGACTATTCTAGATTTCTTTTACCTGTCGGTATAAAAGCCGGCGGCAGTGGCCTAGAGAGGGCAGTTATAAATATACAGTTGACGCGCTAAAATTCAAAATAAATTCTTAGTTATAAATCGTTTGTAAATAGTTCTATAAGTCTTTTATCGTTATTGTTTTTGTTAATTAGTGTTAAATAAATAGTGTTTAAATAAATTGTGACTTTCTATCCACACGGAACCGACGAAAAACGTAACAATATATTGAAATTTAACAATTCGTTTTATTTAAAAAATGTTAAAACAAGCCTGTAATCCTGTAATTGACATAGTTGTAATGTAATATATTCCATTTAAATGTAATATATTACTCTACAATTAAAAAAATGTAAATTTAAAAAATATATTAAAAATATATACAGGCATTAATTGAAATTTTTAGAGTGCGAACAAACACGAGAGGCGCTTTATTATTTACTTTCATTTCTTAACATGACAGATGAAGTTCTAAAGGGGGATGTTTTGTGACTATTACGTTATAGTAGCTACGCTTAGTGTCCCCGAAACCCGAAATGGATTTTTGTAATTTAAAATTGGTTGGAATGAGGCAAAAGCGTAACATTTATAGGAAATACAAGTTGTCATTGACAAAATTATCGGGTGACAACTGAAGATACGTTGGCATTTGCCTGATTTTGCACCGTTTCCTGGTCAGTTTTAGTTTAAAAATAGATGCAGTTTTTCTTAAATTACTTAAAATCGGCTATTGCAAAATTGTTCAAATTTGGCATGTATATTCGGCATACGCTTTAAAACCCTATTCAGAAAAAAAGTTCGATGAATATAGGTTATCGAATGGGACACAAAAGAGTTAGCATGGTGTGTTACGCTGATGAGGACGATATGCAGAGATAGCTTCATAAATTCTATCAAGTAAGCCGAGAATTAAACATGATTATCTCTACAGGAAAAAGTAAATGCTTAACTTTTTCTGATGAGCCAGTAAGTTGACCTAACCAAACAAGTAGTAGAGAACAAAATGATTGAGCAAGCATCACATGAAATAAACAGAGCAACGGCGATGTCAGGATGTCTGAGACAAATAGTGTGGACCAGGCGGATGAAACTGGCATTTGAATTTTGGAAACACGGCGGAGTTTCTGCCAGTAGAGGGATAGATGGCGCTGCGTAGAAATTTCAATTAAAGTCCCTAGATATATATCTACGGACTTTAATTTCATCATGATTTTATCAAGCCATCCACAGAGTATAGTTTAATTAACGAATTCGTTTGATTCTTTATGGAGTAATTGGAGTAGTTGAAAAATAGAAATATTTATATAAAATGTTGATAATTTAACAGTGATGTGCTTTGTTACCTTATCAACAAATATTGGTATGAAGTTGCTTTCGCCAGAAACAATTATAATTAAATAATTTAATAAAAATTTAATTTCTAAGTGACCCGGATCAGTTAGATTAATAAAATAAATTGAAAAGTAAACGTCATTCCATATTTGGCCAGTCTGTCAGTTTCTAAAGGGAAAGCGAATTGTAATTTGTTTTTATGGGAATATTTTACGGATTTTCGCGAATTTAGAGTATTTTGGACGATAGGATTGCGAAATTTAAAAGCCAAGTAGTTCAATATATAAGATTAATTAATCCCTGTGATAATTTTTATGAAATTTCTCATAATCAAAACAAATTCTTTCAACAAAATGGCTGTCTCAGAAATTTAGAATATCAATTTAAAGTTTTATTTAAATGAGGATCGAATCAAGAACTTGTATAATATTTCATATTAAAAGCTTAATTTTTAAGGTTGTACGGAAAGCTTAATTTTTAAGGTTTTTATTGTTGTTATTTTGTAGTTGTTAATTAAAGTTATACCAAAGGTTATACTAAATTAGATACACGTTAACTAATATGCCATTTATATAATGATTTATTTATTTATAATTTATAACCTTTTTTTATAATTATTTATAACTGATCGTATAAATTCTGATAACTTTTATATATACTTGTATATAGTATTAAATGTGTTATATGTATTTTTATTAACGAATGTTATAGTAAAATAATCAAGTTACAAATTTTTCGTGTTTTATTCTAATTTCAGGGATAATTTCAATCTAGATTATTAATTTATTTGTATCAAAATACATTTATTTTTATTTTGTAAATGTTTTGTTACAAATAAATTAATAATCAAGATTGAAATTACCAAATATTAGTAAAAAACTTATGAACTGGCAGTAAAGGTCCATTTAAAAATATAGCGCGAACCTTTAGTTCTGCCAGTAGCCCACTTGGAACGCGGCGAGCGCGTATTTCCAAGCTTTAACAAGGAGTTTTCATTTCTTTCAGTTAGTTATTCTATGGTGTGGACTAACTCCTTCCCCATGCGAACAGACAGCAAAATTAAAATTTATAAGACCTGCATCAGACCAATAATGACATAAATATGGCATAGAAATCCGAGAGAAAACAATCAAAACCAAAAGGATGAAATGAAGAACCTAAGAACCATAATGGGGAAGACTAGAAGAGACAGAATTAGAAACACATAAATCAGACAACAATGTGGAATACAGGACGTAGTGAAATGGGGTAGGCAAAGAAGACAGTGATTCGCACATGTAAAAAGCATGTAAAAAAACAGGCTACCATGCATGGCTCTTGAAGAGAAACCCATGGGTAAGAAACAGCTGCGAAGACCTCCAAAAAGATGGAAAAACAGATAGAGACTAGATCTCAAATAAGTAGAAGAAGAAGTAGCCTTGTAATATCGAATAACTATGTTTTTAGTTATGAAATTCTTAATAAATATAACCCTTGATTTTTTTTTTCGATATATGAATTTATAAAAAATCCATTTGTTCCGAACTCCATTGCCCGTTACTTTTTAAATACATAGAAATTTCAGATGAGACCAGCGGACATATAATAAATTATTTTGACTTTATCGGCCGCATTCATATAAATCCGGGTATGTATATCCTGTGCTTTAAAAATGATTTACTTTTTCGGCTGTGTGTCGTAAATAATAACAAACGTCATTTATCAAAAATGGGATTTCTTTTGTTTGGAGTTGCTGCGCAGTAATTAGTGCTGTGTCGTTCTTTGGAAGAGCGGGGGGCACCCCTGGCGAAAGAATAATACCGCTGCAGATCCCAGATCCAGATAGAAAACGTAATAAATGAAAACAGCGCTGAAATATGAACAGTCTTAATTAATGGAGCGAAGATATCTTAATTAATTTTATACTTTGTATCAAAAAAAGTAACTGTGTTAAGCAGTTATTTTAATGCTTACTACTTTTGTATTTAGAGTATTTGAAAATTTTTAACGGTTTCGCAGATATTCGCGGTTTTATATTTCATTTGGCATTTTCCACAGTAATTTTTTATCAAAGCTACCCAATAATTTTCCTTTCAAATAATACTGCTTGTATCTGCGAAACCATTAAAAATTTTGAAATACTTTAAATACAAAAAATGTTCATTTTTTAACTCTTCATCTGATAAAAAAGTAATATACAGGATGTCCCATTTAAAAAAAAAAACAAAGAAAATTTATTATATTTTATGTATTTATATTTTAGAAAGTTTGGCGTAGAATTTTGAACACCCTGTATGATTTAAAATTACGATATTTATGGCAAAGTAAGTGTAGACCATCTAAAGTAAATACAGTTTTGATATCAGGACAGCTATTGTATTTGTAATAATTTTTTAAGGTTGAAAAAAATATATTTTTTATTTATTTATTAATATCTCTGAAATTATCGAAATATATTTAGTCATATCTTAGGATTATATAAAGTGATCTGAAAGGAAGCCGAAAATGCAATAATATACATGGTGTTCCATTTAAAAAGAAACATCACAATCCACTAATACTTTTTTGGGCCACCCTATAGACCTTAAAATATTTTCCTGAAATACATCCTCGTATATACCTTAGGTTTACGCTTAAACAAAATTCTCAGGTTTTCTATTATAGGAGCTTCAGATGCCCGACGCACTTTTGCCGGACCCTGTATATACCATACGATCGAGAAAAAACGGCGTCGAAAACGGCTGGGAAATGAAAATCGATGATAATTTTGGCGAGATCCAGCCCTATAGATTAGGGTGGTGCGTCGGTATAGGGGATTTTTTTTTGGAAATTGAAAACCCCTGTATGCGGGAAAGTTGTGTTTTAGTAAAATGATAATGCAGATTTTTTTTCAAATTTTATTCAAAATTTAAACAAATTTTTTTTTTTTTAATTTTCAAAGTGAAATATCTTAGTTATTTTGAACTTTTTTGAAAAACCGCAAAGAGGAAATATGTTTCTTTTATCGAGATCTCTACCAGCCCTGAAAATATTTGCACTTAAGACTCACCCTGTATAGGGCATGTCATCGAACGGTCATTTCCAAATCAACAATGTGCCGCTTTTCCTATATCGTGCGATATAACTTTATGTGCTATTCAGAAAATTAGTTTAGCATATTTCAACAGCTTTTTCATTAGTGTAAATAAAAAACGCAGGTGGTTATTACGGACTAACGAGACGTGGCTTAACATAAAACCAGATAGAAATCGCAAAAATGTAAGAAAAATATTGCGCAATAAAAAATTTGTCGTAAATTTATATCGCATTCTCCTTACTAAAGCTATTAGGGTTATGTGCGCGAGATAACTCTACAGGAACAAGAAAAAATGGAGAAAAATATTAACTAGGCGTTTAAAAATTAGCGATAAGAATTATTATTAAATAAAAAAAATAGATCCACGACTCTTGATAATATGGGGGAATAGTTTTAAAGGTACATTTTAGGTTTAGAAACTTAAGAAACTATATGATATTAGAACTTTTGGTAGGTGTAATATGTAATAAAATGTAATTTTACTTGCTATAAATATAAAACAATCTAACAATAAATAATAACGCCAAAATTATAATGAAAGAAGCGATAGCCTCTAAAAGAAAAATAAAAGAGGCTTTTTTAATTCAATCTAATAAAAATAAATATATTACTCATGCATCTGTAGATGTTAGTAATGTATGGCAATCGCTTCTTTGATTTTAAAGAACATAACAAACGTAAAATTTAAAAATAATTATACAGAAAGTTTGGGCTTTTTGGTTTTACCTAATTAAGTATTTGTTATCAGGTAGTAATTGTTAATTTTGAAGTTTAACTTAATATAATGTCATTTTAACAGAACGTCAACGATTTCTTGTAGACGTATCTGTTTTAAAAAGTAAAGTGTTCTCGAATAGTTCAATTTAAATATTTTAAATAGCTTTTTTCTTGATTCTTTATATGTTTTTGCTTCCGACGACGGAAAGAGAAAACTTTCAGAAACGTTAAGCATTTTTTTCTTTGTTAGGCAAATTTTTATAACTGTAAACACAACTTCTGGCAAGCAGCGTCCGTTTAGGTTTAACGCAGAAGTGTTTACAAAAAATAACTATTTTATTTTGTAGATTTTTCTTGCAGTGCAGTGGCGAAATACCCATAAAGGATTTTTTTGTATAGATAAAACAATCTATCAAAGAACGAAAACAAAATTTATATTACCATAAAACGCGTTTTGATTTTTAGGACTTAGAAAAAAGTAAATTATATTTTCATGTTTTTTACCATACCAAAACGGTATGGAAATTTGGAGAACTAAATAAAGGGAATTTACCATTAGGTACAACCAAAATTTTTTATGAATAATGCATTTTTCTCAAAATGTCAATAGTTAAAATGATTTTTCTCTTGTAAAGACAATCCGGGGACATACTGTATAAACACCCAATCAACTTACAATATGATATTTTATATCAATATTTTATATCGAACAGATGATATTTCGTTGCATGACAATTTTCAAAAAATAAATATTTTAAACTAACTGAACGATTTGATATGTTTTAATTAAAACGAAAATTACTTTTTGTTTGGTTATTGCTTATAATAATATAATGATAATATTTAGTTTAGTGATGTTAATTTAGTAGTAAAATATGTAAAAAAGTTCGTATAAATGTATGTCCTAAAATGTTTCGTTTCGGAGATACAGGGTGTAGAAATTTCATTTTTATTTCGGTTTTTTTTCCAATAATTTCTGTACTAACATCGATTTTGGATGAAAATTGGTGTCTGCGAGTTTTTTGACATGATAAATTTGGTTTCGATGTCAATATGACTCTTAGTTTTAGGGGACGCCATATACATGTTTTTTTAACTATTTTGAAGAGTAATAACTTTTCGTCCGTACCTGTTTAAAACTATCTACTGAGTCAATAAGCAGTCATAAAATATACATTTCCGTAGTTTTTTACGTAAAAAAGTTTATTGATAAAAATTGTTAGTAGAGTAATGGTTCTCGAGATATTTGGAATCGAAATTATCAATATACATGTCATTATTGACCAGAACTAAACATGTTGACTAGATAGTAATTAGACGGAAAATCATAAACCTGATTTTTTTTGTGGCAAAGGTTCTCCATCTCTTTACGTATTATAATGTTTCTAAATTTCCAAAATTAAAAAAATATATTGTATTAAAAAATATATATCTACATATAAAAATATTTATTTAGATATTTTACAAAAAATATCCTTCAAGACTTCTAAATACATAGAGCTGTCTTTATTTTCCAATGTACTTTACAGAATTTAAAAGAGGATTGAATAACGTAAAATATTTTCACGAGCATTTATCCCAACATTTCAGCTAAAACTTTGCCGATGTTTACGCGTGTTGGTAATACTTTTCCAGACAAGTTGAAGAAAGAAAGAACGAAAAGAACGCGAAACCAATTACAGCGGATGTGGAAACGGTATGTCCGCATTAACTTTTGCTTTGTCGACGAATAAAGGAATATTTCTCTTGATATCTGTGCCTTTGTAGCTAAATACAATAAGTTAAGCTCTAAAACTGTCAAAAAGTATTAAATTCTTCTCATTCTTCCTTCATTTCTATCAAAACATTAAATTAAAAAATGTGGGTATCTTGATATGGAATAGATTCTAGATAGTTGCCAACATATCTGTAGGAATGCACTCTATTTGAATTTAGTGCTTGCTCTGCCCTCTTTTATCTCTCTACACGACTAGTGTATTTTAAGGAATAGTTTTCTGTTGCAAAATTATTCCTTTTTTAACTAGTTCCTGATAGATGGCGCATAAAAAAAATATTTTTCCTAAATTTGAATATTTAGGATATAGGTTTAGTAAAATGTCTTTTCCTATAATTCCTAATATGAACCTTAGATGGCGCTAAATAAAATTGGTTAATTTTGCCGAAATCCTTAATTTGTAAATTTTTTTTAAAAAAAGTTTTCTTTATTTAGGATATACGCTAAATAAAACGCCTTTAGTACAATTCGACACTATGTTCCTAGATGGCACTAAACGCAATACAATTAATATTACCGAAATACTAAAATTTAAAAAAAAATCTTAAAAATTAAACATTTTTAAAATATTTTTACAGTAGAGGTAAATTATTCATTACAAATAAATAAAACACATTTTTTTCTATTAAATAACAAAGATTGTTGATTAATTACTGCCACAGTTTCGTAATTTATGTTCCTGAAACATTTTTTACGTCTGTGTTGCCAAGATATCATCGAAGTCGTGAAACTAATCAAAATCAGGATTTTTGTATGTACCTATAAAACCATTATAAAACGAATTGAACTCTTACAAAATCAAGACAATTCTATTAAGCATATAATATAAACAATGTTAGATTAGAATAAATAATATATTTTTTACGCACAGCATTTTTGATACAAAACAGCAAAAAATCAATCTGACAGCGTTGTCAGTGCGCCATGTTTTGCGTTGTTGTTTGTATCGTGTCGTTATGTCGCTCTCATAATTTTTGAGATTTTTGAAGGAAAAAGTTATTTTTCTGTACATTATTTCAATGTATTCTGTTCCTTAAGGCCTATTTAACCTCTTGAAAATGTAAGTACCTGGTATTTTACCTGTTTTCTATAGTTTTTTTCACTTGCAAATATTTCAATTACATCATCATTAAAAAGCCGATACATTTTTCCTATTTTCATAATTCTCTTTTTCGAAAATCGAGTATATGGTGATATAGATAGTTTTCTTGATGTCTGTATTGTACATTAAAAATATAGTTACTTAAAATATTGCTCCATATTTAGAGATATTTGGTATTTTTTGAACCAGTTTTTTTGGTAGAGGTAAAGATGTTTTTTGTTGAACTTCTTTCCTAAATGTGTTTTTAGGTATTTATTCATACAGCCAAACAAGTTTTCTACATCTTTTAGAACGAGTCAGTGTTAAATATAACTAAAGGGGCCCCCATTTTCAATATATTTATATAATACTTTCAGATAAAAGAAAAGAGTTTACACATCACCCGAAATATGTACTAAACTTTGTTTTCGAGTCTTTATTGTTATGTAGACACTGTCGTCATATTTTAGTTAATAATTTTGCATCGTTTTAATATACATATAATAATGCTTGAATTATAATTTTCTTTTTAGGAACGTTAGTAAAAATACACACCAGCAAATGACCACCCAAAAAAAAAAAGACCTGGTCACCCCTTGGTATAATCCTGATGTTGAGCTACCATTCTGGTTTACGACATTGATCTTCTATTATCTAATTAAAAGTAAGTTTAAATTATATATTATTTAAAAGTAATTTTAATAAATCTAGTGAATGTTTACTAACTCACTAACCATAGATTTTTTAAGATACATTTAATCTCAGTATGAAACAAAAATATAATTTTTATTTCTTTTGTTACAGATTTTGTACAACAAATCAATGGATGGCTACAGTTCCATGGCAGTACATTTATCCTTTTGACAAATATTACTAACAATGCATTAGGGTTTATAAGTATATCTATAATTTTATTTCTGTTCGGTATATAACTATATAATTTTACTGGTTTTTAATGTTCGTCAAGGGAATTCATAATTTTAAAATTTAATTACGTAAGAAAAAAAATTCAATTAGTCTCTGAGGTACATTTTTATGGTTCCTTATTTTTTATGTTAATTTTTGGCTTTTGGACACTTCTTTTTTTTTTGGTAGGATATTTAGGACTTTACTTCATGTTCATTTTGGTTTACTTTTAATTCTCTATAATAGCTTGACTCTTGAATTCTCTTGATTGTGGAAATAATATCATTTATCAATCCTATAAAATATGCCATTACCTATAAGTATTTCTATAGGTCTTATTTGTTTGGTAAAATATACCATATCTACTTAGAATTTTACTTGATGTTGTTTATGGTTAGCTTTAATTTTTTTATAATAGTTTGACTCCTATATTTTCTTCCTTGTAGGCATAATACCATTCCTAAGTCTTCAATTGGCATTATTATGGTGTCAAAATTCTTCTAATACTGTTTTGCTTGTGTAATTCCTTGTACAGAATTTTTGTTTCATGGATTCCTTTGCATGTCATTCATACATGAATTGTTATAATTTTACACTCAAAATTTCCGATCAATTCCTGGCGCATTCGCCATTTATTCAAAAACCTGACTTCCACAAGATAACCACACCTCTGACTTGTCTAGCATTTTTTCCAATGCATTTTCCTGTGTAACATCGACTCCAGAGCATCATAACTAGCCTCCCCTAAGAGGAGGAAACCCGGGTCACCCCCTAACCCTGATGTTCGGCCATCGATGACCTATGTAGCATGCATAGGTACCCAAGGGAGTCACCACCCTCTGGTTTACGAGCTAGGTGTTCTAACGCTAGAGGCTTCGGCCGGATACGACCTGGCACCCAAGCTACGAGACTTCTTCGTGCACGTATCCCGTGACCCTCGAAGAGGCAGGGGGCGGGATATCGGACACATTGAAGATGATGAGGGGGGTCCGCCTGTAGGGGGTCCCGGTGGATGTCCGCTCGATGGGTGACGAGGGTGACCCGAGACGAGGCTGCTTAGCTGGGATGGGAACTGACTGGTGAGGCTTAATCGTCGCCCAAAGGTTAAATCTGATGAAGGGAGGCGAACTTATATGCTCTGGGGGATATTTTCTTATGTGCTTGATGTCAAATTTTGACTAAATATTTGTTAGAGGAGGCTAAGCATTATTTTTTGCCAATTTTCCTGTTCTTATTGACCATATAGCTCTTTATTTATTTTTAATATCATCTAAAACTTTTTGCTCCATCTTGCTTTTGGCCTACCTCTATTTCACTTTTTTTCCGTCATATTTTCTGTATTATTTGAATATCAGTCATATATACTATTTCAATGACTTGATTGTGTTTTTATTCATTTCCATGTCATTTTTTCCAATTTATCTTTGATTTTCATGTCGTTTTTTTCATTTCATCATATCTCTGTTTCATTATTATTCACTCATATTTTTATTATTAATGGAATATCATTATATTCATCATTCTCATCCTTCTCAAAATTTTCTAAGACATAATATTTCAATTTTTTCTATTGCCTGTATAGAATTACATATTTTTGTATTTGTTCTTTCATTATTAGGCTTCTATATTTCTTCTTTATGGGAATGCCATCAATCATCAATTCTATAAACTCTTCCATTGATTGTATTTCTAAAATCTTCTTATATGTATACAATTGTATAATTTTTTGTGTCATTCTTCCTTGGCTTTTCTTCACTTTTTTGAAGTTCATTACTCATTTTCATGCAATTTTTTCTTTCCACATCTGTTTCTTTAAAAAAAATTCTGAAAATCTATTAATTTACGTATTTCTGAGTTATCTGCGTCATCATTTATTTATATCAATTTATTTTTTTTGTATTGTGTTATTCTGTGTCAAGACTAGTCTAAGGCATTTTATATCTATTCTCTGTAGAATGTAATATTATCTTTTTGATGTTTTTTTTTCAATTCATCATACCATACAGAGTAGAAGTTTAGTTATTCTTAAATATAATTTATTATTTTTCTTCTATGTTTATTCTATTTTTCATTATCTTTTTTATTTATATTATTTATGATATCATTGCTATTTTTCTAATACTTCCAGGTCTTTGATTTTATTTTCTATTGATGCCCACATCGATATTTATAGTTCTAGATTCATTTTCTAATTGATTTTCTTGTCATTTATTTTCTAATTCCATTTAAAATTGAGTTATTAAATGGAGTATTGTACTGCTTTGGAACAAGGATTTTTTGTGGCATCACTTCAAGAGGACTTCAAGGGACTGCACTACAAGCAACCACCCATCTTCAAAATGCCATTAGGTTGATTAAATTCAACATTCAACAGTGGATTGAGGATGAAATTCATCATTGAAGAGGAAGCTTAATAATTTTAGGTAAATTATACTAAACGGTGTATTTTTTAAAACAAATTTGTTTAATAACTACGGTAATATTGTATTTTGTAAAATATGTAGATATAAATGATTTATTTCAAATAAAACATTTTTGCCCAAAATTTGCTTTTGTATAGGCAACTAAAGTTACATCAGGAATCTAAATTTAATTTTTGATTTTAGGTAACTTTAAGTACACTTTTGTGTATACAATGTGGCTGTATAAAAAAATCCTTTTTAAATATTATAATTAAACTATTTTTTAATTACAAATACAGCTGATTTAACCATGTTTTGTTTCTTGTATCACTATTAAAAAAAGTTCTTTAAGTTACAAAGATTCTGATATATTATTATAATACTTATGATATTTTATGTAAACCAACAGTTCAATGATAATTTGAAGTTATAGAAGTAATAGTTTTTAATTATGCTTGTTAGTTAACAAATAGTTAATTATTTCTTTATTTTTTTGTTACAGAACCAAGACTTTCCAGAATGGTAGCCAGAAGATTTATTTACCTCAACATCAGCATGTCCCTCAACATTTTGTATTTTAATATACTTTTTATTTTACTCTTTGTTAATTAAAATGGAATATGCAAATAAATAATAATTAATAATATATGAGTTTTATTAAACCAAAAATAATACTAGAAATACTGTCTAATCCTGAACAAAATGAAAGTCATTCAATAATCATAAAAATAATATATCCTATTACTGAAAAACTTAACAAGTTGTTCTGGAATTAGACAGTATTTTATATAAAAATAATACCTAAGTTTACCTGTCTTAGGTACTCCCCTTGATAGAAATTTCGTCTTTTAATAAAAATTGCACGAAAATTTTAAGTATATACCTCTTCGCTCTTATGCTCTCCTGATAATAATCCGAGAAAATTCAGCTTTGAACAACGAAAACTTTTAATCAATCAGTGATTTTTATCAGGAACACATAAGTGTAAAGAGGTAAGGAGTAAATTGAGTACCAATATTTACCTATTCGCTCTTATGTACTCCTGATACATATCCGAGAAAATTCAATTTTTGTCAGAGGCTGCACGAAAATTTTTAAACCGGGTCAAAAATCGCCGATTTCTATCAGGAACACATAAGGGCGAAGAGGTAAGGAGCAAATTAGTACCACATATAAATATAGCATTAATCAACGATATTTCTGCTATCTCTAGCACTTCGACCTCGTTTCCAAACTTCAACCCCTAATATCTCGGAAACTATAAGGGTTAGAGAGGAACGGAACACGGCATTCGATAGGCATTTCAACCCTCTATAAGGGCGCAAAACAAGGGCGCGATCGGAGACCAAAAAATTTTTTGGCGAAAAATGAGGTAAGGGGTTAACCTTCCTTCATTTTCGCCCAAACATTTTTTTTGTCTCCGATCATCCCCTAAACTTGCACCCTTATAGAGAATTGAATTCCCTGTCGATTGCCGTCTTGCGTTCCTCGATATCTCTTATAGTTTGGCCGTAAGGGCCGTTTTTCGAAAAAATCTAACTCATTCGAACTCGTTGGTCAGGTTCTCTAAAATTTGCTAGGTTGAAATTATTTTCGGCAGCTTTTGTTAAAAGTGAACAATCTTGAATTTATATCAGGAGTATATGAATGCGAGGAGGTACATATATGTACGATTTTTCAACAACTAAACCAACTCCTCGCTCTTATGTGCTCCTGATACAAATCAAGGATATTCGAACCATAACAAAACTGGCACGGAGAATTTTTATTTTGAAATAAATTTCCGATTACTGCCAGGAGAATATAAGAGCAAGGAGATGAATTCTATCTTATATTTAAAGTATATACTTTTTATATTTTACTAGAGTATCTTTGCTAGAAGTTACTTTATAGAATATAATTTTCTGAAAAATGCTTTCTTGTAAATACAACTGTGAAATAAAACAACAATTAACTTTAATATAGGTAGTTTATTTATGGGTCTCAGCCCTCCTATCCCCCCTAGTTGCGACATTGGTTATGGCGAAAAATACAAGTAAAAAATGTAAAAAAAATTCTGCTTATATTTTTAGATATCTACACAAAATTGAAGATATTAACAATAAAATTGACTAAAGATAATTAAATAAATTATACCGTATGATCGAAAGAGAGGCATCCAGTTGGCTTTGAAATTGCAATTATTGATGAAATTCCGTCTATAAAATTACAGATGATATGACAGCGATCTAAATTTCCAAGCCATCTTCGACGCCGTTTTTTTTTTCAACCGTATGGTATCTTTCTTATATCGCAATAACAGAACGCAGCGTTTTCATAAAACGTAAAAAATACCTTGTATAAAACTACGAATTTTACAAGTAAAAAACTAGTTTTATTCGCGTAAAAAACTTGTTTTTTTTTCAAAATAATTTTGATCTGATCGTAACAAAACTAGTTGTTTTGCGAAAAAAACTTGTTTTTCGCGTGTAAAAAAAATTTCCTACATGCAAAAAATTGTTTTCTACTTCTACGATTTTAATCACCCATCCCTGTTTTTGATCACATTTTATAATTTTGTTTTCGGACTCATTTTTTTGCAAATTTTGGTAGCCTTTATATAATAATTATCATATATACCATACGACCGAAAAGAAACGGCGTCAAAGAGTGCTGGGGAATAACAATCAATGTAAATTTTGAAGAGGTCAAGCCCTAGACGTCATTTATTTAGCCAGTACTCTTCTTTATCTTTTACTCTATTCTCGCTCTTACTATCAGTTGGTCTTGAGATTGATATTTTTACATTTTTAAATGGTTTAGTTTAAAATTCGAAAAAGAAATTTTCGAAAATTTTAGCGTGTCTGGAAACGTTCTATTCGTAATTTTTGACAAGCTCTACGTCAATTTTTAGTAAATGACCAGTCAATCTCCAGACGATTGACCTCGCCAAAATTATCATTAATTGTGTTACCCAGCCGTCTTTGACGCCGTTTTTTTTTCGATCATTCGGCACAACATACTAAACTAAAAATTACATTTAATAAATATCTTATCTATAACCTATTATAAATGATACTCTAATTATATTAATATAACGCATAATTAAACGACTAATAATATATCCTTTGAAGTATAAAAATTATACCGTATGGTCAAAAAAAAAAACGGCGTCCAGTTGGAACAAGTTTGAAAATAACAATCGATGAAATTCCCCATTTAATTTTACATATAAAAAAAAATTACAGTTTTTTTTTGATCATATTGTATAAATTTTAATGTAATTACTCATAGAAAATTTATCGATGCTCAGAGCCTACTTGATGAGAAAACTTTTTGATTGTACTACAGTATCATAACTTAATAATTTAAAATGTTTCTGTATAAATGACAGAATTAAACAACTTTTAAAAACTGTCCTTTAACAGTTTCTAAAAAATAAAAACATATATATTTATACAAAACAAAGATTATAAAACTTTTAAAACAACATTTTCAGTGTTTCTACAAGTCTTCTTGAAATGTGTGCCGAAGAACTGTCCCTGGAGGAAAAATAGAAGTACCAGTATCAGCTGTAGTTGTTCGTTGTTATAGAATGATCTTCAACATTTTTTTGCTGATCTGAAACAAAAATAAACTTTAGTAAATAAGTTAGAATTAAACACATATAACAAAAAATATTTTACATTATTTTTTTATTACACATTTTATTACTCATAACAATATTTCTAAAAATAAATTTGTAATAAATTAATTAATAATAAAAATTGTTTAACGTGTAATCACCTAAATTTATTAAGTTCCTCTTCAATGATGAATTTTAATCTTAATCCACTGTTGAATGTTGAATGAAATCAACCTATAGGAATCTTGATGAGGGTGGTTGAATTGAAGTGCAGCTGTTCCAAGATATCCTTGTTCCAAAGCAGTACAATATCCCATTCAAAAACTCAATTTTAAAAAGAATTAGAAAATGAATTAAAAGAAAATCAATTAGAAAATGAATCCAAAAAAATTATACAATTCTCTGTAGGCAATAGAAAGACTTAGAAGTCTTAGAAAAGGAGAATAGCAGTAAAATAAACAATAAACGGCAATAGAAAATAGAAATGTGGAAATACTATGTCTTAGAAAAGTCTGACATAAAAACGTATATAAAGTCTGGCACAAAAAATTACACAAACAACACAATCATAAAGAAAACATGAGAGACAAATATAAAGAAATGGAGATATTAAGAGTTGAAAAATGGCATGAAAATGATTAAAAAATAGCCATCATTCTATAGAGGCAATAGAATTGATGAAATATTATGTCTTAGAAACCTCTCACAAAAATGACAAAAATAATATAAAAATATAGGTAACAATGATTGGGAGAGCTTTAGTACTAAATAATAATAAGATATATTCCAATAATAAAGAAATTATGACAGACAAAAAGAGTGAGTGGTAGGCCAAAAGCAAGATAGAACAATAATGATATATGAGTAAAAAATAATGAAAAATATTGCATAAAAATGGGGGTAAATTGGCAAAACGGCATAAAGAATGAATAAAAACACAAAAAATATAGAAATATATCATTGGAAGAGTATACATGACTGATATTAATATAAAGAAAATATGGTAGACAAAAATAATGAGAGGTAGCCCAAAAGCAAGATGAAGCAAAAATTAATAGCTGAAATTAAAAAAAAAAGTATGCGGTAAATAAGAAGAGATAAATTTGAAAAATACTATGCTTGGGTCTTATGCCTCCCCTCAGGAATACCTAGTCAAAATTTGACATCAATCACATAAAGAAAAAATCCTCCAGAGCATATAATTTCGCCCCCCTTCATCAGATTTAACCCTTGGGCGACGATTAAGCCTCACCAGTCAGTTCCCATCCCAGCTAAGCAGCCTCGTCTCGGGTCACCCTCGTCACCCATCGAGCGGACATCCACCGGGACCCCCTACAGGCGGACCCCCCTCATCATCTTCAATGTGTCCGATATCCCGCCCCCTGCCTCTTCGAGGGTCACGGAATACGTGCACGAAGAAGTCTCCGAGCTTGGGTGCCAGGTCGTATCCGGCCGAAGCCTCTAGCGTTAGAACACCTAGCTCGTAAACCAGAGGGTGGTGACTCCCTTGGGTACCTATGCATGCTACATAGGTCATCGATGCCCGAACATCAGGGTTAGGGGGTGACCCGGGTGTCCTCCTCTTAGGGGAGGCTAGTTATAATGCTCTGGAGTCGATGTTACACAAGAAAATGCGTTGGAAAAAAAGCTAGAAAAGTCAGAGGTGTCATCCTGTAGAAGTCAGGTTTTTGAGTAAATGGCGAATGCGCCAGGAATTGATCGAATGGTATTATGCCTACAAGTGCTAGAAAGAAGATAATATAGGAGTCAAGCTATTATACAAAAATGAAAGTTAACCATAAACATGAAGTAATTCTAAAAAAAATCATTGACAAGAAAATGCCAAATCACACAGGCCAAAAAATATTGGATATAGAATGACACGATAAGAAAAATAATAGAAGATTTATAGAAACAAAGCCAGTTAAATATTTTATAGAATCTACAGGGTTGCTCACCACATACGACACGGAGTATTGTAGCTAAACGATGAGATTTTTACAAATTGTAAGTTTGGGGTTCGTTGAAGGACTATTAGAGCTACAATTTAAAAATCTTTTTACAAGATACAGAGTGTCCCAAATAAATAAAAAATATCAAAGTTGAATTTTTTTAAATAGAACACCCTGTATATTATTACATTTTTAGTTTCTACGATTAAAATAAAGGTAAATTTGATTAAGGTTTATTATACTTAAACCTTACCGTTTTTGAAATATTTTCAATTTTGTGAAATTGCAGTAAAAATTTTACAGCTTCATTTCTCCAAGGGTATCAATGTTTTTAATACTAAATATTCAATGAAGTTTATTTATTGATCAGTTATTATGTTGCAATAATAAAAATCATACTACCTTATACAGAGTGTCTAAAAATTTATTTTAAATAATTATTAGCTTCAAACGGCAATAACTTGTTTAATTTAAATGAAACACCCTGTATATTTTACGAGAATCAGATGCACAATTTAATTGTCTATCAAATTATATTATACCATTTTTTACCTATCTCTTTAAGTTTCCGTAGAAAATGCATTTTCTTGTAATTTAGAACTTATTTATCAATATATCCATGGAATATTGACATTTTAGATTATTTTTAAAGCAACAAATGTACAAAATGTACAGACTAGTAATATTATCGTTTTTAGCAAAACGCTCATTTGTATGCAAAAAGAAAACTATTTAAATCTTTATAAAAGAGTATACCATTAATTAAATATAACACCATTATTTCCGCCCATTTACTAATTAATTACATACTTAATTGTGTTCGTTAATAAATTATTATAAATAAATGTGGATTTGAGTCAGAAATCAATATAATAATAAGTTATCAAATTAAAGTCTCTGTTGTTATAAATAAGCATTTATTAAAAAATGAAATATCATTTTTAAGGTGTTACTTTTTATCACACTGTCTAATGCCCATACAAAATTCAGTTTTTTAGTATTTGGAGCAATTATTATTAATCAACACAAACAGTCAGTTAATGTAGTTTGAACACTGGAATCATATTAATTGGTCCTCTAACAAATATTTAAACAGTTTTTTTTTTATTTTTTAATGAAATAAACGAATTATATCGACAATATTAGTATCTGTACTCTTTAAAAATTTGGTACATCTTTAAAAATAATCTAAAATGTCAATAGCCCATGGATATATTGATAAATAAGTTCTAAATTACAAGAAAATGCATTTTCTACGGAAACTTAAAGAGATAGGTAAAAAATGGTATAATATAATTTGATAGACAATTAAATTGTGCATCTGATTCTCGTAAAATATACAGGGCATTCTATTTAAATTAAAGAAGTTATTGCCGTTTGAAGCTAATAATTATTTAAAATAAATTTTTAGACACTCTGTATAAGGTAGTATTATTTTTATTATTGCAACACAATAACTGATCAGTAAATAAACTTCAGTAAATATTTAGTATTAAAAACTTTGATACCCTTGGAGAAATGAAGCCTTAAAATTTTTACTGCAATTTCACAAAATTGAAAAAAATTCAAAAACGGTAAGGTTTAAGTATAATAAATCTTAATCAAATTTACCTTTATTTTAATCGTAGAAACTAAAAATGTAATAATATACAGGGTATTCCATTTAAAAAAATACAACTTTGATATTTTTTACTTATTTGGGACACTCTGTATCTTGTAAAATTATTTTTAAATTGTACCTCTAATAGTCCTTTATCGAACCCAAAACTTACAATTTGTAAAAATCTCATCGTTTGGCTACAATACTCCGTGTCGTATGTGGTGAACAACCCTGTATAAGTTATTTACACAATTAAAAAAATATGGGAGTCAAGTTATTATAGAAAAAGGAAAGTTAACCATAAACAAAATAAAGTAAAATGCAAATAGATGGTATATGGTATATTTTATCAAGGAAATAAAAAATAAGAAATACAGTTAATGGAATATGTTATAGAAATAATAAATGATGAGATTATTTTTTGTCCACCATCAAGAAAATATGGAAGGCCAGCTATTACAGAAAAACGGCAATAAATAAAGAAAACAACGATCACAAAATAAAAAAAAAACATCTTGATGTACGCCAGCAAGTAAAGTTCTAAGTAGATACTATACCAAAAAGAAAAAAAAACCAAAGCCAAAAATTAGCCCAAACTCAAAAATAGATGGACTGAATTTTTCTATGAAAATAAGGAACCATAAAAATGTAACTCAGAGACTCATTGGAATTTTTTTCCTACTTTATTAAATTTAGAAATCATGAAATCCACTGATGAACAATAAAAACCAATGTAAATATAGTTACCCAAAAGAAATAAATTTTTGATATATTTACATAAGTGCTGATGCCATAATATGGTGGCAATATTCTTAAAAAGGATAAATGTACTGCCCTGGAACTGTATACATCCATCGATTTGTTGTACAAACTCTGTAAAAAAGAAATATATATGTATATAGTATTACATTTCATTATTATTTATATTTCCATATTTAAAAAAAAAACAAAATGTTATTAAATACATTTGATTAAAAAATCGTGGAATCATTATCAATGGAAAAAATCTAGAAAATCCAGAAGTGACATCCTGTGGACGAATCAGGTTTTTTTAATAAATGGCGAATGCGCCAGTAATTGATTGGAAATTAGAGTCCTTATTGTGAGATTTGTGTCGTGTGTTTAAATTATATTTAAACACAAGCAAACTAAACCAACAGATCTGCAAAAATTACAGAAATTCATGGCAAATGGTTTGAGAAAAATGACATGAAAATGATTCCATCAAAACTAAAATTCTGTCCAAAGAATTACACAAGCAAAAGAGAATATTACAAAAATGACACCTTAAGAAAAAAAAATGCAAATAAAAAGACCATATAGAAATGCAGTGAATGTAATATTTTATAGAATCAATGAATGATGTTAGTATTCCCACAATGAAGAAAATATGAGAGTAAAACTATTATAGAAAAATGATAGTTAACCATAAACAAAATAAAATAAATAAATTATAAGTAGATGGTATATTTTACAAAACAAATAAAAACCTATAGAAACACAGTCAATAGAATAGTTTATAGAAATAATAAATGAAGATATTATTATTCTCATAATCAAGAAAATATGGACGGCAAGTTATTATAGAGAAAGGAAAGTTAACCAAAAACATCATAAAATAAAATTCTCAGTAGATTAAGTAGGTATATTTTACCAAACAAATAAAAACCTACAAAAATACCACTCAATGGTATATATATTTGTATAGAAATGATAAATGATTTTATTCCCATAATCAAAAATAAATAAGAGTCAAGCTATTATAAAGAAATAAAAGTAAACCAAAAACAACATAAAGTTCTAAGTAGTAAGTAGATGATATCTACTAAAAAAAATGACCAAAAGTCAAAAATTACCCCAAATTAAAAATAGTTGCCTGAATTTCTCTATGATAATAAAAAACAATAAAAATGTAACTCAGAGACCGATTGAAATAGAATATAATTGTATTTATTTACCCAAAAGAAATAAAATCTTAGATATACTTATAAGTCCTGATGCATTGTTGATAATGTTCATGAAAAGGATAAATGCCCTGGATCGAACTGTATGCATCCATCGATTTGTTGACCAAAATCTGTAAAAAAAGAAATAAATGGTATTACATTTCAATCATTATGCTACAATCTTTTGATTATTTATTTTCTTTGATAATAATTTTAAATATATCTTAAATATATGGTTAGGCTGTTAATAAACATTTAATAAATTTATTAAAATTATTTTTGAATAATAAATTAAACTTACTTTTAACCAGATATTTGAAGACCAATCTCATAAACCAGAATGATGGTCAAACAACAGGATTATAGCTATAGGGAAAGATCCATATGTCTCTTCTTTTGGGTGATGATCTTTATATAATATATGTTTATTTATTGTTATAAAGCTCTCCTAAAAATATTAATTAAAGCATTATAATATACTGATGCAAAATTATTAACTTAAATGTGACGACAGGATAGTCGTGTTCAACATCTTGTGATGTGTAAACATTCTTTTTATATCAAAGTATATTATCAGGTATTATATTATATAATTATTGAGAATGGGGGGCCTCTTTAGGTATTGACTTTATTCTATACGACGTAGAAAATACTTATTTGTGTATCAAAATAAACACCTAAAAAGTTATCTTTAGGAATAAAAAACACCTTTAAACTCTACCAAAAAAAAATGGTTCAAAAAATATAATATCCCTAAATATGGAGCATTATTTTAAGTAGTAACTATTTCTTAATGTACAATAGGGACATCAAGGAAAGTATCTATATTTCCATATACTCAGCTTAGAAAAAGAAAATTACGAAAATAGGAGAAATGTATCAGCTTTTAACGATGATGTAATTGAAAGATTTGAAAGTGAAAAAACTACAAAAAGCAAACGAAATAATGGGTACTTACATTTTCAAGAGATTAAACAGGCCCTAAGGAACAGAATACACTCAAATAATATACAGAAAAATAACTTTTTCCATCAAAAAATCCAAAAAATTGAGACCAAAATATTGACATACAGCAAACAACGCAAAACATGGCGCACTGTCAACGTTGTCAGATTGAACAGATGGAACACTAAATTATTATTTTTTGCAATATAAATAATGTTGTGCCTAAAAGAAAAAATATTATTTATTCTATTGTAGTAATGCAGTTTGATAGATTTGTCTTGATTTTGTAACGGTTCAATACGTTTTCTAACGGTTTTATGCTCACAAATATCCTGAATTTGATTAGTTTCAGGACTTCGATGATATCTTGGCAACACAGGCGTAAAAAAAAACAAATGTTTCACCAATATAGATTACAAGCTGTGGTAGCGATTAATAAAACATCTGTGTTAGTTAATAAAGAAAAGTGTGTTTTATTGGTAATGATTAATCCGCTTTTACTGTAAAAATATTTTGAAAATGTTTAACTTTTAAGATTTTTTTTAGAATTTTAGTATTTCGGTAAAATTAATCGTATTGCGGTTGGTGCCATCTATGAACCTAGTGTTGTACTGTGCAAAAAGGCGTTTTATTTAGTGTATATCCTAATAGAGTAAAATTAATTTACAAATAAAGTATTTCGGCAAAGTTAACTAATTTTATTTAGTGCCATCTATGTTCTATATGAGGAATTATAGGAAAATACGTTTTATTAAACCTATATCCTAAATTTTCATAGTAACTCATTACCAGTTTTCTGTTGTACAATTATTTCTTTGTAAACTATTTCCTGATAGATGGCGCGTGGAATTTTTTTATTTTAAAGTCCCTAGATATTATTATTTGAAATTTTATTATTAAATCTAATTTTTAACATTGAATTAATTAGAAATATTAATTTTAGAGTGACTTATTTATAACATATTGATTTCTATATTATAAAATATTATAAAACTCGAAGAGTTGAAACATTTACAAAGTTTTCTAACATGTATTTTTAACCTAAAAATAAAGTGATTTTGTAAATAGTACAGCACCACAAGAAAAAATGAATATTCAAAAATTATTAAGTTTGCAAAGTACATGTTTATTAAATTCTATCTTGGTAGAGTATATTAATTTATTGTTTTATAGGGCCCACTTTCTGCATTGTACAAATATGTGGTATAAAGAATTTTAAGCCACCTGAAAACTTTGATCGTGAGTACACTATTTTTATTTGGAAAATCCAACTTCTTTTATATTATGTTACCTATTACACAATAAGCTTTACTGGATTACTCTAATGAAACTGTATATTTTAAGACTATTTTAAGGTACATTATTAATGTTATTCTCTATTGTAATACAAATACAGCTATCCATGTATAACTTTAATGATTTTTGTTAATTTAATGGTAATAGATATTGAGATTCCTGAGCGTCCAAGACTTCGTTATGTGGATAAAGTACCAACGTTACCTGCCACTGTAAAACCACCAAAAATGCAGAAAAGATTGAGATACATGCGAGGTTATGAAGATATTCACAACACCTTACAACTCAAGCAGTTTGGTATCATTGTAAGTAGTTTGTATATTTAAAATTAGACTCTCTTGTTTTTGAAGTAAGAATTTTTACAGGCTGAGGGAGGAGGTAGATTAAAATTTGGTCATTTTGAAGTAATCCGTATGACAATTGGTAGAAAAATGGACAATACTCGAATGTTTGCATTATGGAGAATAGATCCACCATGGCAGCCAGTGACCAAACGAGGTCAAGGGATGAGATTGGGAGGTGGCAAGGGGCCTATAGATCATTATGTAACTCCAATTAAAGCAGGTAAATCTATCTAAAGCTATATTGAAAACAGTACTTACCATCTAATTTGGCGATTAAGTATAATTCTCGTATACTTTTAGGAAGGGTTATAGTTGAAATGGGTGGCAAATGCACCTTTGAAGAGGTTGAACCCTTCTTGTCAGATATAGCCATGAAAATGCCGTTCAAAGCGAAGGCAGTGTCTCAGGAGATGTTGGAGGAAATGGAAGCAAACGAAAAATGGATTGAGGAAAACAACCAAAATCCCTACACGATGAAATACATTATTCAAAATAATATAGGAGGCTGCCACAAGTGGTTGTCGCCAGTAGATTTTAAATATTTTGGAAAACATCGTTAGGTCGTTTGTGATATATCAATAAATATTTTAAGAGTACAAATATAAGTAGTTTTTTGTAATGCGATCAGCTTAATATATATTAAAAATAGTTATGAATAAGAATTTATTTTATTTTACCTGTAATTTTGCAGAGGGTATGAAGCAATATCAGGCTATATGAAGATAGGATTCTTCCTTCCAAATTCCAAAAAAAAAAAATTTTAGCTGCCATCTATGAGATATTTCTGTAACTACATGCAATAGTCTATTCCATAAGACATGTCTCTTAGTATTGTAGAGTTAATTCCACATAAATTTTAATAAAGAATAAAAAATACGTGACAAAATTTACTTTTAAACGTCATTTCAACAATACCTTTCGTTCTGTAACGTAAAATATGTCAACATAATTTTTTTGTATAAAGTCATGTAACGTCATTTGATTGTTTTTATATTTAAAATTTATTTTTTTAAAACTAAATTATGAGTAACGGTAATGGTAATGATAAACCCGTTAGGGTGGGTGTAAGAATTGTACAGGAAAAGAACATATATCTAAATACTTTAATTTTAGTCACTTGAAGATCCGAATTTTAAAACATGCCTCCAAGATGCGAGGTTTCAGAATCAGAACGCAACTAAATGGTGTTTTACCATGTTCGTAGATTTTCACAAATGCGAGCGACTTCTAGGAGAAGGGTAACTATATTAATATAATATTTATAATTTATATCAGACAAATAATAAAAACAGAAAAACTAATTTATATTTAAATACTTTGATTTTATATAAACGAAAGTTCCAACAATATCCAAACTATGATACATAATACAGAACTATATATAGTTCATATCAAATAAACTTTTAGTCACGTGATTAACCTTGACCGGCACAGCGTTGCCTATTTTTACATATTTTCTTTTAATCAAAATATTTTAGGAAAAAAAATTAATTATAAATATTATATAAACAGTTATTATTTATATAAACAAAACTCACCTTTTTTAACAGCACTTAAAGGACCCCATACAGCCACGGTACGTACTATGTACGTACCGTGTTTTGTACGTAACGTTATTGTTGTTTTTATTTTTTACGTGGATTAATAAAAGATGGAACTACACTGAGTGCGCACGTGCGCTCTAGCTCTGCCAATCGAAAACGCCATTAGAAACCGCCCGACTTCCGATTCCGACAAGACTTGAATGTGAACGAATAACTTTGCGGGAAATTTAAACATAGGACTGCATAATTTTCCTGTTAGGCTTGATTGCATTTTTAACCCATCAGATTTCTTCAAAGGCTGTCATGCATTATGGTCATTGGATAATACATAGGAAATCATTTTTTTATAGTGGTCGGGTTAGATTTATTAATAAAAGAAGTAGAGGTAGGTTAGAGTGACTTGAATTAACGTTAGCCCACAGAATATACTAACGAAAAAGAAGCCCAAGTTCCTTATAATAAATCGGTTCCATTTTCGTAACGCCATCTCTCGACATAGCTGACATTTACAGGTTAGCTAAAGGGGTGCGGGGCCGGGGGGAATTGTAAAATACACTTTTTTATTTTAATTATTTTTATTCGCTATTTGCCATTTCATTTTTAAAACATATTATGTGAAACAATCACATAATATGTCTTAATATAATAAAATTACAAATGGAAACAAAAGGAATTAAATAATCTGAAAATCTACAAAGTTTATTGATAAAAAAGTTAGGCTATACAAATTGATATATTAAGTATAACCTCTTTGGTATAACATTGTTAAACAAACATTAACAAATCATAACATATCAGATCATAGAACTAAAAAAAGTACTATTACATAAAAACAGGTGATACAATACTTCAAAATTAATTTTAACATAATATCAAAACCGAAAAATCAAACTGCAAACACAACCACACTTATCACAACAAAAATTAACACACACTTCCGCGGTGAACGTCCAAGAAAGACTGATCATTCTGATTGGTTCTGGTCCAGTCGTAGCTCACGTCGTATTGTCGGTAAGCAAAATCCCTGTACAAAAATTTTGACCATCAGCGCCATCACCCGTCATAATTGGGAAACTTTTGCTGGAACCATTTTTAATATTTCACTTACATGGCCCTGCGTTAGCCTAGAAAAGATCCACTGATCCAGTCCATTCATTATTATTGGGTATATCTGACCAAAATAATCCAGTCATGATATTAAAATTAAATAACATTTTGTAATGCGTTTTCAAAAATTTAAGATACGCTTCACGTCATCAGCGACAGTTTTAGCAATTTTTAATAGTTCGTGTGTAGTGAACTTTGTATAAACTTTATTACAATGCTGATTAGTTGTTCAGCTTTCAAATGTAAAAGCAGCAGTGACAAGAAAGAGCCAGGAGTTACGTTTCATAGGTAAATAAACAGTCCGCTCCACCTTTTTAGCGTTTTCTAAAGTTTTCTTATTGAATTCGATAATTATTTTTCTGATATTATATGTACTTGATGTGTGCTATACGTCGATACTAGTTTTGTACCTTTTGTTAACATTTTAATACGTTTTTTTCGTAATTAATTAGTATGATGCCATCGCTTACACCATAGGCGTAGTCAAAACATTTTTATCAAAAATATAAATATCCCTTCAACTAGCTAAAGTTAAGAAAAAAATATGGCCACGGCACTGTTTGGTGCCATGGTAACAATTTGCTCTCGGGTGTTATTTGTCCTTGAATTCTTTATAGTCAAGCGTGATTAAAGTGTCAAAACGAATGACAATGTCAGGAAATAAATAAATGTGGACAACTTGACATTTTGTACAGCACAGCTACCACCTCTGAATCCCCAGCGTGAAATTTAAATTTCAGTTAGTCAGCACGGCGCCGAATATGTCCATTGTTGGCAACAATGAATTTAAAAATCGCGCCCTCGATTACGTAACTAAAAGTTTAATTGGTATCAAATATAGATTTTTAGGTATCTATTGATAAATAGCGTTTACTGATTACTTGTTTCTGTATCAATCATTCACAATATCATTCAAAATTGAATATATTCAGGGCCGGATCTACCTACGGGCTGTTTGGGCTGCAGCCCAGGGCCCCGAGGTTACAAGGGGCCCCCAGGCCCCGCGAAAAACAATAGACCCATAGGTGGGAACTGTTGAATCGTGAAATAAAATTAAAATTCAGGTTAAAAGTTTAAGCCCGACAAGATGGCCTTGCCACTATGATGCTGTCAAAGCCTTAAAAAATAATTATGATGACATTATGAAAATTTTCAAAAGTTTCAGCGAAAATGAGGTTGAGAAAGTTGATTTCCGGAAAGAGGCACGAAATTTATTCAATAAAATGGCGAAACTCGAGACTGCAATTTTGATTATCTTTTGGGAAGAAGTTTTGGAGAGATTTCATTTAGTTAATAAAAAAATACAGAGCCCTGGTTTAGACATTTGTGAAGGCAACAAGTTAATTGTTTCTTTAAAAGACTTTGTGAGCAACATACGACATCAATCAGATCAAATGTTACAGGAATACGACGAAAAAGCTAAAAAATTAAGTACTAGTGTAATAATAGACTAAATTACATAAACAAGAGATGCATTATCCCAAAATTTTCAGATAAGTCTACAGGTGAATTCTCAGTATACGGCGCAGAAAGATTTAAAGAGACACGTTAAAAGTTGCGTTGGATAAGCTGATTATGGATTTAAATAAAAGGAGACAAGTCTATGAGACATATAGCAAGAAATTCAAATTTTTAATGGATTTGCAAGACAAAAATATCGAAAACATAGATTTGGAAATTACACTTCATATTATTGATTACAATCCCGATGACGTAGACGAGCATTTAGTGAATGAGTGCATTCAATTAAAATCATACTTACTCCAATCTATGTCTGAGTCTTACACCTCTTGCAGTGACATTTTTATGCTCATGTATGAAAATAAACTTATTAACGTGTTCCCTAACTGCTATACCATTTTAAAGATTTTTTTAACATTGCCAATCACTAGCTGTAAAGCAGAACGCTCCTTCTCCAAGATGTCCTATGTAGAAAATAAATATAGGACAACAATGTCTAACCATCGACTAAATAGTTTATCACTTCTTTCCATAAATTGTGATCTAACTAAAGACTTGGAATGTGATGACCAAATAACTGTCAATTTCTGTGACTACTACCTATCAATTTATTTTACTAATTCATAATAAGTAAATAAATAAAATTGTTTTATTGTTTTTTTATATTCTTATAAAATATCACTATTTCGGTTTCTCTCTCACCCAAAGTTTGCCTGGAAGAGATTGCTACCACAGCAATAAGGTCGCCTTTTGTACAACTAATACTTGCGTAGATTTAAGTAACATTTATGTTACTTAAATCCACATATCACAAATACCGAAGTCTACAGCAGAATAGGCAGAGAAAGAGAATTGCTCAATATAATAAAAATAAGAAAAACATCATACTTAGGGCATATATTGAGAAATAAAAAATACCACGTCTTACAATTGATAGTTAAGGGTAAGATTGAAGGAAAGAGAGGTCTCGGCAGGAAGAAACTATCTTGGTTGAAAAACATCAGAAACTGGACTCATCTAACTTTTGAAGAACTTATAAGGAAAGCCGAGAATCGTGAAGATTTTGCCAATGTGATCGCCAACCTCCACGAAAGAGACGGCACGTAAAGAAGAATAATAATATATCATTATAGAAACAGTTTTTTGATATGGCTATTAGTTGAGTACTTATGTAGGCCCCTAAGTAGTTTCAGCCCAGGGCCCCACAAATTCACGATCCGCCTCTGAATATATTATCGTTTTATAAGTATTTATTTACAAGTAGAAGTTAAAGTTCTGCAGTCTTTGCTTTGTTTACATCAATTAATGAAGTTGGGAACAGAAGTTTACAACTTCTTCTATATCATTTATGAATCATTTAATTATTGAGACGAAAATCTTCTATTTATAGAAGCGATTGTTGTGGCCAGTTTAAGAAGGTATATAGAGCCATATGTCCAAACGAATGGGTTCAAAAATGGGAAGAACAAATTGAAGAAGGTAACTTTCCAGTGGATTTGCCAGAGAAAAGGAATAAGTAAAACTACGTAAAATGTTCTTAATGTTGTCAATAAACAGAATTATTAAATATTTTATTTATTCAATCCATAGGTATTCCATGGGTTTCAATTCAATCCATAGGTATCCATGGGTTTCCCCTTATACCATACCTTTGTGTTGGGGTCAATTCTTGAAAAAACTCTGGATTTTTTAGATCGTTTTTATCCGATAGTTTTTTCTTTTTATATGTCTTTTCCTATGGAAAAAATTGAATCATATTCAAATCTAGAATGCCACTTTATCTAAAGAAAACATTCGACCAATATACAGGGTGGTCCGAACTGTATTCCGGAAACTTTGGCAGCATATTCTTCAGATAAAAATAAGTAAAAAAGTTCGTATGTCCTAAAATGCTTAGTTTCAGAGACACAGGGTGGAGAATTTTGATTTTTATTTCGATTTTTTCGAAATAATTTCTGAAGTAACGTCAATATTTGGATGAAAATTGGTGTCTAGGAGTTTTTTGACATGAGAAATTTGATTTTGATGTCACTATGACTCCTACTGATAGAGGGAGCTACCTACGTGTGTTTTAACTGGTTTGAAGGGTAATAACTTTTCGACCCTACCTGTATAAAACTACCGAGTGAAAAAATATGCATTTACGATGTTTTTTACGTAAAAAAGATCTTTTAGTAAAAATCGCTACGAATCTCAAATTTATCATTTCAGTAAAATAACTATCTATTCAACATATTTATTTTTTGTCAATAATGAACATGTACTGACTACTTCCATTCTAAATATCTTGAGAATGGTTGCTCTTAGCGATTTTAAACAAGGGGCATTTTTTACGTAAAAAATCACGGAAATGTATAATTTTTCACTCAGTAGTTTTATACAGGTACGGACGAAAAGTTATTACTCTTCAAAACAGTTAAAAGACATGTATGTGGCGCCCTCTACAAGTAGGAGTCATATTGACATCGAAATCAAATTTCTTATCAAAAAACTCCCAGACACCAATTTTCATCCAAATATTGACGTTACTTCAGAAATTATTTGAAAAAAAAAACGAAATAAAAATTAAATTTCTACACCCTGTATCTTCGAAACTAAGAATTTTAGGACATACATTTATACGAACTTTTTTACTTATTTTTACCTGCAGAATATGCTGCCGAAGTTTCCGGAATACAGTTCGGACCACCCTGTATATATGGCCCCTACTTCAATATGGATGCGAAACATGGATGCTAAAACAAGAAGACATCAAACGCCTTAATGCGTTCGAAATGTGGATGTATCGTCGGATGCTGAGGATAAGTTGGGCCTCCAGAACAACAAACTGTGAAGTTTTAAACAGAATGAAAACTCGTGCACACCTAACAGGCACAATTAAAATCAAAAAGACTTCCTACCTTGGACATATAATGCGGCACTCAGAATATGAAGAAATAGGGGAGAATGCCCAACAGTGAGACACATTTTTTTAAGAACGTAAAAAATATTTTATTTTTTCATCAAAATAAACTATTTTAGTATACTTTAAAGGCAACCACTCTCTCCTAAACATGTTTAATTAACTACTCTCATTGAGACAAAAACATGTCTTAAAATTAACAATATTGTTATTATTGCATTTGTCTCATTGTTGGGCCCTAAGGTCTAACAGTAAGACAGAGGAAGTTTTAAACAAATAACTATTTATTAATTACTTAAGAATAGTTAAGAGTATTTATTTGCGTTTGGCATAAAACAAAGTAGAGCTGTCTTCTTAAGCAAAGAACTTAAAATATAAACACAAGTGCTAAAAATATAATTAACTTAATCAACTAACGAAATAAAAAAAAAGAGTTTCATAGATTTTTGTTGTTAATGTAACTTCGACTTAAAATAAAGAAAAACTCTGTTATATAACAATCAATAACATGATAGACATGTTCAACAATGCCAACGAGTGCCCAAAAGGTACCTATGTCCCAGTCTTAACGGGTGCACTGTCTGTCGGACAGTGTCTCACTGTTGGGAAATATATTTTGTCTCACTTCTGGACATTAACACTAGTCGGCCATTTTGTAATTTATTTTATTCTAAAACTACTTGAACAAAAAAACTTAGAGGTATATTCTAAAAAACCATTCTAAACTTACCGCTCCACTAATGGATTTATTAAAATAACTAAGTGCTGCCTTATAGACTGAAGAAAACGCACGTGTTAAAAATTATTTTTCGCTGCAGAAATTGTATTGGGTGCAGTTGACATATATCTCCCAACACTGCAGGTTCCATATTTGATACAAAATAGTTGGTATATAGGTAGTGTTTTACTCTCGAAACGGGAATTGGATTCGACGCGTTTTAAATGAAGGGGATTAAATGTCTCACTGTTGGGCATTCTCCCCTACAGCTCATAATAGAAGGAAAAATCGATGGAAAACGTAGCATAGGGAGGAAAAAGAAATCATGGCTACGTAACACAAGAAATTGGACCCACACCGACGGAACACCCTTATTCACCAAGCTCTGGACAGAGAGTCATATGCCATATTAATCGCCAACCTCAACAGAGAAGGCACCTAGGAGGAGGAGGAGGAGGAGGAGGAACTGAAATGCACCATGCCTATAGCTATAATTTTTGTACGAAATTATTAACTCTCTACATTGTCGACATTGACGACGTCATTCTCGACGTCGCGTCGCCTAACTCTCTCTCTGATTCTATATCCAGATATTAAACCAGCCCAAGCAGCATTTGGACGTCGGGACAGCATTGTGTCACGCGACCAAACGTCGGGACGCAACGTCGGCACAACCTCGTGCCAACCCTAGTCTGCACTAGTTTGGAGAATAATTTTTGGGTCGAAACGACGTTGGATACCGACGTTGGCTAGAAGCCTAATTTAGTACAAACTGCAACGTTGTTTAAAATCCTAATTCACAGAAATACAAAACTAATATGGCGTCTAAGTCGCGTTTTATCCTAAATTGGGATAATTATAGTAAAAATATTATTTTTATGATTTAGTTAGAGACATATGTCAGATGGCAGTGAAGGAAAACAAAACAAAAGTATTTAAGTGTTGAGGATGTTTGAAGATCATAATTATTGAAACACTTTAACCGACTCTGTAACTCGTTACCCAAGGCAAAAAAGTTAAACGCAAACAACTTTATTGATAAATGTATTGTTTCTACTTTGAAAAATACTAATGGGCCTTAAAATTAAAGAAGTTCCAATAATTTTCTTGAATTTTTTTTAGTAAAATGCGAATAATTTTTTCTCAGTCGAAAAAATTGTTTCCGCGTGTTTTTTAGAGTCAAATATTTCAAGTTAATGTATTCAAAAAGTAGGAATTGCTATTTCAGGAACGAAACATTTACTTATTTAACAACATGGCGGCTTTCACTTTGTTGTTTTGGAGATTAAGATGGAGTAGTTCGAGTAGTCGCATACTGGACTAATAAAGTCGCAGTTCGGCCTTAATAGGTAGTATACTAGTCGCAAGATTGCCTAATTTAGTCATCCTAGAGTCTAGCTTGTGCCGCCCTCTATAATCTAAATAAACGAGGGAGTGGATAAACTATCGGTAATATATGTCGATGTATATTTAAATTTAGTTTTATATGTACCTTTCTTATGTCCCATTTTAATTAAGTTTTTTTTATACAAACAAAAGCAGCACTGAACTGTCTGACTGAACAGAACAATGAAGTGAAAATTTAAGATTTAAGGTTATGGTTCAATACATTTGCAAAAAGGTAGTGACTCGACGTCCTACCAACGTAAGAATAAGGAAATCTAAACAACGTTGGAATTAGTAAAACAGACGACGTTTGCATAACGTTGGAATAGGTCCTGAAACTGACGTCGGAAAACTCTATATTGTCCAACGTTGTAACTACGTTGTCCGAATCACCTAAAGATCACTTAAGCAAAAAAGGTTACAAGACAACGTTTATTCGACGTCGCAGAAGCTTCTACTTTGCTGTAGTACTAGTCCAACGTCGGTACAACGTTATAAAAACGCTTAAATTTATTTTAATACCCAAGGTAGGGAGCTAACTATTTTTTGTAACTAATCCAACGTTGTGTTTAGTAAACATGTGGTCGCAAGTCGTGAAAATGCTACTTGGGAGGTTAACATTAACAGTTAACCAAACACGAGTTTCGTTAATAATTTTTTAATAAGTAAATGGCAAGACTAGAGCATTTTACATCTTGCTAATTGTATATCTTGGCTTTATCTATTAATATTGTTTGTCTGAGCTAAAAACAACTTTGTTTTTATCAAGGGATTCCTTCCAAACTTTGGCAACTACTACTGTATATACTCCAACGATATCTTGGATCGAGTTAGTTTGCATAAGAGACCGTTTCAAACGAACTAAAATAGTTTCCAGTCAACTAGCAGACGGGTATCCGATGCATAAAAGATAATGAAGCTGCAAGTGGGAGATAAGGAACAGATAGAGAGGCAATAGAGTTGAAACAGAGAGCTCTATCGGGAGAGAGGAACGTCGTTCTGTCTTAGAGCGATGACGAGATGAGCGGCAGCGAATTTCGGCTAATTTATACATGCAGTAACAGAGCTTTGCTCTCTCTGTTAGAGCTAATAGAGTCTCACGAATTAGTATGGTGGCTCTAATGGGATGCAGATTTAACGGAGAGGATTGGCATTATAGGAGCGGATGGAAATAGATTCGAAGGTTGATTGTTTGATTGGTCACTATTAGTGTCATTATTGGTGTTTAAGGAAACTTCAACTAAAAGTCCGTGTCAATTCTTGAAATACAGGGTGGTCCGAACTGTATTCCGCAAACTTCGGCAGCATATTCTTCAGATAAAAATAAGTGAAAAAGTTTGTATGTCCTAAAATGGGCTTAGTTTCGGAGATACAGGGTGTAGAACTTTCATTTTTATTTCGATTTTTTCCAAATTATTTTTTCTTGTCTGCTGCGATACTTCTAGCTTCTTGATGATCGTTTCGATCAAGAGTGAATTGTTGTACGTGGAGTCTCGCAGGGACTGTTTATCTATGATACATATATTTTTTTCTATGTTTGGAGTATCTTTATGGCATATATTAAAAGAATGTTATTATAAAATTTCTCACATTCTTATGGTATTTTTGTTTCTCGTCCAGTTGTTTTTTTTTAATATGTGGATTATTTAACAGTAAAAAGCATATCCAAATTATGACAATTCCTTTTTGTCCTGATTTACTTCCGCTTATCTGTCATTTCGACCCTTCTACGTTAAAGACCTTTCTTACTCCACACAAACCCCCAATCTTGCTGTTACCATTTCTCTTCAAAATCTAGAGGCATCTCTAGGGAGTCATCGGCATCCTCCTTTGAAGGTTATAAATCGGAAGATAAGGTTGAGGACCAGTTTTTGTGAGGCGACTTGCTAATGTTATATGTCTTCGATTATTTATGATAGAGATTTTTTTGTTCGTTCTTAATATACAGTATGTCCCAGGATCGTACTTATAGATACGTCAAAACACTTTTTTAATATTTTCATTTTGAAAAAAATTCAATCTTCAATCTTCAATCGAAAATTAAAAAATATGAAAATATGGTTGAATTTATCATCAAAACGCGTCTTGATGAGAATCCTTTAGTTTTCATACTTTGAGAGATTATTATACATGATGTCTCAGAAATATGTGCAGATGTTTTAACTGGTAATATATTTCGACCCCAGAAACACGCCTATGAGGTTTTTTTCGCAAAAGTTTTTTTCAAAGTTTGGAATTTTTTGAAAAATTTGAATTTGAAGTAAAATAACTCGTTTATTTTGGACTTATTTGAAAAACGGTAAAGAGAAACTATATTTCTTTTATCGAGATCTATCACTCCTAAAAATATCTGTACTTATTTCTGGGACAACCTGTATCTAAGGTAGAATAAAAACTGAAGAATTTGAGAATAAAACATGATTTAGTTTTCCTACACTTTATTTTTCTTCTCAAACGATTACAAGAAAAATATATTAAATCATGAAAGTACACTTTAATATTTTTTGTACAATAAAATATCCTTTGGCTAACCACTAACTATTTTTAACTAACATCCAACCTAGTAATCTAACTTTCATAGCTATAAAATAAATAAAATATATCACTTATAACTCATAATTTACTGTAACTATCCATAAATATTACTACATCTAAAGACGTATCTGTATACTCTACTTACAGCCTTATCAAAATTCGTACAAAAGTGCATTAAAGCAATGTTTGAAATAATATTTGTTAGAAAAATATCTTATACAATAAAAAAAGACAGATATGCAGAATGCTGGAAGATGTCAATTGTGAAGAGTGGCCATAACTGGCAGCTGTCCTTGCTGAAAAAAAGACAATAAATAAATTAGAATTTTTTATATTGTTATCGTGATCTGTAAATCAAAATGTTTTCACTTTGATTTATTTTTCTAAAAGTTTATTATTCATTATTAGTGATCTGAACTCCGATCTGAGTAAACATTTTCCTAAAGTATATGAATTTTCATAGAAAAGTGAATTGACTTTGTCAATCCTTGACTGATAGCTATATAGATATATAAATGAATAATACTGATAGCTATATAGATATATAAATATAGTACCTTTGTAATAAATTGCTTCCTTTTTGACAGTGTAATTGGCCTGAATAATGGTCAATTCGCATACAACTTCTGTCCCATCCAGCAAAATGTCCACAATGGCCGCCAGTTCTATCGAATATAGGCCATTGTTCGTCACTTCGATGCTAATTGTCGTGTTTTCAATCTCGCTAGAACGTAGACAAATGCACATTAGCTATTTAAGCGAGCAAATTTGTCTGGTACTTATAATTAAGTTAGATTAAGCTAATTAAAAATTATACTAATTGGGTAATTGTTCGTTTATTGCTTAGGAATAAGTACCTAATTATTTCAATTAATAATACCAATTCAGTACCTACGTAATATAATTATTCAGTTGTAAAATATTGAACAAATTAAAGTACTAGAAAATTTGTATTTAGCAATGAATTTATTAAGTAAAAGCTCACACACACTGACCTGTACAAAAAACAGATACTTTAAAAGGTTCATGTATTCGAGCAAAATAAAACACTAATTTGCCACAATACACCAAAACACTTTTGTACTGGACGCGTGTTTCACTAATCATGTTAGCATCATCAGTAGATGAATAAAACTGAGATACATCATCTGCTGATGATACTAACATGGTTATCGAAACGCATATCTAGTGCAAAAGTAAAGTATTTTGGTGTATTGTAGTGAACACCAAAGGTTCCAATCCCCAACCAAAGTCCCAACTGTAATTTTCATGTATTAGAAAAATTGGCGCCAGGAAGCACGTATAGACAGCCACACTAAAATATGTTAATAAAAAGTTGGTAGGCAGTTCTTTTATAAGTTTCAAAGTAAAGGAATTTTTCCCATTTTTTTTATCTCAAAAACTGCGACTTTGACTGATTTTGATGTTATTACAAATTTTGTTGCGAATATTATTCCTAATCTTAAATTGAAAATCGCGTTTTGCTACCTACTGTAATTTTGGAGTTACGATTTTTTAAAATTTTTAACCTCCTCCCATACCCCCTTACCAATCCCCCACCCCCACCAATATCTAATGGCCAGATTCTCGGGTGCCACAGTATATTTGTGCCAATTTGGTTAAACTCGGTTTAGCGGTTTTTGAGTTATCGTGTTTAGAATTTTTTAGAATTTAGAATGAGTGGGAGGGGGGTTAATCACGTCGACCTTACAGATCCATTGTGTCCCCCTTTCTTGAATCATAACTCATCATACAGTCCCAGGGCTTTGACAAAAGCCAGTATCTGGGACGGTTTTATAGAGGGTAGTTCTCCATCTCCAATATCAGTCGTACCAAAATTCATGGCACGAATGGTTGTCGTCTCGGCGCATTCAGTGATGAGGTGTACTGGTGTTTCACCATCTTCCCCATAGAATCTGCATTCGCCGTTTCTTCTTAGTTTCAATCTACTGAGGTGTTCATTGAGGAGACAGTGTCCTGTTAAAAACCCCGTGACAATCCGAAGATTGTTCTTACTCAGACCCAGGAAGATCTGTGATTTTTCTTGATCATAAGCCCTCAGAAACTTCTTCGAGTGTCTTAGACCATTGCAAGATTTCCATTCCAGGTTGCGGATGGAATCTTCCAAGTTCTTGAGTTCCGCCTTGAGTTGGTTACCACTTGGAAAGCAGAACGGTTCTGGTCCAGTTAGTGGAGTGTTCACTCCTTTCCTAGCTAGATTATTTGCTTTTTCATTGCCTTCTATCCCTTGGTGAGCAGGCACCCAGTGTAGGAGGACTTTGTTTTCTTTGCCTAATTTATTCAGCTTCTCTATGCAGTTATCGTGTTACAGACGGACAGACAGACAGACAGATAGACAGACAGACGGACGGACAGATGGACAGACAAACAGACAGACAGACAGACACCATGAAAATATTTTGAATTTAGGTCATTTATGACCGAAATAACTCATTTTGAGTGAAATTAAAAAAAACTTTTTTTTGCCGATCTGAATACCATATCTATTGGTATGGTTGGCTAAAAAAATGTCTGATTACCAAATTTAATATAGCAAACTAATATACAGGGTGGTCTGAACTGTATCACGAAAACTTCGGTAGCATATTCTGCAGTTAAAAATAAGTAAAAAAGTTTGTATGTCCTAAAGTGGAAATTTTTATTTCAATTTTTTCCAAATAATTTCTAAAGTATATAACGTCAATATATGAATGAAAATTGGTGTCTCAGAGTATTTTGACATGAGAAATTTGTTTTTGATGTCAGTGTGACTCTTACTTTTAGGGGGGTCACCTATACATATTTTTTAAATGGTTTGAAGTTTAGTAACTGTTTGTCCGTACCTGTATAAAAATTATGAGTAAAAAAATATACATTTACGACGTTTTTTTACGTAAAAAATGTCTATTGGTAAAAATCGCTACGAGTAAAGCTTGATTTTCATGCATCCGTTATCCGATGATACGTTGGTACGATATTAATTTTATTGGTTGAATTTAAAGACTTTGATTAGTTAGAAACGGTTAACCAATCGAAGCCTATAATTCAACCAATAAAATTAATATCGTATCAACGTATCGTCGGACAACGGATGCATGAAAATCAAGCTTAACGGTTCTGGAGATATTTGAAACCTAATTTATCCATTCCTGTCATCATTGACATAAATTAAACATGCGTTGACTAAATAGTTATTAGACTAAAATCATAAATTTGAAATATTTTTATGCCAAAAGTTTAAGAAAAACTGTTTTATCATCGTTTTTGGAAGAAAAATTTATGATTAATTTAAAAAGTTAAAAGTTCCCAAATTTATCATTTCAGTCAAATAACTACAGTACGTCTGTCCGTTCTGTAGCTACGGGGTATCCGTGAGAGGGGAAACGATATTCTCTCGATGTTTTTCGTAAAAAATTAGACGACGCGTCCCATCAATAAAAATTCCACAAATTTGCAAGTAGCCAATAAAGTGATTGGGCGGCGCGATTTGCGGTGACGTACTTGTCAAGTCGACGTATAAGATATATTGCTGTTTATTTAAATGTTTTTTGTCCGCATTCCTTTCATAGACACAGATCCAGCAGACGTACTGTATCTACTCAACATATTTTTTTTGTCAATAATGACGTATTGACTATTTCCATTCTAAATATCTTGGGAACGGTTGCTCGTATAGCGATTTTTACCAAGAGATATTTTTTACATCAAAAATCACGAAAATGTATATTTTTTCACTCAGTAGTTTTATACAGGTACGGACGAAAAGTTATTACTCTTCAAACCAGTGAAAAAATATGTAGATGGTGCCCTCTACCAGTAGGAGTCATATTGACATCAAAATCAAATTTCTCATATCAAAAAACTTCCAGATGCCAATTTTTATCGAAATATTGACGTTACTTCAGAAATTATTTGGAAAAATTGGAAATAAAAATGAAAATTCTACACCCTGTATCTCCAGGGCCTATTTTACCATAAGGCCCATAAGGCCCGGTGGTCTGGGAGGCCCGTTAAAGGTTGTAAAATGTTCATAATTTCAAATGTAAATTTACATAGCAGAGAAAAAAAACAGTTACCTCTGATGAGGAAAATAGAATTAAATAAAATAAGCTTTAGATTGATATGATTTATTTTTTTTCATTATTTATTTTGTTGAATATAATAATGTTTATTTATTTTTTTAAATTATTAAAAAAATAAAAATAATTGTTTTATTTTTTTAACCCAAACTAACAAGAGAATTTTTGAATTTTATTGGAAAAAAGAGCCCGAAATTTTGCTTGGGCCTTAGGGCCCGACTTATTATATTTCCTATCTAGCTAGGAAAGGAGCGAACACTCCACTAACTGGACCAGAACCGTTCTGCTTTCCAAGTGGTAACCAACTCAAGGCGGAACTCAAGAACTTGGAAGATTCCATCCGCAACCTGGAATGGAAATCTTGCAATGGTCTAAGACATTCGAAGAAGTTTCTGAGGGCTTATGATCAAGAAAAATCACAGATCTTCCTGGGTCTGAGTAAGAACAATCTTCGGATTGTCACGGGGTTTTTAACAGGACACTGTCTCCTCAATGAACACCTCAGTAGATTGAAACTAAGAAGAAACGGCGAATGCGGATTCTGTGGGGAAGATGGTGAAACACCAGTATACCTCATCACTGAGTGCGCCGAGACGACAACCATTTGTGCCATGAACTTTGGTACGACTGATATTGGAGATGGAGAACTACCCTCTATAAAACCGTCCCAGATACTGGCTTTTGTCAAAGCCCTGGGACTGTATGATGAGTTATGATTCAAGAAAGGGGGACACATTGGATCTGTAAGGTCGAAGTGATTAACCCCCCTCCCACTCATTCTAAATTCTAAAAAAAAAATTCTAGGGCCCGACCAGGTGAAAGATAGGCCCTGTGTATCTCTGAGACTAAGGACATACATTTATATCTCGTGTATCTCTGAGACTAAGGACATACACTTATATCTCTGAGACTAAGGACATACATTTATACGAACTTTTTTACTTTATTTTATCTGCAGAATATGCTGCCAACGTTTCCGGAATACAGTTCGGACCATCCTGTATTTTCTGATTTAATAATTATAGAATAATTTATTTAAAAATTTTAATTTCTTTTCTAAAAACCGATTCATCACAACAGCGAGGAAAATTTTCAAAGGAAATGAGAGTTACAAGGTAGATAATGTGATTTTCAACATTATAAAAAGCCAGTAACGTAAAATTTACCCCATGAGATTGTTAATAAAATAAAATACTTATTTACCTGCCATTTAGGTACAGCCTTAATTCAGGTTTCGGATATACTTCTTCTGCAGAACATATCACTTTGGAATGATCCTCAGCATAATTTGACGGATACCTCAAATCAAGAATCCTTTCTGGAACTGAAGACATTATATTTTACTTAAAAATTAACTCAATTACTTAAAAATAAAAAAGGAAACCCCATCAATAAATATATATTTTTTGTCTCAAAAATAGGAAAAACTATTTTTTTTGGATTTTGTTTTCAGAATTTGATTTTGTCTGGACGTGTCTCTGAGGATTTTTATTTTTGATATAAACTACTCGTTACCCTTATATACAGGGTGAGTCTTAAATAAGTGCAAATATTTTAGGGGTGGTACATTTCGAACCCAGTAACATGCCTATGAAGTTTTTTTGAAAATTGTTTTTAAAATTTGGAATTTTTAGTTAAAAAACATAATATCTTCATAATATGGCAACATAGCTAGTGGATTAAATTTACAAGAAAGAAAACCCAGAAAAGATCCAGCGGTTCTCAAAATGTAAGCGAAAAATATTTTTTTTTAAATTTCAAAGTAGCAGATCTCGGTTATTTTGGACTTATTTGAAAAACGGTAGAGAGAAAATATGTTTCTTTTATCGAGATCTAACAGTCCTGAGAATATTTGCAAGTTATAATATTCCCTAAATTTTTAAGCAAAAAGGTCTAATAAAATTTGGTGAAAAAGGAAAAAGTAGTACTTTTTAAATAGTCACCTTGTATATTTGACTACATCATTCAGAAGAGTATTTTTAAACAAAGTATATTTTAATCTAAAGGATATAACGGAATTTTTTTAGTCGATAACTTAAAGGAAGTTACAAATTTGGCACGACAAATCTCTTTGGCAAAAAACCAAAAATTTTGGATAATGGACTACTTATGTGTTGAAATGTCAACAAGTAGTATTTTTAGATTACTATATTTGTACTATTTAGTAACACTTTCTGTTCAATTAAAAAATGTAGGTTTTAATTTATATAGTAGCTGTATAAAGTTTAGCCAGTTTTAGCGCTGATTTCTTTATTTAAATTTGATCGCATAAAAAAATGGTCACGGTCGATGTTAGCTTTAAGGTGAACTAGATATTTAGATTAAAACCGAAAAAATGGATCTATTTGTCCAAGGTGAAGTTCACAAAGAAAAAAAATCATAGTAATTTTTTGGAAAAAAGGCAAATCTTAGGCATATAGTTTATAGGATTTCATTTCAAATAACCATTTTTTTTTGAGAAGAACATAAATACATAATATGGTATGACTTGGTATATTAGTATATGACATAAATTAGGATGGATTGAAGTATCCAATTGTTTACGGTCACTTCCTGTTTCACCGGAAATGACTACAACCAAAGAATATTTTAATACCTCTACAACTTATGATTTTTAAATGGCACCCTCGGTATTGTTGTACTTTATTCGATAGAAAATGACACTCATTAAAAAATATTGTATTTTAAATTTAAATTTAGAGTGCCATATGGTTGTGTTAAAAACACTAATTTTTAATCAAGGAGTATTGGAAAAATAAATTTGACAGTTTAATGTCATTCTATTGAGAGTGTCATTTTCTCTCGAATAAAGTAAAAAAATACCGAAGTGCCATTTAAAAATCAGAAATTGTAATCATTTCCGGTGAAAGAGGAAGTGACCGAAATGAATTGAATATGTCAATCAATCCTAATTTATGTCATATACTAACATACCAAATTTCTTTTTTTATTTCTAAAAATAAAAAAGTTATAGGGGGTGATGAGCCACTTTTGAGACGCACCTGGTATAAATTAAACTTGTTTTCGGAAGGGACACCTTGTATTTATATGGATTAAGTAATTATTTGCAATCTGGCTATAGGTAGGTACCTATATATACTAAATAGAATCAATAGCTTACTTTTCAGTGGGCTGTTTTATTGAGGAGTAAGAAAATATTTTGTATCCAGAAAAAACCTTTGGAAAACTATTTGCCTATAATTATCTCCTGAAAGGAAATGTTCATATTGTGTTTTAAATCATGATTTTTTAGTACTCAACTCTAAAAAATACTTACCAAAGCTTCCAGAAACATATGTATATAAAGTTGTGAAGGTATAAAATGTCACCATTAAAATGACATTCATTAATTTGTAAATATCTAGGGTACCTATCGTTCAAGCGCGACGTCAAATATTTTTTCTTTAATGATAATGAATAAAATTCACTAATGTTCTGTTTGGGATATTCAACCTTCAAATAAACAAAATCTAGATTCGTTCAATCTTTTTAAACTTTAATTTATTCTAGGCACATGGCTAGTTTAAAACTGACTAATTTCTGTAGGAAAATATTTGAAGGTCAGAACTGGACTGGTTCTTCTTTAAGTAACAATTTTGCATTAACAAAATTTGACAATGTTTTACACTGAATGTAAATTCGTACGAATTCTTAAGAATCAGTTCATTTTATGTATTAGTACGACCAGCGTGTTTTTTTTCCAAATATCATGCAAATTGAAAATTCATAGTCGTCGTTTCGGAATATAAATACTGTATAATTTTTTTTTATTGAAAAAGCTATAAGCAAATGGTTGAGGATTATTTTTTATATAGAATGTGGAAATACCAAAGAAGAATTAATTGAACACATACATTGAAATTACTCGTGACAAAATCGATTTAATTGTAAACTGAAAAAAAATTAATATTGTAATATTGTATAATATATTTTTGAAATGTTTCAGATACTATGAAACATGCTCACACTACTTCAATGAAAGTAATATCAATATCCGATAATTTTGTGTCAAATAGAGACAAACCAAAAAGATCAGATATTGGTAATTAAATAATGAAGCTACATGGAAAACGCCGTTAATCATTGTTTATTGGCAAACAACTCGTAATGTCGTACGACACTGACGTGAGAATTAGAGCATAACCAGCGGCGTCACCGCAAACCAAATAATTTTATCTCGATTTGATGGTTCGATATCAGATAACGGAATAATTTTTATAGAAAATTACACGTAAATTTTTAAAGTGATGAATAAAAGTAGCTTATTTTATTCTAGAGAAAAACTTGAAACAGGAATGTAGCTTAGAAAACATATATACAATAGTTCACGATTTCTGCAAACTAGAATTTTCAAATAGATATAAATTAAAAATACGTCAAATTATGTTTCAGTACCGTTGACCCGTGGTTTAAAATGAATTTTTAAGAAGTTAATTATAAATTTGTGTATATCGGATATCGCCAATAATACTAATAACGATAAAACACCTCCATTGAAAGATCGGGTATTATCGCAAATTATCGCCAATTGGATGCATAAGAGAGTGTCAAAATAAATAAATTTAATTTATTTAATGGTGATTAAATTTTAGTAGATAATAATTAGTAAATCATTGAGATACTTATTTGTTGTTGGCAAACAACTCGCAATATCATACGATTTCGATATATGTATAGCAATCAAATCAATGGGAATTCGCCCTAGCGTCACCGCACTTATTTGATGGTTTAGTCATCTGATAACGTTTCAGTTTATTTTATTTACACATCTAAATTCCGATCATGTTTAATTTAATTACCTACTTGAAACTAAAATTAGTCTAAAAAGTATTAGGCTTTGATGATGTATGTTTTTTATTGATGCCGCTTATTTTCTTTCTTGCTATTTAGTGAATTTTCTTCCAATTTTTATATATTTTTTTAGGTAGAAGGTATGGAGTGTAGAGGTAAGGAGAAATATCTTCGTGCATTAAAAATGGTCATAAAAAAGGGAAGACTTAAGATGGCGCTGCTGTAGCAAAAACCAAAAAAAATTAAAATATGCGCCGAAAATTTTTAGAACAGGAAATGATTCAAAAGAGATAAATATATGACGTGAAGGCGCGGGTTTCAAAAAAAAACAAATTTTATTTTCATGTCACATAAAATAAATTATCGATTTTTATTCAGCAGCAATAGACTGGGCTTTTAATATATAAAAATAATTGTTTTATATTCTAAAAAATAAAAACAAACCTTTTTTGGGTAATGTTTGGTTATGTTACTTTTATTCTTTTATCTATACTTTTCATTTTTTAGATTTATGCGCCATTAGCGCCACTGTGGTTATTTGGTGAAACCTTATTCTTTCCATTTTTGTGACCACTTTCTCAAATAAAATCCTATAAGAGATATTTCTCCTCATCTCTACACTGCATAGGTGAAGGCAACCAAAAATACGATTTTTTTCTCTTGTATCATATGCTTGAATATGCTTTATATTATATATCAGTTTGCAACTGGAAACTTAAAACTTAACTGGAAAAGTATTAAGGTTGTCGCCCACTAGACCGCGGCGCGACGCGGCGCGGCGCCATGTGGAAATTTCTTTTGTCTGCTTGCCATGTATTTAAATGGACCAACGCACATTAGAGCGCGCAGCGCAGAAGCGCGCCGCGGGATTTCCGTCAAGAAGTCGGAAGACTTCTCTAGCAACTTTTTTCCGTCTCCCACGTTTCGGCGCGTTGCAGTGTGCGTACTCACAAGGGGAATAATTTTGCATTCGAGTCTTTTCAGTTGGCTTTTTGACTAGGAACTAGTGATATGTATCAATAGCAGAATTGTATTTTTAAAGGTAAATTAGGCAAATCGATTTTCATAAAGGAATATGATATATTTTTTAGTCTTCCCTGACTAGAGACAGATGGACGAAATGCCTTTCTATCAAAGATTTAATATAATTGAGGGGTGTAGAGGCAAAACTGGCAATCTCCACTTTTTAACAAAAGTGACAATCTCCAATTTTTAAATTCTAATTACCTAAATATATAAAAAAGATCAGGGTTTTTTTGACCACATAACTAATATACACATCAGAATAAATAAGAATTATCAAAAATATTAGTAATTTGTCTCTTCTGAAAAAATATGATGAGTAGATATACCCGGTGTTTTTTCTTCTAAAACCCTCAATTGAGGAGTGCGTAAAATGTTTCCTTTATATTTTGTAATACTGAAAAAAATGATTTTGTCTTTTATTAAATCTGGAAAAAGATGGTAAAATTCTCCAAACTTCTTTCTTTTTCTGTTAATCGTATGAGTCCAAACTTTTCCTCACCCCCTCTTCCATTTCCTCTGTTAGAAGAGCACAAAAAATACGCTTTCGTCCGTACTTGAACTCATTGCTTTAAAAACTAAACTACAGTAAGTAAAAAACACTTCGACTATAACTAAATAGCGTTGCCGCGTTTCAAAAGCGCGCTATAGTGGGCGCCGTCCCTTCGCAGCCGGAAAAAAATCTCTTCCCAGCGCCGCGCCGCGCCGCGCCGCGTTCTAGTGGGCGACAACCTTTAAAATACTTCTTGATAATAACTTACAATTTATAACATTGATGTTCAGTGCTACCTACAACAAATAAAAAAATGGTATTTAAGGTAATTACAAAAGAAACGATTTTTTAAAAAAGCTTTAATATCCTGTATCTTTAAAACTATTCTTTTAACCATTCCTAACCATCATTGAGACATTACCCCTTGAAATTGTCAAGTAAAATCTGTCCAGCAAGAAGATACAGTGACAGTTGTCTGCCATTTTAATTTACAAGAAAATCGTTTTTTTTTTGCGATTTTTCGTCTTTCTTCCCTGATCCTTTGGACAAATGCAATTGCGTTACACTTAAAGAAAATAATTTAAATATTTGCTGCAAGATAAAATGAAAAAAAAAAAATAATAATTTGTGTCGTTGTTAAACGTTTCATTTATATAAATTAATATCTACTAATATTTGTTGAAAATTCCGAATATAGAACGTTGCTGTTTACAATAATGTATATCATAAGTGAACAATGAAGTCAAAAAATGCAAGTTTATTATGATGAAAACAATGAGGAGGCATCAGAGCTGCTTTGTTTATATAGATTAATTGCATAGACGTTTAAATTTAAGATTACCTATTATTATATATTATTTTTGAAACAATATTGAACTGATGCAGATAGATGTTTATTTTGCGGATGACGAATAACTGATATTATACAGGGTGAGTTTCCTACGATGTTCTCTATGGGTATCTCGGAAACTACTGGAGATAAAGAGTCGGTTAAATGGGGAAAGAATTGCAGTTTTGTGGGATTACAAATATGCACCTTTCAGAATTTTGAAAAAGTTTATGGCTTACTAGATATTTCAAAAAAAACAAATTTCGGTTATTTTAAAAATTGTCCCTAATTCCATTATTAGCTATTTTAGACGAAAAGTTTTCAGATAAAAGTTGTAGAAGAAAACATATTATAGCTTATATCGCTGAAAAGCTTAAAAAATGGCGCTTTTTATGAAGTCATGGCCAACTATGGTTTCCATTTAAAAAAAACATATGTTTGTGTCATATGTCAAAAATGACAGGCTTTAGAAAAAACGGAGGACACAGTCTCATTAAGAATGTGATTATCTATAACTTTTATGTGAAAACTTTTTGTCGAAAATAGATTATAATGGAATTAGGGACAATTTTCAAAATAGCCGAAATTTGTTTTTTTCGACTAACGCTTTTGCTACTTGAACTAACGCTTTTGCTACTTTTTTAGACTAGTGAAATGGACTCTTAACCATTAACAAATTAAATTTCGAACTTAATCAACGATTTGCATTTCTTTTCAATTGTCATTTAATTAATTACATTTACATTATCCTTTAGTGTTTTTGTGTATTTTAAACAGGTCTTAATTAGTCAAAATGATTAACAGTTTTAAAAAACAAACCATACCATTCATTATTCATTTTAATATAAAATACCATTGTCTGTCATCATACATTTTCTTAAGTAAAGAATGAGTTAAATCGCAATGAAGAACTTACCTGAAAAGACTGTTAACTAGTGTGGTAATATTACTGTATTTAGATAGATAAAAATTTAGTAGATATAATCTTCTAATATCTAAGAATAATTTGGGTATTTCGCGACTAAAACAGAAATATAAAAAAACCTGAACCGTCAAGAATTTTTGTGCAATTTTTTTATTAGTAAAAAGTCACATGGTTTTAACTGAATAAGACTGAGACGGTACAGCGACGGAACTGGAACATGATTGACACGTGTGGACAACAGACCTTAGGCCTTAAAAATTATGTGCCTTAAGCCCCATACTCACACTTCGCTCCTTCCTCGCCTTACTTCCTCGCGTTACTTCCTCGCGTTCCTTCGTCCCTTCGCTTCCTTCCTTCGTCTATTCGATGCTTGGAAATTAGTCAGCAACAACACACCACAAAATATTTTTAATATAGCAGCTACATGTTTAATACGAAATATCTAGTAACCTCTAGAATTTTTAAAAAGTCCGAAAGGCGCATAATTTTTATTTTATAAAACTGCAATTCTTTGTCGTGTCAAAAAAAAAAAACAAAAATAAAAACTACGAATGAAATCCAAGATCGATTTAAATATTTTATATATTTTAATATTTTTTTGTGTTCGTGATAATTCCTTTGCTACTTCCTCCAAAAACCGACAGTACGTGGAAGGACCGTTTCGAGGAAGTAAACAGACGAAGTAGCGTTTTGACGAAGGAGGAAGGAACACACAGTCGCATAAAATCTACATTTTCCCATAGTAAATATATGATTTTTGAACGAAGGGACGCGAGGAAGTAACGCGAGGAAGGAGCGAAGTGTGAGTATGGGGCTTTACATCGGTCACATTTTTTTGCTTGGTTTATCACATCATATGGTATATAATCTTTTTGTAAACAGTATTTTTGTTTTTCATGTGTTATAAAACTATAAACAGTTATAAAAGCGTCGAAAAGTCGATTGAATCGCGTGAGTGGTTTGATTTATAACCCGACGCCAAAAAATACTTCAAGTCTATCAGTCCAAACAACTTCAAACATCCTGATTTTCAATCTTTATTTTAAAAATAGAACCTTTTAATTCAAACGAAAAATTCCATATGTACCATTTTATTTTCTTTTAAAAAAATTATTGACATATTATTAGTTATACCAAACGAGGGTCTAAATTGTTGCCTCAAATTTTATACAATTTACACTAATTAAAAAATATAAATTATAAAAAAAATATAAAAAAAATAATAATTTTAAACAATATTTATATAAAATTAAACTCATATTTGATTTTGGTAAATAAACAATTAATATGATAGGCGAGACAACAACCACATATGGTGTGACAGAATTGATATTTAATTTATTTAATCATCCAAACAAATAAACGATAAAATTAATCACCAACAATTTCAAAATAATTACTATAATTAGATAAACGTTTCAAATAAATAATTATTACATTTTTAATTAGATATATTTAAAGTAAACAACACAATAATTTTAATAGGGCAAGTAATCCTGTATTTTACAATTTTTTATATTATGTTTCTGTGTTAAATATATAAACAAATTAACGAGTTATTTTGACATATAAGATTCTTGCGTCACAGAGACTTACAGTGGCGTATTTACAAAAAAAATGTTACTATTATATTTTTTTGTTAATACAGTTCACACTAAATAAACTTTTAGTCACGTGATTAAGCTTGATTGGCACAGCGTTGCCTACTTTTATATATTTTCTTTGAATCTAGTCTCTTCTTTTCTTTAAATCCAATCTGACGGTGTATCGAAGCCTTACAGTGTTGCCACCTTTTCTGTTTTTGTACACAATAAATTACGACAACTAATGTTAATTATATCAGTAGCATTATTAATAGTTCTAGAAAAACGCACTATACATTTTTACACTTATTTTCAAGTAGGTAAACTGAAAAAACAAACCTTAACGTGTGAGCCGTTATTATTTTATATATTCACAGTTAAACAACTCGGTTATCCTTAATTTGTTTTAAAAATAGTAAAAAGAAAATGTGTTTATTCTTTCCAGAACTATCCTTTAATATAAATGCACTTATTCAAGAGAGATACCCTGTGTAATCTAATCTCTCACAAACTCAATAAACATAATATGTGATTTGTAGCTTTTTTCTTATTTCTTTTAACTAAAAAGAATCATATAATATAGTAGGTGTAGTGACTCTTCATAAATTCGCAAATTATCAACTATCTAAATGAGGAAGTATAGTTTTTTTATAAAATCTAGGCCAATGTCTACCAGACAATAACATAGACGAATAAATCAAAATAAATGAATATCAAATATATTTTCGAGCATTTTGTCATCCTTAAAAAATGTAATAATCGATTGAATAATTTTAAATAAATGTATGTACAAAAAAGCGCGCATTTGTGTTGTACTGCGTGCTTCAATAAACTATGTCCAACCGGTCAGAGAAGATTTTGACAGACAACACAACAGGGTGGGTCCTAAATAACTGCAAATATTTTTAGGGCTGGTAGATCTCGATAAAAGAAACATATTTTCTCTTTACCGTTTTTCAAATAAGGCCAAAATAACTGAGACGTTCTACTTTGAAAATTAAAAAAAATGATTTTTTGCTTAAATTTTGACAACCACTGGATTCTTTCTGGGTTTTCTTTCTTCTAAATTTAATCTAATATCCCAAGTAGCATTTTCACGACTTGCGACCACATGTTTACTAAACACAACGTTGGATTAGTTACAAAAAATAGTTAGCTCCCTACCTTAGGTATTAAAATAAATTTAAACGTTTTTATAACGTTGTGCCGACGTTGGACTAGTACTACAGCAAAGTAGAAGCTTCTGCGACGTCGAATAAACGTTGTCTTGTAATCTTTTTTGCTTGTGATCTTTAGGTGATTCGGGCAACGTAGTTACAACGTTGGACAATATAGAGTTTTCCGACGTCAGTTTCAGGACCTATTCCAACGTTATGCAAACGTCGTCTGTTTTATTAATTCCAACGTTGTTTAGATTTCCTTATTCTTACGTTGGTAGGACGTCGAGTCACTACCTTTTTGCAACTGTATTGAACCATAACCTTAAATCTTACATTTTCACTTCATTGTTCTGTTCAGTCAGACAGTTCTGTGCTGTTTTTGTTTTTATAAAAAAAAACTTAATTAAAATGGGATATAAGAAAGGTACATATAAAACTAAATTTAAATATACATCGACATATAATACCGATAGTTTATCCACTCCCTCGTTTATTTAGATTATAGAGGGCGGCACAAGCTAGACTCTAGGATGACTAAATTAGGCAATCTTGCGACTAGTATACTACCTGTTAAGGCCGAACTGCGACTTTATTAGTCCAGTATGCGACTACTCGAACAACTCCATCTTAATCTCCAAAACAACAAAGTGAAAGCCGCCATGTTGTTAAATAAGAAAATGTTTCGTTCCTAAAATAGCAATTCCTGCTTTTTGAATACATTAACTTGAAATATTTGGCCCTAAAAAACACGCGGAAACAATTTTTTCGACTGCGAATAAATTATTCTCATTTTACTAAAAAAAAAACTCAAGAAAATTTTTAAAACTTCTTTAATTTTAAGGCCCATTAGTATTTTTCAAAGTAGAAACAATACATTTATCAATAAAGTTGTTTGCGTTTAACTATTTTGCCTTGGGTGACGAGTTACAGAGTCGGTTAAAGTGTTTCAATAATTATGATCTTCAAACATCCTCCACACTTAAATACTTTTGTTTTGTTTTCCTTCACTGCCATCTGACATATGTCTCTAAATCATAAAACTAATATTTTTACTATAATTATCCCAATTTAGGATAAAACGCGACTTAGACGCCATATTAGTTTTGTATTTCTGTGAATTAGGATTTTAAACAACGTTGCAGTTTGTACTAAATTAGGCTTCTAGCCAACGTTGCACTTATTTAATAAGATTCGCCCTGTATACTTTAGAGTATGCTGAAGTATGTAATTCTGTATAAACTTTTTTACTCAATATTTTTTAATATTGTCGTAAATATTTCATTTGTTGCAAACCTCTTGGCACACCCTCTCCATAAAATGCAAAAAAATCTCCTCCCACAAAATCACGCGTTTCTTCTAATTTCTCTCCCACTTTGAACCTCCAACATACTACGACCATGACGACACAGATTTCTAACCGCGTCGACTTGGCAACGTCCAAACAGTTTTCAGTTTTTATCCGGCGCTGTGCGAAGCGTCCGTCAGTGTGACAGCCGGGAAGAGCGAATTTGTTATTGCATCGAATTTCGTCCGGTTTTTTCATCAGTGAACAGTGAAATTTGCAGTTTTTTCAAGAGAAACGACCAAATCATCAGTGAGAAACAAGCAGGAGAGCGAGATCGGATCAAAATAAGGTGTGTTTAGGTGATAAAGAGGTTAATTGCTTGTTGCCAAATGTGCCCGTTTTGTTTTCGTGACTCACGAGGGAGGTTTTGTGTGTCATAGGGGTGGTGTAAACGTGTGTAATCTAGGTTTTAGGTCGTGTTATGATTGTAGAGTACCGGTAATTGTGTATTAAGCCCTATTACTTTATTCATTTAATTTGCCATTTTTTTTTAAACAAAATATCACTTCAACAAGTTATCTTTTGTATTTTTGTTTAGTTTTTAGTTCCTTTTATAGAAACTTACGTAGGAATAAAGGTATGCATATGTAATTTTATTTAACATACCTTGTTATTATGCAAACCGTTAGTTCCTCTCTTGTTTATTTTTTTTCTAAACCCAGAACAACTGTTGTTAAAAATTAATGCAATAATTTATTTAAATCTTGTCAAAAGCCATTCCTTCTCTAGACGAGTGGTTCTATGTGTCATTTCATTATTATTGCTTGTTTTTATTTATATGATTCTTCTATTTAGGTGTTTTTTTCATGGAACAACTTGCGCTGGAATCAAGTTCATTTAAAGCAGTTAATGCTTCTTAACAAGGGCAGTCTTTCTGTCATAGAATGACTGTAAATGTTTTATTATTTAGTGTCATTTTAGAATGAAATGATTGCCCTCATGAACACCAATAGGACAATAGGTAGTTCATATTTTTTCATATTTCTTAATCACAATTTTCGTGTTTGTAAATATAAGTTTAATTTAATTACAAATATTTTTTGCGTTAGTTTTTAGGCGAGTTAGGCAACTTAATTTTGGATCTTTTTAAAATAAATAAAATAATTTCTTGTAAATGTGGCAACATAGGTAGTTTAAAAAATTGCAAAACAACAGCAATTCGGTGGCTATAAAAAAGTGAACATTTTTTTGATTTTCAAACTCAAATAATTCGCATGTTTTTTGCTTACTTATTTGAAAAATGGATAAATAGTAAATATATTTCTTTAATCAAGATTTACCATCCTATCTGTGCGAATGTAGGTCCAAAAAGGACTAAATTTAAAAAATTTAGCTGAACAAGAATAATTCTGTGGCTCTTAAAATGTGAACATTTTTTAAAATTTTTAAACTCAAATCTCTACTCGCATATTTTTTACTTATTTGAAAAATGGTAAATAGTAAATGTAGGTATTTCTTTTATTAAGATTTACCATCCCTGAAAATATAGGTTATATCGGGGGTTTATGAAGTTTTTTTTATGAAAATATAATGTTTTGAATTACGGGGTGTTAAAATTTTATAAACAAAAACGTTTCTTTAAAAAAACAATTCTCAGTTCATTATTTCTTTCTTGCAAATTTAACCTACTAAGTATCTATATTGCGATATTCTGAAGATATTATTATTATGTTTTTTAACTAAAATAAAAAAAATCCAAAAAAATTTTCAAAAAATTCTAAATTTTCAAAAATTTTATTTGCAGTTCCACATTTCGTAAAAGGTATGGATTTTTTTTAGTACCTAAATTAGAAAGCACTCTCCTAATTATTATTTAGTTTTTTTTTTATTGAAATAACACTCTGTATAATGCATATATCACAATTAACTTGTTCCAATAACTTTTTTTATTTTTTTCTGCTTATTTTGTTAAATCAACAATTTTGCAAATTCTATTAGTAATTTCTCCGAGTATTTTTCTTTAACTCGACGTCAATTCAGGTTAAATCTAATTATTAATTTCCTTTTATAGTACCTTCGTAAGTACGCATATGTTAAATATGTATAGTAAGTACCGTTATTATCTTTCCTGTATACCATTCGCCGAAATCAGATCAAATGCCTTTAACCTCAGTGGAATAATTTAGTAAATAAATTGTAGTACTATACCTAGGTACTTTTTTTTTGCTTTTTTTCTAAAGAATACTTTCTTTTATTTAATTATGGTCAAGTAAACACGAAACTAATAATTGGCTTGTTGTCAACTGCCTAATTAAAATGAACCTTTACTCAGGTAAATTGCTAGAGTAGTTTTATTGTAGAGGCTAAGAAATATATTTACTATTTACCCATTTTTCAAATAGGTATGTAAGTAAAAAACATGCGAATTATTTGAGTTTGAAAATCAAAAAACTGTTCACATTTTGATAGCCACCGAATTGATCTAGTTTTGCTATTTTTTAAACTATCTACATATGTTGCCACATTTACAAGAAATTATATTATTTAAAAAAAATCACACTTACTCCGTGAAGAAGGAAAATTTAGATTTTCTGTTAATAACTTTTAACATAATCTAATTAACACATTAGATAAACAACACAACTGTTATTTTAACAAGAGTATTTAAAATAGTAATAGGTAATTCTCTTTCAAAATACAAACTTATTTTTGAGCTTATTTTTTTAGTACCTTTTACTTTAAAAATCACTTAAAAATATGAGTAAAATAAAAAAATATGAGATGAAGTGTATTGTATTTCAATTATTATAAAATGTTATAACAAAATTTGGGTATGAGGCTATATCAGCAAACAGTACATGAATATATCTTTTGGATTTAAAGCAACTAGTGGCAACGTTGTGAGATGCTGTGATTTAAGAGCACTTTGGATTACGAAATACATAAATTGAATATTTAAATTAGTGTTCAAGATTTCAATTGCAGAATACATAATGTCCTTTTTGTTTGACAATAATTGACAGCTATGTTTTATTAATGGCATGAAAGTTTAATAGATACGTATTAAATGTATAAAATGTCACCAATCGTCATTTTCCATATAAAATTACATCAATCAGCAATCGACACGAAAGAGAATTAAAAAATATTAACTCAAAACTGACAACTAAAGAGACAGCTTTATTTATTTGTCAAATTACATAGAAACCAATGCCAAATGTTGTTTCTGAATTTTTTTTTATAAAATTCTTAAAAAAGTTATATCAATCAATGTCTGATGGGTGTCCACAAAATATGGTTTATTCACCTTAACTTGTAGTTAGCCTCTTAAAAGTATATAATGGAAAAGAAAGTCTACTCTTCAAACTCTGTTTGATAAATGTCCAACAATAACAATAATAACGTCTCTTGACAACCTCGCAATCGAAAAAGTGCTATTTAGAGAGTTGACACGGAGAATGCAGTTTTTTAATTTGTTAATGCTTTAGTGGCTAACGCGTTTTAATGGATTCATAAATTGGTGAAAGTAATTGTTTAGGAAAGTTGATTTTTAAACACAGTACAGTACTTAGGTAGTTACTGATTTTTTTTAACTATTATTGGTAATTGTCATCTTTGTTTGTCTATGATTTCTTTCTTTAATTTCTCTGTGAAATTTTAGTAATAGCAAAGGTAATAGTTACTTTCCTGGTTAACTTTGGAATAAATAATAAATCATGCAAGATATTAGAAAATCGACTACAAATTTTTATTTATATTAAAGTTATTAATTTACTGTGTATGTACTTAATTAATCTGATTAATTTAAGGGTACCTTTGAATCTTATTTGGTTACAGAGAATTTGGTTATTTCTTTATTTGGTTATTCTTTGCTTGTTTTTGGTTAATTGGGGTATTTATTTGTGAATCCAGTGAACGTTTTTTAAGGATATTCATTTTCATAGTCAATTTTTACAATGCGAAACCGTAAAATCATATCTCATATTTCAAAAAAAATCCGTTTAACAATAGCTTCTTTAATTACATATGTTAATAACAAAATAAATATTTATACAATATTGAAATGTGCAGTGACTTATATTGTGACGCATTGTAGGAAATACTAAATACGGAAATATTCTGTTAATGATATTGTTATTTTTTTATTTATATTATTGAAATCCTAAAACAGTAAAATCATAATTAAAATTTGAAGAGCAGAATATTGTTCTGCAATATTTTATAATTATCTAGGTAAATAAATCGGTACATAATATAAATAAAACTGCAACAGCACAATTGAATTTTATCTCGTTTGTTTTTCAGATCTTTTTATTTATTTTAATTATATTTAATTAAAATTTAGAATCTCAAGGATCATAATCATCATTAGTAGTTGTTTGTTGTGTTTTACGTAGTAAACGGGTATATGTTTATCCAATATTGTTTATATTAAGTACTTACCAAAATATATCTGGTGATTTTCATTAAAATTCAGATCACAATATTTTTGATATTCGGCATGTTCTAAAATTAGCCCATTATTTCCAGAATTATTGTTATATGTAGTTCCTAGAGTATTTAAACGTATCAAAATATGATGATTATGATGTGTGTATTACCTATTTTTAATTCGAAATTATGCATTTGAGCTGTACTAATTTTATCACTGACCACCATTTGTTTATTGATTAATTAATTTTGTATAACTATAGTTTGAAGGATATAAATCCAGGTTGACATGCACTTTTAAGCTTTGTGAAACGTAATTTTCATGTCATAAAAGTGAGAAATTGTAAAATAATGTACTTATTTGTATCACTGTATTATACTTTTCTATTTTCTATTAATGTCTGTTATTCCATATTCTGTTTTGCACTCTATTTATCGCACAGTACTTTCTATAGAATTGAGAAATTTAAGATTAATTATAATTAATCTTAAACAATATATAAATAATAGGTATACAGTTCATATGAAATAAACTTTTAATCGCGTGATTAAGCTTGACTGGCACAGCGTTGCCTACTTTTATATATTTTCTTTTAATCAAAATATCTTAGGAAACAAACATAAATTAAATAATTATAAATATATAAACAGCTATTATTTACATCAACAAAACGCGACATCTTAACAGCACTTAAGGGACATAAAGGACCATTACTACCGCTTTTCCGTTCAAAATATTCCAATTAAGCTGCGATGAGTTTTTACGGCTATTAAGCTATCTTGTACACTTCGCACTAAAAGAGGTTTTAAAAAGAACAATGTTCAGTGGAACATTGTTCTTAACATGTTTACAGTTACAAATGTTACATGTTAAACGTTACATGTTAGCAGACCTTACAGTCGCTAACATGTAATTAATGTTTACTAGCAAATAAATAAATAAATAAAATATCACAACACAATTAATTTAACCCACAAAAACTCGTAATACAAAACTAAGGTGGCAAAACGAATGACAATGCCAGGAAATAAATAAATAAATCGGGCAACTTGACATTTTTTACAGCAGAGCTACCACCTGAATCTCCAGCGGGAAATTTAAATTCCAGTTTGCCAGCCCGGTGAAGAATATGTCCATGGTTGGCAATAATGAATTTAAAAATTGCATCCTCAATTACATACAATAGTAATAGTTTAATTGGTATCAAATATACTTCAAAATTGTGCTATACCAACATTGTTAAAATAAAATACAGGGTGGCCCATCGAAAACGTTCCGCAAGGCATAACGGCCAGGATAATTTTTTTTTCAGAAAATTCAAAAACACATCAATTTTGTTTGTGAAATATTATTGCAAAATCTTCAAACCTCTAAGCGGGGGTGTCATCCCCCGATTTTTTTCAAATGGGAAGGGGGGTCAAGTGGTAGCGCAATGAAAAGGGCTTTTTATTCTCTATAATTTCCTGCTTCGTTTTTGAAGATCGGTCGAGTCGTTGGGAAAATATGAAGGATTGAGATTTGAAAAGTTTTTTAAACATTTATCAGAATAAATGATAAGGATTGTCGATCAATTTGCTGTTTTTTCTTATTATTTCTAGATGTTTGCAATCGGGTTGCGCAGATATTCAAACACTTTTATGGCAAAATTGTTCGCCAGTTAGTAGCAAAATTTCGCGAAACTGGTTCCGTTATGAATAAAAAGAGGCAGAGGGAAAATCCTGTAGTAAATGAACCTATGGAGGTATTCATATTGAGCCAAGTTGCCATGGACAGTATTCTGAGTACAAGAAAATTAGCCAATAAGACCGGCGGGAATCGTACAAGTTTCCAAAGGATATTAAAAAAACACAAGTTCCACCCGTACACAATTCAGTTGGTACAAGAACTCAACGAAGACGATTTTGATCGTTGCTTGCAATTCTGTGAAGCTATGAGTGAACGAGTGGCGAATGATAATTTCCTATTTAATGTGTGTTTTTCGGATGAGTGTACTTTCTTTTTGAACGGTGTAGTTAATCGGCACAATGGTCGGTACTGGGCTGAGGACAACCCCAGGGTTTTTCACGAGGTGCACACACAAAACCCTCAGAAATTGAATGTGTGGGCTGGTATTTTTGGAAATTCTATTGTAGGTCAGTTTAACGATATTGAGAAGAACTTCAACGTACAAGTCACAGAACAGCTATCTAGCAACTACCGCACCTGATCGCACCTCACAAACAAAATTGACGTGTTTTTGGATCTTTTGAAAAAATAAATACCCTGGCCGTTATGCCTTGCGGAACGTTTTCGATGGGCCACCCTGTATATTGATGTTAAAGTCTCAATTCAATCTTGTTGATATTCACATGAAATTGGCTTAAATAATAAATTGTTGCATTTAGATTGAAAAATTGTTTGTTATGCAACTACGATTATATTTAGATTTAAACTATAACGGTTCTAAATTGTATCATGTTGCCGTTAACTGATTCTTCAAAATAATATTTTGGAAGTTGTGAAAATTATCTACTAGCGTGTACCCGCGACTTCGTTCGCGTCGAATTAATAATTTGTAATGGTGATGATAAAGCCAAGCAAGAATTTCCATTAACATACAAACTGGATAAAATTTTCGCACATTTGCCAAAAATAAGCTTTAAACGTCGAGCAGTTTAAGCAGAATCGTGGTTAATCAATACCTAACTTTTTGGAACACCCTGTATGATTTTTTAAAAAATTTCAAAATAAAAATAAAAGTAAAAAAACTAAATAAATTATGCGTGTTCTCGAAAGACTAACCGTTTTTTAAATAACAAATATTGTAATATTTGAGGGGCGTTTTCACCCTCTTTTTTTTCTCTCCTTATCGAACCTCTACACCCCACAGTCACTCCGTTTATCAAAAATCAGCTTTAAACATCAAGCAGTTTAAGCAGAATCGTGATTACTCAATGGTCATATTTTATGAAACACCCCGTATACATTTTTAAAAAATCTTAAAATATGTAAAACAACAAAATAAAATATAGGTGTTTAAGAGGTTTTTCCGAAAAACTCACCGGTTTTTAAATAAAGAATATTTTAATATTTGAGGGATAGTTTCACCCCCTTAGAATTCGAGTTTCGAAAAATCCCTTCTTATCGAACCTCTACACCCTAAAGTCAATCTGTTTTCCAAAAACCAGCTTCTTACGTCAAGCGCTTTAAGCAAGATCGTGATTAATCAATGACCTGATTTTTCAAAACACTCTGTATACATTTTTAAAAATCTTAAAATATGTAAAAAATGTAAAAAAACAAAATAAAATATACGTGTTTAAGCGTTTTTTCGGGAACTTGACCGTTTTTTAAATAAAAGATATTGTAATATTTGAGGGGTGGTTTCACCCTCTTGGAACTGGAATTTCGAAAAATTCTTTCTTATCGAACTTCTACACCCTAGCATCAACCTGTATGCCAAAATTGAGCTTCTTACGTTGAGTGGTTTGAGCAGGATCGTGATTAATCAGTATGTCACTTAAGGATTTTATATAGGGGATTTTATACAGGGTGTTTCAAAACAAATGCGAAAAACTTCAGGAGTTGATTCCTTGTTCAAAATAAAGGGTAGTTTGCTTCATAAACGTTGGGTCAAAAGTCAACCATTAGGGAGATATTGCGGCACAAAGATGGCGGAAAAATAATGTTTTTATTTTTTATCTTGAAAACGAAAAGAGATAGACTAATAAAATTTTATGGAAGCATTACTGTTACGACAACACACTTTCTGATAATTTTTTCACTTTTTTAAAATGAGTGGAAGGGGTTGAAATAAACTACCCCTATCATTCTTGTTAACGAAATTTAAAGAAAAATCTTATCAATCACATGCAAAAAAATTAATTTGGATAGTTTAGTTTGTTTAGAAACTTTTTTATCTCTGGTATTTTTTTGATAAAACTCACCGATTTGAAATTAAAAAATAAAATGTAAAGCATTACATGTCAGGACAAAAAAAATTTTCTGATAAAGAATCTAGTGGGCTGCTGTAATTTTTTTAGAAAAAAATCTAGTCGGCCGCTGTTACTTTTTAGGATGTTCCTAATATTATTTTATTTGACATTACTCTACTGCAATACGTTATTATCTAGATGATTATTATTATCGTTATCACTAGATTCTTAATCTAAAAATGTTTTTTGTCCTGACATGTAATGCATTACATTTTATTTTTTAATTTCCAATCGGTGAGTTTTATCAAAAAAACACAAGAGGTAAAAAAGTTTCTAAACAAACTAAACTATCCAAATTAAAGTATTTGCATGTGTTTGATAAGATTTTTCTTTAAATTTCGTTAACAAGAATGATAGGGGTAGTTTATTTCAACCCCTTCCACTCATTTTAAAAAATTAAAAAAATTACCTGAAAGTGTGTTTTCATAACAGTAATGCTTCCATAAAATTTCATTAGTCTATCTCTTTTCGTTTTCAAGATAAAAAATAAAAACATTATTTTTCCGCCATCTTTGTACCGCGGTATCTCCCTAATGGTTGACTTTTGACCTAACGTTTATAAAGCAAACTACCCTTTATTTTGAACAAGGAATCACCCCCTAAAGTTTTTCGCATTTGTTTTGAAACAGCCTGTATATTAGTATAGATTATTTTATTATTCTTTCTTTCTATTGTTTATTTTATCCTTCTTTCTATTGCATTATGGTAAATAAATTTTATTTACTACAAAATTTAGAAGTAATAGCCGAGGACAGTGGATTAATTTATTACGCAATGATCAATTGAGCAATAATTCCCCCCTTTGTTGTATTTATTTATAAATTCTAGGCTATCGCACTTTAGAATTCATTGCCCTTCATCCTATCACGCCTTTACTATTATTTTATTATTTTTTATTACCCATTTATCTGGGGACATGTTTGTATTTATACAGGGCAGTTTATAAGATATATTTTTAATAATAGAGATTTTATTTTAAAGTTTTGTACTAATCTTTGAAAAATAAGAAGCTTGCAATATTAAGGCCAATTCAGAAGATAATTTAAATTTCCTTGTTGCTTACTTTTATTTTATTTTTTTCAGATGTGAAACACTGAAGAACGCTAGAATTTTATCCTTGGAAAATACGAAGAAAGAACAACATTCAAAACTAAGAAAAAAAAACAAAACTAACAAGAACTTCCCGGCAATTTTTTTGAAAATATTTTATAAACTAACTGTTTTTTAATCCCCTCGACTGAAATAAAACTATATACCACCTAAATATTTTTGAAAATATACATAAGAAAACTTTTTGACCCGCTTTACAAGCATCCTACGCCAAAATGATATTTGTCTAAATAAGGAAACGAATTATTGAGGGAACAAAACGCACAAACCCCAATCAAAATGACGCAGCAACTGGACAACTATCCAGGTTCCAGACTGCTGGAAGGACTGAGTAGCTACACTAGTCTCCAAGTCGATCAGCTCAATTTCATCGCTTCCCAAGTTTTCGCCCTCGGTTTGGCAACGTTGTACAGGTAAGTCGGGGTTGATGTTCAGGAAATGGGCGTTGCCAGACGCTGTTATTTTTCTTTTTGTTTCCGAAATAAGTTAGAAAAAGTGTAATTTAATGACATAACTGATGATAGATTTGGTTCGGTTTTTAGGACAGTTTTAAGTCCAGCTAAGGTCAGCCCATCAGTCAGACATTCTTTTGGACTTATTTTTGGACTATGGATGGGATATTTTTGTTTTGGATATCAGGCCTTACACTTGGCAGCTCTTCCTGCAGTTTGTTATTTAGTAAGTAAAATTATTAGGTTATTTTTTTAATCTACCGGGTGCATCTCAAAAGTGGCTCACCCCTATAACTTTTTTATTTTTTTAGTTAAAAAAACGAGATTTGGTATGTTAGTATATGATATAAAATTAGAATTGAATAACGTGTTCAATTGTTTTCGGTCACTTCCGGTTTAACCGGAAATGACTACAACTTTTGATTTTTAAATGACACCCCCGATAATTTTTTACTTTATTCGATAGAAAATGTCACTCTGAATAGAATGACATATCATTTGTCAACTTTTAATATTTTCGCATATGGTTTATTTGAAATTATAACTTGCGGTTCGTAACAAAAATTTGACTCGAAATACCAAGTGTGTGGTATAAAATTATTCGTAAAAAAATGCTTTTTCCAAATATTCTAATGAGTCACCCTCGTTCCATTTGAAAAAATTGAGATATGATTAAAAATACGATTGGAGCATTTTCTAACTGTTTTTAACTATTTTTCCAAGGCTCCTTGATGAAGCATTAGTATTTTTAATATAGCCATGGCACTCTGGATTGAATTTTAAAATACAATTTTTTATTAAGCGAGAATGTCAAAAGTTGACATATGATATGTCATTCTATTCAGAATGTAATTTTCTATCGAATAAAGTAAAAAAACAACGAGGGTGCCATTTAAAAATCAAAAGTTGTAGTCATTTCCGATGAAACAGGAAGTGACCAAAAACAATTGAATACACCAATCAATCCTAATTTATGTCATATACTAACATACCAAATCGCGTTTTTTTTATCTGTAAAAATGAAAAAGTTATTGGGGTAAGCCACTTTTGAGACGCACCCGGTATAATTAACTAGCGCCAAACTCAAATTGTATCTAAAATCATTACTTATTTTTAAAAAAATTGAGCCTTTCAGCGTATTTGTGTCACTAATTATACAGGGTATTCGAAAAATCCACGGCCAAATTTCATTAACTTCATTAACTTCATTTCCTTAATAACAAATTACAATTTATAACATTGATATTTAGTGCTATCTACAGCAAGTTCAAAAAAATACGCTTAAGATAATAGCAAAAAAACTATTTTTAAAAAGTTTTAGCATACTGTATCTTTAAAACTAAGTATTTCCGGACTCATAGAAAAGTTTGGTAGTTTAAGTAGTTTATAGAAACTTTTTTTTATATTTTTTGATGAGGGATCACCTTCAAATTTACCCGTATATTTTTCAAACACCCTGTATAAAATATTTTTTTTTTCTGAGTAAATTTCAGTCACTAATGTTCAGTTTCCTATTTGGGACACCCTGTATTTACTTTGGAATGTTAATTATCCGCGATTATTATAATAATTAAAAACGGGTTTTTATAGTTTTTTAACAATACATTATTATACTGCTTTATGAAATTTACTGTAAGGAACTTTCTTTATAACAGGATTACTCTGTATAATTATTAATTGAATCATGAAAAAGCGGCGCAATAAAAATTACTGCTGGTTATATAATAATGTATGCAATATATATTTTTAATACAAACATAATTTTTATTGCTAAATGTGCCATAAAAATTCAAATTAATATGGATCATAATGATATTTAGCTATAAATTTTAGACGGTGGATTTTTAACTTTGTCCAAACCTACTTTATTTTCAGTCATATGCACTCTTTTTTATCCATGAAGTGATTTCTTTTTAGTCCTATACCGGGTGTGTCTCAAAAGTGGCTGACCTCTATAACTTTTTTTTTATTTTTTTAGACAAAAAAAACGAGATTTGCTTTGTTCACCTGAAATTACTACAACTTTTGATTTTTAATGTTACCCTCGATATATTTTTACTTTTTTTGATAGAAAATGACACTCGGAGTAGAATGGTATCATATGTCAATTATTGACATATTCGCTTAAAAAATCGTATTTTAAATTTCAATTTAGAGTGCCATGGCTGTGATAAAAACTAATTTTTAATCAAGGAGCCTCGGAAAAATAGATTTGATCGTCTAATATTTTTCGTGTCTTGTCCTGGTTCATACCATATCCGAAAATATCAAAAGTTGACATATGAGTGTCATTTTCTATCGAATAAAGTAAAAATATACTGAGGGTGCCATTTAAGATTAAAAGTTAGTAGCCATTTCCGATGAAACAGGAAGTGACCAAAAACAATTGAATACGTCAATCAATCCTAATTTATGTCATATACTAACATACCAAATCCCGTTTCTTTATCTGAAAAAATAAAAAAGTTATGGTGGTAAGCCACTTTTGAGACGCACCCGGTATATTTAGTTTTATTAGTATTTTAATAAAACACGCTTTTAGATGTATCAAAAAACTCTTAATAAGAGTAACTTTAACTCTACATATATGTTTCGGCTTGTTAGGCCTTTTTCAAGAGTATTTTAAGAACTAATCGTCTAACTACACTGTAACTATATACAGGGTGTTTCAAAACAAATGCGAAAAACTTCAGGGGGCGATTCCTTGTTCAAAATAAAGGGTAGTTTGCTTCATAAACGTTGGGTCAAAAGTCAACCATTAGGGAGATATCGCGGTACAAAGATGGCGGAAAAATAATGTTTTTATTTTTTATCTTGAAAACCAAAAGAGATAGACTAATAAAATTTTATGGAAGCATTACTGTTATGAAAACACACTTTCTGGTAATTTTTTCACTTTTTTAAAATGAGTGGAAGGGGTTGAAATAAACTACCCCTATCATTCTTGTTAACGAAATTTAAAGAAAAATCTTATCAAACACATGCAAATGCTTTAATTTGGATAGTTTAGTTTGTTTAGAAACTTTTTTATCTCTTGTGTTTTTTTGATAAAACTCGATAAACCGATTTGAAATTAAAAAATAAAATGTAAAGCATTACATGTCAGGACAAAAAACATTTTTAGATTAAGAATCTAGTGATAATAACGATAATAATTGTACGGGCCAAACATTTTTTTTTTCAAGCGGTCAACTCAAATTAAAAATAAAAACCATAAAACAAATTTAAAGAGCGTAAATGTTGTATAATAAAATACAACTAATAATATAAAATAAAAATAATTCTAATAGATGGTACGTTACTAATGGTAATAGCCAACTTTGATCTGGGCGCTGCAAATGGACAAATGTTGTATAGCAACAAAAGTCTTGTATGGCTACCGAGATGACCTACCTGCAATTAAAGAAAAAAACATGGTGTGAGCAACAATGTTACCAGTTATTATTAAAATAAAGTGAATTTAAAATTAAACAGGTACTTGAATGATTTATCAATAGTCCAACTTAAAAATACAAGTTTAAATAAAATAATAAAATGCCACACAGGCTAAAAAAACATGCCACACAGGCTAGTCACACAGACTATTAAAAAAATATGCCACACAGGCTATCAAATGTCGCACAGGCTAAAAAAAACAAGCCACACAGGCTATCAAAATGCCACACAGGCCAAAAAAACATGCCACACAGGCTAGTCACACAGACTATTAAAAAAAATATGCCACACAGGCTAAAAAAACAAGCCACACAGGCTATCAAAATGCCACACAGGCTAAAAAAACAAGCCACACAGGCTATCAAATGCCACACAGGCTAAAAAAACAAGCCACACAGGCTATCAAAATGCCACACAGGCTAATAAAAAATATACAAGTTAATAGTAAAAAAGTAAAAAAATTACCTGAAAGTGTGTTTTCATAACAGTAATGCTTCCATAAGATTTCATTAGTCTATCTCTTTTTGTTTTCAAGATAAAAAATAAAAACATTAATTTTCCGCCACCTTTGTACAGCGATATCTAATGGTTGACTTTTGACCTAACGTTTATAAAGCAAACTACCCTTTATTTTGAACAAGGAATCACCCCCGAAAGTTTTTCGCATTTGTTTTGAAACACCCTGTATATATTTGCTATGGAGGTGAGTTCAGAGAGTTTACAATAGGGATAATAAAAAATGTGTTTAGAAATCCTTGTTGGTCGTTAACATTATTTTCGTTTTTAACAGATTTTAGTATTTCTAACTGTTCAATGTAATTTAAGCGTCTACCTTTTGTTTCTCTGTGTAGTAACTTAATTGAGTTTTCATTAATTTTGTGATCATTTACTATACAATGAGTTGCAAGACCAGAACTATGCTGGAGATTATTAATAGACTTTACATGTTCTTTAATCCTTATATCTAAATTTCTACCTGTTTGGCCTATGCATCACAATCATTGCAATCCACCCTATATACACCCGACTTATTTTTGACATTAGTTTTGTCTTTATTATTTAATAAAATTTGACCTAAATTTCTTTTATTTACGTTAGTAGTTTTACATCCTATTTTATTGAGATTATTTGATATTTTGTAAGTTAAATTAGGAATGTAGTTTAAAAGTCGATAATTGTTATTGTCTTTAGAATTAGCGGAATAAATTTTTTTCTTTAATATTTTGTTTTGTTTTTTCTTTAGCATATTATCAATAAGGGAACACTTATATCCATTGTTGATGGCGATTTGTTTAATAATATTTAACTCTTTTTTAAAATTCTCTGGGCTCAGTGGAAGCATTACTAATCTATGAATGGATGACATTTTGATTTGCCAGGATTGGTGTGATTGACTATGTATTACAGTGTCTGTGGTAGTGGGTTTTCTGTAAATATCAAATTGTAATCTATTAGAATGTTTTGTAATTGTAACGTCAAGAAAATTGATGGTTTTGTTCACAAGGAACCAACCACAGCTTCAGTACAATTTATACTTAGTTTTATTTTATTTTTATCTACTTTTATTTCCTTTCCACTTTGCTCCATTGTAATTCCCTTTCATTTTTTCATTTTTAAATTATTTTGATATTACTATTTTTTATTTAGGTGAATTTAAAAATTAGGTTACCTATGTATGTTATCACAAATTTAAATAATATTAAAAGCCAAAAGGTTGGACTGGTTTGGTTAGCATTTGAAATATTTTGGAACCTGTTTAACGCGATCAACTCAGTAACCATCAATTCGAAGTTGGTCAAAGAATGCCTGGAGAAGCTCAACAAATTAGGCAAAGAAAATAAAGTCCTCCTACTCTGGGTGCCTGCTCACCAAGGGATAGAAGGCAATGAAAATGCAAATGATCTAGCTAGAAAAGGAGCGAACACTCCACTAACTGGACCAGAACCGTTCTGTTTTCCAAACGGGAACCAACTGAAAGCGGAACTGAAGAATCTGGAAGACTCCATCTGTAACTTGGAATGGGTGTCCTCCAACGGTCTAAGACACTCGAAAAAGTTCCTTAGAACTTATGACCGAGAAAAATCAAAGGTTTTCCTTGTTTTAAGTAAAAACAATCTTCGGATTGTCACGGGGTTTCTAACATTACACTGTCTCCTCAACGAACACCTCGGTAGACTGAAGCTGAGAAACAACGGCGAATGCAGATTCTGTGGGGAAGATGGGGAAACACCAGAACACCTTATCACTGAGTGCGCCGAGACGACGACCATTCGTGCCATGACCTTTGTCATGGCTGATGTCGAGGATGGAGAGCTGCCCTCTGTGGAGCCGTCTCAGATACTGGCTTTTGTTAAAGCCTTGAGACTGTATGATGAGTTATAACTCGTTATAACTCAAGAAAGGGGAACACACAATAGATCTATAAGGTCGCAGTGATTAACTCCCCTTCTAAACATTCTACATGAATGTTTCTGTTTTGTCGTTGTTTTGTCTGCTTGGTCTGGATCGGGCATTAGTTCATGCTACTTTGTTATCGTATATTTTTCTTTGATTTTAGGTTATTTTAACGCAGAACCCCGCAATCATGCACGGGGCAGTCCTGTTCACTGCCATGCTGTACCTGTCCTTGGTCCATCTGCACCGCCAGTTCCTGGACGACAGTTCGTTGGACATTAGCGGTCCGCTGATGGTCATCACGCAGAAAGTGACCAGTTTGGCCTACAGCTTACACGACGGCACGGTGAAGGAGAGAGAATCACTCACAGAAAATCAGAAATATCATGCTGTAGATAAACTGCCGTCAGTTTTGGAATTTTTCAGGTACTATAACTTTTTTATTTCTTCAGATAAAAAAACGATATCTGGTATGTTAGTATATGACATGACATAAATTAGGATTGATTAAGAATCCTCGGTATTTTTTTTTCATTATTTGATAGAAAATGACACTCTGAATAGAATGCCATTTCATATGTCAAGTTTTGACATTTTCGCATATGGTTTATTTGAAATTGTAACATGCGGTTCATAACGACAATTTGACTTGAAATACCAAGTGTGTGGTACCACAGATTATACAGATTATAAACTTTGTTTTTTCTTTATTGTTTTTCGTGGTTCCAATTTTCGGAATCGGGCACTAGTTAGGTTACTAGTTTGCGCACTTAGCACACCCACTTATGGCCTCTAAAATTGTGCACAGCGCCTGACCGGTACAGTTATTAGAGATATATCGGAAAACCGAATAGCGTCATGCAGTATTTACGCGTACCTTATCATGGTTACGATATGCGCGAGTCAATTTTTAACTCAACACCCGCTAATAACGTTACCGCCTGACGTAATTTACAGATAAATTACACCAAGCGCTATTTCTAAATAACGTTTAAAAATTGCTTAAATGGGCATGTGTGGGTATTTGACAACCGGGGCCGGCCGGCGAGATCTTTTATTTTAGGTTATGTTTGAATTGTTTTGAATTATTACTTTAGTTTTATTAGGCAATTTGATATTTAAGTAGCTGGGATTAGTTTTAATTAAATAAATATGGCCCAAAATATGGATTCCACCTCTTCCAATATTAAAGAACCTATAAAGAGGCTTAGGTTTACAGCATATGACGACTTAGCCCTTCTAAGAGAATTTGTTGCTTGTTACCCTAAACCCACTGGCAAACGTTGAACAATAAAGCACTGGAAATAAGCACTTTAGCCCTTTAGTTTTAAAATACCTAGTAAACAAAACAATTTCAAAGTTTTAAATTCAAAGTTAGGTTAAGTTTAAATAGCGGACGCGACGCGAACAGAATTCTTTCCGATCCGATAACTATAAATGAAGAGACCACCTATTCCACCTCACGTAAAGGAAATAACACCTGGCCTTATTAACGTCCATGCACGCTATTCGGTTTAGCGATATCTCTCTATTATGCTCTTTATTGTTATTTTACGCGAGTTTATTTTTGCGTACAGGAAATTTTACTCGTTTGCACATCGTCATAAAAAACAATTTTTGTACCACGAATTAGGGATAAGATTTTTATCTGTATACATATAGTATACCTAATCTGTGGTGGTACCAAATTATTCGTAAAAAATGTTTTTTCCAAATATGCTAATGAGCCATACTCGTTCCATTTGAAAAAAAATGATGTATGATTAAAAATATTTTTTGATTTGGGCAAATGTATTTTTCCAAGGATCCTTGATTAAAAAACAAGATGTCCCCGGATTGTCTTTACAAGAGGAAAAACTTTTTTATTATTGACATTTTGGGAAAGATTCATTCTTCATAAAAATGTGTTCTTATTCTAAAATGGTTAATCCCGTTTATACTTTTCCAAATTTCCATATCGTTTTAGGGAAAATTAAGAAAAAAATGAAAAATATAGTTGAATTTTATTAGTCCTAAAAATTAAAAGGCGTTTCTATGGTAATATAAATTCGCTTTCATTCTTTGATAGATTGTTATTCATATAATTTTAACTAACATAACTTTTTTTGCTGTTTTAAAATATTAAAAAAGTACAAAAAAAATTTACTTAGATCAATGCTACGGTAAGGGCGATGATAATTATCAGAAAATATGATACTTTAACAACAGCAAAGAATATGACGTTAATCAAATTTAATAATAACCATCTATCAAAGAATGAATACGAAATCATATAACCATAGGAACGCCTTTTGATTTTTAGGACTTTTAAAAAAATTAAACCATATTTACATATTTTTCTTAATAATACGGTATGGAAATTTGGAAAAGTATAAATGGCAATAACCATTTTAGAACAAGCAAAAGTTTTCAATACAACTATAATGTTCAACATGGAAAATGAATACTTATACCGAGTGTTTCTCATCACCCTTATAAGCTTTTATTTTTTTTAGATAAAATAACGAGATTTGGTATGTTGGTGTATGACATAAATTAGGATTGGTTGACGTATTCAATTGTTTTTGATTTTTAAATGGCACTACAAATGGTATTTTTTGACTTTATTCGATAGAAAATAACACTCTCAATAGAATGTAAAAGTTGATATATTATATATCAACTTTTGACATTTTTATTAAAAGGTGGCTCTTGAATGCATTTAAGAACAATTTTAAATAATCCATATGCGAAAATGTCAAAAGTTGGCATATGATATGTCATTCTATTCAGAGTGCCACTTTCTATCGGATAAAGTAAAAACAGATACATTTTTAATTTATTTTTTAAATTAACTATTTCTACTATTAATATTTAAAGCGCCTTACTATAATTTTCCCATTTTTTTGCAATATTTCGTCTGGTTGTGTTTACCGTGACTCACGCGTCACATCGCGGGAATCTATTTTAAAATCATTTATTTTCCACTTCAACAATATAAATAGCATAATGATTATTACACTTGTTCGTGTCGAAATTGACATTCTTTTAAGTACATTGTAGTCAAGTTTTGAGAGAATTCCATTGTTTACATTGTTCAAGATCACCTGTTTTTATCAGTTAATCTTTTTATTGCACTATTTTGTTAGACCATACATCTCTTTTGAATTCCCTTATCGATGCAGTTTTCAATGCAGATACAGGGTGTTCAAAAAATGCACGTTCGTAATTCCTTATCAAAAAATAAATATATAAAAATAAATTCCTCAATAAGTAATTGATAATTTACGACATCGAAAATGCTGAGAAGCGTCTTCAAAATTTCCCTCGTATAATAAAAATAATGACATATCCATAGAAAAAGAGATTTTAGGACATAACTTAACCTTTGAATAAGAATACTAAGGAAGGAGCATAACGCTATCCATGGATTCATGCATGGTGGGCGGAAAAAGGACTCTAGGGTGGGGATCCTTGACAGTTCCGTTTGACGATTCATTTGACACATTTGAATTTGATTTGAAATTTTGTGGATTTGTCCGTCTTTACGAAGCTTATTTTATGTTATTTATTATTTATTCTACTACTGATAGTTGTATAAAGGTAGTAAATCTAGATGGAAATTGTGGCAGAACTTAAATTGACAGTGACACTATCGAGATTTATCGAAAAAGCCTCTAAACTAGTTGGTTGTGTAGCGTGCGGTAGATCTTGGTAAAAATCGAGTGAAATAATGGAACAACTTTTCGCTAGTAAGTGACTATATAATATACATACGTGTAGTAAACCGATCATTTATGAAATTCACTTAAATTATAAGTAATTATAATTTGCATTTTTGCTTTTATTTACTACTTGTCAAAGATTAGATGTCAAAGAATTTAGATACGTCAATTTGACTTACCTGCTTCAGTAGCGTATCGGATGTTTGTGTTAATAAATAATTATTAAAACTTATCTATTTTTATTATAATAATATGTTTTTATAACAATTTTAATAACTACCGACATTTATTCACAACGTAAAATAAAAAATTATTGAGTCTACCCTACGTCTACCCTACATCATAGTTTTACATTTTTTAAATAAAATTAGAACGGCACTGATAAACCGGAATTTAAGTCGGCTATATTTGAGTCCCATCGCGGTGGACCTAAGATTTTTGATATGCTCCTTCCATAGTCTTACTCAAAGCTTCGTTAGGTTCTATTTCCAAATCAGATACATTTGATGTATCATCTGGTTCTGATTCTGAAGGATGGAACTCTACCTCTACGGGTTCTGGTGGTTCTGGAGGAGTTTCATATTGTTGAATATCATGCTCCATATCCACTTTTTGTTTTTGTAGTAATAATTTATTGTTATGAGCTACGAACATTATTTTGCCGGCTCTTTGGGCAGTTAAGGAATTCCTTTTGTTAGTATGGATAAAACTGTAAGTACTAAAACTTCTCTCAGTGGCTGCAGATGACGTTGGTAAAGATAGCAGAGCAACAGCTAAATATTTCAACTGAGTATTTTTACACATTGCTTACACCTTTTGAGGTTATTTTATACATGAAACATTCGCGCGAATATTCGCGACTGTTACCGTATATTTTGAAAAGAAATTTCATGCAAAATTCAGATTTTTGCGAATATTCGTGATTTTGGGACCGAAATTTCGGAAATTTCTGAAATTTCCTGCAAAATTCGAATGGAAATATTCGCTATCAACATCACTAGTTGTGTAGCGTACGGTAGATCTTGGCAAAAATCGAGTGGAATAATGGAACAACTTTTCGCTAGTAAGTGACTATATAATTATACATACGTGTAGTAAACCGATCATTTATGAAATTCACTTAAATTAACTAATTATACATTTTTTCTTGCATTTTTGCTTTTATTTACTACTTGTCAAAGATTAGATGTCAAAGAATTTAGATACGTCAATTTGACTTACCTGCTTCAGTAGCGTATCGGATGTTTGTGTTAATAAATAATTATTAAAACTTATCTATTTTTATTATAATAATATGTTTTTATAACAATTTTAATAACTACCAACATTTATTCACAACGTAAAATAAAAAAAAATTATTTTGTCTACCCTACATCACAGTTTTACATTTTTTAAATAAAATTAGAACGGCACTGATAAACCGGAATTTAAGTCGGCCATATTTGAGTCCCATCGCGGTGGACCTAAGATTTTTGATATGCTCCTTCCTTAGTCTTTTTATTCAAAGTAATAAAACAATAAACTTTTGATTTCTAACCACATTTTCTCTTGACGGATGACAATCAAAGGCCAAAATGACATTTCTCGCAAATTTTGAAGTATAATTACTGGAAAAGTTAGAAGTTTGTTAACTTTTTCCACTAATTGAAAATTCCTACCAGTAATTTTGACGCTCTGAATGCTTACATTCAAACTAGAGGAGCAAACTTCTACGCTAATTGAAACCACTAATTTAAACCACTATTTGCGAGGTTCTGAATGAAGCACTACAACGGCATCCAACTCAATGAAAAAGCCGATGAACTAGCAAGGAAAGGATCTAAAATAAAATAAATAAACCTCAAAATATTAAACGTTATTAACCCTAGTTTAAAACAAAATTAAAAATATCTTTACTAGTAAACCACAGGCAACTGGATATCCATACATAGATACAACAATGGTTCCGATAAATGGAATGATCGATTTCACTTCATTACGGTAGCAAAACTAAACATTATCGTGCTATCGGCGAGAGGTGTGCACAATGCGATACGTCAGATTCATACTGACTGCACAAACAGGAAAAAAGAACACGCAAATGGAATCGCAATGAGACAAGAGCTCTGCAAACAATCTGCTTTCAATTAAAAGAGGTCTCATCGATGTAGACGTCAGTATAGGTTTTTGTCAGTGGCTCTTAAGGATAAGTCGATATTTGCGTGTATTGTTTTATCGAGTGCATATTCAATGCACAGATTGAATAGCGGGTGTTCTTCAAAAATGGCTCACCGCTATAACTTTTTTAATTTTTCAGATAAAAAAACGAGATTTGGTATGTTCCTATACGATAGAAATCAGGATTGATTGACGTATTCAATTATTTTCGGTCACTTCCTGTTTCACCGGAAATGAAAACAACTTTTGATTTTTAAACGGTACCTTCGGTATTTTTTTACTTTATTTTGTAAAAAATTGTGAACTTTTGGCATTTATGCTTAAAGAAATAGAATTTTAAGGGTCCTTGGTAAAATAGATTTGATCGTCTAATGTTTTTCGTAACTTTTCGTGGCCACTTAAAAATGCCCTAAATGAATTGTTAATCGTAACTCAATTTCTTCAAATGAAATGAGGGTGGCTCATTAGCATATTTGAAAAAAGCATTTTTTACGAACTGGTCAATAACAAAAAAGTCCAACTTCATTTCCATTCACTGTTAGGTGGTTCCATAGAGTTAAAAGGTAGTACAAAGTTTTTCATAAATAAAGATATAAACATTGATTTTATTGCAAATCATTCATTTTCGTATACATTTTATGTAATAGAAAATATTTCTTAAAACTATCCTGTATTTCTAACAAAAAAACGTTATATACATATATACAGGATGGTCCGAACTGTATTCCGGAAATTTTGGCAGCATATTCTGCAGATAAAAATAAGTAAAAAAGTTCGTATAAATGTATGTCATAAAATGCTTAGTTTAGGAGATATAGGGTGTAGAAGTGTCATTTTTATTTCAATTCTGTCCAAATAATTATGAAGTAACGTCAATATTTGGATGAAAATTGAGGAGTGTGGATGAAAATTGGGGAGAAATTGAGGAGTCAAAATGAGTATTTTGATATGAGAAATTTGATTTTGATGTCAATATGACTCCTATTTGTAGGGGGCGCCACCGACATGTGCTTTAATTGTTATGAAAAGTAATAACTTTTCTCTCGTCCGTAATAATACTATAATAAAACTACTAATTGAAAAAATGTAAATTTCCGTGACTTTTCACGTAAAAAATGTCTCTTGGTAAAAATCACTACGAGCAACCGTTTTCAAGATATTTAGAATGGAAATAGTCAATACATGTCATTATTGACAAAAAATAAACACATTGAGTAGATAGTTATTTGACTAAAATAATAAATTTCGGAAATTTTTATTTTTTTAAATTAATGATAAATTTTTCTGCGAAAAAATGATAATAAAACAGTTTTTGTTGAAGTTTTGACACAAAAACATTTAAAATTTATGATTTCACTCTAATAACTATTTAGTCAACATGTTTAATTTATGTCAGTGATGACAGGTATTGATAATTTCGATTCCAAATATCTCGAAAACCATTGCACGTAGCGATTTTTACCAAGAGACGTTTCTTACATAAAAAAAGGTCGTAAATGCCCAAGTAGCATTTTCACGACTTGCGACCAAATGTTTACTAAACACAACGTTGGATTAGTTACAAAAAATAGTTAGCTCCGTACCTTGGGTATTAAATTATAAATGTAAACGTTGTTGTAACGTTGTGCCGACGTTGAACTAGTACTACAACAAAGTAAAAGCTCTGCGACGTCGAATAAACGTTGTCTTGTAACCTTTTTTGCTTAAGTGATCTTTAGGTGATTCGGACAAAGTAGTTACAATGTTGGGCAATAAAGAGTTTTCCGACGTCACTTTTAGGACCTATTCCAACGTTATGCAAACGTCGTCTGTTTTACTAATTCCAACGTTGTTTAGATTTCCTTATTCTTACGTTGGTAGGACGTCGAGCCACTACCTTTTTGCAACTGTATTGAACCATAACCTTAAATCTTAAATTTTCATTTCATTGTTCAGTCAGACAGTTCAGTGCTGTTTTTGTTTTTTATAAAAAAAACTTAATTAAAATGCTACATAAGAAAGGTACATATCAAATTAAATTTAAATATACATCGACATATTACCGATACTTTATCCATTCCCTCGTTTATTTAGATTATAGAGGGCGGCACAAGCTAGACTCTAGGATGACTAAATTAGGCAATCTTGCGACTAGTATACTACCTGTTAAGACTAAACTGCGACTTTATTAGTCCAGTATGCGACTACTCGAACTACTCCATCTTAATCTCCAAAACAACAAAGTAAAAGCCGCCATGTTGTTGAATAAGAAAATGTTTCGTTCCTAAAATAGCAATTCCTGCTTTTTGAATACATTAACTTGAAATATTTGACCCTAAAAAACACGCGGAAGCAATTTTTTCGACTGCGAATAAATTATTCTCATTTTACTTAAAAAAATTCAAGAATTTTTTTAAAACTTCTTTAATTTTGAAGCCCATTAGTATTTTTCAATGTAGAGACAATACATTTATCAATAAAGTTGTTTGCGTTTAACTTTTTTTCCTTGAGTAACGAGTTACAGAGTCGGTTAAAGTGTTTCAATAATTATGATCTTCAAATATCCTCCATACTTAAATACTTTTGTTTTGTTTTCCTTTACTACCATCTGGCATATGTCTCTAACTAAATCATAAAAATAATATTTTTACTATAATTATCCCAATTTAGGATAAAACGCGACTTATTATTATAGTTTTGTATTTCTGTGAATTAGGATTTTAAACAACGTTGCAGTTTGTACTAAATTAGGCTGCTAGCCAACGTCGGTATCCAACGTCGTTTCAACCCAAAATTTATTCTCCAAACTAGTGCAGACTAGGGTTGGCACGAGATTGTGCCGACGTTGCGCCCCGACGTTTGGTCGCGTGACACAACGTTGTCCCGACGTCCAAATGCTGCTTGGGTGTATATTTTTTCACTCAGTAGTTTTATACAGGTACGGACGAAAAGTGATTACTCTTCAAACCAGCTAAAAAATATGTAGGTGGTGCCCTCTATATGTAGGAGTCATATTGACATCAAAATCAAATTTCTCATGTCCAAAAAACTCCCAGACACCAATTTTCCAAAAATTCATCCAAATATTGACGTTTTTTCAGAAATTATTCGAAAAAAATTGAAATAAAAATGAAACTTCTACACCCTGTATCTCCGAAATTAAGCATATTAGGACATACATTTAGGAAGTTTCCAGGCTACAACAGTTCGGACCACCCTCTATATAGTTTGTTCCTAACCAAATTCTTTTTTACAGCTATTCGCTGATGTTCCCGTCGTTGATGGCCGGCCCCGTCATCTTCTACAAGGACTACATCAGCTTCATCGAAGGCCAAACCCTAACCCCCACCAAGAAACCCACCACTTCTATGCAGAAAGTCATCGTCCACGAGCCCAGCCTCAATCGCGTGGTCTTCCAGAAACTCATTCTCGGCATCGTATGCGCTTTAGTCTTCGTCCTGTTTCTTCCAGCCTTCCCTATCAGCAGACTCAAAGACGACAACTTCATAGAAAACACCACGTTCAGCTACAAGTTTTGGTATTTAACTGTGGCAACTACCTTAGTGAGAACCAAGTATTATTTCGCGTGGACTTTGGCGGACGCCATTTGCAATAACGCGGGAATGGGATGGGACGGAACAAACTGGAACAAGTTCTCCAACGTGGATATATTCAAGTTCGAGTTCGGAACGAATCTTAAAGAGAGTATAGATGCTTGGAACAGAGGCACAAACTCTTGGTTACGTTTTATAGTTTACGGAAGAGTACAAAAATACTCGACCTTCCTCACGTTCGGATTAAGCGCGTTGTGGCACGGTTTCGAATTAGGGTACTACCTAACGTTTATGAGCGGCGCCCTCTTTACCATAGCTGCGCGGACGGTCCGTAGACATCTGCGCAGTCACTTCACGTCTTCCTCCGAGTCGAAGTTGCTGTACGACCTGATAACCTTCGCCACGACGCGTTTTGTGATGGCCTATCTCACGTTCCCGTTCATACTTTTGGAGTTCTGGCCCTGTATAGCGGTGTACGCTAAGCTGTACTGGATCGTGCACTTGCTGGCGCTGTTAGCTGTCTACGCTATTCCCAGGTTTCTTCCTAAGGCTTTGCCTGGCGAGGAGGTGCAACAAAACGGGATAGCTATAGCGCTGAAAAAGGCTGGCCCGTATTCGGAGGCGATGGGCAAAGTAGACTGATTTTATTTAGTATTGTAACGATTCTCGAGGAGAATCTGAAGGTTGTTATTTATTTTTTTCTTAAATTAAAGTAGATATTTATTTTTATAAAGATGTTAAGACATGAATTGCAGACCACAAGAGATAAGTAAATAAAAATTAACTTTTTTGGACAAGTCAGAGTCATTGGTCGAGATGGATTGTGGGAATTTTTTTGCGCGGGCGTTTTAAATTCTCTGTATTACTGGGAGTGACCAAGCTCATAAATGTCCAGATTATCCAGAAGATACCAACAGGATATTTTGTTGTCTTGACGTAATATATATCTATCTATATGGTTTATTGCATTTTATGTAATATAAAAAGTAGTACATTATTTATTTTTCCTAAATATCTAGACGATATTGTTAGGATATTTTATTATCATGAGCATATTTGGATATCTCAGCTGAATGTACATTAGATTAGAGATATCCATAGGATATTCTATTCTGATACATCTACAGGATTTCAGGATGTCTGGAGGATATCCTATAGATGTCTTTATAAGATGATGTTATAATGGGACATTCCGACATTCTATATGAATATCCTGCGGATATTGTGTGTTATATGGAAAGGTTATACCGTATGATCGAAAAAAAAAACGCCGTCCAGTTGGCTGAGAAATGACGATCGATGACATTTCCCATATAAATTTACATATAAAATGACAGCGATTTTCATTTCATAGCTATCGCTGACGCCGTTTTTTTTCGATCATACGGTATTTTCATTTTAGTTATTCCACAAATACAACTAATATGAAAATATAACCTTAACACAATATAGTATTTTAGACAGTAGTAGAAAATGACAATCTCTAATAAATTCTACTAAAAAAATAATAGTTATTTTTTATACAAGACGATATAATTACTATACTTCGTGTATTTTTTTTCTATAGCGAGTTACGTTTTAAAAAATATTCAGAAATGAATATTTCAAGGAATTTATTACGAGTAGAAAAAATATTGTGCTGGGTTGGCGTTGGTTTCTATGTAATTTGCCAAATAAATAAAGCTATCTCTTTAGTTGTCAGTTTTGAGTCAATATTTTTTAATTCTCTTTCGTGTCGATTGCTGATTGAATTGGAGCCAGAAATGGCTCAAAACGAAATAAGTAAATTACCAACAGATATTTCAGGCTGAGGCGACAAACGCCATATCCAAACACTTCCATTTAAATCCCGAATAACTTATGAAAAGGAATACAAACATTTTCAAAAATGGAAGCAATTAAAAAACGTGCGAGAAGAAATAAAGTTTTTAACCTATCCTCGCTGTTAAAGTATCATTTAATCTACCCTTGGGGTTAAGGTACTATTTTATCTATTATTTTTGATAGATATAAGACAATTTTAACAGTTGCTATGGAAAAAAAATATCTACGATTTTTTTTACCTAATTCCTGTGGTCTGGCCTCGGGTATCCACTGATATACAGGGTATAATTTCTCGTTGAAAAACCATTTAACCACTAGTTCTTCGTCTTTGGGGTAGTCCAGGGAGTACTCGCAGTCCAGTACGACAGGTGTGCCCAGGGACACCAGTGGCGGCACTTGAAGACGGTTGATTTTGACACAGCAAGATTCCAGAATGCCTTGGGTGATGCATGAAAAGGTTCAGTAAAATCAATATATAAAAATGTTTACGTACAAATATAATTCAATTATTCAAATTGGATTTAAATTAAGCTTCATGGTTATTGAAAAATTAATTCTATTGTAATTTCTCTTAAATCATTAATTCTTTCTCTTTTAAGGGTTATTATCAGGGTTGGCATGATTTAAATCAAATCATTTAAATCATGATTTAAATCACGTGATTTTTTTTATTTTAATCATGTGATTTAAAATAAAAAAATCAACTTTTTTTAAAACTTATAAAAAATCGAGAAATAACTGTAAAGGTTATAAAAATGTGTCCTAGAAAACTATAAAAAATATTACCCATTAGACCCCTAGATGGTAGAGATTTATTTTGAAATTTATGTGCCTACAAATGACAAAAATCCGATGTTCGAATACATTTCATTCACAAACTCTAGTGCAGAACTAGGTTCTTCTGATGTTAGACTATCTTCATTCCCGAGAATCTAAAATCGTTGTCAGAAAATATGCTGTTTTATATTTTTTTGAAACAGCTGTATGTTGATCAAGATAACTTCTGCCTTCTCCAATTTATCATCTAGCTTTCCAAATTTCTACCGACATTTCGATCTGCAGTAAGTACTTTACACTTTGACATTAGATAATACTAATTTCATTCTCGACTCAAGACTATTTCTGAACAATAGTGTATTGTTTTATTAGGAGTAAAAATTATACTTTGTTTGACGAGGCTGTACGTTTGACGGACCAGCGTAAAGCTAGTCCGACGTTACAGGGAGGCACAAAAAGTACATTTCTACTCCGAATACAACATACTATTTATTTTCAACCGTTACAAATACTGTTTTAATCAATTGCAAATAATATAAATAGTAACACCTTGTAAGTAATTATACAGGGTGGTCCGAACTGTATTCCGGAAACTCCGGCAGGATATTCTGCAGATAGAAATAAGTAAAAAAGTTCGTATAAATGTATGTCCTAAAATGCTTAGTTTCGGACATACAGGGTGTAGAAGTTTCATTTTTATTTCGATTTTTTCCAAATAATTTCTGAAATAACGTCAATATTTGGATGAAAATGGGCGCGTTCAGGGAACACAGCCGCTGACATTCAGCGTAGAATTTCGCTGACCAGCAGCTTACGATATTCCCTAAACGGCACAAAGCAGCAGAAAAAACAAGAAACAGTACCTGTCTCATGCGCTCTCCGTCTACTATAAAAAAATGAGAGAAATATAAATAAATCGTCTTCGTCAAATCAGTCTATAATCTATAATCGATCTTTAGTCTTTAGAATAAAAATTATTTTGAAAAAAGAATTATTATTACTGGCTGATCATATTTAATAGTTGAAAATATATTATTTGACTATACCGTATTAAACATTAATTTTCTAAAAAATAAGTTTATAAAAATAATTTTACCTATACACCTAAACAAAACCACTTAAAATAACAGGAACTGGCAGTTCCACCAAGTTACCTTTTACACTTTTTTTCCGCTGGTATGGTACAAATAAAATTACTGAAGGTGAAAATACCCTACAATAAAAAAAAACGACGTCAGGGGTGATGTGGAGGTGAAGATTGCTGTTACTTTATAAGTAAACTTATATAGGGAATATTATCGATCGTTATTTCTAAGTCAACTAGGCGCAATTTTTTTTCGATCAGACGGAAAAATATGTTGGTGGCGCCCTCTACAAGTAGGAGTCATGTTGACATCAAAATCGAATTTCTGATGTCAAAAAACTCCCAAACACCAATTTGCATCCAAATATTCACGTTAATTCATAAATTATTTAGAAAAAATCGAAATAAATATAAAACTTTTACACCCTGTAACTCCGAAACTAAGCATTTTAGGACATACATTTATAAGAACTTTTTTACCTATTTTTATCTGCAGAATATGCTCCCGAAGTTTCCGGAATACAGTTCGGACCACCCTGTATATCGAGCAACAACTTTTGTACACGCGTTGAATTTGACACTAATATCAATTTAATAATATATTTTTGTACTTTTGTGCGTTACAATAACAAAAATTAATACTTTTGTGACGTTTGAAAAAATCCTTTTTGATCGAAGCGAGCGACTTTTTTGCGGAATATATTGTGGAAAAATGACACGCCCCGTATAATTGTTAATGTATCGGTATCGGGTAAAGTTACTAAGATCTAGCGATTTAGGATATGACTTTAATTGGAAATAAGTCCTAATTATTTGGAAATCCAATTTAAATAATGTTTTCTATTAAAATTAAAAAAATATGATATAAATAAAAAAAAATCTCTACCTGCAAGCAATAAGATGACATATTTATCCATAACGAAGTTATAAATCTAAACACTATTTACACCATATTTTATTCTGCAAACACTTTATTAATCTTCTATCACTGTATTTATATTACAAAAATAAAAACTGTACTCAAGAAGAACTAATTTTTAGAACATATTTTTCACATTACATTCTTCTCGAAAATTACTTTGCTCTATCCGAAAAAAAAGTAGTTTCAAACTTTTCCCAAACAAACTTTTAACGCGCACCACGTGCCAGGCCTTCTGGATCTCTCATCGACGACAGAACTGGTTATGGAGAGGGATGCGGCCCCACTGAATGGGAAAAGGAAAATTGGCGTCTTTTACCTCCTGGAAAACTCAACCAAGACATCGTTGCACTGGAACAACGCGCATGCCGTTGGCAGATGGCTAAATTCGTCTTCAATCCATATAAATAAAAATTAAATGCTGTTGCTTCTACCTTTGAACAGCGCTGCTTCGTTTGATTATACAACTCTATGGATAGTTTTCCTGTATAGAAGGATGTGACTAATACGTGATAATCAATTAAGTGGTTATCGCTTGGTGGCCATATTGTAATTGTCATTTTTTGAAATATTAATTCGGAAGTAATTTCTGTCAGTTCCACAAAATATTCCGTCAATTCTTATTACAAAATGACAAAAGAAAAATTTGGGGAAAAAAATAAGGATACATATTATGTACTTTATTTCGTTGTATAATCTTTTGAAAACAACCCGATGTTTCAGGATTACTTAATACTTTTGCCTGACACTCAATGCGATACCGGTAAAGGGTAACGCATTTCGTAAAAGTATTATTCGGTAGTCCCGAAACATCTTGTGGTATTACATTCGAGAGTCACTGCCTTGATTTGGTCATGTAATTTTTAAGGGTTTCTGTATTATTCCAACTATGATTTTATAGCTTAGTCCAAGAGCTGAGCCGGGTGCAACAACATGGAAGAGTTTTCTGAAGGCTCACATTTTCAAAATCGATTGCATTTGAGTGTTAAAAAGCAAAGATACAGGCAGCAGTTCCAGTTCCGGGACACCTGGCGCTGAGAAGCTCGCAAAAGTGTAATTTTACAATCTCCAAACTGTTTTCTGAAGGCTGGAAATTAAAAAACGATCTAGAATATATTTGTCTCTCTCATTACATAGGAGAGAGAAAGAAAGATATATGAAATGTCAAACTTCCACCTGGTCTCAATTTTCTTTGTTATTTTGTTAAGAAAATTGTTTTTCAGTAAAATTTTGGACATTTTTCGATCCTCAATCAAATGTTTAGATAAACTATAATATAGATAGACGATATAGACGATATAAGGTTTTTAGATAAACTATAATATAATGAAAATATATTGAAATTATTACTTTATAGGGTTGAAATAAAGAATAATTCAATGTTGAAATTATTTTCCGTTTTTCTGTAAAACGGTAAGAGACCGTCAAGAAAAAAGTTCAAATTCGTAATCTACAACCTCAAAATAGGGTATATACCAATTTTGCTGAAAATCGGACGATTTCCAGTTTTCTCAATAATTACCAAATAAAATAAATCAATAAATCAATAAATCAATAAATCAATAAATCAATAAATCAATAAATCAATAAATCAATAAATCAATAAATCAATAAATCAATAAATCAATAAATCAATAAATCAATAAATCAATAAATCAATAAATCAATAAATCAATAAATCAATAAATCAATAAATCAATAAATCAATAAATCAATAAATCAATAAATCAATAAATCAATAAATCAATAAATCAATAAATCAATAAATCAATAAATCAATAAATCAATAAATCAATAAATCAATAAATCAATAAATCAATAAATCAATAAATCAATAAATCAATAAATCAATAAATCAATAAATCAATAAATCAATAAATCAATAAATCAATAAATCAATAAATCAATAAATCAATAAATCAATAAATCAATAAATCAATAAATCAATAAATCAATAAATCAATAAATCAATAAATCAATAAATCAATAAATCAATAAATCAATAAATCAATAAATCAATAAATCAATAAATCAATAAATCAATAAATCAATAAATCAATAAATCAATAAATCAATAAATCAATAAATCAATAAATCAATAAATCAATAAATCAATAAATCAATAAATCAATAAATCAATAAATCAATAAATCAATAAATCAATAAATCAATAAATCAATAAACCAATAAACCAATAAACCAATAAACCAATAAACCAATAAATCAATAAATCAATAAATCAATAAATCAATAAATCAATAAATCAATAAATCAATAAATCAATAAATCAATAAATCAATAAATCAATAAATCAATAAATCAATAAATCAATAAATCAATAAATCAATAAATCAATAAATCAATAAATCAATAAATCAATAAATCAATAAATCAATAAATCAATAAATCAATAAATCAATAAATCAATAAATCAATAAATCAATAAATCAATAAATCAATAAATCAATAAATCAATAAATCAATAAATCAATAAATCAATAAATCAATAAATCAATAAATCAATAAATCAATAAATCAATAAATCAATAAATCAATAAATCAATAAATCAATAAATCAATAAATCAATAAATCAATAAATCAATAAATCAATAAATCAATAAATCAATAAATCAATAAATCAATAAATCAATAAATCAATAAATCAATAAATCAATGAATCAATGAATCAATGAATCAATGAATCAATAAATCAATAAATCAATAAATCAATAAATCAATAAATCAATAAATCAATAAATCAATAAATCAATAAATCAATAAATCAATAAATCAATAAATCAATAAATCAATAAATCAATAAATCAATAAATCAACAAGTCAACAAGTCAACAAGTCAACAAGTCAACAAGTCAACAAGTCAACAAGTCAATAAATCAATAAATCAATAAATCAATAAATCAATAAATCGATAAATCAGTCCTACTGTCCAGGTTCTGGTTCAGTTAATATTGAGTGTTCGCTCCTTTTTTACCTAGATTGTTGGCTTTTTCATTGCCTTCGATCCCTTGGTGATTAAAAACAACCAGAGAACTTGTTATCTTTGCTTATACATTACAACAACATTTTAATGTTTTATTTTTAATATCTTTTGAGATTTATACGTGCTTATAAATTATTTAAAATATCCTCTCTTTAATATATAAATCGTAAGTTGTCTAGACACACAAAAATGTTAATATTATTTTTGGCTGTTTCAATTTTAAGACTTGTTTTTGTAGCGCGACAGGCGAAATTTAAATATTCCTTTGTACGTTTTTCTCCTTACTGTCTGATCTAAGTAAACTTCATTTTGTTTTCTTTAGGATTCCACCAACTTTCATTTTTATTAAAAATAAAGTTCTTAATTTAAGCTCAAATATTAACTTCTAGTCCTAAAATTAACAATATACCTATAGTTTTGGATTTAAAAATTGGGATTTTTAAATCATTTTTAAATTGACTTTTTGGTTAATTTATATGAAGTTGACATTTGGCGACGTGTCGTCACACTTTGCAAAACTTACACTTCCTAAAAGCTATAAGCCTCCCGCTTTATCTGCCGGTCACGCGCCTCTCTATTTCCTATCCTTCGTCTTATCTCGTTGACACTTATCTAATATAGTCCCGTAATATCGCGGTGGAACAGACAGGTCGAAGGATCAGGAAGTTAGGGTTAGAGGCCTTTTTGCCCTGGTTGACAAGTAGATTTTTCATTTTGGCGAATAATCGAAGATCTGGCGTTTATTATTAGGTTTATTGCAATGAATGTTGATTTTAGCGTGCTAAGCACCCAGTAAATGTAAATATTTTTTTTAATATATTTTGAGAAGTAGCTCTCATAAATATGAATAATAATAATTCAATAAAATTTATTGGAAGGAATTCTTAACACAATTCAATAGTTGCACCTCCACGTAAGATTCTGACATTCTGTAGTCATAGTTCCGCTTTAGTTGGTTTCCGCTTGTAAAGCAGAACGGTTCTGGTCCAGTTATGTTCGCTCCTTTTCTAGTTAGATCTTGGCTTTTTCATTGCCTGCTATCCCTTGGTGAGCTAGCGCCCAGAATAGGAGTACTTTATTTTCTTTGCCTAATTTGTTCATCTTCTCTAGGCATTCTTTGACCAACTTTGATTTGATGGTTACTGAGTTGATCGCGTTTACTGCTGCTTGACTATCGTATAAGATAACTATTTTCTGTTTTTGATAGTTCCTATCTAAGATAAATTGTACGCATCTTTTGATAGCGTAGATTTCTGCCTGAAGGATACTGGGGTAGGTGCCAATTGATTCGAAGTATTTAGTTTTCGGCCCAAATCCCTGTCCCTGCTTTGGTTTTGGAAGTATCAATATACCATGTTACGTTATGGTCTTTTACATGCTGGGCAAACGTTTTTCGTGTGTTCCAAGCCCCTGACCTGAAAATTCTCCCAGTACTGCTTTTATCAATGACCATTCTAAACATTGTCGCATTGGCACAACTATCGACGACAATATGCAGTGGTGTTATGTCTAGCATGATCTCCTAGCTCAATTATAATACAAAAAAGATGAAATACTACTGCGGGAAAGTATATAACTTTCACTAACAGAACCCTGTTAATGCAAACCCAATTACGAACACTATGTTGTTATATATGGTCCACTCTCCTTTACGGATGCAAGACATGGACGCTAATTGTCGAACATGTAAATAAAATAGAAGCATTTGGAATGTGGTGCTACCGGAGTATCCTTAAGATTCCTTGAACCGAACATAGAAGCAATTGATAAGAAGTTCTTGGACAGCTTAATAAAGATCGGGTACTTTTAAACACCAACAAGACCAGAAAGGTTGGCTACTTCAGACACATATACTGTCATTACTCACTGACGAGTATTTGACACGCATCAGAAGATGGCCACGCACGGTGTTTTCTTTCATGAGCTTTTCTGTGACTGAAAAGCCCGATACGTGACGTTATCTGTCTACCGCACTCCGGACATTCAAAAATCTCATTGCTTTGTTGCCTATTTACCTTTTGGTTGTCGCTGTTAACTGAGTTTACAATTCTTCTCCGTTGCGATCTATTGTGCGTTGCTTCTTCCCATTCATTCTGCTTGTTAATCCCCTTTAAGTTTTCGTGGAAAATATCCTTGTACCTTTTGAGTTGTCCACCCGACCTCCTCTTACGGTCTACAATCTCACCGTAAAGCAGAGATTTTGGTAGGCGGTTTTCTTCCATTCTGCATACGTGACCAGCCCATCTTAGCGGGATTTTGTAATCAACACATAATCACATATCGGACAAACAATGCGTGGCACCAAATACTATGTTTCTTGTTTAATCCTTTAAGGAAATGTCGACGGTAAAAGATGTATAGGTCGAAGGAGACTGTCATGTCTTAGAAACATCTTTCCCTAGGAGATGCAAGACCTTGTCGTTGGTGGGGAAGCTCCTGGTCAGGTGCTGGGGGGAATCCCCCCTAGCACTTGGCTTGGTCGAAGAAGCATCTCACTCATCGTCTTGTCCCTGACTGTAGTGTCGTGGCCAGGGAATTGCACCAAGACATATAACGATATCGGGCGGGGCTGCGGACAGCCTCAACCTTGGGGCACCGGGGGCACCCCATTGTATTTTACCCCTTACTTCTACATGCGGGGTTCTGTAGAAGTGGACTGACTGTCCCTAGCGACTCATAGGAACACTATGAGATCTGGTAATAATAGTAATAAAAACATCACCGGTGAAGCTGTGGGGAAACCCCCTAGCGACACTGGGAACAGTAACAATGAAAGTTCCAAGGAGCCAAACCCAAAGAGAACTACAGGAGAGGTGGCTGAGACCTGCGTGAGACCATCCTCCGCAAGTGGCATACAAGCTACCACCTCCTCCAAGGGTCGGGAGCCTACCTCTTACCTCTAAACCCAACAGGCGACACAAGCTACCGTTTCGTCTACCCGGCCTGGGTCGTAGCTCCTCGACTGTGAGGGACACGGGTCTCCGTAGGAAGTCCTGGGACTGTATGATGAGTTATAACTCAAGAAAGGGGGACACAATAGATCTCTAAGGTCGTAGAGATTTACCCCCCTCCCACTTATTCTAAATTCTATTCTATTCTTAGAAACATACGGAGCGGTCTGGAGGTATTCAACATATAGACAAAAATAGTCTAACGGCACCGCAAGAAGGAGAAGGTCCATAAATATCGAATTCATAAAATTCTCCTCTGCTAACTAGCTCGTTAGCTCATTAATCCACAAAATAGACTCCTTCACTTATTTTCCACCCCGTCAAAACCCTCTCACATCACGTTTCCACCCTTTTCCACATATATTAGCCCGATCCCTTTATCCGCAATAAAAATGCAGCCGCCGACGCCACCTAACTTTCCGTTTCTCTAAATTACTTCCTTTTGTGTCGGGTGCGCGCTTTGATCTCGAGCCGCCCGGTGCGTTTGATCGCGGAATGAGAAGAGAGCCGCGTGTTTCGCTTATGCCTCTCTGTATATTAGAGCTGCACTCACACACATGCACGTACGCGGCGCCGGTTTTTTCTTCTTTAATTAGGCCCCGCTCTTGTCCCCGCCGCTGCCGCTCGCCGAAGATTTCCAGGTTCGGTTCAGTTTGAGTGGCAGTTTGGAAACTTTGATCTGAGCTACTCAAAAGGATTGAGTAAGAGGGAGGTCTTCAGCTCCTTTATCATTCTTTTTTAGTCTCTATGTATGCGTCGGGTTGTAAGCTGCGTTACTATAAATTTCAGATTATAATTATTATGGAGTTATGAAAAAAAAAATAATTTTGATGCTAAAGGTTGATTCTCACTTTACCTTCCATATCAGCTCCCTTCCGTTTACATAAAATATTATATCATGTCATGAATAGGACAATGCACCATACACGTTCCGTTTTCCTTCCGTTCCATATCCTCCCCTTCCATACATTTTTTTGGTGGACGGACTGAAGCATATCGGAAACAGCTTTGTCAAGTTCTTACATTTGTACCAGCTTTGTTAACATTTTGTTGATATTTATTTTTTCCTTTTACCTCTTAATTAAATATATTACCCTTTTCAAAAGATACAAATTTTTAAAATAAAACTTTTGTAATGATATAAATTGATATCTGACAGACAAATGAAACAAAGTCTGAACCATTTGCACCAAGTGAATCAGATTATCAGCTATCTGAAAGGTCTGATTCTATCGATTCTGAAAGTATATTTTAATTTATCATTATTTTCGCTATTACTACATCAATAATTTAGGCTGCTTTTCTTAAAAATACTTGGATATCTGACATGTTGTTAATCTGAATAAAACTGCACGAGGAAGAAACATCTTATCATTTTATATAGACACATGAAAGATCTTGTTCCCTATATCCCGTTTATATACCATATTTGTTATAAAAATAGAAGAAAACACTACTAATAGACGTTACAAATGTGAAGTCAACAAATTCCTTAATGACGAAGAAGAATGTACCGATGAACCAATTTATATCTAAAATTTCAAATATTTTCGGAGATAAAATGGTTTTAGTCCAAAAAAGTATAAACTAACATTCTTAAAAATGACCACAGTTGTATTTTGAGTTACTTTAGTTTGCAGTTATACAGTTTAAAATATAATAAAGCATTGTGTCAAGTTCTCTTCTACAGCTTGTTTTATTTTAATTAAGTAAAATAAAAATACTTTAACTCTCATTTTTTCCATAATTATCTTCTAGGATTTGATCCAGTTCTCTTCTGAACCCATCATTTTTAGAAAAGTAGGTAAGTACAGACCCACTATAGTAAATACCTAGTATAGTTTTGATTTTGGAATATTTCTTGTATTTTTAATAATTTTTTTAAATAAGGTTGAATTTTTTTTTAATTTATATATTAATATTTCTGAAACTACCAAAACATATTTAATAAAATCTTAGGATTATGTAAAGTGATCAGAAAGGAAGTGAAAAATGCAATAATATATACAGGGTGCTCCGTTCTCGATCCACTCACACTTTTTTGAGCCATCCGTTAGAAGTTGTTTGTTGAAGACCCATTGTTGCCGGACCCGTATAAAGACAAAATACACAAAATAAGAAAATATCGTAATGACACTTGTTTATGTTTATTCTTTACATATTTTTCGAAGACGTACAACTACTACACTTCGCTCCTGGCTAGTGATGTTCGTAGCGAATATTTCCATTCGAATTTTGCAGGAAATAGTCTGTCCCAAAATCGCGAATATTTGCAAAAATTCGAATTTTGCAAGAAATTTCTTTTTAAAATTCAAAACATTGAGCAAAAATTTAACGAAAGTGTATCAAGCATGCCTATTCTTAAATCAGAAGAAAAAGAATGCTTCTCCGCCTTACAAAATAGAAAACGTATGGCTCTTAAACCAATGCATTTTGCCGCGAATCTCTCGGACCCCTCTGTTTCCTGGAAGGGCAACCTAAAGCACTCTTAACCTAACCTAACCAAACCTTAACAATGAACAACACATAGCCGCTATGGAATTTATCAACAATATTACCAACAAATATCCTCAGTTTGTCAATAATCAACAATAACAACAATCAAGCAATTTTTACAGATGTAACAAATTATTGCGCCAAATCGGGTTTGTGGGCTCTCGACTACGTTTGGATGTCAGTTAAAAATGTAGACTGTCTAAGTTGGTGGCAAGCAATGTGTAAAAATACTCAGTTGAAATATTTAGCTGTTGCTCTGCTGTCTTTACCAACGTCATCTGCAGCCACTGAGAGAAGTTTCAGTACTTACAGTTTTATCCATACTAAAAAAGGGAATTGCTTAACTGCACAGACAGCCGGCAAAATAATGTTCGTAGCTGCGTAGCTCATAACAATAAATTTTTACTACACAAACAAAAAGAGGATATGGAGCATGATATTCAACAACATGAAACTCCTCCAGAACCACTAGAACCTGTAGAGGTAGAGGTCTATCATTCAGAATCAGAACAAGATGATACATCAAATATATCTGATTTGGAAATAGAAACTGACGAAGACAGTACCACAAATTAACTACAACAGATGCGAAAGAACACCGAATTACGCGTTCAGGTTTCTGTGACCTTCAGAAAGAGTTCATAGACAATCCGCATCAATGTATAGTTTGGGTTATTATTTGTTTGGGTGAAAATAATCTGCACCAATATGTTATCGAGGCATATAATCTCACAGTAATTTAATAGATTGCTCGTCATATTATATCAGTTCGTAGGAGATTAGGAAAAAAAAAGATATTTATAGTATAAAAATTAATTTATTTAACAAAATTTAATTAAAGATGTGACAAAATAGTTACTTTTCTATTGGTTCTATCGGACTTTTTTCGACTATATAAATCTTTATTTTTGTAAACTTTAATGCATAAAATATTTTCAATCTAATAAATAATTTAATGATGTTAAATAAGAGGAAATTTCTCACATGGGTGGTCAAATTCTATAGTTTTCATTATATCAAACAGCCTCTGAATGTTTTCTTCAGTGCAAAACTCATCAAAATTTAATATAAATAATTTTCTCATTTCCAGTAAATAAAATGAACAAATTTTTCCACTTTCATGATCGAAGGCTTTTAAATGGGTAAATAATTTCGAGTTATCCAGAGATTCGGATTCTTTTGCAAATTTTAGACAAATATCACATTGATGTATTTGAAGACCCTTTTAATTGATGTAGTCAAACATAATTAAAGGCATTTTGAGTTGAAAACATTTCTCAGGGGCTGTTTGATATAATGAAAACTATAGAATTAAACCACCCATCTGAGAAATTTCCTCTTATTTACATCATTAAATGATTTATTGGATTGAAAATATTTGATGTATTAAAGTTTACAAATAAAGATTTATATAGTCGAAAAAAGTCCGATAGAACCAATAGAAAGGTACTATTTTGTCACATTTTTAATTAAATTTTGTTAAATAAATTAATTTTTTATACTATAAATATCTTTTTTTTCCTTATAAATAAACACATTTGTATCCCATTTTAAATAAGATATACAAATTACCAAAACTTAGAAATAACAGTTCAAAAGTTCAACAAAAATCCTACACTCGTTTTTAAAAAGAAACATATAACCACGCACTATATCATTCCAGCAAGCGAATACGACACAGCATGGGTTTCCGGACTAAACGACTGGTGTATTTACACCACTCAATAGGCGTATGGGGTTTGCCGAGCGGTTTCCGATGCAGTCGCTTTCTTTCGCATCTGTTATAAGTAATTTGTGACAGTACTACTATTACTATAATACCCTATGAAGATGGGACCAGCTCGGGGCCTGAAAGTATTCCGGAATAGAATAATTCAGTTATTTGTGTTTTACGTTTTTTAAATGTATATTTCGTGCTTTTTTGTGTTTTTTTAAGTTCATAGTCATAGTTCATGGTTTATGTACATATGTACAATATATATGTATATATGTTGGTATCAAATGTCTATCTAATTTATTCCTTTACTGTATCAACAAAAAATATGTAAAATTGTAAAATTTCCTAAAATTTCATAAATTTCCGAAAGTTTCGGAAATTTCCTGCAACAATCAAAAATTTCTGAAATATTAACATCACTGCTCCTGGCTAATCTCCACTTTTTATTAAGCAAACCCGAAAAACTCTTCCGTAATGAGCGTCTGCCAGCACATTTACCCCTTTCATCCCCCACTGATCTCCGCCATCCCCTCCACCGTAACTACAACCACCAAACGGGAATAAAGAAGCGTTTAACGGGACTTTTAAGCTCGGCTTGGCCCTTTGTCTTTCGGCTATAAAGTAGCCGCTCCGCGCGGTTTTCGGCAAAGAACTTGAAAATTCTAAACCCAGAAGGATTCTTTGCTCTCTTTGTTTATTGTGTTCTACCGTTCAGATTTTCCGCGTCCTTTGTTAGAATCGCCCGATGGTAATTATTTTCATGCTTAGGAAACTCTAGGCTGAGATGAATAGATCGTGTATTTAATTCGTTTACTATTAAAGTGAGAGATTACCAGGAAATTTGAAGTTAACTATATTTAAATTTTTGTATACCTACCCTCACTCACTCTCTAATATACGTTTAAAATGTTTTTTTAATTTTTATTAAAAAAAAAAACGATAATTCTATCACTCGGTCGGACTTTGCAGCTCTGATTATTAAGGTCATTAAACCAAAATACTACTACATCTCTATCTCTGACTACTACTAATTGCTACTAACCAACAATATGTTTTGTGTAGTCTGTGGTCTGTTTTTGTTTGAATGTTTATTATTCATTTTGGGGATTTATTTTTAAATTAATGTTAATCTTTAGGCAACCAGTATTTCTTTTGCATTATCAAAATTGCCACTCTAAATTTTACATAACCAAATTGTTACTCTAAATCGCTGTCTTTTTTAGACAGATGTCACTTGTCTTGTCATTATTCAAATTCTCAGAATGCTGTTAACAAAAGTTTCATCTTAAAATAAAATTTTAATTAATCAAAATTATTTATCTCCATCATTTACCGGATTAATAAAAAAAATTGGCGCCGGGAGGCACGTATAGCCGCCCATACTAAAATATGTTAATAAAAAGTTGGTAGGCAGTTTTTTTAGTTTCAAAGTAAAGGAATTTTTCCAATTTTTTTTATCTCAAAAACTGCGACTGTGACTGATGTTATTACTATTACAAATTTTGTTGAAAATATTATTCCTAATCTTAAATTGAAAACCGCGTTTGGCTAGCTACTGTAATTTTGGAGTTACGATTTTTAAAAAATTTAACCCCCTCCCGTACCCTCTTACCAACCACCCACCCTCATCAAAAACTAATGGCCAGATTCTCGGGTGCCACAGTATTCTTGTGCCAAATTTGGTTAAAATGGGTTTAGCGGTTTTTGAGTTATCGTGCTCCCAAGTAGCATTTTCACGACTTGCGACCACATGTCTACTAAACACAACGTTGGATTAGTTACAAAAAATAGTTAGCTCCGTACCTTGGGTATTAAAATAAATGTAAACGTTGTTGTAACGTTGTGCCGACGTTGAACTAGTACTACAACAAAGTAAAAGCACAGGTAAAAGCTTCTGCGACGTCGAATAAACGTTGTCATGTAACTTTTTTTGCTTAAGTGATCTTTAGGTGATTCGGACAACGTAGTTACAATGTTGGGCAATAAAGAGTTTTCCGACGTCACTTTCAGGACCTATTCCAACGTTATGCAAACGTCGTCTGTTTTACTAATTCCAACGTTGTTTAGATTTCCTTATTCTAACGTTGGTAGGACGTCGAGCCACTACCTTTTTGCAACTGTATTGAACCATAACCTTAAATCTTAAATTTTCACTTCATTGCTCTGTTCAGTCAGACAGTTCAGTAAGCTGTTTTTGTTTTTATAAAAAAAGACTTAAAAATTAATTAAAATGGGACATAAGAAAGGTACATATAAAACTAAATTTAAATATACATCGACATATTACCAATACTTTATCCACTCCCTCGTTTATTTAGAATATAGAGGGCGGCACAAGCTAGACTCTAGGATGACTAAATTAGGCAATCTTGCGACTAGTATACTACCTGTTAAGGCTGAACTGCGACTTTATTAGTCCAGTATGCGACTACTCGAACTACTCCATCTTAATCTCCAAAACAACAAAGTGAAAGCCGCCATGTTGTTGAATAAGAAAATGTTTCGTTCCTAAAATAGTAATTCCTGCTTTTTGAATACATTAACTTGAAATATTTGACTGAATAAATTATTGAATAAATTATTCTCATTTTACTAAAAATTCAAGACATTTTTTAAAACTTCTTTAATTTTAAGGCCCATTAGTATTTTTCAAAGTAGAAACAAGACATTTATCAATAAAGTTGTTTGCGTTTAACTTTTTTGCCTTGGGTAACGAGTTACAGAGTCGGTGAAAGTGTTTCAATAATTATGATCTTCAAACATCCTCCACACTTAAATACTTTTGTTTTGTTTTCCTTTACTGCCATCTGGCATATGTCTCTAACTAAATCATAAAAATAATATTTTTACTATAATTATCCCAATTTAGGATAAAATGCGACTTAAACCCCATATTATTATAGTTTTGTATTTCTGTGAATTAGGATTTTAAACAACGTTGCAGTTTGTACTAAATTAGGCTGCTAGCCAACGTCGGTATCCAACGTCGTTTCGACCCAAAATTTATTCTCCAAACTAGTGCAGACTAGGGTTTGCACGAGTTGGACGTTTGGTTGCGTGACACGACGTTGTCCCGACGTCCAAATGCTGCTTGGGTGTTCCAGACAGACTGACACACAGACAGACAGAAACCATGAAAATATTTTGTATTTAGGCCATTTATGTCCCAAATAACTCATTTTGAGTGAAATCAAAAAAAAAAAAAATTGCCGATCTTAATAGCCTACCCATACCTCTTGGTATGGGCGGCTAAAAAGTTTGTAATTTATTTTTATACTAATGATTTTTTAATGACGTTTAAAATTCGAGAAAAAATAATTTTTTTGAAATAGAATTGTATGTCTGGAAACGTTCTATCATTTTGACCTCGCCAAAATTATTATCGATTGTCATTCCCCAGCTGTCTTTGACGCCGTTTTTTTTTATTTTACTGAAAATGTAATATTATGGATCAATTTAGTAAATTAAACAACGAGATCTAATACTATTATCAATATTATTATTAAAAAATATGATACATTCGTTATAGAGCCAAAAAAAAACAAACAAGCATTCTAGAACTTTATAATGTGATGTGTGCGTTCACCCAACTTACATTCTAAATTGTACTAAAAAGTGAAATTAAAGCTTTTCATAGTTGCATATCACTGGACAAATATTTTGAGCAATATTGACAATTTAAAATTACAATTACTATATACTAATGTCACCAAGGCCTCCACATATCGTTTGATTCAGCATTTCTCTCATTCAGTTCATTATACTGTTCGTTTCTGTGTTCCAGTCTTTGAGGTTCTTGATTTAACGGATTAAACAACTCAAAAGGTCTCGATTCTTCATGAGAATGAGACGAAAAATCGATATTCCTTTTTGAAATTGCGAGAAGCAACGAAGATCTTTGACCTTCCTGAAACGGTTCACTTGCCGGATGAACTAGTGTAGATGAAGGAACAACATGATGTGAAGTTTTGATTAATTTGCTTGGTCTAGACTCTTGACAGACTGTGATAGAGATTCCTTGATTTATCTCACTAAAAGACCTCTTAACACCACGTGAATTTGTTTGATTCTCTTCAAGATAAACTGAATCTTCTTTTTGCTGAGCTTGTCTAAACCGTTCTGCCTGATTAGTGATTGTACACAGCGGTTCTGAAACCTTCTTGATCACACTAATATGTTCAAAAGCTTTCTTTTCTTTATCTAAGTTTTTCTGCATCGGGAATCGCACAGTTTTCAGATCACCAGAAGATGAACAGTGTTTTTCTTTGTTAGTTTGTTCTACGGTTGAACTTATTTGTGGTACTTGATGATCTTCACCAATGTAGCTTGGTTTTGGACGGACTATGTTCGGATGCACCGGTCTGAAGCCTTTGGGAGAAAGAGTTACAGGTTCTGCAGGACTTCTATCTGGACTCACAGACCTAGGAGGCTCGACAGTTTGCGAAGTGACAGTTACAAAAGCACTTGATCTTTGTGGAAGGGTTGTAGATGGAAAATACGATAAGTTTGATGAGTTTGGGACAAGAAGAGCTAGTTCTCCTGTAGGTAGTCTAGAAAAGATGATATATAGTTAGATTCATGTTGCAGAAGAAGGTTTAAAATAGAGTTTTATATTACCTGCTTGGGATTAGTTGGATTCCTTGGGGTATCTGCACTCTAGGGTTATTATTTTGGTCTCCAGATTGAGAGTCTTGACTGGTAGTTGAGAAAAATGCCCCGGAAGGTATCATAGAAATATTTCCTGTAGGTTGTAATGAAAATTGATTGGCATGGTCCAGGCTGTTGATGCATTTGTGAAGGTGATTTGTAACTCTATCCCTGACTCCTTTTTCTATTGCGTCATTTTTAACCAGATATCTTTAGAAAAATAAAAAAAACTGTAAATTTGTGTTAATGAAACAAGGATTAATACTCAGTACCTGTCAATTTCGGTAGCACATTCGTTGAAGCCTGATTTGAATTTCCGTACCACTGACGGATCAGTGGCCATGGCTAAGGCAAGTTGTTGACGTTGGACGTTTTGGAGATGTTTGACTGCCATTTCGAGAATGTCTGCTTTTTCCAGTTTTGTATGACGAGCAGGCTAAAAAACAATAACATATAATCAGTAATATAAAACATAAAACATTGTAGTTATTAACTAATGTCTTGATTTTACTGTAATTGTACATTTTTGTTATATGAATTTGTATATTTTTAATTGGCATATTTTATACTCACGTCTTTATTCATGGCTTCCAATATGAGATTTTTGATTTCGTTTAAAAAATTATTGATTCGAGCTCTTCGTCTCTTCTCCATCAAAGGTTTGTGAGTTTTTCTTAGTTCGGCTTTTGACATTGAGACGTGGGGTTCTTGCATTGTGGGTTGATCATATTCGTCTTCACTGAACGACATTGTGTCAACTATTTAAATCTTATAAAAGAAAAGAAAATTTACTTGCTAATATTTTTTTTTAATTTTCATTAATATGCTTTTTTAGAAAAAAATGATTACTTTTTCTTCTCTATTTTATCTTTTTTTTTAATTTATTGTTTATATACTTTTTGTATTTATTGTCATTTTTTAATTGTTTATTTCAATAGATTTTATTTTTCTATTTTTAGTGAATATTTGTGTAAATCTTATTTTTTTGAGGAATATTTTTTAGCTACCTCTAAAGTATAAAAAAGTAAAAGGACAATAAAAATTTTAAAATAATTTTAGTAAAGCTTGTCCAACGAGTCAGAGTAGATTTTGACAAACGACATTTAAAAAATAATAAAAAATACAATTTGTGTGTGAATTAAAATGACAGAGAACAACTGACACTGGAGTTTTAATCATCTCCTCATTATGGGTATCGAAACGCTCGTCCAGTGCAAAAGTAAAGTGTTTTGGTATATTGTGGCGAATTAGTGTTTTATTGAACTGTCACTCTCATGTATGCTCTGTTTGGGCAGGTTTTTTGTATGTAAAGAAAAAATTATGACATATTATGTGATTTTGACTATATTTTATTTAAATCCTGGGTAACTTTTAATTACACAGGATGAATCTTAAATAATCACAAATATTTTTAGGGGTGGTAGATGGTAGATCCTGATAAAATAAACATATTTTTTCTTTACCGTTTATCAATTACATGAGTACAAAATAACAGAGTGATTTTAGTTTAAAAATTAGAAAAAATAACATCTACTACCTATGTTGCCATATTGTCGGGATATTATAATTTTTTTTCAAAAATATAAAATTTTCATTTTTTGAAAAATATACCACTACTAAAAGTATTTGCACTTATTCAAAAACTCACCCTGTATATATTTCTACTTTCTTTTTATTGTTTAATAAAGTTTTGTCCACTGTTGAAATCAAGATATACATAAAAGTAGAGCACACTTTTTAAACATAAATAAATCTATTTTCATGGAAATCTCAAATATATATATTTTTCAATATTACTATTTATTATTTTATTTATTTAACTTTTGTGCAATATTATTATTTTTAGAAAAATTAAAGTAAAAAAAAATAAAAGAAGGTAATAACAAGTTATAATTAATAAATAATTAGAAACCAAATTAAAATTATTTTTTTCTTTGCTTATTTTTACATGCAACTCTTAAACTTTTGTTAAAAATTATAAACTTACCTTTTAATAAATCCGAAAAATTCTCCTCCTTGATGAAACAATATCAAATAAACAAAATATATTTGATCAATAGAAACAATTATAAAACATAACAAACTATAAGGCACTTAGGTTCACTGTCACCACCAAACTCACGAAAATAAAAAAAAAACTGACACATACGAACTCCTAGTAGGCTTGTAGGACCGACTACTGTCTCTGGTAATGGTCATTTGGCCCTTAAAGTTCAAATGACGACCTATTTTGAAAAACTTCCGATATACATTCCGATACAGCGTGGGAATGTTCACCCCACCCCTTCGCGCTGGTCGTTCCATCTCGCTTTTTCAGTACCCGCGACTTGTGTGCCTTTTTGGTCGGCACTGTTACAGGGGGAGATTAGAAAATACCACCAAAGTAGCGGTATGTTACGGTTTTTATTGCCCATTTACCAGCGAAGCCACAAAGGCTCTCATGATATTATGCAGAAGACTGGCGGGAAATAGATTTTGTGCTGGATGTATAACATGATAATAAGGCCCATGATTACCCATGTAACAGTTGCTTAGTACACAAAACTAGAGCAACGCACAGCAAGGCAAAACCTGTGCAAAGTACAGAGGCCAGCATGCCTCTGCATAACAGATGCCATGAGAACATGCCCAACAGCAGCAACGGAGGTCCTTCTAGACCTAACACCAGTACACATTATCGTCGGTAAATATGCCAATGCGATTAGAATAGTCATTGACGGAAACAGTAATTGTCAACTCAGGGGCTTGGAACATCCTCAAAAGGAAAATTCCACTCCTTCAACTCCCAGAGTGGATGACATATGAAGAATGTACAAATTTGAGAAACACCTCACTGTAGTATTGGGCAATAAAAAGGATTGGAAGAGAGAAACGTTTGCTCAGCAAGTAAAATACTATACCATAACGTGGTATACTGATATTTCCAAAACCAAAGTGAGGACAGGGATATCAGTATTTGGACCGAAAACTAAATACTTCGAACCAATGGTAGGTGCCCATTGGTTCACTACAACCCCCATCCTTCAGGCAGAAATCTACTCTGTCGACAGATCTTAGGTAGGAACTATCAGAAACAGGAAATATTCATCTTATCCAATAGCAGCACTAAAAGCGATCAACTCAGTAACCATCAATTCGAAATTGGTCGAAGAATGCCCAGCGAAGCTGAACAAATTAGGCAAAGAAAATAAAGTCCTCCTACTCTGGGTGCCAGCTTACCAAGAGATAGAAGGCAATGAAAAAGCAAACAATCTACTTATGAAAGGAGAGAGCACTCTACTAGCTGAACCAGAACCGTTCTGTTTTCCAAGTGGAAACTAACTTAAAGCGGAACTCACAAACCTGGAAGACTCCATCCCTAAGCTGGAATGGGAATCCCCCAACGGTGTAACACACTTTAAAAAAATTCTCAGAACTTATGATAGAGAAAAACCAAAGATTTTCCTTGATTTAAGTAAGAACAATCTTCGGATTGTCAAGAGGATTTTAACAGGACACTGTCTCGTCAGTGCCTCAGTAGATTGAAGCTAAGAAACAACTGCGAATGCAACTTTTCTCGGGGAAAATGGGAAAACACCAGAACACTCAAGAAGAACTCTCAATTACTGAGTGCGCTGAGACGACAACCATTCGTGCCAAAAACTTTGATACGACTGATATCGTAGATGGAAAACTAATCTCTGTAAAACTGTTTCAGCTACTGGCTTTTGTCGAAGCTCTGAAACTGTATGATGAGTTATAACTTAAGAAAGGAGGATACAATAAATTTATAAGGTCGCGGTGAATAACTTTCCCCCTCCTATACAATCTATAGTACAATTCTTTTAAAAGTTCCTCTATATGGCCGACCTAGTTACGAAAATTGGTAATTTTTTTTTAGTGAAAAATAAGTTGGCGTTAGCTTTAACAACAACATTCTTCAGGATTGTCAAGTTGACGTTAAAGTTAGGTTATTAGGTGGTTGTCATAAATCATAAATAAAAACATAGATTATTGAAATTATTTAATAAGAATAAAGGTATTTTACCGCAGATCCGAAGAGATTTTACTTAAAGGTATTTTATAAACTTTCTCAGTCAGAATATTAACTCCCCTGTTTCTTACATTTCAGTTAAAGGGACGTAAGAACTATAATAGGAAGTGTATTTTTGTTTTTATGTTTTGACGATATCTGAGAGTTCCTAGAATTATCAAGATTATTGAATAATTATAGTTGTTTAATAAGTGAAATTAATAGAAGACTTGGAAATAGGATGATGCGTTTTATGTTATAGTTGATAGATCACCCCATTTCTCTTAATTTGTTTTTATTTCAGTACAGTTAATCACAAATTGAATTGATGTGTGCAAAAACAGCTATATATTTTCAAACATCTTATTTAAATAGTTCTTTTATATACTGTTAAACTGTATCAACTACAAAGTCTTTAGCAAAAAGTTATAAGGTAATACATTTTGTAGATATAATTTATGAAAATTTATATATAAAGATTAGAACACAATCCTCTGAGGGAAAAAGAAATACTGAAAAACTCATTAAATGTACTTTATTAAAAATAACAACATACAAAAACAGTCATCCATTCAAACTGTAATAATCAGAACATTCTCCACATTATACCTTTATTAAATTTGTGTTCACACTCCTGTCAGGAAAGCCACAAATGTTTGTTTAAATATTAACTTATTTTAAATTGCCAGAAACACATCAGAATATGTTACAACCACAACTATAGGTTTGGAATCAGTACTAAATTTTATACCTAGTGATGCGTCAACTAACAAGTATAGGATAAAAAAGAATTATTAATATCGAGTGTACTATATGATGTACGATGCCTTTCTGCTTATTTATCTTGTTATTTATGAAATGACTTTCCTTTCAAATGTGAGGAATACAAGTAAAATAAAACATAATTTTTGGTTTGGTTTGGTGTTTTCTAATACTACATCTATTACTAACCTTAAGTGCTTTTAGTGAGTCACTGTATTTTTTATTATTGTTTGTGTATCCTGTAAAGTAAAAAATATATATTTCAAGAAATCAAAAACAATATCAAACAGATTCATAAAAACTACTTACAATTGTACATATTATATATTTCAAATGTTATTTGATCTTTGGTCCCATTACCAACATTACCTTATTTAGGTCTTCTCTACTAACTCAACTTTTAAACCTGTTTTAAACATTTATATTTTAAAACTAATTTATAACAATCTGTAATGCCCGCACTGTTTCCTGAAATTAATATAAGTTTTAATCTATTTATTATCACATACATATTACAAAACTGAAAATTACTGATACAAAAACTCAAAATAATTAGAGTCCTTTTTACAAACATCTGGACTAATTTATTTTCACGAATTTGTGGACGAGCCAATGATTTCTAATACGTTTTTAAGCGTTTTACACATTTTTTGAATATCTTCCAGCCTATTCCTCAGTTCTTGATCGGTGAAAAGGTTATTTATAAGTATATAATTAGTTGCTGTAGGTTAAATAAAAGCTGCAGGTTAAATAAAAGAACAAAGTCAAGTAGAATTTGTGAATAAAAAGTCAAAAAATAATGAAAATATTTAGAAAAAGGAACCGTAAACATCAGTCAGCCAAGTGTCAGAGTTCAATTAGATTTACCACAGATTATCAATTTGAACGATTTGAACTACAGTCGATTCCAGTCTAGAGATTTTCGTTTTTTAAGCCACCCATACTGAAGTCCGCCATATTGGGAAGTTTTAGGTGAAAACAAGTATACAATCTACAATCAAATAGTTTAATTTGCTCTATCCACATGCTCTATTTAGTGATGCTTTTTAAATTATTGTGTGGATGTACTATCAATGAAGCTTACTAGTTGTTTCATTAATGCCAGGGTACCAAAAACCCAAATTAGACTTAAATTAGAGGTGAAAATTTCAATCGTTAACGAAAATTAGTTATTCAAGAGTTGGATTAAACGATACATAACTTGTTAACTTTAAGCTGACCCCGGTATAAAATGGGCTCAAAGTACTCCGTGAGAAATGCCTATACACGGAGTTGGATGCGTGAGCTATTCCCACGTACAGGGTTGTAACAGGTAGAGTAACTGTATTTCAGACAGTGTATTAATGTAAGGGTAAATTAGATCTGAATGAGATGCTTTTCTCGTCATCTTTTTGTGTCAGCTTTTCGTAGATGTGGATACAAAGATAGAGAAACCGCCCACAAGAAAAAATAATGATAAGTTTGAATGGACGAAGAAATATTATAAGATGTTATTTGCTTAATAAGGTATTTCGTTTGTAAACTTTGAAAAAAATCATCAAATTCATTTTGATTTTTTAATGAATTAATTCAAGAACTAATATTAATAATTCAAATTTAGGAAATCTTTATTTTTATATTCTATATAAAAATCTATCAAATTATAATAATACATTTTTCCCTAAAACAAATAATAGATTTAAACATTTTATTTACAACATGTATGTAATGTGGGCAATACATAAGTACAGGGTGGGTCAAATTCGACGCTATTAAATGGAAACACCCTTTTCTGTAGGAGATAGACAAAAACTAATATCGGTGCCTGGAGCTCAATTTTTGTCAAAAACATGATGGCGAAAACCGCATATCGATATCTGTTACCGTTTCGTAGTTACGGGGTGTTTTTCAAAAATATGCATTTTAAACAAATCGCTGTAACTTTTTGTTACGGAAAATTTTTGTATTTTTATGAAAATGTTTCCAAAGCACCTTTTTACGTAGAATTTAACGGTTTAAGTATAATTTTTTTAAAATTAATAATTTAAGAATTATCAACAAAATTTGATTTTTATATGGGACACCCTGCATATTTTAATTTATTGAAAAGAATTTAAAATTACCTTTCCGAAAATATAACATACTTGATATTTTGCTCGATTCCTCTTCGAGATATAGAGTATATAAAAATTCGCCCGCTTTAAATAAGTAGGATTTGAACGGCACCGGCTGTAATGCAAAAAAATTCTAGCTGTGAGCATTAATTAAAACGAAAATAATATTTGCTATGAGAGATACAGAATTTTATAACAACTTAAAATATATTTAATCAACATCAACACATTTAAACTATATCTAATAACAATAAAAATAAATAGCAAACCAAGACATGAGATTTTGCTATAGGTGTTCAACATATAACCGTCTTCTGTTTGGTTTGGGGGGACGGGACAGTTTTTGAACATTTCTCGCGGCATTCATTAACTCAGTGGGGGTGAAAGATACCCTCTCATTACTGCTAAGTATTTCTAATTCTTGTCTAGATTATACGGAAGAATAAGGAACCTTTATTCTTTCGCAAATATATCAATAGGATTAGATCCATGGGCACTAAGTCAGGCGGCCTCGACGGCCAACGGCTGGGATCTTGGTTAGCTATTCAATTATTCTTGAAATTGGCTGCAAAAATTTGCTGATAACTTCCAGCGTTCAGAGGCGGTGCGTCGTCTTGCTGGAAAAATATGTTTTCGAGTTCCATTACGGGCATATCATCAATAAGGGGTCCAAAGCCTACTAGTTAAAAAAGTGGCGAACTTTTAAAAATTCTGTATTTCGAAGGGGATTATAACAAAATATCAAGTGTGCTATATTTTGGAAAGGTAATTTTAAATTCTTTTCAGTTAATTAAAAATATAGAAGGTGTCCCAAATAAAAAATCAATTTTTCTCTTTGATAACTCTTAAATTATTAATTTTAAAAAAAAATTATACTTTTAAACCATTAAATTCTACGTAAAAAGGTGCTTTGGAAATGTTTTCATAGAAATACAAAATTTTCCATAGCAAAAAAGTTACAGCGATTTGTTAAAAATGTACATTTTTGAAAAACACCCCGTAACTCCAGAACGGTAATATATATTGACGTGCGGTTTTCACCATCATACTTTTGATGAAAATTGAGCTCCACACACCGATATTAATTTTCGTCTATCTTCTATAGAAAAGGGTGTTTCCATTTAAAAGCGTCGAATTTGACCCACCCTGTACAGTTCATAACAAATAAACTGTTACTCACGTGATTAAGCTTGACCGGTACAGCGTTGCCAATTTTTATATATTTTCTTTTAATCAAGATATTTTAGGAAACAAAAATAAATTAATTATAAATATATAAACAGTTATTAATTACATCAACAAAACTCACCTTCTTAACAGTACTTAAGAGACATAAAGGGCTATTACTACCGCTGCTAATAAAGTCGCGATGAGTTTTTTACGGCTATTAAGCTATCTTGTACCACTTCGCACTAAAAGAGATTCTAAAAAGGACAATGTTCGACTGCAAGGTCTGCTAGTAAACATTTTCAAGGTTAAAGTATCACACAACACTATTTATTTAAACCAAAAACTCGTAATACTAAAATAAAGTGCCAAAACAAATGACAATGTCAGGAAATAAATAAATAATTGGGCAACTTGACATTTTTTACAGCAGAGCTACCACCTGAATCCCCATCGGGAAATTTAAATTCCAGTTAGACAGCCCGGCGCCGAATATGTCCAACACCGAATTTAAAAACAGCGCCCTCGATTACGTAACTAAAAGTTTAATTGGTAGCAAATATATATGTGTATTTATATGCAGTATCATCCCCGGGTTGTCTTTATAAGAGGAAAAACTTTTTTAGTTAGCAAGCAAAAATTTAAAAAAAATGCATTTTACTCAAAATGTCAATAATAAAAAAGTTTTTCCTCTTGTAAAGACAATCCGCAGACATACTGTATATTTTAATCACCTAAACCAATCATAATCATATTTTAATTATAAATAATAAAGTTTCTTGGACAATATCTTAGTATGTTTCCATTTTAATTAACAAAGTGTAAAAGAAGTAATCGCAATAATTAAATAAAAAAATCTATATGTATATCCTTTTTTTATTGAACGCAACATCTTTAAGTCCCATACACTCGAATTAATCAAGAGATTCCTTATCCCCCATCTTCCGGACCATTACAATGCCCGACCCATCTTCACTTCTTTCTTCGCCGTTGTATCTTAAATCTACCTGTTTTGTTCGGAGGAGTCTGTACCTCTCGTCCGCGTCCTTCTGTGAACCTATCTTCTCACTCCCACTTTCTTAAGTGACTGCAAACAAGGCCATTATGGGAACTAAACTTCATTTTTTGGCCACATCCGCCCCTGGGAGACACACGACTCGGATCTAAGACGACCCAGTGGCGTACAATTATTTATTTTAATAAATAATTTCTTCGCTCTTCTCCATCTTGCCACTAGGGTTGGCAAAGGTTTTATACCAAATGTTATAATTAGTATTATACTTGGTATTATACTTTGTATTTAACTTATCCAGGGTATTATACCAAATTGTATTAAACTATTAAATATCAAAACATTGTCTCACCGCCACTATAGTCAGCAAGATGCAAAAAAAATAAATGACCTGATTCGTCAAAGGGAAGATTTTGTGGTTACATCCACGCACAATTTGACCAATATCTTAGATGCCATATTTGGTGGACAGATAAAACCGAGGCCGTTTCGAATTTAGAATTTTATACAGGGTTGTTCACCACATACGACACGGAGTATTGTAGCTAAACGATTAGATTTTTACAAATTGTAAGTTTTGGGTTCGTTGAAGGTCTATTAGAGCTACAATTTAAAAATATTTTTACAAGATACAGAGTGTCCCAAATAAGTAAAAAATATTATAGTTGTATTTTTTTAAATGGAACACCCTGTATATTATTCTATTTTTGGATTCTACAATTGAAATAAAGGTAAACTTTATTAAGGTTTATCACACTTAAACCTTACCGTTTTTGAAATATTTTCAATTTTATGAAATTGCAGTAAAAATTTTAAGGCTTTATTTCTCCCAGGGTATCAAAGTTTTTAATACTAAATATTTACTGAAGATTATTTATTGATCAGATATTGTGGTGCAATAATAAAAATTTTACTACCTTATACAGAGTGTCCAAAAATTTATATTAAATAATGACTAGCTTGAAACGGCAATAACTTGTTTAATTTAAACGGAACACCCTATATATTTTACGGGAATCAGATGCACAATGTAATTGTCTATCAAATTGTATTATACCATTTTTCACACATCTCTTGAAGTTTTCGTAGAAAATGCATTTTCTTTAACATTTATCACTATACCCATGGAATATTGACATTTCAGATTTTTTTATAGCACCATAATATGTACAAAATGTACAGGTGGTAAATATTGCAAGCCCATTGGCATACAAAAAACTATTTAAATTTTTGTAAAAGAGTATACCAATTAAATATACCACCATTATTTCTTACAAAAAACATCAAAGTTAGTTAATTACATACTTGTAAATTGTTTTAATTAATAAATTATTCTAAATAAATGTGGATTAGAATCTTCAAAAATCATAATAATCTTTCAAAATCTAAACCGTTCTCATTAAAGAAATTCCGAAAAGTGTTTATAGCGTCCATTTTCAAAGTAATTATTGCTATCTTGTGAGTTTAATTCAAGTTTTATTTACTCCAACCGGTGATAATTGTGAAAAACTGGCATTAAACACTTAAAAAGCTGTGCTGTGAACTGCAAAAACCATCGTGAATCGTGGCATAACGTCGGTTTTCAATGTTTCATAGGTATTTTGTACATGCGTCCTTATATAAAATAAATTTTCTTGTTTGCAACACACCGTATTTTATTTATAAAATTAAACGAAAATAATAATAAATTTGAATAAACAATATTTGGCGATATAATTCCGGAAAAAGCCGAACCGCTCCGAAATTTTCAAAAGTTTTAGGTCGCGACTGTTGCAAGAATAGCGCCAAATAGTGTTTATATTGTCCTTATGGGCACTTTCCAATCTAAACTTGTTTCATTTATCTATGCCACTACCTTAAAACTGTTAACTCTGTGGAGTACATATTCGATGCTCCGTACCATCATTTACCTGAACAGAAACGTAGATATTAGCAAATTCACAAACCTTATTGCATTTTTAAAAAGAAAAACTTCCGGATATCAGGCAACGAAATCAAAAGTATTTACAAAACTGGAAATAGAACGCTTTATGAAAGAAGCCGATGACAAAGAATTCCTGTTAGCTAAAGTTGTCTTAGTCGTTGGAGTATTTGGAGCATGTAGGAAGGAAGAAATCACGTTTTTGACTGTAGATGCCATTAAAGATTGTCAGTCATTTATTAGTGTGAAGATTCCGAATACAAAAACTCATTTTCCAAGAGTGTTTACGATTACTGAGGAACCAATAGATGGTATCAATTTTGTAATGAACTTTCAATATACTTTTAAGCACTAGTGCCTAAACAAGTGTCACTTTTAGGTACTAGTGCCTAAAAGAATGTCATTTCGAATCTCAAATAAATATCAAAAACTGTCAATTTCGAAACGCTTTCACAAAAAATATTTTTGACAATCTATGTTGCAATAGTTACATTAACTTTCTGATTTTTGCCAGAAAGACATTTTTTAATCAATTTTAATAAATATTTGCATGAGTTGATTAGTAATTAAAACAAAACCAGCAAATTATTGAGTAATTTTGTTTTATACAAGTCATTGAGAAACCGGCATTAAAGTCAATCATAATATTAAAACCCCATCACTGCCTTGCTACGTTTGTTAATGTACTCCATCTTTTTACTCAATGACCTAACAAGTAAATAAATCCGGAACCGTACGCCTATGGTTTACCGCTTCGACGCGATTAGGTACTTTGTAGTGTTTATTTGTGGCATTTTACTTTTAATGGGACCAGAAAAGATTTTTTCCTTCTTCTTGTTTACATTGTCGTACATAATTCTTTCAGCTCAAGATTAGCCTTAGAGGCTGCTCTACGTTGTTTGGTAAACAGGAAAATATTTGCTTTCGCTAATAGATTTTATGAGAAAACTAAATAGGTTCAGTTTTCCTAAACTATTGGAGATTATTATAGTGTTTATGAGACCTATAAAAACATTGGCTTAGAACTAAACTGTATAATATTTATAATTATAATATTTTAATTTATGTGTCTACTATATTTTAGTTTTATAATGTTAAAATTATTATTTTGTCTTATCTGGTCTCCTTCTAGGTGTATTTATTATGTAGGTGATGGCTTACAACTACAAAATTAATCAGAAGAAAGAATAGGAACAATATTTCATTTTGAAAATGGGAAACTGTACTAAAAACTCCCTCTATAGGCACAAATTAACTACAACAGATGCGAAAGAACACCGAATTACGCGTTCAGGTTTCTGTGACCTTCAGAAAGAGTTCATAGACAATCCGCATCAATGTATAGTTTGGGTTATTATTTGTTTGGGTGAAAATAATCTGCACCAATATGTTATCGAGGCATACAAAAAGGTCCACAGACTTTGAGACATACGAAAAATCAAGTCCATTTAGTAAAGGTAGTAAATCTAGATGGAAATTGTGGCAGAACTTAAATTAACAGTGACACTATCGCGATTTATCGAAAAAGACTAAAATAGTTGGTTGTGTAGCGTGCGGTAGATCTCGGCAAAAATCGCTAGTAAGTGACTATATAATATACATACGTGTAGTAAACCGATCATTTATGAAATTCACTTAAATTAACCAAATTAGAAATTCTCAATAGTGAAGTATTGCAGGCAATTAAACAACTTAAAAACAACAAAAGTCCAGGCCCTGACAATATATATCCAGAAATACTTAAATTAATATCAGAAGATAACGTAGATATACTAACTAGGCTTTTTAACAAGATCTATGATAGAGGAAAAGTACCTGATGACTGGCTCTACTCAACTTTTGTACCGCTTCCGAAAAAACCATCAGCTCGACATCTCAGTGACTACAGACTTATTAGTTTAATGAGTCTCGCACTGAAAGTGTTACTTAAAATAATACATAACAAAATTTATAAGAAGGGTGAGCAAGAAAGCGGCTATGAACAGTTTGGGTTTAAGAGTGGATTGGGAACACGAGAGGCCTTATTCTGTTTACAATTGATGACGCAGAAGTGTACAGACCAACAAAAACCAATGTATGTGTGTTTCGTAGATTTCGAAAAAGCATTCGATAGAGTCAAACATACGAGACTTATCGAAATGTTGTATGAGTTGGGAGTTGATAGCAAAGATGTAACACTTCTGAAAAATATATATTGGCCTATAAATATATAACAGCCCACATGAATATTGAAAATGACAATTCCAATCCAGTCAATATACAGAGAGAAGTAAGACAGAGATGTGTGCTGTCTCCTTCGTTATTTAATGTTTATTCTGAGGCGATTTTTCGGGAAGCTTTCTCTTCAACAGATTGCGGTATTAAAGTTAACGGCGAAGTCATTAACAACATTAGATTTGCCGATGACACAGTTCTTATTGCCGATTCTGATACTGGTCTCCAGAGTTTAGTGGAACGACTTGAAAGGCTCCTGTAAAAATACGGGATGAAGATCACTCCTCTAAAACTAAAGTCATGATATTTGAAAGAACCAAAAATGTACCAATTCCTATTAAAATAGAGGGCAATACCTTAGAAACAGTCTACGACGTGGATAAAAAACCAGAATAGAACAAGCTGAGAAAATGCATTTTTTAAAAATGAAGAACGTCTTCCAGAACCCCAGATTGGACCTAGAGTTGAGAACTAGGCTCGTTAAGTATTATGTTTGGTCAATCCTATTATACGGAGCAGAAACATGGACACTGAAAGTTCAAGAGATGAATCGCCTGCTCGAATCGTTCGGAAACATGGATATATCGAAGAATGGTTAAATTCCATGGACAGCCCATATCACAATTACCGAAGTCTACAACAGAATAGGCAGAGAGAGAATTGCTCAATATAATAAAAATAAGGAAAACATCATACTTAGGGCATATATTGAGAAATGGAAAAATACCACGTCTTACAATTGATAGTTAAGGGGTAAGATTGAAGGAAAGAGAGGTCTCGGCAGGAAGAAACTATCTTGGTTGAGAAACATCAGAAACTGGACTCACCTAACTTTTGAAGAACTTATAAGGAAAGTCGAGAATCGTGAAGATTTTGCCAATGTGATCGCCAACCTCCACGAAAGAGACGGCACGTAAAGAAGAAGATATTTCAAAATTTGCGAAAAATGTAATTTTGGCCTTTAATTGTCTCCGTCAAGAGAAATCGTGGTTAGAAATCAAAAATTGATTGTTTTATAAGCTAAATCTTAGGCTTTCTCCATGGATACAACTGACTACCGCAAGCTGTTGCTAGGATGTTCTATTAATTTTAATTGTGTTTTTTAAACATTGTGAATGATCGTAAACCAAAAAGTATAAAGTGTAATAATTGAAACCACTAATTTATTCCACTAATTGCGAGGTTCTGAATGAAGTTTTAAACTATATAATTAAAAATAACTGTTTAATCAAAACCAAAATTTTCTTTACGAATTTTATTTTTATTAACATTCCTCGATTCCTCGTTACAAAGTCTGAGTTTCAGTTAAACATTTAGCTCAAATCAATAACTATCGCATAATCGAAGGTTTATCGAAACTACCCAAGGGCCAAGTCGTCGCGTTTTCCTGTTAGCAGAACCGATCCTGTATAGGTCGTGGGAAATGTCGAATAAAGGGGGACACCGCATACCGCTAGCGACCATTGTCTGTGACTCGTCTGGTTTGATGGGTTTAAGCACGAAGGTGGGTATAGGGGGGGGGAGGATCGTTGTCCGATAAACGTACCCATAGCATATACAATTATACATACATAATTATGGAGGAACAAAGATATTATTCCCGGTAGTATTTGCAAATTTAATAGACCTTGCAGTAAAACTTTAGTTTATTTTTGTTATTTTTATTTTATTTTTGGTATTATTATTTATTATTTTTGTGATTATTTTTGTTGGTTTTATTTTTTACTGTATTTCTTCCCAATCCACATTTTCTTTAACGGCGAAATTATTTGTTAAAACACCTAAACGCTTTTATTTTTATATACAACATTTGAAATAACAGTACGCATATCTGGAAATAAATCCTGGTACTACCCGTATAGCTAAAGCTTCAACTAAATTTACGATTTAAAAATAAAAATAATTTATTTCTGGGAAGATATTTAATACGTCTGTTGGACGCATAAACATAAACCCCAACACTATGACATTATGGCCTGATATCTCCCCCTATTGCATTGAAATTTATTATTTTTCAAACTTCAATATAAAATCATAGTTTCTTGATTTTTCACCCCCCTAGGATAGAAAATAGAAGGGTCGTAATATTCTCTTATTACAAAAAGGAGGGAGGATTTTGCCTAACATAATATAAACCAACAAGAAGTGTATGTACACAGAAAAAAGTAAGTTCTAAGAAAAGTATGTACATACTAATAATATTTCTTATTGTTCTGTTTATTTATTTTTTTAATTTTATTTCTTTTGATAGAATGCTAATAAAAATCAGTAAAAAATATATAAGATATGAAATAGATGAAACTAAAACTAAAGCGGTACGGTTTAGGGTACAGTACCCTACCACCTTTAACTATGACATTTGTCACATTTTTTAATTATAATTGTGGGGAATTGTTACCTACTTCAGACTATAGTTACAAACGTTGTTTATCAAGTAGAGTTTTTTTTCTGAGAAGTCAGTTTGTCCCTGTCAAGTAAAATTTAGAGGTGTATTCTTCTCAAATTAAGTCGGAATGCGTAATTAGATTTTTTTAATTTTAACCTTTTAACTACCCCCGTACGGGTTTGCAAGTAAATTTGAAAACGAAAGTGTGGAAAGCATACAAATTCCTTTTAATACACAAAATTTAGAGGTGTATTCTTCTCAAATTAAGTCGGAATGCGTAATTAGATTTTTTTAAGTTTAACCCTTTAACTACCCCCCGTACGGGTTTTGCAAGTAAATTTGAAAACGGAAAGTATGAAAAGCATAAATATTCCTTTTAATACACAAAATTTAGAGGTGTATTCTTGTCAAATTAAGTCGTAATACGTAATTAGATTTTTAAAGTTTAACCCTTTAACTACCCCCGTACGGGTTTGCAAGTAAATTTGAAAACGAAAGTGTGGAAAGCATACAAATTCCTTTTAATACACAAAATTTAGAGGTGTATTCTTCTCAAATTAAGTCGGAATGCGTAATTAGATTTTTTAAGTTTAACCCTTTAACTACCCCCGTACGGGTTTGCAAGTAAATTTGAAAACGGGAGTATGAAAAGCATAAATATTCCTTTTAATACACAAAATTTAGAGGTGTATTCTTGTCAAATTAAGTCGTAATACGTAATTAGATTTTTTTAAAATTCAAGGGTTTGGAAGTAAATTTTATACATTACAATATACAACGATATATCAGTCGTACCAAACACGTTAATTTAGAGGTGTGTACTTTTTTGGCCTTTTTTGAAATGAATCGGAATAATTCTATGATTATTTCAAATATTGTGTTAATGCAAGTACCCTTGAATATACTTCTCATTAATTTTAAGATGTGTTTCCAATATTATTCGGCTACTATACAAATTAAACCCTTCTGTTGGATATATTCCAAGGGCTATAATAGATTAACACAATAACGTCATATATAATATTCCGCATGTGCGAAAACTCTACCTCAGATACGATTTCGCGATCGGGAGCTCTCGGCTATTTGGCTGCCAATTCGCGGCTGCCAAGTTCACACCGGTATATTCTTTGCTGTTGTTAAAGTATCATATTATATCATATTTTCCAACAACTTCATCAGGACCAAATACGTTCAAATAAAATATACGGAGGGTACCGCTTAAATTCCTGTCCCGATGTTGAAGGATGGCTATGGTTATAGAATGTCAATGCATTTCCTACATAAGTCTATCCTTGTTCGGGAGGACGTTTTCTGCGCTTGCTCGATCTGTAAGCACTTTGATTGGACAGTTCCAAATCATATGATATATGATATGTTTTGTTTTGGTTTTATTTATTTTAAGTTGAGGTTAAAGACGTTCTCTAAAATCTTTCGAAAAATTGGAAGCTTTTTGTTAAATATTCTGAAATCAAATAAGTTTGATAATGTAACATTATGCGCATATTTATCAAACGAGATATTTTAATCGTATCCAACATGTTATGGCAAAACACTTTTTCGACCAAAAGTTTTCAGATATCTTCGATTTAGTTATTTTCGAATGTTTATTTTGTTTATATCTATTACAAACTCAAGGAGCAACAGTTTTTTACAAGTAGTATTAATTTTGATGCTGGTGCAATACTTCTACTCGTAAAATAAGTTTATTATAAATATTACAGACATTTAAAAGAATAGGCTATGGAATAGGTATATAAAAATTATTTTATATCTGTCTCACAATGGGGGGAGCTCTAGTAGCGTAATAGGTATCTGCAGTGCGATTCTGTAAACATTTCCCTGTCTAGTGACTCATCAATCGTATACAAATAGCATAGGCTCGATAGGAAATTTCTTGCTACAGAGCTTACAGAATCCCATTGCTGATTTCTAAAATTCTTTTTCTAGATAGGCTTCCCGCATCGTAAAAACTCCTATTTTATGGTATGTAATTAGTATTCTGAAGGTATTAAAATATTTTAATATCAATATAGTTTTTTCACTGAAACTCGAGTTAAATCTTAATATACATTATTCATATTGTCGTTTTAGAGATTGTGCTTTTATACTTACTATTATGAAAATTTACTGAATAAAATATATAGTTGCAATCCTTTTACTGAACTCCTTAATTTCTTGTTTTATGAGGGGATAATTTTTGCTTATTTAGGTACTAATTTTAATCAGACCATTTTTTAATGAACTCATTTATATTTATATCATATCGTTCTAAGTAGACTTTGTTGTGTTAGACAATTATTATTAAATAAAACGAATGAAAAAAAGTGACAGGTACGATATTTTTTTTAAATTCAAAAAATAATTTAGTAAAACCACAATTATTAAGAAATTGTCTTAAAAACTTCGTAGTACAAATTGCATATCTATTTCACTTTTTTTAAAATTCAAAAAATAATTTAGTAAAACCTCAATTAAGGAACTGTCTTAAAAACTTTGTAGTACAAATTGCATATCTATTTCACTCGACTTAAAAATTGCAGCAAAACAAAGTATAACAGTACATTTTTTACTGTCTATTGTTTCTTTTACTGCCCATGTATTTATGATCAATAATCAACATCAGTCCTGGTTTAAAATGAAACAAAAGTAATTCTTTATTATTAACATATTTTTTATTAAACAAATATAACGTACATATTAAGTTTATACATAAATCAAGCTAGATACAAAAAATATAATTATTTACATTGTTGCATTGTAAATACTCTTTTATATTATGAAAAAAAAACAATAATAATTTACAATAAGACAGTCTGTGTGAACTGTGTAAGCATTATAATTAGCCTTATGTAGTCTCTATTTTTAGTCTTTACATTATAATGTCATTTTTATTTTAAAATAGTAAGACTAAATATAATGCTTTTAACAATTATTGATTTTTGAATAAAATTAGTTTCGTATATTTTTGTCTTATATTAACATCCCTTTCATTTCTGATTTTGCTTTCATGAAACAAACGAACATCGAGAAAAATTTCTATTATTAATTTGGTTAGTTGGCTTCTACCACACAAAAAGCAGTAGCCCATTCGCATTGTTCTATTAATTAAACTACAGCAAAAGTCTTTAAAACTAAATCACAAAATTGTCAATAAACGCACAAAGATTAAAATACAAACGAAAACACAGTACACGTGGAAAACACAGAAAGTTAGAGAAAACACTAATGGCGACTGCCCAAGTCCAAACTGAAAACAAAACGCCGACGACGCGTCCAAAAATAAATCGATAACCCATCTCGACACCATTCGGCCAATAGAAAAGTAGCATTTCGGCGCATGTGCATTACATCCAGCTACTGAACAAGGATGGACTTATGTCAAACTCGATCTTCTGTCCTTCAATTCTGGGACATAAATTCTCTCATTGCTCTTATGAGGAGGCCGCGGTATATGTAAATTTAAACGTATTTGATCAGGACCCTTTCCGTAGCACTGAACTAAATAAATTTCGTGCTTCTTTGACATTTTAAAACAACAAAAAACGTTACGCTTACGGTATATTACCATAGAAACGCGTTTTGGGTTTTAAAACTTCAAGAAATTCAACCATATTTTCATGTTTTTCTTAATTTTCTCTAAAACAGTACAGAAATTTGGAAATCAGTCAGATTTGTACCTTTGATGTGAACTATGGTTCACTATAATTCCCAAAATAAGGCAACCTAACGTGTTTTGCTTCTCGTTTCTTTGAAAAATACCTATGTTTTTGATAACATACTTTACAATTTTTTGAAGGTGCAAAGTTATAAGTGCAGCGCCTGTACAGTTCAAAGTTTGATTGATTGACTCTTTTTAAGGAAGAATTGTTTCAATTAGAAAAAATAATGTTTTCTACGTGTAGAAAAAGCGAAAAAGGTGGTACGTGTGTGTAAGTGTGTCAGCGTGTGACCGACCGGATCGGAAGTTCCCATACGGTACCTCTTTACAGGTGGATGTGCTGCTCGGCCGTTCCCTTCCCAGTAGTACCCCCTTAAGTTCTTTCTTTCCGGTCTACATGCTTCGTTCGAATGCCGATACGTACCCTCGCTGGGGTTAAAGCTACAGAGTCACACGTTTTTACCTGGGGTGGACGGGAGGCTAATGATCACTGTCTGTTTCTGTATGAATAAAAGTAATAATAGTATGTCGATATCAATTAACTACAAAATAGATGTGAAAACAAAAGGGTTGTTTGCAACTGAAATCTAACTTTTTGATACGTTTTTCAGAGCATTGTTGGAAAAATTCACGGATAATAAAATAATACACAAAATTAAGTTTAAATAAATTAGATTTAGAATATAGAATGTATCGTATACAGGGTAGACCGAACTGTATTCCGGATACTTCGGCGCCATATTCTACAGATAAAAATAAGTAAAAAAGTTCGTATAAATATATGTCCTAAAATGCTTAGTTTCGGAGATAAAGGGTGTAGAAGATTCATTTCTATTTCGATTTTTTCCAAATAATTTCTGAAGCAACGTCAATATTTGAATGAAAATTGATATCGGGGATGTTTTTGATATAAGAAATTTCATTTTGATGTCAATATGACTCCTACTTGTAGAGGGCGCCACTTACATATTTTTTTACTGGTTTGAAGATTAATAACTTTTCGTCCGTACCTGTATAAAACTACTATGTAAAAAATATACATTTAAGACGTTTTTTTTACGAAAAAAACCTAAAATCTCTGGGTAAAATCGCTACGAGTAATGGTTCTCGAGATATTTGAAATCGAAATGATCAATACCTATCATTATTGACATAAATTAAACATGTCGACTAAACAGTTATTATAGACTGAAATCATAAATTTGAAATGTTTTTGTGTCAAGAGTTCAATACAAACTGTTTTATCATCTTTTTTTTGCAGAAAAAATATGATTAATTTAAAAAAATTAACATTTCCCAAATTTATAATTTCAGTCAGATAACTACAGGTTGTGACAGGGTGGCCCATCGAAAACGTTCCGCAAGGCATAACGGCCAGGGTAATTGTTTGTGAGGGGGACAACTTTTGCCCCAAAAATTATTGCAAAATCTTCAACTCTCTAAGCGGGGGTGTCATCCCCCAATTTTTTTCAAATGGGAAGGGGGGTCAAGCAGTACCGCAATGAAAAGGGCTTTCTATTCTCTATACTTTCCTGCTTCGTTTTTGAAGATCGGTCGAGTCGTTGGGAAAATATGAGGGATTGAAATTTGAAAAATTTATTTAAACATTTATCAGAGTAAATGATAAGGATACATTCCTTCGACCAATTTGCTGTTTTTTCTTATTATTTCTAGATGTTTGCAATCGGGTTGCGCAGATATTCAATGAACGCCATCCTGACAAACACCTTTATGGCAAAATTGTTCGTCAGTTAGTAGCAAAATTTCGCGAAACTGGTTCCGTTATGAATAAAAAAAGGCAGAGGGAAAATCCTGTAGTAAATGAAGCTATGGAGGTATTCGTATTGGGCCAAGTTGCCATGGACAGTATTCTGAGTACAAGAAAATTAGCCAATGAGACCGGCGGGAATCGTACAAGTTTCCAAAGGATATTAATAAAACACAAGTTCCACCCGTACAAAATTCAGTTGGTACAAGAACTCAACGAAGATGAGTTTAATCGTTACTTGCAATTTTGTGAAACTATGAGTGAACGAGTGGCGAATGATAATAATTTCCTATTTAATGTGTGTTTTTCGGATGAGTGTACTTTCTTTTTGAACGGTGTAGTTAATCGGCACAACTGTAGGTACTGGGCTGAGGACAACCCCAGGGTTTTTCACGAGGTGCACACACAAAACCCTCAGAAATTGAACGTGTGGGCTGGTATTTTTGGAAATTCTATTGTAGGTCAGTTTAACGATATTGAGAAGAACTTCAACGTACAAGTCACAGAACAGCTATCTAGCAACTACCGCACCTGATCGTTCAACGTTGTGACAAAAAACAGCAAATTGGTCGAATTTATCCTTAATTATCATTTACTCTGATAAATGCTTAAATAAACTTTTCAAATTTCAATTCTTAATATTTTCTCAATGACTCGACCGATTTTCAAAAACGAAGCGGGGAAATATAGAGAATAGAAAGCTCTTTTCATTGCGGCGCCACTTGACCCCCCTTTCCATTTGAAAAAAGTTTGGGAAGACACCCCCGCTTAGAGGGTTGAATATTTTGCAATCATTTTTGGGGCAAAAGTTGTCCCCCTCACAAACAAAATTGACGTGTTTTTGGATTTTTTGAAAAAATAAATACCCTGGCTGTTATGCCTTGCTGAACGTCTTCGATGGGCCACCCTGTATCTACTCAACGCATGTTTATTTTTTTGTCAATAATGACATGTATTGACTATTTCCACTCTAAATATCTTGAGTTGCTCGTAGCGATTTTTACCAAGAGACATTTTTTACGTAAAAAGTCACGGAAATGCATATTTTTTCACTCAGTAGTTTTATACAGGTACGGACAAAAAGTTATTACTCTTCAAAGCAGTTAAAACACATGTAGGTGACGCCATCTACTAGTAAAATATTGGCTTCAAAATCAAATTTCTCATGTCAAAAAACTCCCAGATACCAATTTTCATGCAAATATTGACGTTATATATATTTATATAAAAAGAAGAAAGAATTTATTGGGCAACTCCACAGAAAGATTAGTCATGAGACATGACTAAAACATGATTACCCGTAGACACTCAGTGTTTCTGCCTTCCAGCTTCATCAGTACAGGAGGAATCAGCAACAATGAACTAGCGATCCTGAAAAAAGAAAAAGGAGAAGCAAACGAGGCACAAAGGCGCCATTTGCAGCCTGGTTAGGCAGTAGCTTACAATTTGAAGCGTTACTACCGAAAAAACCGCTGCGGAGGCGTTCCAACACACCTCGCCGCTATCACCTTGGCCCAGAGAAAACAATAAACAAAGGATGTTATCGTGGAGACTATAATAAAAAGAAGGAAGAATTTATTGGGCAAGTCCACAGAAAGATTAGTCATGAGATATGACTAAAACATGACTACCCGTAGACACTCAGTGTTTCTGCCTTCCGGCTTCATCAATACGGGAGGAATCAGCAACGATGAACTAGCGATCCTGAAAAAAGAAAAAGGAGAAGCAAACGAGGCACAAAGGCGCCATTGGCAGCCTGGTTAGGCAGTAGCTTACAATTTGAAGCGTTACTACCGAAAAACCGCTGCGGAGGCGTTCCAACACACCTCGCCGCTATCACCTTGGCCCGAGTTGGAACACCTCCGCAGCGGTTTTTCGGTAGTAACGCTTCAAATTGTAAGCTACTGCCTAACCAGGCTGCAAATGGCGCCTTTGTGCCTCGTTTGCCTCTCCTTTTTCTTTTTTCAGGATCGCTAGTTCATCGTTGCTGATTCCTCCCGTATTGATGAAGCCGGAAGGCAGAAACACTGAGTGTCTACGGGTAGTCATGTTTTAGTCATGTCTCATGACTAATCTTTCTGTGGACTTGCCCAATAAATTCTTTCTTCTTTTTATTATAGTCTCCACGATAACATCCTTTGTTTATATTTATATATACGAACTTTTTTACTTATTTTTATCTGTAGAATATGCTGCCAAAGTTTCCGTAATACAATTCGAAACACCCTGTATACAGGGTGGTCTAATAAATAATAAACGATGTTCCAAAAAACTAATGGAGATATCCGGCTAGAATCTTGTTTGATATGTCGATTTAGACTGTTAAAAAAATATTTAATATCAGCTCTCTGGACTCTGCTGATGCACTCACTCCACGACTTCAAAGCATCAGCCCAAATGAAATCTCCCACTTTTAATAACTAAATAACTTGCAAATGGGCACTTGCAGACCCTAACACGGTCTTAATAGAAGTGTAATTGCGTTGAACGCATCCCCCAAGGCGTGTCATTCGGCCGGGGGAAATTGGGAGGTAATGGAGTTCAATTGGGGGTGTGATTTTGGGGTTAGCGTTGGGACAGATGATGCTGGGGATGCCAGAAAGTGTTTGGAGGTAGAGGGGCGTGTTTTTTGAGGGAAAATGTGTATAAAGCTATTTAGATATTTTATTCGATTTAATTTTTTATTATATAATGTAAAGTGAGGGGGGTATTCAAATGCGGAGGGAATGATGGTTCAATAATAATATTATTTAGGGAGAATATACTTTATTAATTTTTTCTATGGGTTAAATTTACAGAGGATTTATCACTGACCTGGTATAATACGAGGGGTAAACACATAGGGCAAAAAGTGTACACCTACATCCTCTATCCTTAGTACATCCCCTACATCCTCCAGTACATCCTCGGTACATCCCCTACATCCTCGGTACATCCCCTACATCCTCGTACATCCCCTAGTACATCCCCTACATCCTCGGTACATCCACTACATCCTCGGTACATCCCGGTACATCCCCTACATCCTCTAGTACATCCTCGTTACATCCCCTGGAAATCCTCTCATGTGTACGCCATACATTTAGAATAATTTTCGTGATGAACCGTTTTACGTATCTAATATACTTTTCGAGGTATACTTATCTTGGACACACTGTATATATTTTTTTTAAATTTTATTTGAATGGTAAAAAGATAGGTAAAATTTTGAACGCTATTATCTCCGAAACTATTAAATATATAAAAAAAAGATGAAGCACCATTTCGACTTACATTTACTAGAGGGATATAAAAATTTACAGGGTGTTTTTTTATTTAAAATAACAAAATTAAGGTTACTTTACTTACGACGAAACCGGAATTGTTATTTATGTTAGAGCTATCTCCCACTTTATTACGAGCTTTATTATATGTATAACTACACAAAATTTCTCAAACCTCTACAATTTATTGGCTAGTAATATAGTTGACACCTAATATTTTTGTTGAATTCAAAAGGACAAAAAAAAATCAAAACCATTTAAAAAAAATTATATGGGGTCATCGAGAATCGAACTAAGGCGCGCCAACCCATATCAAATCTTGCCAGAGTTGTAACAATCTCGGCTATTATTGTGCCTACAACAATTCGCCGTTACTTTTATTATACAGGGTGAGTCTTAAGTAGGTGCAAATATTTTCAGGGCTGGTAGATCTCGATAAAAGAAACAATATTTTTTCTTTACCATTTTTCAAATTTAAAATTTTTCAAAAAAGTCCAAAATAACCGAGTTATTTAAGTTTGAAAATTGATTTTTTTAAATTTTGATAGCCACCTGATTTTTTTCTGTATTTGCATCCCTTTTAGTGCCGTAACCATAGAGTAAAGCTGTAACTATGGTAATATCAGAGATTAAGAATTTATAACGTGGGAAAATTAGCGGTGAACAGGCAGTTCTAAAAAGTTTTCGAAAAATATACAGGGAAATTTAAAAGAAAATGCACGATTTTCAACATATTTTATTTGCAAAAAAACATCATAGACGTGTTCTTGGGGTCAAAATATACCACCCTTGAAAATATTTGCACTTATTTAAGACTTACCCTATATAACAGCCGTTTATGCCTCGGTTTATGCAGTTTATGTCGGCAAAAAAAATAACTTAGTCATGCGTAAAGCCCTATATTATGTGCAAAGTTATCAATCTCGTGTTTTGAACCCCAAATAAAAATGAGATCTAGTAGCTACCGAGGATCTACTTTATAAAACAGACCTAAAAATAGGCAACGTTAAAGGCATTCGCATTTATGAACTTCGTTTTTGACGTATAGAGGGTACAATAATAATTATTTACACACACTTCCCTTTAATTCATAACGCTCACGGCACTATGCAATAAGATACATACATTTTGCGAGATATTTTGAGGTTATGAGTAGGGGTGAGCCACAAAGCCTTGAGTATCGATATTTTTATCGATATATCAAATAAAGGTCCATTTTCACTCCCATGAAATTTGTGCAAATCGGGTTGTGAAAATTGGCTTGTGCAAACTTTATTTAATAAATTCATTGAGAAAAACGGATGTGCACAAACTAATTCACATACGTGAAAACCATGTAACGATATATTCGTCCACAAATATCGATATAGCTATCGATATAACAGATACCGCTATATCTCTTTATGAATACTTCATATCGGAAATATCTATATCTATCTATATTCTCAATATCGATATTCGATATATCATGTCATTCTCAATATCGATATTACATCCACTACATCCTCGGTACATCCCCTGGAAATCCTCTCATGTGTACACCATAAATCCCCTAAGTGTTCACCCCTCGGTTTAATATTTTATAGGACTTACTTGTATTTTGATACAAATTTGAAAATTTTATCTTAGGATTATTTCAATGTGTATTTTGACTTTAAAATATTATCGGCTTGCCTGAAAAAAAGCCTTTTACCATCCTTTTACTTGCACGCAGGCCGTTATCTCCCGTTTGGGACTTAATATCTAACCGATACTTTCCGACAAGTCGGAATTAACTACTCAGCGCTGTGGTTGTCATTTTGTGGATCTGCCCAAGCTCACCTGATGATGGAGTAAGGCTCCGAAACCGGTAGTGAGAGCAGGTTGATCCACATTATGACAAACACAGCGTAGAATTAAATTTCTCTATCAGCAGTTAAGTGGCAAGAATCCTTATATAATTTTTTTGTTTTTTACTACCCGAAACAGCGGTACATCACACAAATCTCGTACCTGAGTGGTTTATAGTTTCAATAACTGCACTAACAAAAAAATAACATACTTAAATATTATGACAAAGGCATGAACTGTAATCGGGACGGCATGAAATTTATAGCGAAAATTTCTGATTCCTGCCGTATACAGCGCCGCGGTAAAAACAATTTGTTTAAAATCAACTGAAATACGCCAAGTCTATAAATACCCCATCCCACTGTTTTTACCATACACAATTGACGTTAATAAATAATTGAATATGACACCTCTTGCAAGTTAAAATCAGATTTGATAACTACATTAACTAAAAACGAATTATCTATCTATTTCTCTCATTATATAGCAATAAACATTCTAAGCAGATAACGTACTACGTTATTTCGGGAATCGAGTTATCTTTGTATTTAAATCAGCCCTAGCTCCATAGTAAGAGTAACCATACACGCAAAGCTCCCTCTTATCCGCCAACGAAATCAAATCAATGTGAAGTGTTCCATATCGTCACGTTGGTAGTTCATTTGTCGCCTTGGTTAGCAAATGGATTCTTAAAAAGATGCAAAGTGGTCTAAGTAAGTTATCCGCTCCCCAGATTCGCTACCAAATAGACAGGATATTGATTTTTAAATTGTGAAAAGGAATGAGCAAATAATTACTCGAAATAAAGCTGGAAAGAAAACAAAGTTTTTAGGTGTTTTATAAAATTTTAGATATAATTGAAATCTAAATAAATCAATGATTAAAGAATACCAGAACATGTAACGCTCATATACGGGCTGCAGCAGAATTTGTGATGTTAGGCGCCATTTATTTGGAAGTAAGGAATGAGACGTCAGCTGGTCATCAGCGACAATTTTTAGCCATTTTTAATAGTTTGTGTGTAGTGAACTTTGTATGAACTTTATTACAATGGTGATTAGTTGTTTAGCTTTCAAGTGTAAAAGCCGCAGCTATAAGAAAGAGCCAGGAGTTACGTTTCATACGTAAATAAACAGCCCACTCTACCTTTTATCGTTTTTTATTGAATTCGATAATTATTTTTCTGATATTATAGGTACTTACTTGTTATCATGTTCTATACGTCGATACTAATTTTGTACATTTTGTTAAAATTTTAATACGTATTTTTTCGTAATTAATTAGTATGATACCACCGCATACACCATAGGCGTAGTCAAAACATGTATCAAAAATATAAATATCTCTTCAAGCTTAATGTGTTAGTGTGTGCACTATGTGCGCATATTTGAAGTAAACCTTCTTACTAACAGTTATTAAATTGAAGGATTTTAAGGACATGTTGAAAAAAAAGTGACTCAGAAAGCTGTTTTAATATAAATATTATTTTCAATTTATTTCTGTAATCTGTACATTTTCTGTTTCCTCAATAGCCTGCAAATTTTGTGGAATACCATCCAAAATACACACTTTTATACAAATGCCTAATAATGTTAACGCTTAAATTTATTTAAGAAGAGAAAACATTTTGAACCTACCCAACAATTCGTATTTATAGTGGTTTACAGTAATTTTGTTAAAGTATACGACTATATTCGTTGGTTAATGGTTTGAAATAAATGTGTCAGTGTCCTCCAATGAAAATGCGAGTTGCTAACCCTAATTCTAATTATAAGATGGCAACTGAGCTAGATGCTTTACCTAGACCGTTATTCAGAAGCTACAAACATATTGATGAAAATATGCGTGAAAATTTACTTCCTAGCACACAACTAGAGGATATTGGTACACAGGTACAGTCTCAAGTTTATTATAATGATTTTCTTAACCGCGTATGGCAGAGATCGTTACCCAGAGCAACTTAAATTGTTTTACAAAGGGGTGTATCTACCCCGAATGGTGTATCTGTGGCAACACTGTCGTTACCACTTTTCCTGAAGCTATCTCGTGTGTCACGGCCTTGAACTTTTACTCTCAACGCGCGTAAAGAAGTTTAACTTCAAAAATATTAATATCACATTATATATTAGTGTTATTTAAGGATTTGTAATGTTGTGAATGTAAAATCTCTTCCTACCTGTATAATATCCCTAGAAGAACCTAATTATCCCTAACCCTCAAACGCACGTGTCCTATTCTCTTCAGATTCATCATCTTCAGCAGTAAATTTGCACCCCCTAACGGTGCGTCTTCTTTAATTACCAATTAAGAAAGGGCGCTTTTGATCTGGCCGCCTTTGATCTGACAGAGAGTCCCGTCAGCGGCGTTGTTTTGTTTCACGCTTCCATTGTTTTTTCAGTTTTTTGATACGCGCGCGCTTTCAATGGCAAGTCTTTTGTTGGATGAAGGAAAGGCAGAAGAGAAGAAATGATGACAAAAAAAATAATTTTACCAATTGGCTAATATTAAAAATTAATACACGCTAAGAATTCTCCAAAATAAAATGTTTAAATGTGCAACATAGCGAGTTACGTTTTAAAAAATATTCAGAAAGTATTATTTCAAGGAATTTATTACGAGTAGAAAAAATATTGTGTCGGTTTGGCGTTGGTTTCTATGTAATTTGACAAATAAATAAAGCTGTCTCTTTAGTTGTCAGTTTTGAGTCAATATTTTTTAATTCTCTTTCGTGTCGATTTGCTAATTGAATTGGAGCCAGCAATGGTTCAAAACGAAATAAGTAAATTACCAACAGATATTCAGGCTGAGGCGACAAACGCCATATCCAAACTACTTCCATTTGAATCCCGAATAACTTATGAAAAGGTATAGGTACAAATTTTTTCAAAAATGGAAGTAATTAAAAAACGTGCGAGAAGAAGGATCAAGTGAAAATATACTTTTAGCATATTTTTCTGAAAAATCAAAGAAAATGCAGCTGTCCAGTTTATGGTCGTATTATTCAATGCTAAAAAGTGCAAAACTGGTCAATGAAAACATTGATATTTCAAGGTTAAGGATAAGCTATACCGTTTACATTTCCTTAGTAGTATAGTAACATCTAAACTTTGTAGATATAGCAGGCTCATAGCTTTCTTGAAGCAGTCGTGTAGCGGTTACAAACCGAAAAAGTCAAAAATTTTAAACACAGAAGATGGAGTGAAATTTCTTTGCACTGTTTTTTTTTGCATTTAATCTACCCTTGCGGTTAAAGTACTATTTTATCCATATTTTATCTACTATTTTTTGATAGACATAAGGCAATTTTAAGCCCACGGCCACACAGAAAGCGTTTTTAGCGTGAAGCGTCTTTAGCGACTAAAACAAAATAACAGGGTTATATAGGAGTGGCCACACCAAAAGCGTGTAGCGTTCGGCGTGTCTCGCAAAAAACGCAAATGAAAACAAATCAGTTTGTTTTCTGTAGCATCTTTAGCGTTTTCTAAGATCAGACCCCGTCATAGGCGGACGTTATCTCTACTAATATATAAAATCCTTAAGTGACTGACTCTACAACATAAAAAAATTATACACATATAAACTAAAATTCGTAAAATAAGTGGCAAATAATAATTTTTATTTTTACACACACCACTGGCACTAGCAGTAGATTGTGTTTGTCTCCGGATATATGCCCCGGCCCGTCCACAATTCAATCCCAGAATTTTTTATCTTCGTCTCTTCAACGCTAACGGCGCCGATCTCGCCTATCTCTTTCTCACAGGATTGATTGTTGGACGGGCCGGGAATCCACGAGCTTGCGATGTTACTAATTGACATATTGATAGAAACTGCAGACCTGCCGCGTCTTTTGCGTGTTTTTAATGGACACAAACCGAAAAAAAAACGCTTAAAACGGTAAAATCGCAAAAAGCGCTTGAAACGCAAAAAACGCAAAACGCTAAAAACGCTTTCTGTGTGGCCGTGGGCTTCAGTTGCTATGAAAAAAATTAAATAATTACTATTAAGCAGTAACGTTAAATGGAGGTGTATACACATTAAATTACCTAGATTTACTGCTTCACAAATTTGGGTATATAAAGTTCATATCAAGTAAACTCTTAGTCACGTGATTAAGCTTGACCGGCACAGCGTTGCCCATTTTTACAAATTCTTTGTTAATCAAAATATTTTAGGGAACAAACATAAATTAATTATAAATATAAAAACACTTATTATTTACATCAACAAAACTCACCTTCTTAACAGCATTTAGGGTTAATACTAACAAAACTAAGAACAAATAACAAAAATAATATTTTGTAAAGAAAGAAAAAAAATAATATAACGATTATTGTTAATCAGATACCAAAGGTCATTTCAAAGAAAAGAACATTTATTTGAATAACCATAAAAGAAGTTTCCTTTTCACCCTTAAATCTAGGATCAAAAGGAAAAAAAGGGCACTCCATTTCAACTCCAATCGTATAAGCGTGTAATACGTGTGGCATCCCTATCCCTTCTTTATTCTTCCTACCTGGGATCCTATACCATTATAACATTGACCTTAACAACTTCAGAGCCAACTTACACATACGCACGCGGTCAGACAGCCATTGCCCTTTCTTTCTAATTAACTTACTTTTATTTTCACGACGGTGATTTTCTTTTCAGAAGCGATCCGCTGTGACGTAGGGTTGGAAAATGGTCTTCCTAGGTCGAAGGTACGTATGCCCTTCCTTGGTCAAATCTCAAATTGTGTTTGTCGAAGGGCTTAATTACTATTTTTATTTTGTTTCTATGGTTTTAGAAACTCAGAAAAATAATATGAATAGGATAACTTTACTGTACAAGATACAGGGTGAGTCTTAAATAGGTGCAAATACTTTTAGGGGTGGTATAGGTATAATACTTTTAGGGGTTTAAAATTTGGTATTTTTCGAATAAATCTTTTTATCCAATAAAATTGCCATTTGAAAAAAACAAAAAATACGGGCAAGCTGATTTTTTCAGAGTTTGTCAGCGACTGTCTTCTGAGTGTAAAATAAAGAAAATCGAAAATTTTCCCCTTGCGGTTTTTGAGCAATAGGGTTTTTTTTTAAAACTGTACTACAACAAAATAATTAGACGCAAATTGTACATAAGAACATTCTCTATAAGTTCGCCTAATTACTTTTTTTATAAGTTTATTATTTCCGAATTTAGCGGCCGTTTCATGAGCCCTTTGGGGTGGTTTTCAAAAAGTTTGTTTTACAGCAAATTGACCCGTATGAAAGTTGTTCATAATAAATGGACAAGCAACTTTTCCTCATTATTTTTTTGTAGCTTCATTATTTTTGGAGATAGCGTCCAGTTCATGAACAAATTGGGGTAGTTTCATAATTTTTGTTTAGTTCTACAAATTTACCAACTTAAAGGTGTTCATATTAAAATTACATGCAAACTTCTCTATGATATGTATTTATTTCCCCAAAACGAAACTTGGAATTCATAAAATTTTCCAATAGCACTTGGGAATTTCCTGAAAAAAAGACATTTAAAACTACCACCACTTGTTCATGATCTGGGCGCTATCTCCAAAAATAGTCAAGTTACAAAAAAAAGTTCATAAAAGTATATGTACTCTTATTTTGAACGAGTTTCCTAGGATGAATTTGTTGAAAAAAGAGTAACATTGAAAACTACCCTAATTTGTTCATGAACTGGACGCGAAAAAAATTCATGAGGAAAAGTTGCTTGTCCGTTTATTATGAACAACTTTCATACGGGTCAATTTGCTGTAAAATAAATGTTTTGAAAACCACCCCGAAGGGCACATGAAGTCCGGAAATAATAAACTTATAAAAAGAATCATTAGGCAAACTTATAGAGAATGTTCTTTTATGTACAGTTTGCGTCTAATTATTTTGTTGTAGTACAGTTAAAAAAAAACCACCCCAATTTTACACTCAGAAGACAGTCGCTGGCAAACTCTGAAAAAATCAGCTTGCCCGTAATTTTTTTTCACTCTCTATACGGCGATACAATTTTACTGGATAATTTGGAAATTCTTTAAATTTTTACTTAAAAAACAAAATATCTTAATATCACGGTAACATATGTATGTAGTAAATTAAATTTACAAAAAAATTCACAAAAATTCAGTAGTTCTCAAAATATAGCAAAAAATATATTTTTTCTTAATTTTCAATATAAAGTACCTAACTGGGTTGTTCTATTGTACTTAGATAATAGATTTTTTTGCAACATAGATAATAGATTAAATTTACAAGAAATAAAGTCCAGAAAAAATCGTGTGGTTCTCAAAATTTGATTTTTATGGAAATTTTTAAACTAAAATATCTTGGTTATTTTGGATTTATTTGAAAAACGACAGATAAAATAAAATAAACGCAAAACAATTTCCGATGCACGTGATCAATTTTGAGTGACAAGCGACAGTGCTGCCAGATGGTGATGGATTTATGAGATGAATCTTAATGTAAAATTGGGAAACAATATAATATATAAATTTTTACGTTTTATTTTTAATTTAATAATTAATATTTAAATAATTAAATTATTTATTAATAGTAGTCACTAACACTCACAGTGGAACAGCAGCTACTCTCTACAAATCGAAATAAGTAGAAATAACTTTGAAAGTGGTGTAATGTCCTTACCAATCAAACTTACTTCTCTAACTGCAGCCAAGGGTAATAAAGGGCCTTTATTGTCACGTTCTTGTTCAAAGACAATTACTCACAAAGATTCAACAACTCGATATTATACAAAATAATGACTGACATTATAATAATTGTCAAATAATAAACGACAACGTTGCTGAACTCGGCGCAATGCGACCAACATAGCGATAATAAAATTCGGTTTAAGCTAATTTTTGTAGCTTTAATCTAAATAAAATATCTGTTACAATCATTTGCTCTATAAAGTAAAATGAAAAGCTGCTCGGTATTTTAAATTATACAAAAAATTTAAACATTTTTGCCAAAATTTTATTTAGTGTTAAATATTATAATTAATATTTTAAAATTACATTTGACAATAATTAAAAATCATAGATTGAGAACTTTAATTTAAAAATTCTTCTTAAAAATTATTCAAATGATATATGTAATTAGTATACGGACCAGTGGCGTGTCGTATAGGGGGCCAGGGGGGGCGAAGGCCCCCTCCGCCCCTAGGCGCTTAGCGCCTCTGGCGCCCTTTGAAAAAAAAAATAGAAAAACTAAATTTAACACAAAAACAAAGGGTGCCCTACCGTGCCCTTAGCTCTTCAAGATAAAAAAAAATGACGTATATATTTCTCACATTTTATTTTTGTTTTTTAATGTTTATTTATATTTAATACTTTAAATCACTAATGAAATAGGCGTATACGTACGAAAGTTTTCATATGGGTTTGAAACTACACACCGCTAGACCATTGTCGATAAATAAAAATACAATGGCTAGACATAACGTTGCGCCGGCGCCGCCAAAGAAGAAGACGAAATCAGTCGCGATGGAAATAAATTCGGGGAATCACCGAACGAAATATAATCGATTATAATGAAGTGATGAATAAAATTAATATATTGTCCAAACACTTGCAAAAGGTTAATAACAACTTATGTACAGCTGCTCATATGATTACTGCGGTAACTAAAGATCTCAAATCATTAGAAAGTGAAAAATATTTTGAAAATTTTAAAAAACAGGCTACTATTTTGGCAAATAAATGCAATACGTGAAAATCATTTTCCATAAAAAGACAAAGAATAATAAAAAAAATTCATGATGAAATCCAGAATGATTATCTACATCAAAATTCTGAAGATAATTTCAAGATATCAGTGCCTTATGGTACTTTAGACATTTTAACTGGTACTCTAGGAATCGCTTTGAAGACTTCCTTAATATATGCCAAAAAATTAATTATTGTTTATTGGATATGGACGTCAATGATGACAATTTAAAATGTCTTATGGATCTACAGATATTGTACCAAGCGGATGTTAAACCTTTTTGCAGTTTATTAGAAGAAATTAATGCTGATTACAACAAACTTGCACCGGACGAATATTTATCATTTTTACTTTCCAATGACCTAGAGTCTTCATATCCATCTTTATGTGCATTACTGAGGATTTTTATCGCTATAGCTACCAATAGTGCTGGTGCAGAATGATCTTTCAGTAGATTAGGAAGAATTAATAATTACTAGAGGTGCACCAGCACACAAGATAGAACCAATTTATTTATCACTTCTCAGTATTGAAGCAAACACAGCCCAGGATCTAAATATAGACGAAATGATTGATTCTTTTAAATCGGTTGAAACAAGACGCTTGCATCTTTGAAATCTGTTTTGTATACTAACTTTTTTAATAAACAAATTTATAATTTGAAAAAAAATAAAAGTTTTCACGTAGTCTGATTATTTAAAAAAAAGTTTGTAATTTATTTGATCCTTTATTGATCATTGCGCCCCTTAAGATCTTCGCCCCCTCCGCCCTTTTATCCACGACACGCTACTGATACGGACACCTTCTAAAATTATTATCTATTTGCGCCATTGCATTGTTGTAAAAAATATTTTTTTTTAAATAAATAACTGACAGTATGGTGCAAAATATAACAAATCAACCGGTACTAATTCTGATGTGTGAACAGCTATATGAAATCTCTTTGACAGACAGTTTTTTCCCTTCAAAAGTCTTAAACATATTTTTCATTACCAACACCAATAGAGTATTTAATATAAAAAAATATGGTTAAAAGACACGCTCCTAATTAATGCTCCCTTTTATTTTTCGAATCCCCCAAAAAAAATATTACTAAAAACCAAGAAATACAGTCTCCAATCTTCACATAGCCAAACATGAATCAGGTAAAAAAACAAAATCCCAAGTATAAAAAAATGAAATCCTTCTCTCAGAATGAAATCGAAAACCTTCCATCTCCGCACTAAATCTTTTTTTATGAAGTGGCTGCCACCCCCACAGACTGTCTTGATCCCTTATTCCCATATATTGAATAGATAGTAGTGATTAGGGAGGTGAAGGTATATCGATGTTCGAAATTCTATATTATAAACACTGCTGCTTAAGAGCTGAAAAAGTGTATTTATAAAAAGATATCTCGTATTTTCGCTCTTTAGTGATATCTAATAGTTGATATTATTAACAATATACCGTATGGTCGAAAAAACAAACAGCGCAAAGTTGGCTTGGAAATGATAATCGATAAAGTGTCACAATCTTTGAATAAGAAGACTAAGGAAGGAGCATAATGCTATCCATGCATTCATGCATGGTGGGCGGAAAAGCCACCATAAAAGCTCTCTAGGGTGGGGATCCTTGACAGTTCTGTTTGACGATTCATATTTGACACATTTGAATTTGATTTGAAATTTTGTGGATTTGTCAGTCTTTACGGAGCTTATTTTATGTTATTTATTATTTATTCTACTACTGATAGTTGTATAAAGGTAGTAAATCTAGATGGAAATTGTGGCAGAACTTAAATTAACAGTGACATTACCGCGATTAATCGAAAAAGACTCTAAAATAGTTGGTTGTGTAGCGTGCGGTAGATCTCGGCAAAAATTGAGTGAAATAATGGGAACAACTTTTCGCTAGTAAGTGACTATATAATATACATACGTGTAGTAAACCGATCATTTATGAAATTCACTTAAATTAACTAAATTATATATTTTCTTGCATTTTAGCTTTTATTTACTACTCGACAAAGATCAGATGTCAAAGAATTTTGATACGTTAATTTGACTTACCTGCTTCAGTAGCGTATCGGATGTTTGTGTTAATAAATACTTATTATAAAACTTATCTATTTTTATTAGAATTATATATTTTTATAACAATTTTAATAACTACCAACATTTATTCACAACGTAAAATAAAATAACAAATTATTGAGCCTACCCCACGCCTACCCTACATCATAGTTTTACATTTTTTAAATAAAGTTAGAACGGCACTGATAAACCGGAATTTAAGTCGGCCATATTTGAGGCCCATCGCGGTGTACCTAAGATTTTTGATATGCTCCTTCCTTAGCCTTCTTATTCAAAGGTCACAATATAACATGGCCAGATCTATTGTTTTACATCACTTGACGTTTAGTCATACTGGTTAAAATCAAGACATGTATACTTGTATTCATTTAAAACTTCCCAATATGGCGGACTTCAGTATGGGAGGCTTAAAAAACGAAAATCTCTAAACTGGAATCGACTGTACTTCAAATCGTTCAAATTGATAATCTGTGGTAAATCCAAAATCCAATTGAACTCTGAAGCCCCGTTCTCAGAACAGCGACTGTCGCCAGCGACACGTCAAGAGGACCAATGAGATTTGTACAAAATTCAAACAGCTGTCAATTTTAAATTTAGTACAGCTCCCATTGGTTGTTTGAAATGTCAAACTGTGTCGTCAGCGACACGACGTCGTTCTGAGAACGGGGCTTGACACTTGGCTGACATTGACGTTTACGGTTCCTTTTTCTAAATATTTTCATTATTTTTTGAGTTTTTATTCACAAATTCTACTTGATTTTGTTCTTTTATTTAACCTGTAACCTGCAGCACTAATTATATAGTTATAAATAATCTTTTCACCGATCAAGAATTGACGAATAGGCTGGAAGATATTCAAAATGTGTAAAACTCTTAAAAACGTATTAGAAAACATTGACTCGTTTACAAATTCGTGAAAATAAATTAGTCCAGATGTTTGTAAAAAGGTCTCTAATTATTTAGAGAAGTTTCCTCGTATCAGTAATTTTCAGGTTTGTAATATGTACTATATGATAATAAATAGATTAAAACTTATACTTCAGGAAACAGCGCGGGCATTACAGATTGTTGTAAATCAGTTTTAAAATATAAAGAAGGTTTAAAAGTTGAGTTAGTAGAGAAGACCTAAATAAGGTAATGTTGGTAATGGGACCAAACATCAAATAACACTTGAAATATATAATTATGTACAATAATTGTAAGTAGTTTTTATGAATCTGTTTGATATCTATTGCATTTTTTTATATTTCTTGAAACATATATTTTTTTACTTTACAGGATACACAAAGAATAATAAAACATACAGTTACTCACTAAAAGCACTTAAGGTTTGTAATAGATGTAGTTAGAATATCAAACACCAAACCAAACCAAAAATTATGTTTTATTTTACTGGTATTCCTCACATTTGAAGGGAAAGTCATTTCATAAATAAGCAGGACATTGTATGGTACACTCTATATTAATAATTGTTTTTTATCCTATACCTACTTGTTAGTTAACGCATCACTTACTAGGTATAAAATTTAGTACTGATTAACCTATAGTTGTGGTTGTGATAAATTCTGATGTGTTTCTGGCAATTTAAAATAAGTTAATATTTAAACAAACATTTCTGGCTTTCCTGACAGGAGTGTGGACATAAATTTAATAAAGGTATAATGTGGATAATGTTCTGATTATTACAGTTTGCATGGATGTTTTTGTATGTTGTTATTTTTAATAAAGTATATTTAATGAGTTTTTGAGTATTTCTTTTTCCTTCAGAGGATTGTGTTCTAATCTTTATATATTATAAATTTTCATAAATTACAAAATTTATTACCTTATAATTTTTTGCTAAATACTTTGTAGTTGATACAGTTTAACAGTATATAAAAGAACTATTTAAATAAGATGTTTGAAAATATATAGCTGTTTTGCACACATCAATTCAATTTGTGATTAACTGTACTGAAATAAAAACAAATTAAGAGAAATGGGGTGATCTATCAACTATAACATGAAAAGCATCATCCTATTTCCAAGTCTTCTATTAATTTCACTTATTAAACAACTATAATTATTCAATAATCTTGATAATTCTAGGAACTCTCAGATATCGTCAAAACATGAAAACAAAAATTTACTTCCTATAGTTCTTACGTCCCTTTAATTGAAATATAAGAAACAGGGGAGTTAATATTCTCACTGAGAAAGTTTATAAAATACCTTTAAGTAAAATCTCTTCGGATCTGCGGTAAAATACCTTTATTCTTGATAAATAAATTCAATAATCTATGTTTTTATTTATGACAACCACCTAATAACCTAACTTTAACGTCAAGTTGACAATCCTGAAAAATATTATTGTTAACCAAAGAGTAAATCAATTCCTGAATTCGCTAACGCCAACTTATTTTTCATTAAAAAAAAATTACCAATTTTCGTAACTAGGTCGGCCATATTGAGGAACTTTTAAAAGAATAGTACCGTATGATCGAGAAAAAACGGCGTCAAAGGCGGCTGGGGAATGACTATCGATGCTATTTTTGACGAGGTCGAACTCTGCTCAAAGTTAATTAACTTTATTTTGATTTTTTTAGTTAATTAAAATTCTTCTTCTTTTCACTTTAAAGATCTTCAAATAAATTAAATTTTAATTAAAATGAATACTAAATGTAGAAAATCTAGAAGACAATAGTAAGTTTCCGGATACAGAAATCTATATCCAAAAATTATTTTTTCTGATAATTTGAACTATACCAGTTTTAATTAATAAAAAATCTATATTAGGTAAATCTAGTAAATCGTAATTAATACTAAATGCCTCTTTAAAAGTAAAGAAGAGAAAAATCAAAAGGCTCTAACCTAACAATCGCCCGTCCCAGTTCCAGGTATTTCGATAACTCTTAGAGTCTGCTTAGAGTTAACAAAATCAGATTATTCTACTGTTAAAATGTATGGATTATCCTTTTGTAATTGTCTAATATAGACTAGACCCTTCAGATTTAGTAAAACTGTAGCTGTAAACCAGTTATGTGTGTTCATTACTATACATGGAAGAAGTATCGTGTTTATCAACAAGGTTAATTGTAGGCCTTAAATTTTGCTTAATATGGTCATATTTTGTAATATTCAACTCATAATTGTTGATACTTCTGGTGGATGATATTCAATTTTATACAATATGTATAAAATATAAACACACTAAATTGAAGTACTAGAAACGGTAAGGTGGGATATTTTTACGAATCTGTATTATTACTTTTTTTATAGAATATCTACAGCTGTGTATAACCTCTAAGAAACAAATTAAATGAACAAAACTATGTCCAAGAAATAGTCTATTGTATAGAGGATTTAAGGAAAACCTTAAAATGTTTGTACAATTTGTTTTTGAATTTCTTCTAGGTTTCTGCATCTTCGGTCAGTGAAAGTAGAAATATCATCAGCAGTTTTTTCAGTCCATAAGATTCAACATTTAAAAATACAGGGATACTTAATCATTAATAGATTCTTTTCTTATGATTGACATATGCATATTAATTGTTTTCTTATAAGTTATGTTACAATGAAACTCACTTTATAAGCAGTATAATATAGGTATTTATTTTCTTTCGAATGGTATTACAAAATATTTTTTACTGCGAACCCTACTAATTAATATACTATGCCTGGTTCAAGAGTCTAAATCTGTACTTATTACAATATCATTTAATTTAATAACAAACCTAAAATATTTGTCTGCGACTTACTAAAAAAAACAATTATGATTTTCGAAAGTGATTAATACAGCTTTTTGTAAAATTATACATTACTTTTTGATGTATGTATTATATTAATTCATTTATTTACTTGAATTGTTCTAATGTGTATATTATTTCCTACAATCTACCAGTAGTTACAAAAGTTAAGTATGTAAATAAATGACTTAGGAGCCTAAAATTATTGAGATTAAATAACGTAATATATAAGTAAATAAAATTGACAATACACCAATAAAATATTTTAGCAATAACCATTGATTCCTGCATGGAACTTTGCTTGAACACAGCATCACCAATTTTGTTTTCATTAAATTCTCTATGCAATAGATTATTTCTTGGACACAGTTTTGTTCATTTAATTAATATGCTTCTTGGAAAACAGAAACTTAGGCATACACAGAAACAGATACTCTATAAGTAAAGAAGTAATAATAAAGGGATTCGTAAAAATAACTATCTCACCTTATTGCTTCTAGTACTTCAATTTGGTTTGTTTATATTTTATATATGTATAAATTGAACATCATCCACCAGAAGTATCAACAATTATGAGTTGAATATTGCAAAATATGACCATATTAGGCAAAATTTAAAAGCCTACAATTAATTTTGTCGATAAACACGATACTTCTTCCATCAACTGATTATTTACTGGTATTAAACACACATTTTAATTTACAGCTATAATCAACGCAATATTAGTAAATCTGAACGGTCTAGTGTGTATGAAACAATAATAAAAGGCTAATCCGTACATTTTAACAATACAATAATCAAAAATGTTGTCGAAATGTCTCGGTCGGAGGCTTGTCGGACGACAAGATTTAGTTAGGTTAGAGTCTTACTGGTCTTGCTCTTCTTTATTTTTAAAAGCGTTTACTGCATTAAGGATGATTTAATATCGATTTTTTTATTGAGTAGAACTGGTGCAGATCGAAACATTTGAAAAAACAATTTTTTGGAAATAGATATGTGTATCTGGAAACTTTCTATTCTTTTCTGGTTCTTCTATATAAGGTATTAATTTTTGACAAATTTTATGTCAGTTCTCAGTAACTGACGTCTAGAGTTCTATCTCGTCAAAAATAGCATCGATAGTCATTCCCCAGCCGCCTTTGACGCCGTTTTTTCTCGATCATACGGTACTATATACGCTTTAAAACTAAATCTTAAATAACTTAAAAACAATTTATTTTATGTATATATGTATAGGAACATGTCAAAAAGTAACGAATTGTAAAGCCTTTTCACTAGTGAAATAAAAAAAGTGGGTTTCCTCTTGAAACAAAATGATTTATGATAATTTTTGAATCGCTGAATTCCATCACAGCTGCTTTCTTATTATATGACATTCGAATTAATTTTTGAAATAAATAACCACATGTCTTCTCTTTATGGCACAGTGGTTGTGGTAATCACGAAATTTGACGTTTAGGCTATACACATATTTTTGACAAACAGCTTTTTTCGTCCAAAAAATTTAATATTTTTTTCTCAGAAACGGTTAATGTTAGATATAGAGTGTGTAATATCAAAATTCATAAAATTTTACGAGGATTTAAGTATGTAATAAAAAATGGGGGCACCCATTTAAAATAAGAAAGTTGCGGTTAACTTCCGGTATTCCTGGAAGTGCCGCCATATTGAAAATATTTTCAATTGATAGATCTCGTTTTGAAACAATGATGTGCAAAAAATCTCCGATCTAGATCTAGATCGGAGATTTTATTAATTTTTTAATTATTAAATATTGTAGTTCTTTAGAAACTCCTAATGCACGCTCAGCCTGGGCACCCCGTATACTGTTTCACTATGTATCCAAAGTTGATACAAAAAAACTGTGCATATAGCTTATATCACTGCCATTAAATGTATCGATTAGTTCCAATATATAATTTAATGTGTCAATGTATCGTTTTAATATATCATACAATTCAATATATCTATCGATATATTTATTCTTTTTTACCTTCCCTAGTATCGACCTACAAAACACAAAAATGCACCTGTTGAATGTGGGTTATATTAGAACGAAAAAAAAGGCGTACGCCGCATTGGTCCCTCAACAATCTTATTAATGATGGTAGATCTGAAGATGGTCAAGGTCGTAGATTTCTTTGGGAAACGTCTAATAATTCGTAAGATTCCTGTGAGAACCTCTTGTAACGGTACCTAACATACTAGGCAGTTAATATTATGGTTTAGGGCTAGCTAAAGCAATTAAAGCATTCTTGTTAAATTGTAATATGTATAACTTTAGAAAAAAAATTATTAAATTTATTGAAAATAATCATTCATTCGTTTTCAATTTTCATTTTTTTGTGAAAAATACCCTCTTAGACGTGTTTCTATAGTCGAAAAACACCACCCATAAAATATTTGCACATATTTAAGACTCACCCTGTATAATAATAATAATATATTCAAAAAACTTTTATTTATATTGCTTTTGAAAAGCCTAAATCAGTGGCGGATACAGAGGGGGAGGGGTATGTGGTTCGAGCCCCCCCCCCCCTAAAATCTATAAATCGGGTTAAATATTAGGCTTTTGGGTTAAAAATGGCGCCTTAAAAAGCATATTCTACATTATTTTTTATTTGGGCAAACACCCCCCCCCCCCTAAAATAAATTCCTGTATCCGCCCCTGAGTCTAAATTATCCCTCGTGAGTACCTACTGTTACTAGAACTGTTATGTTCAACAGAAACCCTATTCAATCATTTTATGAAAATATAGTAAAGCACGAAATAGTCATAATATCATATCATTGTGTCCATAGTAAAAAAAAAGGAAAAAGAAACCGAATATTTAACAATAATTGCCTAATGATAATCTAGCGGACCATAGGTTTCCAAAAAAATAAAATAGAAAAATAGAACTTGAAAGTTACTGTTTTTATTACTAGGTAATTACACTTCAAATTTCATCTTTAGTTGGTTCTCCAAAATAATAAGAAAATTTTCAATATGTGGCAACAATGCCACCCGGTTCTTTTTAGTTCACAAATGTTTTTAACTTTCTACCACTGCAAGAAAATGCAAAGTGTTGTGTGCTTCCCTCTATTGATGCAATCTTAAAGCTCTTTTTGATGTTGTTTAGATTCCTTTCAATTTCCTAACCTCCAATATTATTTACCATTTATCACAGCATTTATTTACCCATGTCAGTGATTGTACACAATGTTTGTAAATGCAATTTTGTTTTTTTAATAACGTTTTCAAGCACTAAATAATTTGTTTTGCAATGACTACAGAACAAGTAAGTTTTAAAGACTTTATACAATATAATTTCATTGAAAATTAATTTAAAATTTTGTATTTATACTTAGGTCTGTTCCATGTTCAAATATCTGGTATTTTTTTATTCTTAATTGTATTTATTATTTATAAATTGTCAAAATTGATAAATACTTCTCATAGTTTTGAAAAATTATGAAATATATTTCAAATTATAAACACAAAAAAAACTGTAAATTTTAAAATTGATTTTACGCCGTAGTTTGGGTCTTTGACACGAGATGGCGGCAGCTACCTGTGTTTGAAAATAAACTAATTTGAATGTGTGTCTACAGGGTGTGTATCCTTGTAAGATCACTTATATCTTCCACTCTAACTACTGAATTTTTAGTGACTAAGTTGTAAAATAATTTATTAAATATTTCTCATTATTTTTGACAATAATAGATAATTATTGGCAAGAATAAAAAGTGGCGGAATGAAAGGAATAAAAAATTTATACTGCATTAACATTTTTTTAATAATAATTAACATTTATGTTTTTTTCTCTTCTAGAAAATCCGTCAAACAATTTCAAACACTGCGAAAAAGGTAACTAACGAATTCGGAATAAATTCTAATATCGAATATAGTGCTGATGCATTGAATCTAATAGGGGAATTTGTAGTTAATCAACTAGGAATGTATGCGAATGATTTGGAAACATTTCAAAGGTACCTATTTTTCAAAAATAAACTTGTTTTGAGTTGACTAGATAGAAATCTTTTGTTTTCGTAATTTTTAAGGCACGCCAAAAGAACACAAATTACAGTGGATGATGTGAAGTTGTTGGTGAGAAGAAATGATTCATTGGTAAGATTGCTACACAGGGTGTCCCAGGAATAAGTACAAGTATTTTAAGGGGTGGTAGATCTCGATAAAAGAACCATATTTTGTCATTACCGTTTTTCAAATAAGTCCAAAATAACGGAGTTATTTTGCTTTGAAAATTTCCAAAAAAAAATGATTTTTTGCTAAAATTTTGAGAACCACTGGATCTTTCTGGATTTTCTTTCTTGTAAATTTAATCTAATACCTATGTTGCCATATTATCAAGAAATTATGATTCTTAACTAAAAAAAGGTTTTTGGTGTTCAATAATGACTACAAAAATATTATCTTATGATATCTTTTAGTATTGCGTATTTAATTTAATTCTCGATTTTATTTTATTTTGAATCAAAAGTTAAATTTGTATTAGCTTGGGCATCTGTTGATATGGTGTATACGGTATTTTACTTTAAATTGTGATAATTTCACGAATAATACTAATATTTATCTGTTTTCAGAAAGAATTCGTAGATGAAAAAATCAAAGTTATTTCGAAAAATAAACCAGCTGAAGCTCCAACTACAAGCAAAAGAAAAAGAAAACCTACCGATAGCACAAGCTAGACGGGTATTTCAATAAGTTTGTTATAGAGATATGAATCTAGTATAAATTGAAAATTTTGTATAATACATTTTATATTTTTGTAATAAAATAATAATACCGAGGGTGTAATTTTCGGTGTTTGTTTTTTTCATAGAATCTTATTACAATTATATTGTTTTTACTAAGTATTTGGAGGAGAGTTAGATAGATATCCGTTCAGATAGAGTCAGATATCGGTTTGGGAGGAGTAGTGTTGGAATTAGAGCGGCTAATGTTTTAGCTTTTACACATTTTTATTTTTTTTTCATAGACTTGGAGTGTTTTTGAGCAGATTTTCAAAAATATTACCTAGCTTTTTTCTCAACTGTAGCCTCAATGTATGAATATCCATGTCCATACCCTTCGGGGTCAAAAGTTCAACCCCATATAGCACGTCCAAATGAAATTACGTTTCTACAAGGGAGACACATGAGAAACAACATATGTTAAAGTGAACCTAAGTGTTCATCTAGTTCTAACATATACATATGAGATACACGCAGGTTTATATTGATAGAATTGTGTGATACATTGTTTACTAGTTGTATACCGTGTGCACACAGGATTCTAAAGAGTTTTTTGTAACGTAACAAATAATTATTAAAATGATGAAATCTGACGTTGGAAAAATATGAGACATACAATGTATAAGTCATATGTATGTGTGGTAGTTCGTATCATAGTTGTGCCTATAGTACACACCTTGTAAAAATGTGACGTATACACATAATATAAATATCTATATAGACACTTTGTAATAGTGTACTGTTGTGTCTACATTCTAGCATGAAATGAAGGTGTGCGCACACGCGGATAGCCTCAGCGTAGATACACCGACCAAGTGTATCTTATGTGTCTACTCTCCTTTCTCCTTTCTAGCAGTGGTATGTGTTAGCAGCCATTATTGTTTTATCATTTGGAAGCTCTATATAAATTTCTGTTTGTGTCTAGTTTAAAAGAGATTTAAAGGTAAGCACAAGTTTTTAATTACCTTGTTAAGTGTATTATTAATATATACATAGTAGCGACTCTTCCCGTACTCGATACCCAATTTACTAAATTTTGACCCCAATGAATAAAAACTCCAAATATTCTCGTATAATGATAAAGAGGTTAGCTCTGCAATATAATTTTTTTTAATTTGGAAATAATAAAAATCTGGTCCATTTACCAGAGAAAGAAAGATTTAAACACTTCAAAGAACTTCTTACACTGATATTCGGTAAGTTATTGACGGATCAATATACAGATATGTTTAATATTCAATAATCAGTTTCATATAAAATTTAAGGGTGAGATTGTTAATCTGGAAATAAAATACAACAAAGTCCAACAGAGTGTTCGATGAATGAGTATGCTAACAAACCAACTGCTTGGAAGGAAAAGAGGAGAAAAAATGACTAAACGAGGTCCACCAAATCGTGGCGATAGGTATACCAGTGTTTACCATTTTAGTATGTTGTTATACTAGGTACCTATCTTTTTAATACATTTTGATACAAATTCTGTTCTTTTACAGTGTTTTCTTTTGGAAAATACAAAGTTTTGCCTTCTTAATTTTCGTTCTAAAAAGATATAATTGGGATCATTGAATAAATAATTCTTAAAAAGAACGAAAAATTAGGCATCAAAACTTGTATTATTTCCTAAATTCGTTCATAAGAAGTAGTTTTATTTAGCAAAAGATGTATATACGAAGCAAAATACATACGTATACACGCGGTAGTCACAACTGCAATGTGTAAACAGAGTTTAAACGTAATATACAAGCACTGTGTATCCTACGGCACACTGTGTATCCCTTACTTTGTGTATACGTAAATTCTATACTGTGGCAACATTGTGAGGCGGACGATTAACCTTTGTGTATACGTGTTGAACTACAATGTGTAAACGTAGCATATTTACATCGGGGGAATTGTGTCACCCTGTGTCTGCATCTAATAATGTATACACATCGTAAATGTGATTTGATGTGCTGTATGGGCGTCTATCTCGACCAAAGAAATATTTATTTCGCCGCCAATGGCCCTTCGAACTAACCCTTTTTCTCATCCGCTCCCACCGAACACCTAATTATAATATTTGCCTAATAAGCGCGCGAGAAGACAGAGACAGAAATGTGACTCACGCAAAAGTAAATTATACATTGAAAAGGCTTTAATATAATGAATTCATTCATATGCATGAGATGCCGGCGCGCGGAGCAAGGAGTACGAAACTACCCCTCCCCCTTCACCCCCTAACCCTTCTGTCGCCCCTCGCAGCCGCGCGACGGCAATATTTGGCCCGGCTCGTAATGAAATGAATTTATGCAAGGCCGTAATGCCGGGATGTTTAGCATACAGCCCTTGCCGAAACATCGAACACAGTGTGTCGGTATGAGGGGGGCATAGCCACGGCGAAAAAGGGCGGCTTGGGATGGTTGGGGGGTTGTGATGCCCCCGTCGCGATGATGCTGCTACGTGAATCCCCCGAGTCTGGATATTAATTGAAACGATGCTCGCCGTGCCGTCGGACGATGACGATGCAGAGGACACGGGGCATTGTTTTAATTATATCTTCGGAATTGATCCGTTTGTTCGGGCAGAAATTGTCCTGTTTTGGTGTTAAAAAGGCGTCGAACTTCAAAAGACACGAAATAAATATTTCCAAAAAAGTCCTATGGGTTATTTCGCGACTGTAAGAAAATCTTCAAAATAAAATAGTTATTTTTGGTAAACACTGGTGCGTTAATCCAACACAAACTAATTGTCAGCAATGGTTTGCTAATAAACAAATTTGCCTAAGGGATAAAAAAATGCTTATCGTTTCGGAAAGTATATCTTTTTTCGTGGCCGGAAGCGAAAAAAAAACACAGAGAAAAAGGAAAAAAATATTTAAAATATCTAAATGCAAGTATTCGAGAACACTTTAATAATTTTTTTACTACCTGATAACAATTACTTAAAAAGGTAAAACCAAAAAGCTTCAACTTTATTGTCCATTATTTTTAATTTGTTTTTAATTTTTATTTATGTTATGTTCTTTAAAATTAAAAAAGCGATTGCCATACATTACTAACATCTACAGATGCATGAGCAATACATTTATTTTTATTAGATTAAGAAGCCTTCTTTCATTATAATTTTTGCCTAGTTAAAATCTACTCTGTGTCCTGTGTCCCATGAATGCTGACAAATCTTTTAGATTTGTGAAAGTCGCCCTTTCAATAATCTTTATGTTCTTTAATTCGAACATTTAAAGGTACATTCAGGCTGAGAGCGTCGAGCGTCGTGTCGCGTTTGCGTCGTGTCCGCGTGTCGAAATGGAATCAATTCACTTAACTTAAATTAGACCGTTCAGGCAGACAGCGTCGCGTTTGGCGTTGCGCTAGCGTCCGCTGAGCGTTCGAGTTCGAGTTCAATGGGGCGGACGCGACGCAAACGCGACGCGACGCTCGACGCTCTCAGCCTGAATGTACCTTAAGGGTCTAGGTGTTTCACCAATATAAAATTTATCATATTCACATAGCATTTTGTCATTTTATATTTTGATATAATGTCAGTTTAACAGAACGTCAACGGTTTTTGTAGACGAATCAGTTTTAAAAAAACTAAAGTGTTCTCGAATAGTTGCATTTAAATAGTTTTTCTTTGTTCTTTGTTTCTTTTTGCTTCCGAGGGTGACACAATTCCCCCGATGTAAATATGCTACGTTTATACATTGTAGTTCAACACGTATGCACAAAGGTTAAACGTCCGTCTCACAATCATAGATAAAAGACTTATACTATTAAATAGATAGGCAACTTATAATACATTTCAATTTTATTATACAAGGGCGCCTCTGGTAGACGGAGGAAGAAATACTAATGAAAGAGAGGGGTGCGGGGAAGGGGGGTTGTTTTAGTTAATTTAAAATAAATTTAGACATACATGTAAGAACATTTTGTGTGCGTTTAATTAGGTCGAACATATTATAAATGATAAATCAACTGAATTAAAAGCATACAAAGTGTTCTTATATGTCGGATATTAATTAAAAAAATATTAAAAATACTAGAAATAGTATATATTAAACGTTGTTACAGTTATAATTTAATCTTGGCGGTTTTACAGCAAATAGCAGGCAGTTTTATATAATTTTCCTCCCTTTGAAGTGAATTGGAAACGGCTAGGTATATAATTTTGGTGTAGGCAAGATTCCCAGTTTGTTCCGTTTTGGGACCTGAAATAATAACGTTAATCATACTGCTTTTGCAACATATTAATATAAAATGCGCGTCCTTAATTCCTTACATGCACCGTAAAAAGTTAAATAACTGCTCTGCAAGTACTAATTAAAAATCTATAACTGTAAGTAGATATAAAACTAAATTTACTTACCATTGTATCCTTCGCAAACCAGGTGTACAACAATTAAACTCCATGATAAAAATAATTAAGAGTTATTACAAAACACAAATTGTCCCACCATTTTTAAAAAAACATTGTCTAAAACAGAATACTGGCAAAAATCTGAAGACTTTAATTTTACAATAATTCGACAAATCAAAACGAAATCAAACCGTAAAATCACAACAAAGCTTCTCTGCCGACAGTTGTTAAATAAGAAAATGTTATTATTCCTAAAATAGCGATTGACAGTTTTAATATTTTGCGCCTCTGCATCTTGGAGGAAAAACTATTTTTAATGAACTCTCATTTCCATTTAAGTTTCCCAGCCATGCTCACAATGTAGCCACAGTATAGCATTTACGTATACACGTAAGGGATACACAGTGTGCCGTAGGATACACAGTGCTTGTGTATTATGTTTAAACTATGTTTACACATTGCAGTATACAGTGTGCCGTAGGATACACAGTGCTTGTGTATTACGTTTAAACTAAGATATTTATATTATGTGTATACGTCACATTTTTACAAGGTGTGTACACAGATAACGTGTGTGTACTATAGGCACAACTATGATACGAAGTATCACACATACATATGACTTATACATTGTATGTCTCATATACCGACGTCAGATTTCATCATTTTAATAATTATTTGTTACGTTACAAAAAACTCTTTAGAATCTTGAGTGCATACGGTATACAACTAGTAAACACTGTATCACACAATTCTATCAATATAAACCTGCGTGTATCTCATATGTATATGTTAGAACTAGATGAACATTTAGGTTCACTTTAACATATGTTGTTTCCCTTGTAGAAACGTAATTTCATTTGGACGTGCTATATGGGTTACTATTAAGGTGCGTACTCACTAGAGCATTTTGCTCCGAACGAACCAAATGAGCCGAGCGCGCAGAGCCGAATTCTGCAAGTGAATACGTGTTCGCGAGCAAAATTTCACCGAACCGAGCGCGCCAAATATTTTCGCCGGCTTGTCGGTACATGCATTTTGCTCAAAGGGGATGCGTTGTTCAGTGGGTACAGAGGTTCGTTGCGTTCATGGTGTTCGTCCTATTCGGAGCATTCGCGGCTAAATATTTTCATTGTTTTGATTTTTCTTTGCTCAAACGAAATGGAGTGGAATAGATAAAAGTGCCTTCAGTTAATAGACATTAATGAACAATATCCAGTGTTTTGGAATCCAAAGGATTGATTATACTATAATAAAGTTAAGAAGTTTGATGCGTGGTGGCAGATAGATGAGATAATGGAATGTGCTTCTGGAGAAGCAAAGAAAAAAATTGAAAGTCTTCTGGCAACTTTCAGAAGGGAGAAGGCGAAAGGAAAAAATCTATTGGAACGGGAAAAGGTACATTTACACAAATTATAACAATAAAGTTTGTTTTTTTAATGGAATAGTAATGTTTTGTATAACGAAAAAAGCATCAGCAGCGATAATAGCATCTTCCGGGTCCATTAACACACTCGATGCAGAACGGTGACCTAGCGCGAATAAAAATTAAATAGAACTGAACGTGGGAACACAGCGAACGCAACAAGCACTCTGAACATCGCGCTCCTTTCCTTATTCAGTTCGTTCGTGCGCGCTCGGCTCGCTTGGTTCGTTCGGACCAAAATGCTCTGGTGAGTACGCACCTTTATACGATAATATTTTTTGGAGAGATGAATCCGCCACAGAGGTATAGACAATAGAAACACCAATATTTACCGTCAATTCAAATAAACCATATGCGAAAATGTCAAAAGTTGACTTATGATATGTCATTCTATTCGGAGTGTCATTTTCTATCGAATAAATATAGCGAGGGTGCTATTTAAAAATCAAAAGTTGTAGTCATTTCCGGTGAAACAGGAAGTGACCAAAACCAATTATTGAATAAGTCAATCAATCCGAATTTATGTCATATAGTAATATACCAAATCTCCCATACAGCATATCAAATCACATTTACGATGTGTTTACATTATTAGATGTAGACACAGGGTGACACAATTCCCCCGATGTAAATTTGCTACGTTTACACATTGTAGTTCAACACGTATGCACAAAGGTTAAACGTCCGCCTCACAATGTAGCCACAGTATAACATTTACGTATACACAAAGTAAGGGATACACAGTGTGCCGTAGGATACACAGTGCTTGTGTATTACGTTTAAACTCTGTTTACACATTGCAGTTGTGACTACCGCGTGTATACGTATGTATTTTGCTTCGTATATACATCTTGTGCTAGATAAAACTACTTCTTATGAACGAATTTAGGAAATAATACAAGTTTTGATGCCTAACTTTTCGTTCTTTTTAAGAAATATTTATTCAATGATACTAATTATATCTTTTTAGAACGAAAATTAGGAAGGCAAAACTTTGTATTTTCCAAAAGTATCTCGATCGTAAGTTCAAGAGAAGTAGCCTTAAAATTGTTCCATTTTTGTTTTGTATTAAATGAACCATTTTTCTTCCATAAAATGGACTAAGTGGTTAAAAATAAAATTCTTATATTTCTTTATATCATGGAACGCAATAGCGCAAATAACACAATAATAATAATTATTTACACTGCAGAAACCAAAAGTAAGAAAACACTGTAAAAGAACAAAATTTGTATCAAAATGTATTAAAAATATAAGTACCTAGTATAACAACATACTAAAATGGTAAACACTGGTATATCGCCACGATTTGGTTGACCTCGTTTAGTCATTTTTTTCTTCTCTTTTCCCTCCAAGCAGTTGGTTTGTTAGCATACTCATTCATCGAGCACTCTGTTGGTCTTTGTTGTATTTTATTTCCAGATTAACAGTCTCACCCTTAAATTTTATATGAAACTGATTATTGAATATTAAACATATCTGTATATTCACCCATCAATAACTTACCGAATATCAGTGTAAGAAGTTCTTTGAAGTGTTTAAATCTTTCCTTCTCTGGTCCATTTAGATTTTTGTTATTTCCAAATTAAAAAAAATTATATTGCAGAGCTAACCTCTTTATCGTTATAGGAGAATATTTGGAGTATTCATTCATTGGAGTCAAAATTTGGTAAATTGGGTATCGAGTAAGGGAAGAGTCGCTGCTATAATATTAATAATACTCTTAGGAAGGTGTATCAAGGTAATTAAAAACTTGTGCTTACCTTAAAATCTCTTTTAAACTACACACAAACGGAATATTTATATAGAACTTCCGAATGATAAAACAATAATGGCCGCTAACACATACCACTCCTAGAAAGGAGAAAGGAGAGAGGACACATAAGATACACTTGGTCGGTGTATCTACGCTGAGGCTATCCGCGCGTGCGAACACCTTCATTTCATGCTAGAATGTAGACATAACTGTACACTATTACAAAGTGTCTATATCGATATTTATACTACGTAACATTTTTACAAGGTGTGTACTATAGGCACAACTATGATACGAAGTATCACACATACATATGACTTATACGTTGTATGTTTCATATACCGACGTCAGATTTCATCATTTTAATAATTATTTGTTACGTTACAAAAAACTTTTTAGAATCTTGAGTGCATACGTTATACAACTAGTAAACACTGTATCACACAATTCTATCAATATAAACCTGCGTGTATCTCATATGTATATGTCAGAACTAGATGAACACTTAGGTTCACTTTAACATATTTTGTTTCTCATGTGTCTCCCTTGTAGAAACGTAATTTCATTTGGACGTGCTGTATGGGCTGGTTTTTGTTTATCTGAAAAAATAAAAAAATTATAGGGGTGAGCTACTTTTGAGATGCACACGGTATATGGTTGAACGTATCTCCAATTCTTTTAACCATCTATACCCGCTTCTCGCCGAAACAACAAAATTCCGACACCCTGTACACCCCTAATTTTAATCAGCATTGCCCCTGTTTCACAGCCCTTCAATCCTATCGACCCGTCCAGCAACAAAAACGAAAGAAAAACGCTTCCGCACTGCATAGCCGATGTGATTTTTCAACTTATCCAAACCGGAATCGGCGGCAGCGTTCCGATCGCATTGGCCCGCTGGCTCAAAACGGCCGAAAACATTGTGCTTTTTTATCTGGTGGAGCGCTCATCCCCTATGTGCCCATCCGCACATTCATATATACCGGTGCTCCCCCGGCCCCTGCGCCTCTGGCTCGACCACCGAAAAGAACCAAAAAAGGTAGTACGTACGTCGGTGAATCAATAAGGCAGCCGACGAACGAACCAACACACGTACACGGGTTTGTTCCGTTGTGTTCGATTGAAAAAGAGAGGAGGCATAGAGGCCTCAACCGTTCAGAGTAACGAGAGATTTAGAAATATCGTTTTCTCCAAACTGTTTTTTTAAATTATGATACTTTAAATATAAATTAAACTGTACATATACAGGGTGGTCCGGACTGTATTCCGGAAACTTGGACAGCGTATTCTGCAGATAAAAATTAGTAAAAAAGTTCGTATAGATGTATATTTTAAAATGCTTAGTTTTGGAGATAGAGGGTGTAGAAGTTTCATTTTTATTTCGATTTTTTCCACATAATTTATGAAATATCGTCAATATTTGGATGAAAATTGGTATGTGGGAGTTTTTTGACATAAGAAATTTGGGGATTTTGATGTCAATATGACTCCTATTTGTAGCGAACGCCACCTACACAAGTTTTAACTGATTTGAAGAGTAATAACTTTGTATTTACATCATTAATTAATGTCACGTATAATAAATTTACAAGAGAACAGTTTCATCGACATCCCCTGCTTCATTATTTCTCTGTCCCAGCCACTTAAGTTAATTTTTTTATTCCTTTTGGTAACTAGATTCAGTTTTAGGTGGAAGTAACTCTAGTCGTGCTTCTTCAAATTTTTCATAATTTCCTCCATTTTGAAGCCGGTCCCACAGGATGTGTCAAACACCTTCCAATGTTGTGTTGAAAAACACATGAATATTTGCCACATCGATCGTGTAGGAGACACACTTGTAAATTGCAGCATTATATATTTCGGGCTGTCTGTTTGATCTCTCCCCATGTTTTACCAATCTCTTGAGCTTCAGCGGTTCTTCTCCACTTCACTGTTTTTCTCCAGGTATTTCTTGGTCTTCCCCTGGCGCGTCTTCCCTGTGGATTCCATTCAAGTGCCTGTCATGCGATATCTCTGTGAGGTCTGCGCAAAATGTGTCCAATCCAGACCCACTTTCTTTCATTTGATTTTGTGATGTTCTTCACCATAGTTCTTCGTTGTTAATTTGATTGGGCTAGAAAATTTTCAATATTTTTCGAAGACACTTGTTAACAAAGACCTGCAGGCGATCCATCAGATCACGTGTAACCTTCCATATTTCGTATCCATAAAGCAAAATAGATTTTACGTTGCTGTTGAAGAGCTGGACTTTAATTTTTTTTCTATATATGGAGGAGTTCCACACAGGTGCAAGCATGCCAAAAGTTCTTTGTGCCTTCAAGATCCTTTCCTCTATATCTTTCTCCGTGCTTTCATTGCTGCGAACCATACTTCCCAGATACTGAAATTCATCTTTCGATGACTTGGTTGGAGAGATATAGATCTTGGTTGTTGAGAGTATTTGAGTTCATTTCTTTGGTTTTCGCCACGTTGATTTGAAAACCGACTTTATTAGCTTTCTCTTGGAGTCTAAGAAGTTTTTGATACATATCCGAATTTGAATGGGAAAAGACACATAGATCATCTGCATAATCCAGGTCTTCTAGTCTGCTTAAGAGTCCAGATTGTATCCCTAGTAGTTCTTTAAATGCTCTGTTTAGTGCTGCATCCAGAACGATGTTAAAGAGTAACGGTGAAGTATACAGCCCTGTTTTAAACCTCTGCAATAGAAATTTTCTCCCCAACTTGACCTTTATGTAATACACAGCTTGTAGCATCATGATAAAGCATTACGAAAAAGTAAAAAATGAACTTTGTGTATGGAAGAATATTATTATTAACATTTGGTGAAGAAGAAGCATCAAAATAGGCCAATAATGTTTCCAAGATGGATTCTCTCATTGCCTTTTCCATTGGAATCTCTCTAATTCTTTAACGGTCTGAGGTAGGCCGCCCTGGCTAGAAAAAAGTCCACGATGCCGCATCCGAAAAAATTTCGTCCGGTCGAGTCGATGAGGTGTTGCATCATCGTTTCGCGAGGAGTGAACGGTGGAGTAGTCCGGGCGCTAGAGTAATTCAAAAAGGGAGGTCTTATTAGCCATAGTTGCAATAATTAGCAACCAATTTTGATAGTTTAATTGTGTTTGGTCTAATCTCCCCTTTCCTACTACTCTATTGGAGTATGGTGAGATTATGAAGATATCATAATATGATTGACAAGAAGAGAGACTACATTATAGTCTCTCATCTTGTGCAGCATTTCGTGCAAACTGTGACCAACATGTATTCATTTGGTCCACCTTAAACTTTGAAGATCTCTGTATCGGAAATTTTCAGTTTCCTTTTCCTTTCACAATTATATTCCATGGTTGTTTAAAAATTGTTATTGAAGTAGAGAGTAGTATTCTTTGCATGTTACAATCATTAATGATTTCCAAATATTTTCTTTGTTTATCCTGTAAAAATGTAAAATTCTCTTGCATTCTGCCTTAATTCTTGCGCTGCAATAAACAATCTTTTTTGTTGTTTCTCGCTATATAAGGATGTACCCAATATATTATTGTACTCCTTTTGCGATTTTGCAAATATAAATAGTCAAGCCAGCATGTTTTCTTCTACTTCTTCATGGCATAAAAATTATTCGCTGCTTTTAAACATCTCTCTACAAACTGGCAGTTTGGGTTTTGTGTTTTGATTAGATATTATCGTGTCATCTCGTAACAATTTTTTCAGTATGAAATGGCGTTTGCAGGTTTAGGACTAGAAAATAAACTTTTTTTATGAAAAAAAATATTTAAATTTTTTTTTAAATAAAAATTATATATTTTTTTTTTAAATTGGCGACGTTTCGACGTGTATTCTCGTCTTTATGAAGGCTATTTTCAGCTAAAGGTAATTCTATCTGTAATTCTTATAAAATAAAATGTTTGTCCGTTTACTGTCGGATTCTGACTAACGTCACATTTGGCTTCCAAGGAAATCCGAACAGAATCCTTTGTTAGTTTTGGTCAAAAGAATCATCAAAGCGTTGATTGAAGGAATTGGGAAGATACGCAATCTAATGGGCAAATTCGTGACAAGACTGATTTGACCTTACGTCTCAAGAAATGTGCTGTGGTGACACCAATCGTTCTGCGGTCAACGCATAAAACACTTATTTTCTCTAATTCGGTCAGCGAAGACGGTGTGAATCTGAAAGCGACAGTGTTGCCATATTAAAATGCGTAATATCTGTAATACGTTTGACGAAAATACCTTTGGATGAAAAATCCGCGTTTATGTATTGAAAATTTATTCGTGTTAAACGTAGAATAAACAACAAAAATGAAAAGAATATGTCGCATGATCGAAAAAAGTCGCTTAGTTGGCTTAGAAATGACGATTATTGACATTTACCATATTATTTTACATATGAAATAACAGCGATCTTCATTTTCCAAGTTCCTTTGTTTAATCATATAATTTCATATTAAATTGTTTAATGACAGAAATCCGTATTATTAACGTACTGTATCCAAAATCCGTAAATCCACGGATTAATCAGTTCTGGCAACACTGTCTCCGGCAACCACTCACTCTGTCGACTAAAAGCGGAACTACGTTACAGTATTCTTTATCCGCTGCGCAGTAAATGACTATCAGCGTGCAGCGGCGCAGAGCTGAACTAAATCTTGGAATTCATGGACAGGCTGACGTGACGATAATGCCCGCTACATCTGGGACAGGTTTTGTGCCAGGAAATCGTCCATAAGGTTGCGCATTCTTCTTATATCTTCAATCAACCATTAAAGAATGAAAACGAAATTAAGTTACCATAGAATCGCGTTTTGATTTTTACGAAAAAATTCAACCATGTTTTCATGTTCTTTTTTTAATTTTCTTTAAAACGGTATGGAAATTTGGAATTGTATAACGGGATTAACCATTTTAGAACAAGCAATTTTATAAAGAATGCATTTTTCTCAAAATGTCAAATAAAAAAGTTTTGTCGTGTAAAGACAATCCGGGGACATACTGTAGATATCACTTCTTTGATTTTTCAAACAACACTGTATAACACCAATTTTACTAAACACGACATATTTTATATACATACCTACATCGTATAAGTGTCATCAGATAGAAGTTCCTTCTTTGATGTACAGTCAGTTTTTTAGAACCTGAACGAAGTCAAATTTCTCATATCAAAAAACACTCAGACACTTATTTTCATTCAAATATCTACATCAGCTCAGAAATTATTTGAAATAACCCGAAATAAAAATGAAACTTCTACATCCTCTATCTGGTAGATTACTTTTTCCTACATCATTTTATTTTAAAGACCGTTGACGTTCCTTTATAAAACCGTTTTCGGTGAAATTATGTTAAAATATCATATAAATCGACGAGGATATCTTGTTTCCGTTTTAAACACAATTCCAAATCGAAAATAATTATCGAAAGAACGACGCTGCCGGCGGGGATATTTTAAAATTGAGAACGAAACCAACAAATATTCAAATTAGATCAACAGGTTGGTCTACAAGTGGTTGATAGTGCATATTTAAATGAAGGCCGCTGCTGACAAAGGATCGCTGCCTGGATTATTTTGGTTTCGTGGCATTCGTTTTAAACGGACGACGAATAAATTTACAGAGAATCAATCACTTACAAGATTTTTCCGTTTGTTTATGCTATCAAATACACAAAGAAAACTAAATAGATGATACCGCGTCTTGTAACGTCAACCTGAACATAGGAAATCCCATGTAAATTTTAAAAACTATGAATACATTTTTCCCATTTTATTTTACATAAAAAATTATTTGAAACTTTTTAAGGAACTCCTTAAAATAAAGCAAATTGTTCATTTTCAATAATTTATACGAATCCGTTTTTGTGTTATGAGAGATACAAAAATAGTATATTATTTTATTAGGAGTAAAAATGACACTTTCTGTGGCGAGGCTGTACGTTTGACATTGCAGGCGAGGCAGAAAAAGTCATTTTTACTCCGAATAGAACATGCTGTTTTTTTTCAAACGCCACAAATAAGTTTTTAAACAATTTGAAAAGTTCCAAATGATATAAAGAGATTTAAAAGTCATACCTTGTATGTAATTATATATCGAGAAACTATGGTTACGCTCGACTGGGACGACCACCAGGGTACAAGTAAGAAGAAGAAGAAGAAGAAGAAGAAGAAGAAGAAGAAGAAGAAGAAGAAGAAGAAGAAGAAGAAGAAGAAGAAGAAGAAGAAGAAGAAGAAGAAGAAGAAGAAGAAGAAGAAGAAGAAGAAGAAGAAGAAGAAGAAGAAGAAGAAGAAGAAGAAGAAGAAGAAGAAGAAGAAGAAGAAGAAGAAGAAGAAGAAGAAGAAGAAGAAGAAGAAGAAGAAGAAGAAGAAGAAGAAGAAGAAGAAGAAGAAGAAGAAGAAGAAGAAGAAGAAGAAGAAGAAGAAGAAGAAGAAGAAGAAGAAGAAGAAGAAGAAGAAGAAGAAGAAGAAGAAGAAGAAGAAGAAGAAGAAGAAGAAGAAGAAGAAGAAGAAGAAGAAGAAGAAGAAGAAGAAGAAGAAGAAGAAGAAGAAGAAGAAGAAGAAGAAGAAGAATCAAACAATTAGAATTCATCAATCAAAATATAGAAAATAAATGTATAGTGAGAATCAACGTTAAAACGGACATCATAAGGAAGATGCAGGTCGCAAAACTCGCAATAGAACGAACTATGCTGAGAATAACCAAGAAAGACAGTAAAAGAATAGAGTGAATACGACAAAAACTCAGGTAATAGATGTCATCCATAGAGTCAAATCTGCTTGACATTAAATTTATAAAATTTTACAGAGAATTTAATTATTATGTAATAAAAAATGAGGGTACTCATTTAAAATAAGAAAGTTATTGTCAATTTCCGGTATTTCCGGAAGTGCCGCCATATTGATAATATTTTTAATTGATAGATCTCGTTAAAAAACAATGATGTGCAAAGAATATCCGTTCTAAATATTGTAGTTCTCTAGAAACTTCTAATGGACGCTCAGCTTGGGACACCCTGTATACATCTATACGCGTTGATATATGCTCATTTATTATCTCCAAATGAATAAAAAAACGTAACAGAAGACAACTGACTATCAATCCCCCTTTTTTTCCGATATTTTCGAACACTCCCCATCCCTTCCACCCCCCAATGCAGCATCGACCGAACCAGGGCGCTTGGGGAAAAAACGGTGAGGTGGGGGGAGTGCCGGCTATTGGTTAATACCGATTGGTTTTTTCCCTTTTTTTAATTTTTAATGTGTACAGATTTATTGTTATAGGTAGTTATGACGTTGCCGGCCGGGGCCCATATATACATTATTTACAGATGAATATTTATTTTTGCGCTGCAGACATTTTTATATAAAAATGATGCATATCGAAATTAGGCGCAGTTTTTTATTTTTATAAACGGGTCCGATGCGTTTCTTTTTTTTTCGCTCGGTGTGTGTGTGTGTGTTTTTTTTTGTTCCGTTGTATTATTTTTTTTTCGGGGCTCGGCGATTTTTCGTCGGAATTAGTTATTTGCGGATGTAGTCCGGGAATTTTGACAAAAAAAATCAAATTTCTAAAGTCTACTATTTCTTCTATGGAGGATAGAGAGAATTATCTTCATTACAGTTAAGATAATAGTTCAAGGAAATAGGTCTTTAAATACGAAGTTCTGGTAAAAACTTGAATTTTTCTTGGAGTTACTTTGAAAGATCTAAAAACGAATTTTGTGAAAGATTTTTTTAGTAATAAATAAAGTTATTTTTTCAAAAGCAAGAAAAGATGTGCAACTTTATGGGCGCTTTCGTTGCACAAAAACTGTCCAAGATGTAGCTGACGTTACCTTCAGCCTGTCCGAGAATTCCGAGATTTAGTTACCGGAGACAGTGTTGCCAGAAGTAATGTTTAATCCGTAGATTTACAGATTTTGGGTCCAGTACGTTAATAATACGGATTTTTTTTTATCATTAAACAATTTAATATAATATTATAGGATTAAACAAAGAACGGCGTCAGAGTTGGCTTGGAAATGAAGATGTCTGTTATTTCATATGTAAAATGTAATGTAATAATGTACCTATTAAAAAATTGTTTTTATTCTATGTTTGACACGAATAAATTTTGAATACAGAAGCGCATATTTTTCATCCAAAAATATTTTTGCCAAACGTATTAGAGATATTACACATTTTAATATGGCAACACTGTCGCTTTCAGTTCCACACCGTCTTCGATATGCATTCGCTGGCCGAATTAGAGAAAATAAGGGTTTTATGCGTTGGCCGCAGAACGATTGGTGTCCCCACCGTACATCACTTGAGACGTAAGAGGAAATCAAATTACAGCCTTGTCACAAATTCGCCCCCATTAGGTTGCGTATCTTCCCAATTCTTTCAATCAACGGTATAATAGAAACATTATAAGCAGAACTAACAAACGAAAGCATAATAACAAAGATACTAAAATAATTTAGATCCATGGAGCAGGTTCTGTATAAACATCCAAATTTTCAAAAAAAATTCGGTCATCTCCTCTTCATAAAATGTCTATCCTATATATAAATTAGAGTTTATGTCTTACTAAAAATTAAATTTTATATTCAAATTTTTTACGCCCCTAATGAGAAAACTAACTTTAGTAAAACCGAGTAAAATAGTAATCTAACAGTAATCTAACCTTATGTTTTCAAACGCATTATCTATAAGACGTACAAGTTAATCTTATCAGAAATAATTAAATTCGATGTCTTAAGGACAAATTAAATATTTCAAGTTCACGAAGTAATGTAAGGAGGAATCCCTACAACGACTTATTCTATTTATAATTTGCATAAAGCTAATTAGTAGTTAAGTCCGTATTTAATATAATTAAGCAACTGAGAGAGAGAGAGAGAGAGTGAGAGAAGGAATTAAAATATAAAAGTTAAATACTTTATTTATAGCACAGGTAATATTAGAGGATTTATACAGGGTTATTCAGGCAACTGGATTGTTAAACGCTTTTCAGAATTTCATTTTAGATTCAAATTTGACGAAAATCGAACTATGAAACTATGAACCCTTCCCAGACACAAACGGTACATTGTGAGACAGAAAATTGTAGAGAGAAACAAGCCCTATAACATAGGATACAACATTTTAATGAACATTGCTTTCCATAAAATCAATAAAATGAAAAATATACGACATAATACACATGTACTGATTTCTTTCGAAAATCGACAACTATGAAACTATAAACCGAGCTATAAACCCTTCCCGGACACAAACGGTACATTGTGAAACAGGAAATTGTAGAGTGAAACAAGCCCTATAACATAGGATACAACATTTTAATGAACAGTGCTTTCAATAAAATCAATAAAATGAAAAATATACGAAATAATACACATGTACTGATTTCTTTCGAAAATCGACAACTATGAAACTATAAACCGAGCTATAAACCCTTCCCGGACACAAACGGTACATTGTGAAACAGGAAATTGTAGAGTGAAACAAGCCCTATAACATAGGATACAACATTTTAATGAACAGTGCTTTCAATAAAATCAATAAAATGAAAAATATACGAAATAATATACATGTACTGATTTCTTTCGAAAATCGACAACTATGAAACTATAAACCCTTCCCGGACACAAACGGTACATTGTGAGACAGGAAATTGTAGAGAGAAACAAGCCCTATAATATAGGATACAACATCTTAATGAACAGTGCTTTCCATAAAATCAATAAAATGAAAAATATACGAAATAATATACATTCAATGTTTCAACGTTAAGATTGTACCACCGGAAGACAAAATATATTAAGGTTTAACCGGAAGTAAGTGTCAATTTGCATATTTTAAATAGAACACTGGGGGTCGAAATGACAAGACATCTTGATAACTTATCTTCTTATCTTGGCCTTTCCCTGAAGCTTTATATCTTGTTTTGACTCAAAAAATTGCAAGATTTTGTAATTTCTGGGTTAACCGAGGATTCCCAGGCAAAATTTTTATTGTCCCTCTAGCACCTGACTAGGAGCTACCAACGACATGGTCTCGTATCTTCTAGAGGAAGTAAACGTAAAATCGTAATTAAGTATCACAGGTAAGTAACGTAATATATATTTTTTCAAACGTCACAAAAGTATTAATTTTTGCGACGTGATTACATTGAAAGACGTGATTACATTGAAAGACGTGATTACATTAAAAAGTAATTTAATGCCTTTTACGCCTCAGCATAAAAGTACGAAAATATGTTCTTAAATTAAACATCTTATTAAACTGAGATAAAATGTTAAATTCAAAGAGCGTAGTCATATTTTGTGCCTGGGTTGTATGAGGAGAAATATCTCTTATGAGACTTGCTGTAAAAAAGTGGTCACAAAAATGAATGGGAAAAATAAGGGTTCATCAAATAACCACAGTGGCGCTAATGACACATGAATATAAAAAAAGAAAAGCAACCATAGATAAGAGAATAAAAGTAACATAACCAAACATTACCCCAAAAAACTTTGTTTTTATTTTTTAGAATATAAAACAATTATGTTTATATATTAGAAGCCCAATCTATTGCTGCTAAATAAAAATCGATAATTTATTTCATGTGATATGAAAATAAAATTTGTATTTTTTTGAAACCTGCGCTTTCACGTCAAATATTGATCTCTTTTGAATCATTTCCTGTTCTAAAAATTTTCGGCGCATATTTCAAATTTTAGGTTTTTGCTACAGCAGCGCCACATTAAGTCTTTCCTTTTTTATGATCATTATTTAATGCACACAGATATTTCACCTTACCTCTACATTCCATACGCTCGTCCAACGTTCAGTCCAAGTCAAACGTACAGTCTCACCACAAAAACTATAATTTTTGCTCCTAATAAAACAATATACTATTCTTCTAAGTAAGTACATATCTGCCTTATTTTCGAAAAGAATATTTAATGAATACTAAGAGTTTGTTACATAAATCTGATTGATCCATATGAAACTACCCCTGTCCTTATTCCGAAATTGCCCGTACTAAACCCGACGCTACAAAAAAACGCCGATTTTTTTTATTTCGAATAATGCTATTTTATTTAAAATTAACGGGAATGGATGCAGCGCAGATAAAAAAATAAAACGAATGCTTTTTAATCTCGATAAAATTTATTTTTATTTTTGTATGTGCGTCGAAAATGTAAATTTAATGCCGCTTTTTTATATTCAAAAATCAAGCGCGCCCCCTTCCCCTACCGTACCACCGCCACCCACCCTCCACTACTACCGTTCGTCACACGAACACACAGAGAGAGCGAAAAAAAGGGAAAAATTTAATTACGAATACATTTAAGCATATTTCTATTTTGATATACAGTTTCAATTAAAAATTAACAAGTATTGTTTGAATTTTTTATCGTCGCGCACAAAAAATTATTTTAATGTTCTTTATTTTCGCAAGCGGCGAATTCGGACTTTTTAATTAAATATCGATATATAGAGAGAGTTCGTATTTCCCGGTTCGTATTTTTTTTTAATTAAAATAAAAATATATCGTAATGCAAACAAACGCTAGGGGAAAAATATTAATGCTACATTTAATTATATTAAACAGTTGGCGAATGGGAATTCGGAAAAATAAATAATATCAAAAAACTGGCGGGTCTATCGAACGCGGAATGTATATATCCAGGAAAAAAGCATTAATTTATTTATTATTAATGTTTTTTCGAGATGGGGATGCGTCCGAATTAGTTATTTCCATTTTAAAAACGTCCCGTTCTTTTTAATTAAATTATTATTATTTAAAATTCAATTATTATTTTTTCCATTCTTTTGCTGGTGTGTTTCAAATTCATTTTTTCTCTGTAGCTGTATATAAAATATTATTACATTTATTAGTCGCAGTTGCTAGTGGCGTAGACGGTAGAAAACGTGTAAAAGGCAGAAACACGCCTATGAGGTTTTTTTCGTAAAAAAATTTTTTCCAAGTTTTTTTTAAATTTTAGTTAAAAAACATAATATCTTCATAATAGATTAAAATGTAAGTAAAAAATCTCTATTTTTTAATTTTCAAAATAAAATATCTCGGTTATTTTGGACTGATTTGAAAAACGGTAAAGAGAAAATATGTTCTTTTATAGTTCTAAAAAACGTTAAAAAACATATTTTGTATACTCTGTTTTTTTTTCTCAGGTAAGATTTCGACAGACGATAACAGAAAAAAAGCAGATGACGTCCCATACCAATCTATTTATTTTACTAAAAAAAGTTTCTAATAATTTTTAAGTTAACTATGGATGGGTTTAAATATAAATCCGTTATACGTCGTCTCTTGTTGTTTTTAACCAGTTTTATTGGTTTATTTCAAAAATGACAGATCGTATTTCAGTTTTATTGGTTTGACGGAACGATGAACGACAAACGGATGCCGATGCGTATGAACTCGCCTTTAGATTTTTGACGCTTGTCAAAGTCTTGCCAAATTAGAGGTTATAATTTTGTGTCAACTTTTGTCAAATACCCTGCGTTTTGGAAGATGATGCATTTTGATTCGTGTTAAGTGGAGGAAAAATCGAGTGAAAATTAACTGCAGACCCAGAGCACAGTTTATGGTTAATACTCGCTGCCCAGGCAGAAAGTCTTATACACCAATAAAATTATCATCAATAAAGTTCGTATACCATCTCGTCGTAGATAAGTGCATCTCGTATATGGTAGAAGGACCATACTAAACACATACTAAAAACTGGAGTAGCTGTAAAATATCGACCTAATACGATAGGTAAGTAATGGTAATTTTAGTACTGCAGAAAAATAATGTCAAAAGGTACTGGTTTCAAAGCATTAAGATTAAAGTTAATTAATCAACCTTTAAGGTATAAAATTTGGTAAGTGTTATTATTAATAAAATAGTTTGTTGTATTTATGTTGTTTTATTTGTTCCTGCGGAACATTACAAATTTGTATTTGTACATATTAAAAGTTATATTGATAAATATAATCATAAATGCGGGAAGTTCCATGAAGCTTGAAAGTAAGAAATAGTTCTTTTTTATATTTTTTTGGTATGTGGTGTCTTGTTCTTGTTTGTTTTGTATTAACACATACCTACCGTTTTTTGTTAAATAAAATAACTCGATTAGATTTTTTTAGTTTTATACAGTTTTTTTTCACAATATTTTGAAGTTTGTCAGTCAAATTTTAAATATATCAATTTCCTGCTATGCGTTCCAATTGTACCAACTTATTTCTTTGTAAAATAAAATGAACTAATTTGAAATTAAAATGGCAGACACATCTATCACTGTCAAGGATCTTGTCGTTGGATAGACTATAAAAGACGTCTTGTCTCGAAACAAATGAAGAGTTAAAGGGGAAAACAGTCAAAAGGGAAAAAAACGACGATGAATAAAATACGACGAACCCATGTTAAAAATACAAATATTTATTACTGTAAGCGTTATTATTTGACCATCGTTTGTTATATTCAATTAGAATTTAATGTTTGGGTTCCTTTTACTATGATACAACTCGCTTGTCTCGTGGCAGGCTTGCCTGAAAAAATTGGTGGAAGATGTTTTTCTCTCGTCTCGCTCTCGTCTTGTATTTGTCTCGCTCTTGCCTCGCTCTCGTCCCGTCAGGTCTGGACGCACCTTTAGATTTACTTCCAAACTAAAATCAACCTGGAAAAATACACACATGGTGCACAATTATTGCATATATCGTTTAAAAATATACGGAAAAGAATTTAAAGAATCTTTTTTTATACATAGCTTTGATAATATGTAATAAAAATGTTATTGTTAAAATGGATATTGTAAACAATGTTTATCATTCAGACCCAATATTATTACAAATTATTGCACATTTCGATTTGTGGTCTCTGGGGTTTCAGAAAAAATACACATTATTTCACAGTTTAATAGAGTCAGAATAGCAACATTGTCTCAACAGGGCTACGGGCAAGTTGCAATAGCTGAAATTGTAGGAGTTAACCAAAGCGATGTTCCGCGAATATTAAAAAAAATCAGGGAAACAAACGAGGTTACAGACCGGTGTGGAAGAGGTAGAAAGAGAGTTACTACTGCTGTGCAAGACCGTCAAATATCTCTGCTTGCATGACGCAATCCCCTGCTTTCTAATACTGCTATTAAAAATGAGTTAGCTCGCCTTGAAGGAGTAAATGTTTCAAGAAAGACCATCATAGCAAGAAGACTCCATGAGGATTACATTTAAGGAGACCTCTACGTGTCCCGAAGCTTAATTTACAGCACAAAATTACGCGACTACAATGGGCTGAGGAGATGAAAGCAAATAGATCTAATTGAAATTTCGTCATGTTTAGTGATGAAACAAGAATAGGCCTAGTGTCAGACTCGCGACGAACTTTTAGAATTTTTAGAATTTAGAATGAGTGGGAGGGGGGTTAATCACTTCGACCTTACAGATCCATTGTGTCCCCCTTTCTTGAATCATAACTCATCATACTGTCCCAGGGCTTTGACAAAAGCCAGTATCTGGGACGGTTTTATAGAGGGTAGTTCTCCATCTCCAATATCAGTCGTACCAAAATTCATGGCACGAATGGTTGTCGTCTCGGCGCACTCAGTGATGAGGTGTACTGGTGTTTCCCCATCTTCCCCACAGAATCTGCATTCGCCGTTTCTTCTTAGTTTCAATCTACTGAGGTGTTCATTGAGGAGACAGTGTTCTGTTAAAAACCCCGTGACAGTCCGAAGATTGATCTTACTCAGACCCAGGAAGATCTGTGATTTTTCTTGATCATAAGCCCTCAGAAACTTCTTCGAGTGTCTTAGACTATTGCAAGATTTCCATTCCAGGTTGCGGATGGAATCTTCCAAGTTCTTGAGTTCCGCCTTGAGTTGGTTACTACTTGGAAAGCAGAACGGTTCTGGTCCAGTTAGTGGAGTGTTCGCTCCTTTCCTAGCTAGATTATTTGCTTTTTCATTGCCTTCTATCCCTTGGTGAGCAGGCACCCAGTGTAGGAGCACTTTGTTTTCTTTGCCTAATTTATTCAGCTTCTCTATGCATTCTTTGACCAATTTCGAATTGATTGATACTGAGTTGATCGCTTTTAACGCTGCTTGACTATCAGACAAGATGGCTATTTCTTGTTTCCGATAGTTCCTATCTAAGATAAGTTGTACGCATCTCTCGATAGCGTAGATTTCTGCCTGTAGGATACTAGGGTAAGTGCCCATTGGTTCGGAGTAGTTAGCTCTCGGCCCAAACACTCCGATCCCTGTTCCCGTATTGGTTTTGGAAGCATCAGTATACCAAGTTATGGTATGGTCTTTTAACTGCTGGGCAAGCGTTTCGCTCTTCCAATTCTTCTTATTGCTCAATACTACATTGACATGTTTGTCAAAGTTGTACGTTCTTGGCATATCGTCCACTGGGAGTTGCAGGAGTGGTATTTCCTTTTTGAGGGTGTTCCAAGCCCCTGATCTGACAATTCTCCCAGTACTAATTCCGTTAGTGACCATTCTAATCATTGTCGCATTGGCATATCTACCGATGACAATGTGCAGTCGCGACGAACTTTGGTCTGGAGAGCATCTGGAAGACGAGCACGCTTGAATGCAGCTCAACCCCGTGTCCCGTTTCAAGGGGGAAGCATTATGGTTTGGACAGGTATAATGCACGGAGCTTGAACTCCTCTTGTTTTTATTGATGGCACAATGACAGGTGCCTCATATCTTAGAGACGTTTTAGAGCCTATTGAATGGACGATAATGCTCCTCCCCATCGCACTTTAGCAGTTCGCGAATTTTGTGGGGAAGAGGGTATAAGAAAACTGTGGTGGACACCGATGTCTCCAGATATGAATGTGATCGAGCATGCTTCAGGCATGCTAAAACGCCATATTGCCAAAAGGAATGATCCTCCCCGTACCTTAAATGAACTGAAAATTGCTGCGCGCGAAACATGGGAAGCCATTCCTCAACATCTTCTGGACAACTTAATTGAGAGCATGCCACGTCGTTTCACAGCTTGCACTGAGGCTCGAGGAGGCAATGCAGACTATTAGTTGTGAGAAATAATTAAAATTGTTTTCAATATTTTCTGTTTAAAATGAAATTTGTTTTTGTTGATTTTCACTCATTATGAAATAAAATTATTAGTGGGGTCGGGTAGCTCTGAAAATCATAAAAATATTTCAGTTCTGGCGGCGAACTTGAATTTTTAGATATGGATAGTACATATACCAAGCATCAAAAAACGCCCCAGACCCCAAAATTTTGGGACCCCCCACCACTGGTATGACGTCATTAAACGGGGGGTCAAAAAAACGGCTCTTAGGCATAGAAATACTATTTTTTTTTGTAAAAATCCATTTTATTTTTATTTTCTATACTAAAATAATTTATTTGAAAATACTTTCAACTGTTTTTAATGATATGGCGGCCATTTTGTTACATAAATGTCAAAATTTTGACATTTTTTCTGAAATTTCGAGTTTGATATCAATTTATAGGTTTTCGGGGTCAAAAAATTTAGTGATGGTATTAAAATTTTATTTGGATGAATCTGTGAAAAATGCCCAGCCTTATTTTGACAAATCTTGAATTTTGTCGATCCATTTTTAAGTATCTAGTACACAGAGTGTATGGATATATTACTAACAGTACCTTTATGGCTTACCTATCTTATTATATTATACCAATATTTTTAAACCCTATATTTTGCGGCTTCTGCAAAATTTACGAATTGACTTGGTACTTGATAGGTATTGCTCTAACTCATTGAAAACTGACACACGCCAATCAAGGGGAATAGGGGAACATATACTAGTTACACCTTCCACAATAATTCCAAAAATATAACGAATTTTTACGAATAGATGAAAACAAACAGCAGTTATTTAGCTTTTTGGCAAAATAGCTAACAAGCGAAACTTTTATTGAAAAAACAATAATTTGTACGCTCGAAGAATCAGTAATATCTCCTTCAGCAGAATTGGATCTTTCAGATATTTTGCCATCGTGGTATGAAGAAGCAGACGGTCGCCTTCTTCTATATGCTAAACATGCAGTCGATAATGGCCACAACTGCGTCACCATTCGAACGGTGGATTCAGATGTTGTTGTCATTGCAGTGTCAACATTTTTTAAAAGTAAAAACATTCAACAACTCTGGATTGATTTTGGAACTGGGAAAAATCAAAGATTAATTAGCATCCATGGCTTATATTCCCAGCTTTCACAGGAGACTTGCAGATATCTACCAATATTTCATTCTATAGCAGGTTGCGATACTGTGTCATCATTCTGTGGGGTGGGCAAGAATGGAGCTTGGAAGGTTTGGATAGCAGATCCTAATGTTAATTCGGCTTTTCAAAAACTGCTTATGGGAAGAGATCCATATGAAGATATTTTGAGTACTATGGAAAGATTTGTGGTTCTATTATATGATGCGACATCACCTTTGAGTACTGTTAATGAGTGTAGACGTTTCCTTTTCATAAAGAAATAGGGCAATTGAGAATATACCTCCAACGCAAAATGCTTTGATTCAACATATCAAGCGGGCCAGTCTACAAGCCCTTATATGAAACAACTGCTTGGAAAAAGACTTTCAAGCTCCATTGTCTGATAATTGGGGATGGCAAAAAATTAACGACGGATTTCAGCCATTGTGGTCTACCATTCCAGATGTTGTGAAAAGCTTCTTAATCGTTTGTAGCTGCAAACAACGGTGTTCAGCATGTAAATATGTAAAAAACGGTCTTCGGTGTACACAGCTGTGTGCATGTGAAGGACATTGTTCTGAAAACGATTAATAGAGTGTATCAACTTATTTTATTAAAATGTTATTTTTATTTAGAATGTTAACTTATTTTTAATATTCAAGTCGTTTTTATTCATACGTTTGATGAAATAAAATATTATGAACATAAATAGAAGTTTATATTTTAGCATAAAGGTTGGTGCACAGGGGGGTGTTGGGGAAGGGATGTATAAAAGAAAATAAAAACCAATTGTTTTGTTTTAACAGCAGGATTACGGGACGTCGTTGCAGCCACCCTTAGTCGTGTAGTAAGCCAACATGTCCAAAAATATAAACAGAATCATATTAGGTCCAAAATAAAATAAAAATATCGTTATGTGCAATAATTTTGGCCATGTGTGTATTTTAAATGAAAAAATTGATCAGTTGTTCGTGTATAACCAATAAAACACTTTTGAAAACCGAAAAACGAACAATGTAAGCCTTAGATAAATACATAAAGCTCCCAATACCGAATATGGAGGAATATAATTTACTCCTGTAAGCATCGCATATCCTGTTTTTCGCTGGTGCGACTGTATAGGCAGCAGGATGATGTATCATTCAGTATCGGACACTATTAATAACTGGGAAAGGTATATGAGTGGAGAGCGCAAGAACGAGCACTAGTTGAGATTTATTCGAAACCATATGGATGGTTGAACATTATTATGAACGATTCATCAAGAAAATAAAGCAATGGTGTGCTGTTAATAATGGATAACATCGCGGGCGTGTAGGTTTTGTTTCATTTTAAATTAATCTCGAATTTATCGAAGGATTTTTCTCTATAAAAAAACTTGAGAATTTTGTTTAAGTACAAACCTAAAACATGCACTAGGATGTATTTCAGGAAAATATTTTAACTAGCGATGGGAACTATCGAATGAATTAGACTATCGAATGGTTACTGAATGAATGATTTCAACTATCGAATGGTTTTATTCGAATAAAATCATTCATTCATTTGTATACTAAAGCATATGCGACAATCTCGCCGTGCGACTAAATGGTTATCGTTGGGCCACGACTATCGAATGCTTTTGATAAATGAAATTTAGTATTCGTTTGATTTTTGTGTGCGTCAGTGCATTATTAGTTGTTCCAAATTTTTATAACTTCGCCTTGTAAATACTATGCTATTTTTGCGTTTATTAAAATATTTAAAATACTAAAATAGTAGTTTTTTTTTAATTGACGATTGTGTGCGAAGTGGTCAAAATTTTTCCGAAAATTTGTGTGATTTTCCGTAGCCCGATCTTTCAATTATTTAATTTTATATGGTATATTATGGATTTAGGTTATAGATTGCATTTTTTTTAATGGGAAATTTTGAGAAGTAGCAATTTTTAAGAGAGATGAGATGAACTTACAATTAATTTTAAAAATACATATTTGTATTTTAGATGTTTTAATAATATGAATTAGTTGAACTTAATAATCATATTTAAGTAATGTGGTTAAGTAAATGGGGTTATATCGAACTCAAATTTTGGGGTGAGAACAATGTTTGTATTTTGTGAAGAAATATTTCATTTATTTTTTAAAGTAAATGCCAGCGAAAGTAAATATTATTTTTAAATAGTAATATAAAGTAATAAAAAGTAATATAAATAATTTTGATTTCTAATTTTTTTTTATATTTTCCTTCCATTACACTGCATGCTTAGAAAATTAATAAATGTTTATATTTCATGATTTTAAAATTTGTTGTTAATATAACAAATTAGTTCTGTAATTATTATTATTTAATAAACCAACGTTGCCATTTAGAGACTATATTATTTTAAATAGGATCTAATATAAATACTGACTTCTATTTGTTGTTTATATTTGCTACTACTTAAATAAAATGTTTATGTTATTAAATGATTGTAAATTTTGTTGTTAATAGGTATAACAAATTATTACTGTTATTATTATTTATTAAACCAGTCTTTGCTTAAAAACATTAAAAATCATTTTCCTACATCCAAAATAAAAAGTATTATTGCAGTGTAACAACAGAATATTAATAAAAAAATGCAAAACATATAGACATACTATCCATAACTAACTAATGCTAAAAAATAATATTGTTTGCTAATATTAAAGTATTAAATTATTATTATTTTAGGCTCTTTAGGTTATGTCATGCAGATGTTCGATTTTGGGCTATATTCTCTATTAATATGATTTTTAAATAAATCTGTACACTGATTATATATAATTTTAATGTTTTTCTTAACATCTATCATAATTTTTTTTAAATAAATAATCATATTACTTACATTAGGAGCTTTGAAAAGTTTTGGGTTACTTTTTCTTTCTTCGCTTTTTCATTCAAATATCCACTTCTACAGCCAGATACCGAGCTATTTCTACTGTACAGTTTTTTTTTTTCACAATGCTCATTGTTATACTGCTAAAAATTCAACAAATTAACTATAATTTTAGCAAAAACAAACTAAAACCGTATAATAACAAAGAAAATATAGTATCCCTATCGATCGCAGTGCCTCTATTGTCAAACCGAGGAACCTGCTTAAAAGTGGGGACAGAAATTTCAAATATGCCCATTGCCGATGAACCTCCTTTTTTAAGCCCTCCATGGACTGAAACAAGCGACAGTTCGACGCGTACAACTGCCGCGCTAAATTCAAAATAAATTTCTTTTAGATAAATACTTAGATAGATACTTTTAGATAGATACTTTAGATAAATTGTAAATAAGTTATAAATAGTTCTTTAAGTAGTTTAATCGTTGTTGTTTTGTTACTTAGTGTAAAATAAATTAGACATTCTATCCACACACACACGGAACCGACGAAAGACGTAACAATACGTTGTAGTTCTATGTCCACGAAATATTGGGAAAGATTTTGGCCTGTAACCAAAGACATTATAAATATAGACCGAACATCTCATTCATAAATACTCGTTGGTAGTGTATCAAATATTCCAATGTGTCAAACAAGGACAGAAGAGACAGAGAAATCTAAAATTTCCGACCCCGGCAACTAGGCTCATTTGAATTGTTCTAATGGCCAGTGGCGTATCGTTTTTTGGAACGAATTTAATTAGTAAAGTAAAAGTAAAGTAATTAGTAAAATGTTTACTCCATATTAATATACTACATTAACACTTTTTCGTCAGGTGAGTTTTGTTATAAGGTCTAATATAATAATATAATTAATATCCCACATTACAGTTGAGGGTTGGAACCTTTGGTGTTACACAGCAATATAAAAACACTAAATCACCACAATACACCAAAACACTTTTACTTTTACACTGGACGCGCGTTTCGCTAACCATGTTAGCATCATCAGCAGATGATTATAAACTAAACTGTGATTATAAACTAACTGAGTTTATAATCATCTGCTGATGATGCTAACATGGTTAGCGAAACGCGCGTCAGTGTAAAAGTAGAAGTGTCTTTTTATTATAATGACTAATGTTACAATTTATTATCCACATATACTTATGTTGAAACGTTAGTAGGTAGTTTTCGAAAATCGCTCCAACGTCGATTTTCAATTTAAACTTTCAGTTAATTCTATATAAACTTTCAGTTACTTTTGAATATTTACAGGGTGACTCAGGCTTCCGAAACAGTTCTATATTAGGTTTGGGGTTGGTGACTTTTCTTTCAATTTTTTTTCCCTAATATGGAGGCAATGGTAAAGCACATTTTAGACATTTTTGTAAACATAGGTGGCCGGAACATATTTTCAAACTAAAGTTGTAGATTTGCCATTAAATTTCCATTCCAGAAATACCTAGGGTTGCCACCTGTCCTTTTTTGAAAAGGACAGTCCTTTTGGACTAACTTGTCCTTTTTGACTTTTTTGACTTAAAAAAGTCATTTTTTTTACGTATTTCCCCTGAGAAAATTACCTACAGCAAACAGAAATATTATTTTCGTCCAAATTTAATTAGAGATGTTATAAAACTTTATAAATAATTTTTCTTGTTTAAATTAGGCAACATTATTTAGAACTTCCATTTAATCTCAAATGATAATTTAGGTTTTAGTTTTACCTTTTTGATCTTAAAAAGAACTTTTTTAAAATTAGTAATTAGTAACGATTTAGTTAGTTCATAATCGATAGCTTCCTGTAAGTACTGTGTAATAGATGTTTAATCTTGTATTATTAATAACTTCCTATACCCAAAATCAATATTTAATGAGAAAATTGTGTTTTTTTGAAAATATAAGACAAGATTTGACTTTCGGTCTTCTTCTTGTATTATATGATGGCTCTGATACGAGGTAATTCCCTTTTAGTCTCTCAATAGAAGGCATTTATCATTAAAAGTATCAAATCCTGTGTGCTACAGTATGGGTTTTCTGTCGCATAATAATGAATATTACGTTTATTTACAAATCCATTACTTTTAAAAGGTAGCTTCATCAGACAATCAAATTTTAGTTAAATGTCCCAATCTTCACGAACTGTATTAAGCATATGTATTGCGGTTTGAATCACCCCGAGAATCACCCTGTATGTTGACAAAAATATTTTGAAAATGTGCGTTACAATATTTTATCTTATGTAAGTAAATTGAAAGAAATTACAAACCAAAAACGTAATAGGTAAAAGCTTTTTGGAAGCCTGGGTCACTCTGTATATAGGTATGTATAAAACTAGTAGCCTAAGAATTGTTTACAGTTCGTCCCATTCTAAAAAAGATGTAAACACACCGTACAAATAACTCTAGGAAGAGGTATTTGCAGTGGTAAATGTTTAAACGAGGCCGAAGGGGCAGTTATAATAATGCAATAAAATGTAAAAAAGGGCGGGTAAACACCTTTGTTTATTTGTTGAGCAAAATTCCTTTAGAATATCGTAAATAATGACCAAAAATATGACGCAATTTTAAGAAAAAAAATGTCACTTTCTGGCTTATAATAAAGTTTCAAATGCAACGTTTATATTCAAATTTGTTATGATCTACAACAGTTAAGTAGTAATTGAGACGAATTATAATTCAATTACCGGCTACTACGTTCTTGTTTTAATAGCTCAAAATTCAACAAATATAATTAAAAATTATTTTAATTGTGAGGGGCTCCCTTGTGAGACGCCTATGTACGGCGCGGCGGAAACAATACCTACCTGTGAAAAGACAAATTCGGGTAATTTGAGCTTATTTTTCCACACATTTGACACTGTCGTACCATATTGAAAATTCGCAGATTCAAAGTACGCGTTAAACAAAAGCAAAAACTACTGAAAAACACTGAAAAGTTCACTTCGAACTTGATTCCGACTTCAAACATACCGTAAGCTAAACGTAGTACGCTATAACGGACCAAGGGCCGTCGCGAGGGGTGGTGGGACGGACGGCTCATTTCATTCTGGAAGATTAGCAGCGACGTTGCCAATAGTTCTAGACGTTTCAGCACATTAAACAGTAAACATGTCCTTTAATAGTAACGCATATATCCTCTGGTTAATAACATATTATTACGCATGCTTCTTTAAAAATAAACTATTAATTTAATTAAAAAAATGAGATTTATTGATATCCGGTGAAGGTTTTAAAGTCACCTTTTCTGCAAATCAAACTAAGTAGATAGGCGCAAATTTGAGATGTGGCAATGTCGCCTTCTCTATCTCAGTTGGTTTTTACAGTACGTAGCCAACCTCCGATTGTTTGATCGGGTTAAAATGTAAAATGTGATATCTGTTCTTCCTAAATCTATGCCTGTAACGTATATAAAAAATCTACTCTCTCATTCACCACTTGAGATTTGAACATATTCAGCCGATTCAGCCTCTTTATTCCTCCTTTCGGTCCACCAGGTTCTTCCACTGATTTAATAAACAATCCTCTTGCTGTGTGCCCGTGAACTATATTCCAATTATGCGAGAACCGCGCGCGCTCAAATGAAATTTAAAGTTTTCGACAACGGTGGCAGCGACGGCAACGGTTGTTTAGCATAATATGCCACCCGGACCGATTGCGAATCCCGCTCTCCACGCTTCGCTCTTTATTTCCACCTCATCCCTTTACTTCAGCTCGCTTGGAAGGGTCCTTCATCATTTCGGTCCTTCGAAATGAGCCACAAAAACGTTGCCAAAAGATGGGTAGGTTTTGTTACTTGATTTGGTAACATTTTACCAAATTTTACAAAATACTAGTAAGTAATTTAGTAATAAACTCATCGGCAAAAGTCTTGCACCCCCTTACTATTTTAATAAAAAATTACATTCCAAACTAATTTTTCGTGCAAATCAATAGATGCTAAAATTATGTTAAAAAATAACACAAAAAAGGGAAAACTTTCACCAAGTTTAATAATATATTTTGCCAAAATATAAAAAATGCAAATTCCATGAATAAAATATTTGACAAAAAAGAGAAAATAAATAATAAATTCTGACAAAGTTAAGGTTACTAATATAAAGTATTGCCTCCTCGATTTGTTATGAGTGCATCAAGTCGTCGGGGCATCCCCACTATAAGGTTATTTATGGTTTCTTGAGGTCAGTTCTGCCATTCCTCTTGAGGCGGCAATGATCAACTCCTGGCGATTTGTTGGTGGGTTATTTCTGCGAAATACAGCTCTGGCGATGTAGTCCCAGACATGTTCAATAGGATTCATGTCGGGGAGAGTGGAGGCCAGTCCAGACGAGTTATTTCCCCTTCATTTAATGCTTCCTGGACTATCCTAGCTCTGTGAGGGACGAGCGTTATCATCCATGAGAATAAAATTATTGCCGATTTCTTCTCGCAGTGGATAAATTATTGGTCTGATTACAGTTTCCACATACAAATGGGCGTTCATCACCTCAGGAATATGAATGAGCTCTGTTCGCCTATTGTACATGATGCCACCCCAGAACATCTCAGTTCCTCCTTGATAAGGAGCAACAGCAAGGGCTGTATTCAAGCGATGCTGCCTCCCTGCCTCCCTCCACACTGGCTGACGATAGTCATCACTGATCAAACCTATCCTGGTTTCGTCAGTGAAAATTACGTTTCTCCACTGAGGTAATAACCAGTTCTGGTGTTCTCTAGCCCACTGTAGCCTCCTTTGTCTATGATGTAAAGTTAATAGAGGGACTCGCAGTCTACGCCGCAATCCAGCATTAGAAAGTCGCCTGGAAATGGTTCGGCTTGATATCACTGAGTGGTAAGTTTATTGAAACTGAGATCGTAGCTCTAGAATTGGAACTGACCGATTTCTTCTGGCAAATTGAGCCCAGTAGCGATTCTGTCGTTCAGTCGTTATCCTGGGACGGCCCATCCTAGGACGAGATCTTACATTTCCGGTGTCCATATACCGTTGTATAATTCGGCTGACAGTACTTCGCACTAAATTGAAACGATCAGCAATTTGATGCCTGCTGAGACCTTCTTCATGCAAAGCGATAATTCGGGCCCTATCGAAGGCAGAAATTTCGTGCCCTGGCATTTTTGTCGCCTTTCACAACACTTACTACAAGATTGAACTCGAACTGAGAAACAAGATTTGACCGTAAATAGCAAAACCATACACATTCCATCGATAAGGTTTTCTTTCATTGCTTTTATGACCTATTTTTTGTAGACACATATTAAGGTATTTGTATACACAGCCACAACAATATGCTATGCAAAGAAATAAATTTGTCTGTGGGGTGCAAGACTTTTGCCGATGAGTGTAGTTTTGTTTAATTAAACGAAATATTACTCATGGATATCTTATGGATGAAAATAGACTTGTGTGGCTTTTTATACAGGGTGGTCCGAACTGTATTCCGGAAACTTCGGCAGCATATTCTGCACATATAAATAAGTAAAAAAGTTCGTATAAATGTATGTCTTAAAATGCTTAGTTTCGGAGATAGAGGGTGTAGAAGTTTCATTTTTATTTCGACTTTTTCTAAATAATTTTTGAACTATAGTTGATATTTAGATAAAAAAATTAGTATCTGGGACATGAGAAATTTGATGTCAATATGACTCCTACTTCTAGAGGGACAACCTAACCTACTTATTTTTTAACTAGTTTTAAGAGTAATAACTTTTCGTCCGTACCTGTATAAAATTACTAACTAAAAAAATAGACATTTACGACGTTTTTTACGTAAAAAATGTCTCTCGGTAAAAATCGCTACGAGTTGTCGAGATATTTGGAATCGAAATTATCAATTGACATAAATTTGACATGTTGACTAAATAGTTATTTAACTAACTACTTAGTCTAACTAACAGTTAAATAACTATCTACACAACATGTTTATTTTTTGTCTATAATGGCATGTATCGACTATTTCCATTCTAAATATCTTGTGAACGGTAGCTCGTAGCAATTTTTACCAAGAGACATTTTTTTACGTAAAAAATCACGGAAATGTTTTTTTTTCACTCAGTAGTTTTATACAGGTACGGACGAAATGTGATTACTCTTCAAAACAGTTAAAACACATGTAGGTGGCGCCCCCTACAAATAGGAGTCACATTGATATCAAAATCAAATTTCTCATGTTAAAAAACTCCTAGTTACCAATTTTCATCCATATATTGATGTTACTTCAAAAATTATTTGGAAAAAATCGAAATAAAAATGAAACTTCTAAACCGAACTTCTGTATCTCCGAAACTAAGCATTTTAGGACTTACATTTATACGAACTTTTTTACTTATTTTTATGTGCAGAATATGCTGCTGAACTTTCCGGAATACAATTCGGACCACCCTGTATATTATACATATAAACTATATACAGGGTGAGTTTCCTACGATGTTCTCTATGGGTATCTTGGAAACTACTGGAGATAGAGAGTCGGTTAAATGGGGAAAGAATTGCAGTTTTGTGGGGTCATAAATATGCACCTTTCAGATTTATGAAAAATTTCATGGCTTACTAGAAATTTTGAAAAAAACAAATTTCGACTATTTTAAAAATTGTCCCTAATTCTATTATAAGCTATTTTAGACAAAAAGTTTTCAGATAAAAGTTGTAGATAATCACATCCTTAATGAGATCGTGTACTCTGTTTTTTTCTAAAGCCTGTCATTTTTGACATATCACACAAACTTATGTTTTTTTAAATGGAAACCATAGTTGGCCATGACTTCATAAAAAGGGGCATTTTTTAAGTTTTTAGCGATATAAGCCATAATATGTTTTCTTCGAAAAATTACTGAGTTATAGCCAATTCTTATCATTTTTAAACAATTTCACTTAGTTAGCTATGGAAACAAGTTCAATCGCCGTTACTCTCAGAAATGTGAAGCTGTCACATTCAAACTTTGTAAATTAAAATAAACAAAAATTGTAAATATGAATTTCTCAAATGAAGAAAAGCGTGTAGATACTCGCGCATCAATAGAGTGTTTCCAAAATGACTGTCAATATGCCCCCCCCCCCCTATAATGAAAGAAATGTTAAAAATTATTGATATCATAGTAATACAAACTCAGGGATAGGAAGAGATGGACTAATTGCCTGGGCCTCCTCGATCACCTGACCTATCCATTTTAGATTTTTTTTATGCAGTATGGTTATTTTTTGAACATTTTCTAAAATAACTTAAAGTGTATGCAGTGACTGCAGCGATATTATTTTTTTAACTTTTAGTTTGTGTAATATAAATTCTAAAGAACCGTTTAGTAATATATTCTGACTTTTTATAAGTTATAAATCACAAAAGAATAAGAATGCTATGCAATCTAAGTGAAATTAGTCAAGAAAAAAATTGGCTATAATTAAATTTAACTTTTCTAACAAGTCTTGAAAATCGTTCTCTAAAAAACATAACATTCACCGGTCAACATATCCTCGAAAATGTATGGTCAAGAAAAGTTGAACCAATAATCTTACACACTTTTTTTCATTTGAAAAATTCATATTTACTACAATTTTTGTTTACTTTAATTTACAAAGTTTGGATGTGGCAGCTTCACATTTATAAAAGCAAAGACGATTGTTTCCATAGCTAACTAAGTGAAATTATTTAAAAATGATAAGAATTGGCTATAACTTGATAATTTTTCGAAGAAAACATATTATAGCTTATATCGCTGAAATGCTTAAAAAATATGGTTTCCATTTAAAAAAACATATGTTTGTGTCAAATGTCAAAAATGACAGGCTTTAGAAAAAAACGGAGGACACAATCTCATTAAGGATGTGATTATCTACAACTTTTATCTGAAAACTTTTTGTCTAAAATAGCTTATAATGGAATTAGGGACAATTTTTAAAATAGCCCAAATTTGTTTTTTGCTCTAAATACTCTAAATATCTAGTAAGCCATGAACTTTTTCAAAAATCTGAAAGGCGCATATTTATGACCACACAAAACTGCAATTCTTTCCCCGTTTAGCCGACTCTCTATCTCCAGTAGTTTCCGAGATACCCATAGAGAACATCGTAGGAAACTCACCCTGTATAATATATATTTTATAAATATTGTATATTATTTAAAATCACATATTTTCTATATCCATGTCCAATTATTTGATCCCATAAAAAAATCAATCGTCGTTCGGTATCTTTCCGTTTACTGTATATAACAGCTTGTTCCCGCCGTTTTTATCTTCAAAAAATACCCTTTCAGCCAAAAAACTGCACCAAACTGTGATACGTTGGGCATGCGTCGGGATTTCGTGGCAAACCATTCAACAATGGAAAGAAGAAATTAGGCGAATAATTTGTGACATAACTCCAGAAATGTGTTCAGCAATAATGGAAAAATTCAACCAAAGAATTGTGTGCCGCCAGAGAAGTCGTGGTGGCCATTTTATTCCACGTATAATTGTATACTCTCCAGCTACGCACTCCTATAAATAACTTTTAGGTATGTTATGAAACTTTTATTTTATTCGTTATCATCATCCGAAATCTCTTATTGGAATACCCTTTATAAGACAACGAGTGAGACTAGTGACTAGTAAGACTGCCGCTAGTGTGATTGCTATAGCGACAGCAAAGGGAAAAAGTTAGTGGTAGTACAAGCACCTCAGATATGCCTTTCCATTCTGGGGTACGCGTTGTGCGACTCAATTTGACCGCATTTTCAAGCTCCAGAAGAGAGCTGTTCGATATTCACTGGAACTAAACAGCAGAACTCATTGCCAGGACTTTTTAAAAAAAATTTAAAATATTAACTCTTTTTTCCTTATTTATATTTGAATCTGTTTGCCTAATACGTAAGCATGTATCAGCTTCTCAAGAAAGGCCATCTCACACTTATCCACTCAGGAACGCGAAGCAAGATCTTTATCATCACCCTACGTTCAGAGTTTGAGTTCAATATTATACAACTCGAAAAAAATGCACAATCACCTGCCATTTGAAATCAAATCCATAACATCATTTTCTTCATTTCTCAAAGCATTGAAATCTTATTTACTAGACAAGGTTTTCTACGCCGTAAATGACTTATATTTTGATAATCGAATTTGATCTTGTAAACACTAGTCTAATATTTGCTATTACTATAGGTTTGTTCCAACCTCGATGAGAACCGTTCAGGAACGGTTCCGATCATGCGCATAGGGCTAAAAATGTTCCAACCTTGATGGGGATCGTTCTCGAACAATTCTTTTTCCGTTCCAACCAATTTTATGATCGTTATTAGAACGGTTTCGGAACCGTAATTTCGATACTTGCCAGTAAGCGGGGACTGTTTGTGCTAACACGCGCAGTTAGTAAATTTTATCAGCTGATTGACATTTGGGCCGGAGCGTTTGTTTGTTTTGTTTTGTGGATTTGTTTGGAGTTTAATGGGTTTTAGTGTTTAGAATTCTATACTTAGAAATTGTCTATTTAATTTAGCTAGGGTTTAACATTTTACAGTTCACACTTTTCAACAAAAAAAAACAATAGTAAACCAAGTGAAACTTACCAAAATTATGGTTTGTGTCCATTATTTATTAATGTACAGTTTGACAAATATAGGAAGAGACTTGGGGATAGCACCGGTCGCGCACACGATAGAGAGAGAACGCATTCGGCGGAAGAGAGATGCAGTTACGCTACGACAAATCTGATTGAAGCAAATTTGTGTGCTGTCCACTGCGCATCGTGGAGCGTCTCTTATTTTATATTTCTCACGTCTCTAGCTATACTGGTTAAGTTGTAAGTAGTAATTTACCACTTTTTACAGTTTCCACTGTTCTATACAATTAATAAGGATATCTGTGAAGAATATTATTAAGGTTTGTTTTGTTTACATCATGTTAACATCTTACATCAAACAAAAAGTGAGGTTATTTTAACCGGTGTTTTGACAAGACAGATTAAAAACGGTTCTGAAACTGTTCCAACCGATTGTCAATCTAGAATCGTTCAAAAACAGTGCCGAGTTAACGCATGCGGATAAGACTAGTCTCAATGATTTCAGAACGGTTCCAGAACCGTTCTAAAACTTAGGGTTGGAACAAACCTTATATTTACTATAAACTTACTAAATATTTTTGAATCTTATTTTTATATTTTTATTCTTTGACATTGTAGACATTTATAAATGTTTATTTTAAACAATAAGACAATGACAATATAATTTGTATACTTGTTTTTTTGTAATTCGGATATTTTTCGAAATCAATGTGAACACTAGTTCCTCTTCCTCATAGGGAAAGCTTCTAGAATCAGAAAAATAATCAACTAGAGAAAATACACTTGTAAAAGACACAAAAGTTGAAACTAGTTCAAAAAAAGTTAAAACAAGCATGTTTTCGAGTAAAATAAACCGTTTTACCAAAAAAAAAACGATACCAAAATGCATAAAAACTTATTAACTTAATTGTTGTTTATCTATTCTATCGATTCGGTACTAATTTTAGGAACACCATCGACGCTAAAAGCCTCAAAACAAATTCTTTATAACGCATTAAACGCATAATGAAAAATGCATTAGTATTTTCGATAACAAACGGTACGGTCCGCTCTATTAAAATGAGTATTATGTATAGTTGGTGAGGGGAGTTTCACAGCGATGAATTAGGCATAGATGCGGTTTTATTTTCGAAAAATCTCGTTCAGTTATTCACGGCGAAACGCCAAAAAGCGTTTAGTATTTGGATTGAATATTTATCGCATTGTCACTGGTTAACTTGGTTAGGATGAAAAAAATAATACCTGTAACTAATTGAAGTATGTACAATGTACAGAGTGAGTTTTAAATAAGTGCTAATATTTTTAGAAGATTTTTAGATTTTGATTTCCGAAACACATCTATGATGTTTTTTTCGAGAATTTATAATTTGGTATTTTTCGAAAAATTTGTTGGATATTTTTAAATTTTTAGTTAAAAATCATAATATCTTGATATTATGGTAATATAAGAAGAAAAGACAGAAAAGAAGGAAAAGAAGGAAAAGAAGGAAAAGAAGGAAAAGAAGGAAAAGAAGGAAAAGAAGGAAAAGAAAGAAAAGAAAGAAAAGAAAGAAAAGAGAGAAAAGAAAGAAAAGAAAGAAAAGAAAGAAAAGAAAGAAAAGAGAGAAAAGAAAGAAAAGAGAGAAAAGAAAGAAAAGAAAGAAAAGAAAGAAAAGAGAGAAAAGAAAGAAAAGAAAGAAAAGAAAGAAAAGAAAGAAAAGAAAGAAAAGAAAGAAAAGAAAGAAAAGAAAGAAAAGAAAGAAAAGAAAGAAAAGAAAGAAAAGAAAGAAAAGAAAGAAAAGAAAGTTTGGCCGCGATTGGAGACATTAACCATATCCGAGATCTCTTTCCTCCATAAACGTGACCAAACCTGCCAACTTCTTATCGGTCTACCCGGTTTTCTTTTTTCCTGCAGAAGGAAAGCCTGCCACTATTGTATGTTTGTCTTCCATAATCTTAGCTTATGTTCATTAGCTATTCGTTCCAGTCTTTGATTAAGCCTGCTGCTCTCCAAAAATCCATCTATGTAGCCTCCAGCATTCGTTTTGTTGTTGCTCTTAATTGGCCTCACTTCATAATTGTATGTTGTTATACTCTTGATGGTATGAGATAGGTTGGTTAATTATTATCCCATCACGGAGTATTGTATAAACGATGATATTTTTGCCAAATTGTAAGTTTGGGGTTCGTTGAAGGACTATTAGAGCTACAATTTAAAATATATTTTATGAAGATACAGAGTGTCTCTTAAATAAAAAAATATCAAAGCCAGAGTTTTTTAAATGGAACACCTTGTATATTATTACATTTTTAGTTTCCTACGATTAAATAGCAGTAAATTCTGATTAAGGCTTATTATACTTAAACTCACTGTTTTTGAAATATTTTCAATTTTGTGAAATTGCAGTAAAAAATTTTAAAGCTTCATTTCTCCAAGGGTATCAATGTTTCTTTTAATACTCAAATATTTATATTTATTGATCAGTTATTGTGTTTGCACACATTAGTTATCATTTCAGCCTATACAGAGGTGTCTAAAAATCATTTTAACACAGTATTAGCTTCAAACGGTAATAACTTCTTTAATTTAAATGGAATGCCCCTTATATTTTAGGAGATTCAGTATGGTAGGATTCCCAATCTGTTCATCAATGTGCACTATGTGCATATTATTACCTAACCTTCAACCGTGTGCGTAGAAAATCGCATTTCCTTTACAGTCCAAATTTGGTCACTTGATTGGAACAATAACCATATCCATGGAATATTGACATCCTCCATAAACGTGACCAAACCTGCCAACTTCTTATCGGTCTACCCGGTTTTCTTTTTCCTGCAGGTTTCCAGTTTGATGATTTGCTTTGGGATTCTTATTTCTGCCATTCTTTGGACATGCCCGTACTATATGAGTCGTATGTTCTTTATCTCGTCCACTATTGTATGTTTAACTTCCATAATCTCTCTTATGCGTTCATTAGTTATTCGTTCCAGTCTTGATTTGCCTGCTGCTCTCCAAAAATCCATCTATGTAGCCTCCAGCATTCGTTTTGTTGTTGCCTTAATTGGCCTCACTTCATAATTGTATGTTGTTATACTCTTGATCAAATCAAATCAAATCAAATCATTTATTGCATGTTAATAGATACAAGTATCCTTACACAAAGTCATATTTTGTAAAATGCAAAATTATAAAATAAGCACAATAATTATCTAACAGTAATTTAAAGTACACAAAAAAACAATACATACACAATGTAAATGTTTTAACCTATAACCACGCTATAACCCTTCACTGCTTTCTAAAAAATCTGGTGTTTCAATAAACATTCAAAAATTTTTGAAAGTGTGGGTATTAAAGCTATAGGTCTATAATTATTCACACTTTCAGGATCACCTTTTTTAAATACTGGTACGATTTTGGAAATTTTTAAACAACTGGGATACGTACCGTCTCTTATACATCTATTGAATAATTTAGTTAGAGGATATATTAATAAATATATGATGATGGTATTATTAATGTTTTGTTCCTGTTGTTTATGCTTCTGTCCCACAGTGTCCCATTTAATACCGTGATAGCATTTCTTCCAAGTTGATTTGGTTCTTTAATTGCTGTATCAACAGCCCATCATTTGTGATCAATACCCACATACTTGTATTTTGTGCAGCATTTAATTTTCTTCCCTTCTGTTAGTATTAGGTCTTGTTCTACTCCGATACACATATATTCTGTATTCTCCAAAACCAAAACCAAAACAAGGTGGTTTCTGTTTGGACAAAAAAGATATACTGATTCCAATTTATTGAACCTTTTAGTTATTGTACCTATCTATCAGAAATAAAATTATGCAATTAAACCTTAACAATACAGTAACAGAGCCGGTTCCGCAAATCTCTCTCCAATATTAATGTATGAAAATGATACATTCTGTGGCCGTCCTGGACGCAAATGAATTATTTATTAATGATCGGGGTTTGACCGACGGATATCGGGAGCAGCAGTGTTCCCAACAGTAGCCGATGCGAGCCGGGAATTTATGTGCCATCTTGGATGTTTACGAGATCTGCTCGTGACTGATGTAAGGCCGGTCTCATGGCGAATTAAGCAGGACATAACGGCACTATTTGAATATCGCCTAAACGAAGCTTCATTAGCTGGGGAGAATTTATCGATGTTTGACATCATTAGCCCGATGAAAATGTCAAATAAGGAATACTCAATTCAAATTTAAATATAGCTATAATAGAGATATTGTATCACTTTTTCAGAGCTTTTATAAAGTTAAGTTCCTGCGGATTAGACTATAGTTATTTTTCCTGTCAGTTTCACTGACCGTTTGGTATTTTTATAATAACTGTATTGTAGCTATATTTTGTATTTCTTTTGTGGTGTAAGAAAGAAAAATAAATAGTTTTTGTGCCACCTTTTAGTGGAGTGCTTTAAGCTGTAACGTTTTTAGTTCGTTACATGTCTTTTTTATATATATAATATATGATGTCTGGCCTATCATCACCGGATTACCTCTCGTTCAGGCCGGATAGTTTATTTGACGCGCTTGGCGTAATTTTTACGTTCTCTAGTCAGCAACCCTGCTATCGTTTCACTGTTCTGTGGAGGCGCGCGCTGTCAAGATCCTTTCAAGGCGCCTCTCTGCGTTTTAACCTCACTTTGTTTTTGGACGGTTGCAAATCCTGCTTTTAGAAATGGCAATTTAAATCTTGCTGCAAAATCTGAATCAGCTGCCATTTCGAAGCTACAGGGTAGAGTTTTGGATTGACCCACCTTAACTCGTATTTGTATTTTGCTGACACGTTGGTGTACTTTTGCTGTTGTCCTCCAGAATGTTAAATGGAAGAAAGGACAGTTCTTTTGTTTATTATTGAGCCCTCGGAAGTGTTTCGAGGGTCTTAAGGACGTACATTATCTTATGGACGGACTGTGTCCAAGGTACGGGTAGTGTTCCCCTGTACCGTTATCTTATGGACGGACTGTGTCCAAGGTATGGGCAGGTGTCCCATATCTATGTATTGATTCCAATGTTCGGGCATTATCCAAGGTCCTAGTAGTGTTCCAAGGTACGGGTAGTGTCCCCATTGCCACAGTATGGATGTAGCGTAAGCCCCATGCTGCTTCGTTCCCATTTCTCAGTCTAGTCAGTAGTTACGGCTGTATCAATTCATGGTGTCCTCATTCTGGCCCCCTTTTGTTGTTTTGGATGGCCGAGTACAGAGATGCGAGACCACTTCACGCTGCTACTGTTTGAAGCAAGGTTACATAAAGAACAGCTAAGTGTAGATTTAAGTTCTAGTTTTACATTTAACATCTAAACCATTTTCAGTCTTAAACAATAACGTACATCTTAAGTAATATCGGACAGACTATGTTTAGTGGTTAGATTATTAAGAACATTCATGTCGATTTAATATTTAAAATATGATTTAGATTTTAGGTTTCATTACATTACGTCTTGTAATGGTATTACTTTCATAGATATTTAGTACAACTCTTAACACCATTTTTTTTTGACATATAACCACTATATATTTATTAGAACTCTACAATGTCATGTACCAGCAAAGAACACCATGAATAAATATAGTCATTAGTTTTAAGTAATATACAACTGTGTTTTCTTTCTCTGTACATGCCTGGCGCCCAATATCTATATTTTTTGTTTATTGTTATTGATTAGTTTTCTCTCTAGTGAAATACCTTACCCACGACTGCTCTCCGATGAAAAGCTATCGTTCGCAGTGGTAATGTTTATAAAAAACGCTATAAAGCCTTATAGGATACAAACCTCAGAATTCATTTACTGTGAACAAATTTTTATAAAACTTTTTGCATTGTATTGTTAATAAGATTATTACAAAGTTTACCCATTTAAATTCGCTGCTTTCACTTTAGTATTTAAATAAACACACATATACAAATGCATACATACAACATGACTCCGTGTTGTCCGAAAAAACTCTATATCAGGATTCCTATTTGAGATTTTCACTCCAAACCTTTTACGAAATATGTGTTTAATGGTAGTTCACATTTCAAAAATATTTTTATAGATATACAGGGTGAGTCAAATATATTTTTAAACTTGAGTTTTAGTTTTTCAAATGAAATGCTTTATATTTGTTTAGTTCTGTGGATTTGCTATAAAATTCGGGTTCCAAAAATACCTTAATACCATAGAGTATACTGAGTGCTTTTTGAATTATGACCACGTTCATGAGGACGTCAATCTAGACGCCCAGGAACCTTTGTATGAGAACTTCTTATCGAGACGATCGACTTATTGTAAGTTTATCGCTAAGAAACCGCCGCGCCGTTTGTCAGCTTTTCAAATTTATAATGAATTTCACCTAAGGAACATACATATTAACTAACGGGTATAACAAGGAGACTAAATGAAGCAAATCCTATGTCAAGAAGGCCTTCTTCGGGACCAGAACTTACTAGATCTGTTGACTAGGACCTAAAGGCATGGTCTTCTTCAAGAGCGAATATCTTCAACAAAAATGAAGCTAATGAGATGAACCAAAAAACAAACTATTGCGAAAGGATGTATCTAGATGATAAAATTAGATGATTTTTAAATTTCTTGCTGTTTTAACATATTCCCCAGGGTGTTTCAAACTTTCACAAAAATATCAACATTTTGTTTTCTCTCGTATAATTAATAGATGGGGAGTTTCATTTTTAATTTAGAAAGAGATACTAAAAAGTCAAATAATTTGACAACATACTGCTTAAAAAATCACCAAAATCGGCCCACTAAAACAAAATATATATATTAAATTTTAAAATACATCAAATTTATAAGGTACCCATTTTTCGTACCGGTGAATGTATTTCAAAAACTATACATTTTAGTTATATAGTTTTCTAATAACACTTGCCTTTATTTTTTTACTAGAGTCCTAAAATCAATTAATATATAGGGCGTTCCATTACAAAAAATATAAATTTAATATGTAACCTTTTTTGGCGACACCTTGTAGAAATCTATATAATAATTATTACGTACAAAATATTACGTACGTACAAAATTCATCACAGAACTTCAATACGCTGATGACTGTGCTCTAGTTGCAAATAACGGTACAGCAATTGGAAGAAATGTTGAACACATATACATGGGCATATGAGGCTTTGGGACTTAAGCTGAACATCGATAAAACTAAAATCATGTGCACTCCCCCGGAAGATCACAACAATGCTATAAAAATTGGAGAAGACCTAGTGGAATATGTAACGGAATTCAATTACCTCGGCAGTTTGATTTCGGCAAAAGTCAATATCGACTCTGAAATTCAGCACAGGATTAGCAGCGCCTCAAGAGCATTCTGGAAATTAAAAGACAGGGTTTTCTACAATCATGACTTGAGCACAAAAACGAAACTTGCTGTGTACCGAGCAATAATAATTCCCACCATGATATATGGAAGCGAAACTTGGGTGCCGTACCGCCGACACACGAACGCATTAAACAAGTTGCAACAGAGACATCTTAGACAACTCTTAAGAATAAAATGGTTCCATCATGTCTCAAACGTATCGGTCTTTGAAAAAGCTAACTGCGAGAGTATTGAAGTCATGATTACAAAATCCCGCTTAAGATGGGCTGGTCACGTATGCAGAATGCAAGAAAACCGCATACCAAAATCTCTGCTTTACGGTGAGCTTGTAGACCGTAAGAGGTCGGGTGGACAACTCAAAAGGTACAAGGATATTTTTCACGAAAACTTAAAGGGAATTAACAAGCAGAATGAGTGGGAAGAAGCAGTTCACAATAAATGAATGGAGAAGAATTGTAAAGTCAGTTAACAGCGACAACCAAAAAGTAAAGAGGCCACAAAGCAATGAAATTTTTGAATGTCCGGAGTGTGGTAGACAGATAACATCAAGTATCGGGCTTTTCAGTCACAGAAAAGCTCATGAAAGAAAACGCTTTGCGTGACCATCTTCTGATGAGTGTCAAATACTCGTCAGCGAGTAATGGCAGTATATGTATGTATATATAATAATTATTAGAATATAAACAGAATAGGTATAGCTTATGCATTAGATTCAGATAAATTTACTTAGAAATTAATAGTTGTATTTAGATATTGTTTAAATAGGGTTTTACTAAAATTGTTTTATTAGTAAAAATCCACTGAAAAACTGGTTACTGTTTAAACTTTGGAGTGATGTTTACAAAAAATAACTTTTTTATTTCGCAGATTTTCTTCCCCCCAGTAGCGAATCCCCAGAATCCTTCCCAAGAAATAAACCTGCAAATATATAGACATTATTTAAAAAGATACTACTTATACTAATTTTTAATGCATCGTACCATATTTAAAATTATGTCCCCCGGCATCATAACCAACCCGGTTTTCTATTACCAATCAGTTCGGCTCCGGTGCTAATCGGTTATTTTCCCGCCAGACCCGTAATTAGCCCTTATCTCTCTTCTCGATTCTACCCCCCTGCCGCCCCCTCTTGCCTCATCAACTCACCTCCTTTCTCCAATAACGCTCCGATTGGTGCAGCAGTCACGTAATTACATAATTAAAATTGGGAGAGTCGCGCACTAGTCCCCATCAGCCAGGAGAGACAAACTCAATTAGCAATTAAACGTAACATTTTCTCTAATTACATCCCCCCATTCGCTGCTACCCTTGTGTGTGTGTCGGTTGTAGTCGTCGTAGTAGCCAAACTCTCAGCGCTCAGATAATTATAGCGTTGTTACATACTTGATGTGCTGTCGATACACATTGGAAGAGGTAGATTTTGTGAGTCAGGTACAGTAAAAAAATAAACTCCAAGAGTGTAAAACGCACAGATTATTTTTTTTTCATAGCAACTGTTAAAATTGCCTTATATCTATCAAAAATAGTACTTTAACCGCTAGGGTAGATTAAATGATACTTTAACACAGCGAGGATAGGTTAAATTTTTTTTTCTTCTCACACATTTTTTAATTGCTTCCATTTTCGAAATGTTTTGTATTCCTTTTCATAAGTTATTCGGGATTTAAATGGAAGTAGTTTGAATATGGCGTTTTTCGCCTCAGCCTGACTATCTGTTGGTAATTTACTTATTTCGTTTTGAGCCATTTCTGGCTCCAACTCAATCAGCAATCGACACGAAAGAGAATTAAAAAATATTGACTCAAAACTGACAAATAAAGAGACAGCTTTATTTATTTGTCAAATTACATAGAAACCAATGCCAACCCAGCACAATATTTTTTCTACTCGTAATAAATCCCTTGAAATAATAACTTCTGAATATTTTTTAAAACGTAACTCGCTATGGAAAAAAAAATATTGTTTTATACACGACGATAAAATTAATCGTGAATTAATCTTTTCGATCGACGATAAAATACCATCTTATCGTCCTGTATAAAAAATAACTATTAATATTTTTTGAAAGTAGTACAATATTTATTTTAAATATTGTTTTTTTCAAACGTCACAAAAGTATTAATATTTTCGACGTGATTGACAATATAAAAAAATTATTTTAACGCCTAGGCATAAAAGTAAAGCACTTTCACGCCTAAGCACAAAAGTACGAAAATATATTATTAAACTGACATAAAATGTCAAATTCAACGAGCTTAACCATAGTTTCTCGATATATAATTACTTACTGGGTATTCCTTTTAAATCTTTTTATATTAACTGGAACGTTTGAAATGATTTAAAAATTATTTGTGGCGCTTAAGAGAAAAATAGCATGCTCTATTCGTAGTAAAAATCACTTTTTATGCCTCGTCGTTAAAAAGTGTCATTTTTACTACTAATAAAACAATATACTACCGTTTGATCGAAAAAAAACGGCGTCCAGTTGGCTGGGAAATGAACATCAATGACATTTCCCATATAAATTTACATATAAAATGACAGCGATTTTCATTCTATAGCCATCGCTGACGCCGTTTTTTCTCGATCATACGGTATTATACCTTTGTGGCAGCATCAGTTTTTTTCGTCTCTGGCAAAGAAATCTACAAAACAAAAAGGATATTCTTTTTGTATACACTATTGCGTGGAATCCTACTGTAGATGAAACGGATGCCAGCTAGCAAAACAAAATTTTCTAATCGAGAAAACAAATGCTTAACGTTTCGGGGAGGTATTTAGGAGGTAGATCTTCAAAATATTTAAAATACGTAAATACAAAATATTCATATATGTATTATGCCGATAGAACTTGGAAAATCCTAGCGAATATACAGGGTGTTTCAAAACAAATGCGAAAAACTTTAGGGGGTGATTCCTTGTTCAAAATAAAGGGTAGTTTGCTTTATAAACGTTGGGTCAAAAGTCAACCATTAGGGAGATATCGCGGTACAAAGATGGCGGAAAAATAATGTTTTTATTTTTTATGTTGAAAACGAAAAGAGATAGACTAATGAAATTTTATGGAAGCTTATTACTGTTATGAAAACACACTTTCAGGTAATTTTTACTTTTTAAAATGAGTGGAAGGGGTTGAAATAAACTACCCCTATCATTCTTGTTAACGAAATTTAAAGAAAAAATCTTATCAAACACATGCAAATGCTTTAATTTGGATAGTTTAGTTTGTTTAGAAACTTTTTTACCTCTTGTGTTTTTTTGATAAAACTCACCGATTGGAAATTAAAAAATAAAATGTAAAGTATTACATGTCAGGACAAAAAACATTTTTAGATTAAGAATCTAGTGAAAATAACGATAATAATAATCATCTAGATAATAACGTATTGCAGTAGAGTAATGTCAAATAAAATAATATTAGGAACATCCTAAACAGTAACAGCGGCCGACTAGATTTTTTCCTAAAAAAATTACAGAAGCCCACTAGATTCTTTATCAGAAAATGTTTTTTGTCCTGACATGTAATGCTTTACATTTTATTATTTAATTTCAAATCGGTGAGTTTTATCAAAAAAATACAAGAGGTAAAAAAGTTTTTAAACAAACTAAACTATCCAAATTAATTTTTTTGCATGTGTTTGATAAGATTTTTCTTTAAATTTCGTTAACAAGAATGATAGGGGTAGTTTATTTCAACCCCTTCCACTCATTTTAAAAAAGTTAAAAATTACCAGAAAGTGTGTTTTCATAACAGTAATGCTTCCATAAAATTTTATTAGTCTATCTCTTTTCGTTTTCAAGATAAAAAATAAAAACATTATTTTTCCGCCATCTTTGTACCGCAATATCTCCCTAATGGTTGACTTTTGACCCAACGTTTATGAAGCAAACTACCCTTTATTTTGAACAAGGAATCACCCCCTGATTTTTTTCGTATTTGTTTTGAAACACCCTGTATACACCAGCTGTCTCAGGAGAAATGTTATGGAGAGGCAAGACCTAGGAGATGTAAGACCTTGTCGTTGGTGGGGAAGCTCCTTGTCAGGTGCTGAGGGGAATCACCTCTAGCATTTTGGCTTGGTCTAAGAAGCATCTCACTCATTGTCTTGTCTCTGGCTGTAGTGTCGTGGCTAGGGAATTGCACCAAGACATTTAACCAGGCACCTTCTACTGTCTGTGGTCAAGTCTCGCGGGTAGAGGGGGGGGCTTGGCTTAACCGCCCGGACCAAGAGGAGACAACCTCACCAAAAAACCGAAATCCTACGATGGTGGGACCAGGTCAAAGGGATGTGTGGCTAGATAGAGACTAGCCTCTACTTGTCAACCTTGGAGCACCAGGGGGCACCCCATTGTATTTACCTCTTACTTCTACATGCGGGGCTCTGTAGAAGTGAACTGACTAACCCTAGCTACTCGTGGGAATACTATGAGATCAAACAATCATAAAAACACCACCGGTGAAGCTGTGGAGAAACCCCCTAGTAACACTGGGAACATTATGAACGAAAGTTCCAAGGGACCAATCCCAAAGGGAACTACAGGAGAGGCGGCTGACACTTGTGCGAGGCCAGCCTCCACAAGTGGTACACAAGCTACCACCTCTTCTAGTAAGGGTCGGGAGTCCACCTCTAGACCCAACAAGCGACACCAGCTACCGTTCCGTCTACCCGGCTTGGGTCAACCCGGCGGGTTAGACGATCCGCTGAGAGTAGGTCTTAGCGGAGCACAAGCACGGAGATACCTCCGACTGCTCCGCGAAGGACTTGCTCCGGAGGAAGCAAAAACCAAAACTCTCCTTGAAAAAGGAACCAAGAAACAACCTGGCGCATCTCCACCAAAGGGCAAGAGAGGGAGCGAAAACCTCTCCCCTTTGCTCCGACAAGGAGAGAAAAAAGCCAGGATGGAAAGCCGTCCCACACCGAGAGGCAAGCAGGGACGTATTACTAGCTATGCCGCTATTGTTGGACAAGTGAAAATTGCGGTGCTGCCAAAGGAATATCCGGAGGTTGTACTGACTACCGACCAGCAAACGGCTCTAGAAGAGGCGATACTGGACGAAGTAGTAGCGAACGGATTGCGACGCAACGATCCACAAAGTGTGGGTCAGCTGCGCTTTGCCGGGATACACTTTATGGTGGGCATGATCCTCATAGATTGTGCATCTGAAAAATCGGCGGATTGGTTGGTGGAAACGACACCTAAGCTTAAAAATTGGCAGGGGCCGGGACTGGTTGCAATGAGGAGAGAAAACATCCCTACAGGGACAACCATCACAGTCTTTCTGCCAAGAAGCAAGGGGAAAGACACCACCTACCTGCTCGATCTTATCCAAGCTCAGAACGAGAATGTGAGTACATCGAGCTGGCGAGTCCTCAACTCGAAGGAGGAGGGCTTCAGCACGATTGATCACATACATACACTAAGAGAAACTATCAGCCAAACAAAAAAATACAAACTTCCACTAGCCATAGTCTTTATAGACTTTCAGACGGTTTTCGACTGGATATATCCTAAGGCAGTAACAGAAGCAAGAGTAATGCTATATAAAATAACCAACGAGTTCCCAAGGCGTCAAGCGCTACATACGGGAGCTATTATTATTATTATAATCTATAAAGTTTTGAGATGTCGGCAATTGAAATTCATCAACGAAGATTAGTTTACTGTTGAAAGTGACCATGATACTTCGAAATATGGCAAAACCCCTTTTTTATTTCCTAGTTTTAATTTTAAAATTATAGTTTACTTCGTTAACCTACCTTTATTTTTAATTTTGAGACAAATATACGAAATCTATCAGGAAAATTAACTTACAACCTCTAACAGATACAGTTTTCTAACGAAATTCGCAGTATTTTGTGGTTTCTGATATTTTATTCGATTCGTCCACATCGCACGAAAAGATAAATTGTATTAAAATTGTATTAAAAAAAAATTGCATGTAAAAAAAACTCCCTAGGCGGAGTTGCCTAAGGCAACCTTTAAAATACTAATATAGTGCATCAGGTGCAGTAACCGACCTTTGGGTCACCTATGTCAACCTTTGGTTCAAAAATTGACACCTGCTTTGACGAAATAGGACCTCTGAACCCTACCGACATCTATGAGGTAATTAAGAAAATTCCTTCTTACAGTGCTCTTTTTTGAACAATAAAATAAAGAAGAAAGCTGAGTCATCCTTTGGTGGTGGTGGTCACATACTCGTTAATAAGATCGCTGTCATTAGATCAGTATTTATATTTATTTATTGTTAAAAAAGCCATATATACATTTTATACAAACAGTTGTTGGTGTTTGAAGAATTGTTCGTGCATCAATCGGCAGCCCTTTTATACCACAACATGATAATCCTTTTAAAAGCTGGTTTACAGCTGAATGGGATATCTTATTTTGTACACTACACTGACTTAAAAATGTTTTTACTTTTGTCGAAAGGACGTCAGGATGAACTTCAGTTGACTGCTCTTCTGGAGGATCATTATTCTCATAGTATTCCTCTGTTGTATGGGCTTCAGGTGTACTGTTATTTATTTCTATAGTATCCATTGATGATAAGCTACCACTAGTAGCACTATTACTTTCTAAAATTGAAGTGAACTTTCCTTTGATACATGAATGCGAGGATGTGGATGACGAACCTAAACACCTTATTTCCACATTTTTCGGACACTTGCTCGCTGACCCCCGGACAGTACAGTACAGAATTTTTTGAGGTTAGGCGTAGATAGTTCCGCTTCCACAACAAAAATCGATATCGTCGCGCTCGTCGCCGTAATCCAACGTAGTAATTGGTTATAATTTTGAAGTTGCTTTGGGTTGTTTAATGAAACGTTGTATTACGTTATAGTTAGTATGTACTTACACTCGTAATTTAAAAGTACGTTGCACAACGTTGTACTACGTTTGTTATTCTGTAGTACAACAAACATGCCTTCTGGCGACGTAATGACAACGGTAAAAAAACTCAACTTCTACGTTTACCAACGTTGTAAAGGGCCAAAATATACAACTGTTTAAGTGCAACGTCGTAGCGACGTTTTGCCTACGTAATTTGAGGTTTAGGTATGCATAGGGTGGGGAAAAGTACCAATTTCAACGTTGCGCGTAGTCAAAACTAGTCGGAAGTCGAAATTTTGTTACTTGGGAACATGATGCTTTTATTTTCGACCTCTTTCATATTACCCTATTATATTTTTGTTTTTAATTTAAATTTACCACTCATAAAAATATCTTCGGCTTAAATCATCGGCTTCAGCCGAAGGTGATCCAAAAACCGAAGATCGGTTACGGCTCCGGCTTTGGCCAATAGAATCATATTCGGTCGGTCTTTAAAGATAAGTTGTACGATAGCGATAGATAACTTGGCCAAATACTCCTATCCCTGTTCCTGTTTTTTATAGCAAATATAATCTACAAATAAAAAACAAACGTTAATTTTTGTTCACACGTTCCTCAATACATATTTTTTTATTTCATCGAATGATTAAGCGAAACATAACCGAAAATCGATACCCTTTCAACTGTTCCTTCCTCAAATATTTCATCTCCACGGCCGGGGCATTATTCCCTTTACAATAACCGATAAAAATGTGATATTTAAATTGGCTTTTAGCAAACGGCAAAGTACGAGGAAGGAGGAAGAGGAACGTATAAAAACGCCGGGGTGGCCGCTGCGGTGGTAAAGGAGGACGGGAGACGTGAAACGGGGGGCGGTTGGGGGTAGAAGGGGTGATGGCCAGCGATGGAATATTAAGGGTAGACCGGAATTGGATGGAAATATCATTATGGGATCGCATCGCTGCTGCTGCTGACCGAAAGCAGCAGAAAAATAGAGGGAATTTGACTGTGGAAAATAATAAAAATTGGACGATGGACTTTGAATTATGTAGCAGCAAATGGGGGAGCGAAGTGTTTTCGCCAGTGGTAATGAAAACTATCTCAACGGATTTCTTCATACGTTAGTTCTGATGTATTTAAAATATTTTTTTTATACACAACATATAATAATAATATATAATGTTGTATATATTGTATAATACTGTATAAGTACTATATATACTGTATAAGTACCGTGTTAACAATTTCTGTTTTATTTTGAGTTTATTTCTTAAATCTTTTTTAGGGATTTGTCCCCGACAACATTATTTTTAATATTAACTTTCATTAAATCTATTTTTTTCATATTCTTGCCAGAGAAGTCGTTAACTAGTTTTATAGATGATGTTTTCAGTATATTACTGCTTCTGAAAGCATGTTTATTTACATATCTGTACCCTAGAAGCAAACTATATTAAGCCCAAAATTTGCATATTTGAGGTATCTACGTCAAGTTACTTAACTTTTTATATTCTACGCTATTGGGCTAAATCAGCTTAAGTCAGGCAAACGCAGTTTGGCTCAAACATCTTTGGGATAGTCATGTCCACGCATCCATAATGACAAAATTAATCTTGACAGTTTTGCTGTTATAAGGTAGTCAATTTAAACTTAGTAAAGATATAGTAAATAGGTTTCAATTTTCTCAAAACTAAGTTTTTTGACTTAATATAGTTCGCTTCTAGGGTACAGATATAAATTTTATCATTGTAACCATTTTGCGTGTGATTAGTGAAGACGTAAGACGTAAGACGTAAGACGTAAGACGTAAGACGTAAGACGTAAGACGTAAGACGTAAGACGTAAGACGTAAGACGTAAGACGTAAGACGTAAGACGTAAGACGTAAGACGTAAGACGTAAGACGTAAGACGTAAGACGTAAGACGTAAGACGTAAGACGTAAGACGTAAGACGTAAGACGTAAGACGTAAGACGTAAGACGTAAGACGTAAGACGTAAGACGTAAGACGTAAGACGTAAGACGTAAGACGTAAGACGTAAGACGTAAGACGTAAGACGTAAGACGTAAGACGTAAGACGTAAGACGTAAGACGTAAGACGTAAGACGTAAGACGTAAGACGTAAGACGTAAGACGTAAGACGTAAGACGTAAGACGTAAGACGTAAGACGTAAGACGTAAGACGTAAGACGTAAGACGTAAGACGTAAGACGTAAGACGTAAGACGTAAGACGTAAGACGTAAGACGTAAGACGTAAGACGTAAGACGTAAGACGTAAGACGTAAGACGTAAGACGTAAGACGTAAGACGTAAGACGTAAGACGTAAGACGTAAGACGTAAGACGTAAGACGTAAGACGTAAGACGTAAGACGTAAGACGTAAGACGTAAGACGTAAGACGTAAGACGTAAGACGTAAGACGTAAGACGTAAGACGTAAGACGTAAGACGTAAGACGTAAGACGTAAGACGTAAGACGTAAGACGTAAGACGTAAGACGTAAGACGTAAGACGTAAGACGTAAGACGTAAGACGTAAGACGTAAGACGTAAGACGTAAGACGTAAGACGTAAGACGTAAGACGTAAGACGTAAGACGTAAGACGTAAGACGTAAGACGTAAGACGTAAGACGTAAGACGTAAGACGTAAGACGTAAGACGTAAGACGTCAGCCGCCAGACGTAAGACGTAAGACGTCAGCCGCCAGACGCCAGATGCTAGCCGCCAGCCGCCGTACACCGGATGCCAGCCTGCAGACGCCGGCTTCCAGACGCCAGCCGCAGGACGCCAGTCGCCAGCCGCCGTACACGGGACGCCATCCGCCATCCGCCAGCCACCAGCCGCCGGACGCCGGACGCCGAAAGCCCAGAGGCCGGACGCCAGCCGCCGTACGCGGGACGCCAGCCGCTAGCCGCCAGCCGCCGGATGCCGGAGGCCGGACGCCTGACGCCGGACGCCAGCCTCCAGACGCCGGCCGCCGGACGCCAGAAGCCCAGACAGTAATTTTTTACTTTTACATATAAAATATTTTTTTGTCTGAAATAAATTTGAAAATTTGGTAAAAACAAAAAAATCAGTTGAATTAATTTAAACCTATTCAGCTTTAAGCCTCATTCAGAACCTTGAAATCAGTGGAAAAAATTATAAGTTTCAATTAAATTATTAGTCTTAATTAGTGTAGAAGTTTGTTTCTTTAATTTTATTGTAAAAATTAGTGGTAGTAATTTTGAATTAGCAGAAAGAGTTAAAAAATTTTTAACTTTTTCCATTTTTGTCTATTTATATTATTTGTCTGGCGTTAAACATATTTGTATTCGGCGTTCTAAAATCAAAATATTTTTAATTATTACAGTTGTCACACTCCCAACAACCGCTGGCGCAAAACACCTCTGGCCCATGCCCATTCAGCCACAGCCACAGAAAAGAGGAACTCGCGGCTGCTTATCATACATATGCAACGGCGGCGCGTATCTCTACGCTGTAGCCAGGGTGTGTGTGTGCATGTGAAGGGGGGTTTCCCAAACGGGGGAGACCCAGGGCCTGGCGGGGAACCACCCTGCCCATAATTTATTTGCGAAATAAAAACGGCCGGCAGCGACGGGCGGCGGCGGCCGCTAATTATTCAAACTCGGGCTGAATTTCCTGATAGGTCGTGTGGGAATTGATGGAACGGTGGCGCGGCGACGATGGATGGACGGAATGGATGCTGGAAAAAAACCTAGGGCCGTATTTTTGAATAATAATACTAAATAAACAAGCGAGCCGGAAGAGCGGCCTGTATGGGCTCTACCTTTGCGCGTTTTTTTCGGTGGATACGAGAATAGGTATTGGAAGTGTAACTGAGATCAAAAAAATGTAATATACTGTCTTTTAAAAATTTTAAGAGAAACTATTTAAATTTTTTAAATATTAATAGGTTATTTGAAAAATGTGTGTTTTTCGCCACTGGAAAAGTAACCTACAAAAAATATTTTTTTTGTAAAACACCACTACAGTGAATCCAAATGAATATCAACTTGTGTCAGTGTTTTTTCTTTATAAAACAAATTTGTCTAACCGACAAAAAAATTCTTAACATTTTAGGAGCTATACAGTATGTCCCCGGATTGTTTTTACAAGAGGAAAACTTTTCTATTATTGACTTTTTGAGAAATATGTATGCTTCATAAAAATTTTGTTTGTTCTAAAATGGCTAATCCCGTTTGTACTTTTCCGAATATAAGAGAAAAGAAAAAAAAACATAAAAATGTGGTTAATTTTTTCCTAAGAACCTATACGCGTTCCTATAGTAATATAATTTCGATTACATTCTTTGTTAGATTATTATTGACAGAACTTTAATTAAAGTTATCTTTTTTGATGTTTTGATATGTTAAAGAAACACCAAATTTATTTAAATGAAAGCTACAGAAAGTGTGATAATAGTTATTGGAAAATGTGATACTTTAACAACATCAAAAAATATGACATTAATCAAAATTAATTATAACCATCTATCAAAGAATGAAATCGCAATTATATTACCATAGAAACACCTTTTAATTTTTAGGATTTTAACTACATTTTTGTGTGTTTTTTAAATTTTCTCTATAATGGTATTGGAATTTGGAAAAGTTTAAACGGGATTAACCATTTTAGAACAAGCAAAAATGAAGAATGCATTTTTCTCAAAATGCCAATAATTTTTTTTTCTTGTAAAGGCAATCCACAGACATACTGTATATTGACCTGTTGGCTAATACTCTAATTTCCAAATATCTCTTTTAGAACTTAAAATACGTTTGTTCATAATTTTGGTTCATAATTTTGCAGAGTGTGATACGCATTTGTCTTTATTTTTTTTAAAATATAATTACATGAACTTTAACACAGTATAAACAAATTAGAGCTTAAAACAGTGTCATTTTATACTTATACTTATAATTTTTTTGTCTGAAATAAATGTCTGAAATAAACTGGTTCATAATTTTGCAGAGTATATATATAAACAATATTAGAACATAAAACAGTGTCATTTTTACTTATACTTATATCTTTTTGTCTGAAATAAATTTGAAAATTTGGTAACAACAAAAAAAAAGTCAGTTTAAGAATTAAGTTAAATTTATTAATCTTTAAGCCTCATTCAGAACCTTGAAATCAGTGGAAAAAATGATTGGTGTCAATTAGTGTACAAGTTTGTTTAGTACAGTATTACCACAGTTTATACAGATTATAATCTTTGTTTTTTCTTTATTGTTTTTCGTGGTTCCAATTTTCGGAATCGGGCACTAGTTAGGTTACTAGTCTGCCCACATAGCACGCTCACTTACGGCCTCTAAAATTGTGCACAGCGCCTGACTGGCACAGTTATTAAAGAGATATCGGAAAACCGAATAGCGTCATGCAGTATTTACGCGTACCTTATCGTGGTTACGACTTTGGTTACGATATGCGTGAGTCAATTTTTAACGCAACACCCGCTAATAACGTTACCGCCTGACGTAATTTGCGGATCAATTACACCAAGCGCTATTTCTAAATAACGTTTAAAAATTGCTTAAATGGACATGTGCGGGTATTTACAACCGGGGCCGGCCGGCGAGATCTATTATTTTAGGTTATGTTTGAATTGTTTTGAATTATTACTTTAGTTTTATTAGGTAATTTGATATTTAAGTTTGATGGTTTTAATGAAATAAATATAGCCCAAAATATGGATAATATTAACTCTTCCAATATTAAAGAACCTATAAAGAGGCTTAGGTTTACAACTTAGCCCTTCTAAGAGAATTTATTGCTTGTTGCCCTAAATCCACTGGCAGACGTTGAACAATAAAGCACTGGAAATAAGCAATTTAGCCCTTTAGTTTTAAAATACCTAGTAAACAAAACAATTTTAAAGTTTTAAATTCAAAGTTAGGTTAAGTTTAAATAGCGGACGCGACGCGAACAGAATTCTTCCGATCCGATAACTATAAATGAAGACAGTTAATATCACTTCACGTAAAGGAAATAACATCTGGCCTTATTAACGTCCATGCACGCTATTCGGTTTAGCGATATCTCTCTATTACGCTGTTTGTTGTTATTGTACGCGAGTTTATTTTTGCGCACAGGAAATTTGACTCGTTTGCACATCGTCATAAAAAACAATTTTCGTACCACGAATTAGGGATAAGATTTTTATCTGTATACATATAGTATACCTAATCTGTGCTATTACACTATCAAATTTCTTTGTCAAAAATTTTATTTTGTTAAAGAATTGCACAGTGATTTTATAAAATATTCTATATTAACAATGTCAATTTTTTATCAAATATCTTTTATAAAAGATCTATGACAAAGAAATTTGATAGTGTAATACTGGCCTAAGCAAAAGTAAAGTTATCAAATATTTAATTGTGGAATCTAGTAACAAACAGTTACGAAACAATATTGATGGACGCATTACAAAAGCAATTAGAATTTTAATATGCGAAATTTTATCAGAAATTTTTCAATCTGCATAAATAACAGTCGATTTTAATTTGAGCGTTCCTCAAACAAAATCCGTTCGGGCATTAAAGCCCTAATTTTAAAAAATGGCTATTTCTCCCTGTAATCCCGAAATTTTTGTTACAGCGTGCGACACAACCCCTTCCCTCCATCTTTATGTCTATCTCGCTTCATCATTGTGTCGGTCTTCGTCGCTCTCGCTACTTTTGTCTTTACTAAACAATTAGTATTTTTAATATCTTTTAAATCAGTTTTATGGAAATGAGGCTTCAGGTTAGGCAAGCGGTGTTTCTTTCTTATACTACCTAGAGAAGGGTGGAATACGTTTGTAAGGGGTTGTTACAAATTCGTATAAATTAAATTATTGTAAAAAAATTGAATAAAAAAATATTGTGGCTTTGAGTTTTCATAAAATACAAAAAAATGTAGAATCTGCAATTATTATTATCAATTTTATTCTACTTCCGTTTCATTAATATATTTGTGATATATTTTTTTTTCAAATGTCACAAAAATATTAATTTTTGCGACGTGATTGACAAGATAAAAAAATAATTTTAACGCCTAGGCGTAAAAGTAAAACATTTTTACGCCTAAGCATAAAAGTAAGAAAATGTATTATTAAATTGACATAAAGTGTGAAATTGAACGAGCGTAACCATATTTTCTCGATATATAATTACTTACAAGGCATTACTTTTAATTTTTTTTATTATATTGTAGCGTTTTTTTTTAAACATTATCACTGCGAACGGCAGCTTTTCGTTGGTAGAGCAGTCGTGGATAAGGTATTTCACTGGAAAGAAACTAATTAACAATAATAACTCGAAATTATAAATATTGGGCGCCAGGCATGTACAGAGAAAGAAAACACAGTTGTATATTACTTAAAACTAATGAATATATTTATTCATGATGTTCTTAGATGGTTTATGACATTGTAGAGTTCTAATAAATATATAGTGGTTATATGTCAAAGAAAGTGGTGGTAAGAGTCGTACTAAATATCAATGAAAACAACTACGATAAAATACAAGACATGTAAAGTTTAAGAGAATATATGAAATGTAGCATTACTTTAATTAATTTGATATATTCCATATGATGCTAAATCGAAGATGTTGCAACCTGTAGATTCTAGAATCTATGTTTGGTTATTCATCTGTTAAAATAGTGCGATAATAATATCTATAAAAGTAATACCATTACAAGATGTAATGCAATGAAACCTAAGATCTAAATTATATTTAGTATTAATTATTATATTAAATATTAAATCGACATGAATGTTCTTAACAATCTAACCACTAAACATAGTCTGTACGATATTATTTAAGATGTACGTTATTGTTTAAGACTGTAAATGTTTTAAATGTTAAATGTAAAACTAGAACTTAAATCTACACTTAGCTGTTCTTTATGTAATCTTGCTTTAAACAGTAACAGCGTGAGGTGGTCTCGCATCTCTGTACTCAGCCATCCAACACAACCAAAGGGGCCAGAATGAGGACACCATGAATTGATACAGCCGTAACTAACTAGCTTATAGCTGGGAACGAAGCAGCATGGGACTCAAGCTACATCCACGCTGTGGCACTTATATGTAAGAAAAAATCATTCTTACTGGGGACACTCGTCCACAGGACATCCGTACATAAGATAATGTCCGTACATAAGACACTATCCGTACCTTGGACCCTAAAAATATGAAACTCTTGTTTAAAACCAAACAAGGTCTAATAAACAAAATAAACCTACCTCGAAATACTTCCGAGGGCTCAATAAATAATAAACAACCTGTCCTTTCTTCCATGTGACATTCTGGAGTACAAAAGAAACGGAATGCCAACGTGCCAGCAAAATACAAATACAAGTTGTGACATCTGTAACTCTACCCTATAAATATTCAATAATAATATCGAATCAATAAAAGGTAATAACTCATCTTTACCTGTAGCCTCGAAATAGCAGCTGATTCAGATTATACAGCAAGATTTAAATAATCACCATTTCTAAAAAAACTGGGACTAATGGCGTCTGACAGGCCAAACCATAAAATAATAAATACAAGAAGAAGTGTCAAGTCAATGTTAAATTATGGAAACAGCGTGGCTGCCTGGGTAACTAATTTTCAGATATGGCGGCTGGGACATTTGACATGACATAGACATGACAATTTCAATTTTATGAAATTTATTTCCGTTTCCGGTTTTTAATGGCGGGCTGTTCAGGAGGTTTAAATGAGGGTTAATATACTTTTTACTCTTTCTAGTAGTAAATAATACAACAAAATTACTCAAAAATATTTATTTGGAATTTAGAACAATGTAAATATGCAAATCAACACAATTAAAGAGCTATAAACCAATAAACTACTGTATCAATATTAAATATTTAAATAATATCAGAGATGCTGTGTTAAAGCGAATTAGTAAAGTAACAGTGCATTGACTTACAGAAACTTGAAGATAAATAAATGTTTTCACAGCTTCACGGATAAATAACTGGAAGCAGGAAAAAGGCAACCGGAACCCACACAAAACCTGGAATCAAAAAAAATATGTAAAAAATATAAATATAGGTACCTACATAAGACTTTTGTGAATTAAATCAAACAGGACTTGAATGAAAATAAAATGAATAAAAAATATGATACATATACATCTAATACCTCATTTGTATTTTAAAAATAATCTACATACATAGATTTATAGCATTATTGCTATGAAAATACATAATAGGTACCTATGTGATATGTAATTACGCATTTCTGTTCATCTTGTAGAAATTTAACGTAGGCTAATAATAGTTCAATAATCATAATTTACCTTGTATAACTTGCTTTCAATTGCTCAAAATCACCGATCAGTCTTTAAAGTAGAGATACGGAAAAATCCTTGAAAGAATATCCCAAGATCCTTGGGTTTAAAGCTAAAAAAATATAAAAACAGTTAATATATTACCTATTTTTACCTATAATATGGCCCATACCTGCTACACGCCGAAACGTCGATTTCATCATTTTCTTCATGTAATTAATATCATATATACTTTATTAAAGTGTTAACAAGGAACTTTATATCAAAAAACATCTTTGTACTTATAAATTTCAGCCGAAATATCAGAAACAAACTTCCAATCAAATCTAAACGGCAAAAATTAAAATGGCGCCCGACCTTGCCAGAGGCCTCGGATCTGACGCTGCTGACACAGACAAAAGACAAAAGAACAGGACGCCGACGTGCATAAAAATGTTCCGTAGCAGAAATTGACAGAAATCATATAGAAATATTCAGATTTTTGTCTAGGACAGTCTAGAAGGCCATGCTTTCTGCCTGGGTAGAACCGCGCCACAACTGTTTCCAATTTTCCGGTTTACTGTCACCCCCCTGGGCCAAACGGTCAAACCAAAAGTGCCGTTAAATCACAGAGAGTTGACAGAAGCGATGTTGACAGCGCGCGCCTCCACAGAATAGTGAAACGATAACAGGGTTGGCGACTAGAGAACGTAAAAATTACGCCAAGCGTACCAACAAAATGATCAGGCCTGAACGAGAGGGAATCCGGTGACGATAGACCAGACATCATATATTATATGTAAAAAAGACATGTAACGAACTAAAAACGTTACAATATGGAAAGTCTAAAAAATATTTGTGACGTTTGAAAAAAAGCATGTTCTATTCGGAGTTAAAATGACTTTTTGTGCATCGCCTGTAAAAACGTACAACCTTGTTATAAAAATATAATTTTTACTCCTGATAAAACAATATACCATTGTTTCTGGGAAATCAAAAAATTATACACATCCTTAAATAATGGTAAATCCTATCTTCAGAACAGATGTCAATTGTAGACTGATGTAGGTAAAAAGCCACTTATAAGCTGGTTTTTATCTCGATTCTACGCAGTGGCATTAAAAAAATACATCTTTTTTTATTTTTTGTATTGCTCTTTCAATAGCAAAATACTCAGGTTTTGCTAAAAAAACTCTGTTCAATATGTCGAATTTATTTGAAGACAGTAGATTGAATTTGAGGTGGGAAGTTAATCATCACGCCCTTATAGATCTTGTGTCTCCCTTTCTTGACTTATAAATTATCAAAGAGTCCCAGGGCTTTGACAAGAGCCAGTATCTGTGATGGTTTTACAGATTTTAGTTCTCCATCCCCGAAATCAGTTGTACCCTTTGAATAAGAAGACTAAGGAAGGAGCATAATGCTATCCATGTATTCATGCATGGTGGGCGGAAAAAGCACCATAAAACCACTCTAGGGTGGGGATCCTTGACAGTTCTGTTTGACGATTCATTTGACACATTTGAATTTGATTTGAAATTTTGTGGATTTGTCAGTCTTTACGGAGCTTATTTTATGTTATTTATTATTTATTCTACTACTGATAGTAGGTAGTAAAGGTAGTAAATCTAGATGGAAATTGTGGCAGAACTTAAATTAACAGTGACACTATCGCGATTTATCGAAAAAGACTCTAAAATAGTTGGTTGTGTAGCGTGCGGTAGATCTCGGCAAAAATCGAGTGAAATAATGGAACAACTTTTCGCTAGTAAGTGACTATATAATATAAATACGTGTAGTAAACCGATCGTTTATGAAATTCACTTAAATTAACAAATTATATATTTTTCTTGCATTTTAGCTTTTATTTATTACTTGTCAAAGATTAGATGTCAAAAGAATTTAGATACGTTAATTTGACTTACCTGCTTCAGTAGCGTATCGGATGTTTGTGTTAATAAATACTTATTATAACTTATCTATTTTTATTAGAATTATATATTTTTATAACAATTTTAATAACTACCAACATTTATTCACAACATAAAATAAAACAACAAATTATTGAGTCGACCCCCACGTCTACCCTATATCATAGTTTTACATTTTTTAAATAAAATTAGAACGACACTGATAAACCGGAATTTAAGTCGGCCATATTTGAGGCCCATCGTCTTCTTATTCAAAGGTTGTAGCAATGTTTATAACCTTGTTTTCACCTAAAACTTTCCAATGTGGCGGACTTCAGTATGGGAGGCTTAAAAAACGAAAATCTCTAGACTGGAATCGACTGTAGTTTAAATCGTTCAAATTGATAATCTGTGGTAAATCTAATTGAACTCTAACACTTGGCTGACTGACGGTTACGGTTCCTTTTTCTAAATATTTTCATTATTTTTTGAGTTTTTATTCACATATTCTACTTGATTTTGTTCTTTTATTTAACCTGCAGCCTGCAGTACTAATTATATACTTATTTATCTTATTATTTTATCTTTTCGCCGATCAAGAACTGAGGAATAGGCTGGAAGATATTCAAAAAATGTGTAAAACGCTTAAAAACGTATTAGAAAACATTGACTCCTCCACAAATTCGTGAAAATAAATTAGTCCAAATGTTTGTAAAAAGGCCTCTGATTATTTTGAGAACTTTCCTCGTATCAGTAATTTTCAGGTTTGTAATATGTATATGATAATAAATAGATTAAAATTTATATTAATTTCAGGAAACAGCGCGGGCATTACAGATTGTTGTAAATTAGTTTTAAAATATAAAGAAGGTTTAAAACAGGTTTAAAAGTTGAGTTAGTAGAGAAGACGTAAATAAGGTAATGTTGGTAATGGGACCAAAGATCAAAATAACACTTGAAATATATAATATATACAATTGTAAGTAGTTTTTATGAATCTGTTTGATATTTATTGCATTGTTTTTATATTTCTTGAAATATATATATTTTTACTTTACAGGATACACAAACAATAATAAAAAATACAGTTAATCACTAAAAGCACTTAAGGTTTGTAATAGATTAGTATTGTATTTAGAATATCAAACACCAAACCAAACCAAAAATTATGTTTTATTTTACTGGTATTCCTCACATTTGAAAGAAAAGTAATTTCATAAATAAGCAGAAGGACATCGTATAGTACACTCTATATTAATAATTCTTTTTTATCCTATACTTATTAGTTGATGCATCACTAGGTATAAAATTTAGTACTGATTCCAAACCTATAGTTGTGGTTGTGACAGATTCTGATGTGTTTCTGACAATTTAAAATAAGTTAATATTTAAACAAACATTTCTGGCTTTCCTGACAGGAGTGTGAACACAAATTTAATAAAGGTATAATGTGGATAATGTTCTGATTATTACAGTTTGCATGGATGACTGTTTTTGTATGTTGTTATTTTTAATAAAGTATATTTAATGAGTTTTTGAGTATTTCTTTATCCCTCAGAGGATTGTGTTCTAATCTTTATATATAAATTTTCATAAATTATATCTACAAAATTTATTACCTTATAACTTTTTGCTAAAGACTTTGTAGTTGAGACAGTTTAACAGTATATAAAAGAACTATTTACATAAGATGTTTGAAAATATATATCTGTTTTTGCACACATCAATTCAATTTGTGATTAACTGTACTGAAATAAAAACAAATTAAGAGAAATGGGGTGATCTATCACCTATAACATGAAACGAATATTTCTAAGTCTTCTATCAATTTCACTTATTAAACAACTATAATTATTCAATAATCTTGATAATTCTAGGAACTCTCAGTTATCGTCAAAACATGAAAACAAAAATTCACTTCCTTCTTACGTCCCTTTAACTGAAATATAAGAAACAGGGGAGTTAATATTCTGACTGAGAAAGTTTATAAAATACCTTTAAGTAAAATCTCTTCGGATCTGCGGTAAAATACCTTTATTCTTATTAAATAATTTCAATAATCTATGTTTTTATTTATAATTTATGACAACCCCGTAATAACCTAACTTTAACGTCAACTTGACAATCCTGAAAAATGTTATTGTTAACCAAAGAGTAAATCATTTTCTGAATTCGCTAACGCCAACTTATTTTTCATTAAAAAAAAATACCAATTTTCGTAACTAGGTCGGCCATATTGAGAAACCTTGAGTTCTGCTTTAAGTTGGTTTCCACTTGGGAAGCAGAACGGTCCTGTTCCAGTTGGAGTGTTCGCTTATTTTCTAGATAAATCATCTACTTTCGTCCGGAGAAATTTCTTCAAGTATCTTAGACCGTTGGAGGTGGTGTTTCTCAAACTTGTACATTCTTGGTATGTCATCCACTGTAAGTTGGTTGGTCTAATTTATCTAGAGGAAAAGAAGAAAATAAACTTAAAATGATTCGCCCTGTACATAATCCAAAAATTTCCCTAAATTCCCTTAAGGACTTTCTCTCCCCGGCCGAGATGATTGGTCGTTTTTTTCCACGCCTCCGTCGATTGTCTAAGAAAACAAAATTATAAAGTTCTTAATGCGTCGCCTTGTCCCGTCATTACGAAATCAGAATAATTCCCTTTAATTGTTTCGCCCTATTGTTCACTTCGTCTACATTAAACAAATACACCCTTTCTGTCGCCCTTCGTCGGCCCTAAAAAGGAACTTTTTCTTCGGGCGGGCGCCGAATTTGAATAGCGATTAGAAAATTAAGCACAATTAGGGAGGCCGAACTTAAGGGTCCTTGAATTTGAATCGAAGCAGTTATTACAAGCCTGTCGTTTAATACAGAAAATAAGAAAAACATTGACAAAAAACAATATTTTTTTGTCAAAATTAGACTTTTATAACATGTTACTTAATAGTTATTTTTTATACAAAACGATAAAATGGTATTTTATCGTCGACCGAAAAGATTAATAATTAATTTCGGGAGACGATAATGCAATTTTATCGTCGTGTATAAAACAATATTTTTTTTTCCATTGTAACGTTTTTAGTTCGTTACATGTCTTTGATTATGATATATAATGTCTGGCGTATCATCACCGGATTCCCTATCGTTCCGGCCGGATAATTTATTTGACGAATTTTTACGTTCTCTAGTCCACAACCCTGTTATCGTTTGACACAACCCTTTTATCGCTCTGTGGAGGCGCTGTCAACATCGCTTCTGTCAACTCTCTGTGCTGTCGACCAGGGGGGTGACAGTGAAATAGGAAAATTGGAAACAGTCATTAGTGTCATTCCTGTCATTCTCCTCACGACAAGTATGGCCGCCTAGACAAGGACAGCAATGTTTTTGTCTAACTATTGTCTAACTTCACAGTTTAGAATTGACAGATTTCAGTTTCAGAGACAACTTCAGATTTGTTCTAGAACAAATTCGAAAATATTCGACGCCATTTTAATTCATTCCGTTTAGTTTCGTTTTGGAAGTTCAATTTAATATTTCGGCTGAAATTTATAAATATAAAGGTAATAAAGTATATAAAATATATATTACATGAAGAATCCTGGAGAAAATGACGTTGCTGCAGTAGTAGGTATGTCCCATGTTTATAAAAAATAGGTAGTAAATAAACACTGTTTTTACATTTTTTAGATGCAAGAAAATGGTGTTATAATCTCTTTGATCGGCGATTCTTTTGAAAATGGAAACAATTTACAGCAAGGTAAGATCATTTTTAACTATAGCCAACATTAGTTATCTCCAGTATGTGCGATTAATTGTCAATAAAGCAATAAATCGGACTGATAATCTGATTATGTTATCCGACTAAAAGTCTCTTTTTACATCTTTTTGATTTATAAGCCAGGTTCTTTGGGAATAATGGACGCTTTTTTTAAACAGTATATTTATATTTTATACCTATTGATATTTTTACATTGTTAATTTTAGTATAAAAAAATTATTTTTCTCTTTTCAGATTTTTGTATAAGGCTCCCGTTTTCATGTTCCTGTGTCCGTTTTCTGTCCTTGAAGTTTGCGAATACCATATCGCTACACCATAGCGAGTTACGTTTAAAAAAATATTCAGAAATTATTATTTCAAGGAATTTATTACGAGTAGAAAAAATATTGTGCTGGGTTGGCGTTGGTTTCTATGTAATTTGATAAATAAATAAAGCTGTCTCTTTAGTTGTCAGTTTTGAGTCAATCTTTTTTTAATTCTTTTTCGTGTCGATTGCTGATTGAATTGGAGCCAGAAATGGCTCAAAACGAAATAAGTAAATTACCAACAGATATTCAGGCTGAGGCGACAAACGCCATATCCAAACTACTTCCATTTAAATCCCGAATAACATATGAAAAGGAATACAAAAATTTTCAAAAATGGAAGCAATTAAAAAACGTGCGAGAAAAAATAAATAATAACCTATCTTCGCTGTTAAAGTATCATTTAATCTATCCTTGCTGTTAAAGTACTATTTTATCTACTATTTTTGATAGATATAAGGCAATTTTAACAGTTGCTATGGAAAGAAATAATTTATTTTCAAATACATCAATCAAATACATAAATAAGGTACATCTTGTACCAAGAGAGTGTCGGTAAACAAATTAAATTTATAATTTTATTTTATTTCATACAGCATCGTAAAACACTTTTACATACATTGCCTAATATAAAGCAATAAAACGCAGATACGTAACTATTCCCTAATGTTCCCTAAAATTGACAAAACTTTGCTCATTGGGATGCCCCATTTTAATCCGGAAACTAAGGTTTTACAGTAATAAGTCCGGTTTTTATTACCAAACTAGGCCGGCAAATTTACCCTATAATTATTTGTATTATTATCCTGTTTTCATTGGTTAGGTTAGGTGTCTACATCCTTGTAGTCTCGTTGGATTTCTCTATAACTTCTTTCTTCGGAAATATATTTAGTACTTATCGACTCCCATTTATCAGTTTTTTAATATAAATTATCCCTTTAATAGCATTAACTTTTAAGCATAGGCTAAAATCATGTACTAAAAATAGATGGCACACTGATACTACCCAAATAATTTCGCCATTTAGAGTCACCTGATGATCCGGAAGAAACTAATAGAGAGTTTTGATATAACATAATTTTAGCGTTCCGTTACTTATTAACGCTAACTGTAACGTTATTCAAGCGCAAAATTATTCCTTGTAAAATATAAAATAATAGATATAGACTCTTTTACTATATTTTATGTTTTATTAGGTCATTTGAAGCGTAACATAGTCAAAACAGGAATAAAGTTAAGAATACATACATTCTAAATACCAACAATAGAGCACATAGCACCTATTTTTTTATTTAACAAATAAATTATAAAATAGTAAAAATATTATAGACTACTAATTATCTACTAAAAACTAAACTTACTAAAAATACTTTATATTACCAACTATGTACAGGGTGGGTCAAATTCGACGCTTTTAAATGGAAACACCCTTTTCTATAGCAGATAGACGAAAACTAATATCGGTGTCTGGAGCTCAATTTTCATCAAAAACATGATGGTGAAAACCCCATATCAATATCTGTTACCGTTTTGAAGTTACGGGGTGTTTTTCAAAAATGTGCATTTTTAACAAGTCGCTGTAACTTTTTTGCTATGGAAAATTTTGTATTTCTATGAAAACATTTCCAAATCACCTTTTTACGTAGAATTTAATGATATAAGTATAATTTTTTTAAAATTAATAATTTAAGAGTTATCAACAGAAAAATTGATTTTTTATTTGGGAACCTCTGGACCCTCTATATTTTTAATTAACCGAAAAGAATTTAAAATTACCTTTCCAAAAATATAGCACACTTGATATTTTGTTATATTCTCCTTCGAAATACAGAATTTTTGAAAGTTCGCCACTTTTAACTAGTAGGCTTTGGACCCCTTATTGGTGATATGCCCTTAATGGAACTCGAAAACATATTTTTCCAGCAAGAAGAGGCACCGCCTCAGAACGCTGAAGTTATCACCAAATTTTTGCAGCCAATTTTAAGAACAATTGATGAGCTAACCAAGATCCCAGCCGTTGGCCGTCGAGGCCACCTGACTTAGTGCCCATGGATCGAATCCTATGGATATATTTGCGGACGAATAAAGGTTCCTTATTCTTCCGTATAATCTAGTCAAGAATTAGAAATACTTTATGAGAGGGTATCTTTCACCCCCACTGAGTTAATGAATTCCGCGAGAAATGTTCAGAAACGGCCCCGTCTGTCCATAACAGAAGATGGTCGATATAACAGAAGACGGTCGAACACCTGCAGCAAAATCTCTTGTCTTGGTTTGCTATTTATTTTTATTGTCATCAGATATAGTTTAAACGTGTTGATGTTGGTTAAATATATTTTAAATTGTTATAAAATTCTGCATCTCTCATAGCAAATATTATTTTCGTTTTAATTGATGCTCACAGCTAGAATATTTTTGCATTACAGCCGGTGCCGTTCAAAGCCTACTTATTTAAAGTGGGCGAATTTTTGTATACTCTATATCTCGAAGAGGAGTCGAGCAAAATATCAAGTGTGTTATATTTTTGGAAAAGTAATTTTAAATTATTTTCAATAAATTAAAAATATACAGGGTGTCTCGTATAAAAAATCAAATTTTCTGTTCATAATTCTTAAATTATTAATTTTAAAAAAATTATACTTAAACCATTGAATTCTACGTAAAAAGGTGCTTTGGAAATGTTTTCATAAAAATACAAAATTTTCCATAGCAAAAAAGTTCCAGCGATTTGTTAAAAATGCATGTTTTTGAAAAACACCCCGTAACTCCGAAACGGTAACAGATATCGATATGCGGTTTTCACCATCATGTTTTTGATAAAAATTGAGCTCCAGACACCCATATTAGTTTTTGTCTATCTCCTATAGAAAAGGGTGTTTCCATTTAAAAGCGTCGAATTTGACCCACCCTGTACTAACTTATTTTTGATTAAACTATTTCTTTATTTGATTTATAAATTTATTGTTTCTAAAATGTCTTAAAAAGATATCGCACGAAAGTATCTAACACAAAAATGATGATCGACTGTAAATGCACAAACTAATAGAAACATAAACTATAAACACAAATCACCAATTAATAATAATTATTTAAATAATGATTTAAAAATACATTGACGAATCACTAACATTTTGTCGGCTTTATATGTCTATTCGACGTTAGGCTGACTAACTGGAATTTAAATTTCGGGCTGGGGATTCAGGTGGTAGCTCTGCGGCAAATAATGTCAAGTTGCCATTTATTTATTTATTTCTTGACATTGTCACTCGTTTTGACACTTTAGTTTTGTACTACGAGTTTTTGATTTAAATAAATGTCTTGTGATACTTTAAGCTTAATTTTTTTTAATCGTAGAATCTAAAAATGTAATAATATACAGGGTGTTCCGTTTAAAAAAAATACAACTTTGATATTTTTTACTTATTTGGGACACCCTGTATCCCGTAAAAATATTTTTAAATTGTAGCTCTAATAGTCCTTCAACGAACCCAAAACTTACAATTTGTAAAAATTTAATCATTTAGCTATAATACTCCGTGTCGTATGTGGTGAACAACCCTGTATATTTATAATTAATTTATTTTTGTTTCCTAAAATGTTTTGATTAAAAGAAATTACATAAAAGTGGGCAACGCTGTGCCGGTGAAACTTAATGACGTGACTAAAAGTTTATTTGGTATGAACTGTATGTCACCCGTAAATGTTGTGATTTACCAGATTTCAAACTTAAATATCCATTTACAAATTTTTAACTTTAGAACTAATTTAGAACTTTAATTTTTAGAGAATACCTACAAAAAACTTATTATTCGTTATATTAACAGCGATCGTTATATTATTTAAATAACGATCGCGAAGAGAGAAATATTGTAGCAAAATGCATAATCTACGAATGTATGATACACAAATGTTTTTTTTTTCTCTTCCGCAACCATTTGGTAGAAATTTCGATAGGGTCAAGACGGTTTGGACTGCTTAAAGACTCTGGTTCTGATCACATTAAAGGAGTAAAGTGGTGAATTGAAAGCGCCGCTGGAATCAGCATAATAAAACAAGGAAAATTCCATAATTCCGAATAACAATAATTACAAAAGGGCGATAATTGCCGAGATATAAACGGGCCGGGCTGTCGCTTCCCTCAAATTTATTCGCAAAATACCAATTTAAACTTTTGTATTTGACTTGTGCATATCAATCAGTTCATTTTTAACAAAATTCTTTTAGAATTAACCTGAATATTCACTATATTATTTTTATTTAAACACGCTTAGACCCTAGATCTATACTAATATATAAAATCCTTAAGTGACTGACATACTGACTAATCACGATCCTGCTCAAACCACTCAACGTAAGAAGCTCAATTTTGGCATACAGGTTCATTCTAGCGTGTAGAGGTTCGATAAGAAGAGATTTTTCGAAATTCCAGTTCCAAGGGAGTGAAACCACCCCTCAAATATTGCAATATTTTTTATTTAAAAAACGGTCAAGTTTCCGAAAAAAACGCTTAATCACGTATATTTTATTTTGTTTTTTTATATATTTTAAGATTTTTTAAAAATGTATACAGGTTGATTCGAAAAATCTGGTCATTGATTAATCACGATCCTGCTTAAAGCGCTTGACGTAAAAAGCTGATTTTTTGGATAACAGATTGACTTAAGGGTGTAGAGGTTCGATAAGAAGGGATTTTTCGAAACTCGAATTCTAAGGGGGTGAAACCACCCGTCAAATATTAGAATATTTTTTATTTAAAAACCAGTGAGTTTTTCGGAAAAACTCTTAAACACGTATATTTTATTTTGTTGTTTTACATATACTTAAGATTTTTTAAAAATTAAAAAAAATGTTTACAGGGTGTTTCATAAAATATGACCATTGAGTAATCACGATTCTGCTTAAATTGCTTGACGTTTAAAGCTGTTTTTGGCAAACAGATTGACTGTGGGGTGTAGAGGTTCGATAAGGAGGGGTTTCTCGAATCTCAAATTCCAAGAGGGTGAATACGCCCCTCAAATATTACAATATTTGTTATTTAAAAAACGGTTAGTCTTTCGGGAAAACGCTTGGACAAGCATAATTTATTTGGTTCTTTTATATATTTTGAAATTTTTTAAAAAATCATACAGCGTGTTCCCAAAAAGTTGGGTAATTTCTTAGCCACGATTCTGCTTAAACTGCTTGACGTAAAAAGCTTATTTTTGGCAAACGGATTTTTCGAAAGTCGAATTCCGACGAGATGAAACTACCCCTCAAATATTACCAAGTTATATAATAATATCGCCATATTGTTTTTTCTCATGCTGACATAAATGTGAGAAAATTTTATCCAGTTTTTATGTTAATAGAAATTCTTGCTTTGCTTTATCATCACCATTACAAATGATTAAAAGATCGCGCACACTATACCTACACGGACCTGTACGGACCAGCACAGCACAAACCTGCATCCTGCATGGCGTCGCACACTTTACCGCCACAGACCAGCAACATAAGCGAGAGTTTCGAAAAAAGTACAGTTGTCAAGGCTCAACTACTAGAGCGTGCAACATAGAAGTATTGAAAATGAGTAGTTCAGAGGAAGAAATTATTATTTTAGGCATGTTGTGCGAAGAAGAGGAGGAAGAGAAGGAAGCTAAGAAAAAAAGAAGATTTTGGGTTCACCCTATAAATCAAAAGAGAAAGCAATATGGAGAATTTCATCATTTGTTTCCTGAATTAAAAAGATTCGAAGAAAAGTTTTTCCAATATTTTCGAATGTCACAAATCAAATTTGATTATTTCTTTTTGCTATCGACTACCATATTGCATCTTTTTTTTCTTGGTCTCTATATATAAAATGCTTGGCTCGTATCGCACAGCTCTGGATACTTTTGTACCAGTAAAATAAGCTTTTCTTCGTTCATATTTAAAACGATTTAAAGGTTCGAACAAAAATAAACGAAATCTAACCTACAACATGCGACTTGAGCCAGCTAGTGTACTCGAAATACTGACAAACCCTTCAATATTTGCTTGTTTGTGGAGGTGTGCTGGTTCGCCGGTGCGCACATTAGGCCGGACCAGCACGACCAGGCATAAATATTGCCGGTCATATTTGTCCCTGACCGACACGACCTGTTTTGACGGTCGTGGCTTGTGGCGGTACGTGCTGGTACTGGTCTAGTGTGCTCTACTCTATTAAATAACACGGTCACCTTCACCGGTAGATTTTACTGGTCTGGTCCGTGCCGGTCCGTGTAGGTATAGTGTGCGCGATCTTTAATTCGACGCGAACGAAGTCGCTGGTACACGCTAGTAATAATATAAAATTAAAAAATGAATGTCTTAGTTATTGCTTTCGTAAATTTAAAGGAGAAAATGAGACTTTTGAAAAGCGTTTGACATGTTGTATTCGAAAAAACTCTACTACTAAACTAGTCTGCTCCAGTTAACTACATAAATTGACAAACTAAATGCGGACTCGCCGATATTTTTCGAAAAAACCCGTTCCCGGTTTGTTTCCTTTTTATTTAAAGTTTTGGACGGGCACAAACAACCCTTCGATATTTCCCGACCCCTTTTTCTCTGACGTATTCGTTCGAATTCAATTATTTATTAATTGCTTTTCTCTTCCGATTGCCCACCTCCGACATAATTTCTCTCAATTTTTATTTTCCTTCTTTTTTTTCGCTGGGTTTGTACTGTTTGGGAAGTGCAGGGTCGGCTTTAATACATCCTATATTAAAAAAAAAATTGTATATTCTTCATCCTTTGTTACTTGGCCATAGAATTTTTAGAATTTAGAATGAGTGGGAGGGGGGTTAATCACTTCGACCTTACAGATCCATTGTGTCCCCCTTTCTTGAATCATAACTCATCATACAGTCCCAGGGCTTTGACAAAAGCCAGTATCTGGGACGGTTTTATAGAGGGTAGTTCTCCATCTCCAATATCAGTCGTACCAAAATTCATGGCACGAATGGTTGTCGTCTCGGCGCACTCAGTGATGAGGTGTACTGGTGTTTCACCATCTTCCCCACAGAATCTGCATTCGCCGTTTCTTTCGTTCTTAGTTTCAATCTACTGAGGTGTTCATTGAGGAGACAGTGTCCTGTTAAAAACCCCGTGACAATCGAAGATTGTTCTTACTCAGACCCAGGAAGATCTGTGATTTTTCTTGATCATAAGCCCTCAGAAACTTCTTCGAGTGTCTTAGACCATTGCAAGATTTCCATTCCAGGTTGCGGATGGAATCTTCCAAGTTCTTGAGTTCCGCCTTGAGTTGGTTACCACTTGGAAAGTAGAACGGTTCTGATCCAGTTAGTTCTACTGACCATAACTATACACTGAATATAATATAGTCTGTCCAACGAGAAGATCCTTGACAGTGAGAGACGTGTCTGTCATTTTAATTTCAAAGTAGTTTATTTTATTTTACAAAGAAATAAGTTGGTACAACTGGAACGCACTGCAGGATATATTTAAAATTTGATTGACAAGATGACAAGTGATTACTTCAAAATATTGTGAAAAAAACTGTATAAAACTGAAAATATGTAATCGAGTTATTTTATTTAATAAAAACGGTATGTGTTAATACAAAACAAACAAGAACAAGACACTACATACCAAAAAAATATAAAAAAGAACTATTATTTACTTTCAAGCTTTATGAAACTACCCGCATTTATGATTATATTTATCAATATAACTTATGTACAAATACAAATTCGTGATATTCCACAAGAATAAATAAAACAACATAGGTAAATAAAACAAACTATTTTATTAATAATAACACCTACCAAATTTTATACCTTAAAGGTTGATTAATTAACTTTAATCTTAATTTTTTTAAACCAGTACCTTTTGACATTATTTTTCTGCAGTACTAAAATCCATTATTTACCTATCGTGTGATGTCGATATTTTACAGCTACTCCAGTTTTTAGTATGTGTTTAGTTTGATCCTTCTACCATATACGAGATGCACTTATCTACGACGAAATGGTATACAAACTTTATCGATGGCAACTTCATTGGTGTATAAAACTTTCTATCTGGGTAGCGAGTATAAACCATAAACTCTGCAGTACAGTTAGTTTTCACTCGATTTTTCCTCTTCATCATCATTGCTCATTTGACTTCAAAAGACACAAAACACACGTAATAATACGAATCAACATGCATCATCTTCCAAAACGCAGGGTATTTAACAAAAGTTGACACAAAATTCTAACCTATAATTTGGCAAGACGTTGACAAGCGTCAAAAATGACAAAAATCTAAAGGCGAGTTCATACGCATCGGCGTCCGTTTGTCGTTCATCGTTCCGTCAAACCAATAAAATTGAAATACGATCTGTCATTTTTTAAATAAACCAATAAAACTGGTTAAAAACAAGAAGACACGGCGCATGACGGATTTATATTTAAACCCATCCATAGATAACTTAAAAATTATTAGAAACTTTTTTTAGTAAAATAAATAGATTGGTATGGGACGTCATCTGCTTTTCTTCTGTCATCGTCTGTCGAAATCTTACCTGAGAAAATAAACAGAGTATAGTCCAGAGAGAATGAGAAAATTCTTGACAGTGATAATTGTCGGTCTTTTTATGACAAAAAAGTTACTAAAACATTGGTAAACTGTTGTTTTTTTCCTTATTTATGAAAACACAATTTTAGAGTATATACTATTTTCAGAAAGCCCATAACAAGGCAAATAATATAAAAAAATAATATACTGGGTGTCTCATTTAAAAAATAGAAGTCAGATTTCAAAAATGAGAACCATCAACGAAACTAGTTAACATCACTGGATCCAACAATAACTCTTTAACATTTTTTTTCTTAGCTTTTCTTAAAGCCCTGAGACTGTATGATGAGTTATAACTCGTTATAACTCAAGAAAGGGGAACACATAATAGATCTATAAGGTCGCGGTGATTAACTCCCCTCCTAAACATTCTACATTCTACATTCTTTAACATTTTGTAATAAACATAATTTAATAACATAATTTGTAATTTTGTATTAAAATCATACATCTTGTTTGCTCTAGAGCAGTATCAATATAAGTTAAGGAAAAACCTTTACACCAAACTAAAATACAATTAAATACAATTTAAATTGATAGATTTACTATTACAAAGTCAATTAAAATTTAAAATATGCTCAGTATATAAATATTAATAATTATTTCTATGTCGATTACAAAGCATTTAGTACTTAATTTATTAAAAAAAACTTTTACTTTAGGCGTGCATTTAATAAAGTTAGTACGCTAGTTTAATTAAAGTAATATATTTCAGATTACTTTATATTAATTACACAATATTCTTATTAGCGTTGTGCAAAAATAAATTTGCATATGTATATATTAATTATCAGGCCTAATAATAAATAGGTAATTAAATTTAATTGAGTTAAGATTTAATTTTAAATCATTTTATCTAGGTCATATTCTCTTAATAATTATTAACCAGATATGTACTGAGTTTTTTGTTCTACTAAAACTACACCTTGTTTAATTTTTCTCTTTTTTATATGCCTGTATATTACTAAAAAATAATTTATGCTCTTAGTTTTTTACATATTATATACAGGGTGATTCAGAAATAAGTGCAAGTATTTTAACTGGGAGTATAATTCAACCCCAGAAACACACCTGTGAGGTTTTTTTTTGAAAATTCTAAATTTTTGGATTTTTTTTTAGTTTTTAGTTAAAAAACTTAATTTCCTGATAATATGGCAACAGAGGTAGTACATTAAATTTACAAGAAAGAAAATCCAGAAAAGATCCGGTGGTTCTCAAAATTTTAGCAAAAAATATTTTTTTTTGAAATTTTCAAAGTAAAATAACTCCGTTATTTTGGACTTATTTGAAAAACGATAAAGAGAAAATAATTATGTTTCTTTTATCGAGATCTACCACCCCTTAAAATACTTGCACTTATTTCTGAGACACCCTGTATAATCAAAAACCTTTCTGCCCGAAGGTGTAAGGTATACGAAATAAATTCACTAAATTGCTACACTATACACAAATTGTTTCCATTTATTTTAGTCTCTTGCTAAATTGGCTTCTGTTCATGTTAGTCCTCTATCCTGCACTATCTTCTCTATCGTGTCATTCCATGTATTAGTTAGTCTTCCTCTTGGTCTTTTTCCCTGCATTTTAGCTTCCTACACGCCTTTTACTGGTATGTCGTTATTCATTCTAATCAAATGTCCATACCACCTAAGCTGACATTGCTCAATTTTATTCAGAATCGAATCTACTTTTAGTTCCTCTCTTATAAAGCTGTTCCTTAGTCTATCTTTCCCTGTTACCCCAAGTACTCTTCGTAGATATAACATCTCCATTCTTTGGATGTTACTCTTCAATCTTTTAGTTAATACCCAACTTTCACAGCTAAATGTCAACGTCGGTATGAACACTGTCTTGTATATACTCCTCTTCACTGCTCTCGAGATTTCTTTTTATTTAAGAAAATTCTTAATGGCTTGATACAAGCCGGACGTGTTGCCAATTCTTTCGATGATTTCCGTCTCCTGTTCTCCTGTGCTGCTGATGTTCCATCCCAAATATTTGTATGAATCGATTTGTTCTAAATTGATGTCATTTATCACTATATTCATATTGACTTCTGTTTTACCTAAAATCATAACTTTTATTTTAATCTTATTAATTTTTTACATATTACATATTATAATTTAAAAAATTATAATGTAATAGCGACTAAACTTTTATTTAACTTGCCATTGTTTTATTTTATATTTCATTTTTATTTTGCATAAATATTTCTAGTCCATCTCTGTTTATTACCAAAAAGTTAGTTCACTTCAAAGGGTTAAAAGAATTACTTTTATAATTAGTTATTTTTAATAAATTCTGATTGAAATGGGATTTTTATATATTGCATTAGACTGGTTAATACTGAAACAAATTAAAAAAGTTTTTTCTCATAGGGAGTTTTGATTTTCTTTTAAATATATTTTTGTTTGAATTGGTCTTTAATGGCATGTTTTAAAATAACCGATTCCTTCAATTTTATTAACATACTTTTATTTGTAATATTTTATAATACAGGGTGTCCCAGAAATAAGTGTAAGTATACTAAGGGGTTTTAAAGAGAAGCTGAATAAATTAGGCAAAGAAAACAAAGTCCTCCTACACTGGGTGCCTGCTCACCAAGGGATAGAAGGCAATGAAAAAGCAAATAATCTAGCTAGGAAAGGAGCGACCACTCCACTAACTGGACCAGAACCGTTCTGCTTTCCAAGTGGTAACCAACTCAAGGCGGAACTCAAGAACTTGGAAGATTCCATCCGCAACCTGGAATGGAAATCTTGCAATGGTCTAAGACACTGAAGAAGTTTCTGAGGGCTTATAATCAAGAAAATCACAGATCTTCCTGGGTCTGAGTAAGAACAATCTTCGGATTGTCACGGGGTTTTTAACAGGACACTGTCTCCTCAATGGACACCTCAGTAGATTGAAACTAAGAAGAAACGGCGAATGCAGATTCTGTGGGAAAGATGGGGAAACACCAGTACACCTCATCACTGAGTGCGCCGAGACGACAACCATTCGTGCCATGAATTTTGGTACGACTGATATTGGAGATGGAGAACTACCCTCTATAAAACCGTCCCAGATACTGGCTTTTGTCAAAGCCCTGGGACTGTATGATGAGTTATGATTCAAGAAAGGGGGACACAATGGATCTGTAAGGTCGAAGTGATTAACCCCCCTCCCACTCATTCTAAATTCTAAAAAAAATCGATCAATGCCATAATTAAAAATAAGTTGTTGCGGTCAAACAAAACTCATATTTTTGCAAAAGTGCCTCAAAGATTTCATCAAAACGAACAAGAGCTCATTGCCAAGCTTATAAATTATTTTTCTGGAGAAAGAAACGCTGGTAGAACACTCTTGCTCATGGACGCATCATATCGACGCATCAGCGCATAAGAAACTCTACAGGGTATTTCAAATTCAGCTCTCATCATTTTTTGGATCTCCAAAAACGAGAGATACAATTTTTTTATTTTTTTTATTTCCCCACAGAATCTGCATTCGCCGTTTCTTCTTAGTTTCAATCTACTGAGGTGTTCATTGAGGAGACAGTGTCCTGTTAAAAACCCCGTGACAATCCGAAGATTGTTCTTACTCAGACCCAGGAAAATCTGTGATTTTTCTTGATTATAAGCCCTCAGAAACTTCTTCGAGTGTCTTAGACCATTGCAAGATTTCCATTCCAGGTTGCGGATGGAATCTTCCAAGTTCTTGAGTTCCGCCTTGAGTTGGTTACCACTTGGAAAGCAGAACGGTTCTGGTCCAGTTAGTGGAGTCTCGCTCCTTTCCTAGCTAGATTATTTGCTTTTTCATTGCCTTCTATCCCTTGGTGAGCAGGCACCCAGTGTAGGAGGGCTTTGTTTTCTTTGCCTGATTTATTCAGCTTCTCATGCATTCTTTGACCAATTTCGAATTGATTGATACTTGATCGCCTTTAACGCTGCTTGACTATCAGATAAGATGGCTATTTCTTGTTTCCGATAGTTCCTATCTAAGATAAGTTGTACGCATCTCTCGATAGCGTAGATTTCTGCCTGTAGGATACTAGGGTAAGTGCCCATTGGTTCGGAGTAATTAGCTCTCGGCCCAATCACTCCGATCCCTGTTCCCGTATTGGTTTTGGAAGCATCAGTATACCAAGTTATGGTATGATCTTTTAACTGCTGGGCAAGCGTTTCGCTCTTCCAATCCTTCTTATTGCTCAATACTACATTGACATGTTTGTCAAAGTTGTACGTTCTTGGCATATCGTCCACTGGGAGTTGCATGAGTTGTATTTCCTTTTTGAGGGTGTTCCAAGCCCCTGATCTGACAATTCTCCCAGTACTAATTCCGTTAGTGACCATTCTAATCATTGTCGCATTGGCATATCTACCAATGACAATGTGCAGTGGTGTTAGATCTAGAATGACCTCCATTGCTGCTGTTGGACAGGTTCTCATGGCTCCTGTGATGCAAACACATGCTAGTCTCTGGACTTTGCATAGGTTTAGCCTTGCCGTCCGTTACTCTAGTTTTGTCTACCAGGCAACTGCTCCATAAGTAATCATGGGTCTTACTATCATGGTATACATCCAGCGCAAAATGTTAGGGGAGCAGCCCCATCTATTTCCGGCCAGTCTTCTGCATATCATGAGAGCCTTTATGGCTTTGCTGGTAGTGTTCTTAATATGCCTGTTCCACAGGAGTTTACTGTCCAGGGTTATTCCCAGGTATTTAACTTCCTGTGTTGGCAGTATTCCCGATGTATACTTTTGTATCTGTTGTTTTCAGTGGTTTTAGCCTCTCTTCTTAATCTCATTAATTCGATAATTTCATCGGTCATCCATTCGTTTTTCTTTATCTCATTCATACAGCCCAACTCTTTGTTTCCTATTTCAAGAATTGTGTCTTTAATTTTCTCCCATTCGATGTTTATGTCTCCCTTATCTCTACTCTCTGATGTTTGCAACTCTTCTGTAAGTCGTTTTTCAACCCTTGATCTAGTTTCGCTGTTTCTTAATCTTGTGACGTTCATTTTGGTACTCTTCTTGGACTGTTTGATACGTTTTAAAGTTAGTTTGAATGTTGCAACTACAGGGTTATGATCCGATGCGATGTCTGCCCCTGGGTATGTCTTGGCTGAGAAAACTCCCAGACACCAATTTTCATCCAAATATTGACGTTACTTCAGAAATTAATTAGAAAAAAAAAACGAAATAATAATAAATCTCCGAAACTAAATATTTTAAGACATACATTTATACGAAGTTTTTTAAATTGAAATTGAATGACTTTTAAATGAAATCCGATTAATTTTCTAATCTCAGACGAATGAAGCGATTCATTGACTGGCATTTCTTGGCTGTTTTGCCGCAACTAGTCTCCACAAAACAAAAAAAAAATCAGGAAATATCAAAAATAGATGACGCCATAAAATAAATTTTTGTCGTATTCAATTTTTTACAGCCCTCCGTAAAATACAATTTAATATTGGAATTTCTCCCAAATGCGTCGTTTTTTATTAATGGAATAATTAAAGAGATTTAGTTTTTTCGAATAAAAATTAATGGATTTCAGATGCAAAATATAAAAAACCAGGCTTTGCAATAATGCCTATATGTGCCAGCGTCTATGTGTGCGTGTATATGGCCGCTTCGTTTTTTTTTCTCTATTTTTTTTAGTATTTTGCATATAAAATAAACTGCCTAAAATATTAATTAAAGGTATATTCTGTATGCGACCGCCCGTTTTTTTTCCAAACGCGCTCATGATTGGTCCGGTTTTTATTGATAGAAAAATTTTTATGCGTTAAAATATCCCTCCCCCTCCCGCCCCCGTAACCCCTTCGCGCGCATCTCCCCCCTCTTTTTTTGTATCGAGATATTTTATTTTTTGTGTTTTTTTCCTTTTTGTTTCTTTTAGAGCACAGTGGACCGAACTCTCTATAAATTTGTTTTATGAGACATTTCCGATTTTTTTTTTGACATGGCATAGAATATATATTAATATATAACTGATGTCAAATAAACTTTTAGTCACGTGATTAAGCTTGACCGGTACAGCGTTGCCCACTTTTACATATTTTCTTTTAATCGAAATATTTTAGGAAACAAAAATAACTTAATTATAAAACAACAAAACTCACATTCTTAAAAACACTTAAGGGACATAAAGGGTCATTACTACCGCTTTCCCGTTCAAAATATTCTAATAAATATGCGATAAGTTTTTTACGGCTATTAAGCTATCTTGTACCACTTCGCACTGAGTAAATATACACATCCAAACTTATATGGAATCATCTATTATTTTTCATAATTTTTGAGACGTATGAAAATTTTGTGTTTCTGAATAAAACTCAGTCCTTATTAATGACTTTTAATGAAAAATAATCCATATAGCAATAAAAAAATTAATCAGTTCCCAAAATAAACAAAATGGTATTTTTTGGTTTCTGAAACGCAATTAGGATTTAAATTTTTAATGGCCAAAAAGCAAAAACAAAAAGAAAATTGATAAATAATTTTTAATATTCCTTGTTGCAAGCTTCTATCCGCGCTGGCATGCTTCTTATTAAATTATCAATGTTGTCTTGGGGTATGTTTTCCCATTCTGCTAATGCTGCATCAATAAGCTGTGCAAGGTTTCCTGAAATTTTCGACGAGATTTAACCCTTCTTTTAAGAAGGGTTAAATCTCGTCGATAGGGTTTAGATCTGGTGAACATGCAGGCCAGTCCAAAACTATGACACCTTCCTTTTCAAGACATTTTCTGTCACTCTGCTGGTATGGGGAGGTGCACTATCGTACAAGAAGTTAAAATTATCCCCAATTGCAGCTCTCCAAAGACTAACGATTGGTTCTAGCACCAAATCAACATATCTTCGACCCGTTAAAGTTTGTTGAAGTGGTAACAATGGAGTTTTTGCTCCCAGTATAATACCTTCCCAGAACATTACTATTCCTCCTTTATATCTTGGTACAGATTTGGCAGCCTGAAGTCTCGTTCGTCTTCCTGGAGCTCTGACAGCCCAAATTCGATGGTTATTGGATTTTAGGCCAATTCCAAAAAAATAACATTTTGCCAATTCTCATTTGTCCAATTCTGATATTGAAGGCATCGATTTACCTGGTCAATTTTATTTTGCTGAGATAACTGTGGGATCTATAACTCTCTCCTACTGTAAAACCCTCGAGCACGAAGTCTTTCTCTTATGGTTACAACTGAAACGTTCACACTTATTAGTTAAAAGTTGTCTTTGTAGCTCTGGATGGACAGAAACATTGGGATTTATTCTTCTTTATTTATTAGGAATTATTATTCTTTAGTCTTGTTGTTCAGTTGTGACTCTTTGACGACTTTGTCTGGGCCTATCCTGTTAATCCAACGAAAGGCATTTTTTAATTTTTTTGGATCGAATGAAAATTACCGGACAATCGTGATTTTAATACTGAACACAAAATTAAAAAAAAAATCTCAGCAATCGTTTATTCTTTATTATCATATTTATTATAAAACAAAAAGCCTTATCTTAGAGTTGTATACCAATTTTTATCCTTGCAAGAAATTTAGTCAGAAATTAAGAGTGACTCCATATAAGTGTGGTTGTGTATATTTCCAAAAATTCGTAATACAAAATTAAATTGTCGAAACTAATGACAATGTCAGGAAATAAATAAATAAGTGTGGCACCTTGACATTTTTTACAGTAGAGCCATAGATAAAAGAAAATAATCTACTATTAAGATAGATATGAAACTTAATAGTAAAATTTTGGGTCAAAGCGCCCCTCCGTGTTTTTAGTGGAGACTACGTTTATATAACCCAGCGCCTTCGCCTTTTCTGCTGTAAATATTTTTTATGTTTATATTTGAATTCAAAGGATTTATTTTTAAAGTTACACTGATATATTAGTATATCAGAGTAACTTTAATAAAACATAAGAATATATATATTTTACAATATATTTTTTTATTTATTTTACAATTTCATGTAAATGATCGTAAGTCGACTGGCTGTCTAATGAATAGACCGAGATTTATAGATTTTAAAGCAAACGAAAAAAAAATTAAACAACGAATACATACCATATATTTTTCTTTTATCTAAGATACATACCTTATCGTCTTTTGGAAACACGTACATTTTTGCAGTTTTGTTAGTTTCTTTGCAAGATGCAACACAACAAGAAAACATCATTTTTACAGTTAATAAATAATAAAACTATTTCTGACTATAATATTTAAAGTTTAGATAGAAAGAAAATTAAAAACAAACGAGTATTTGCAAACGCAGGCCCAAATTCAATAAAAATCAAAATTTTTTCTGCGAAAATCAGGCTTTTTTCACTGAAAAGGTATTTTTTGATTTATCAGCAGTCATTGTCAAGTTGACAATATACAGGGTGTTTTCGAATTAGTCTAAAAAAATTTTGATGTGATTCCTCATGTGTTCTTAAAACAATCTACAGGGTGTTAAAAATTAAAAAAAATCGTTTTTTTTGCTTAACATAAATAATAATAAACACCACTGCTTTTTTAAAGAAAATATATTTTTTTCTTGACTGGCCATCCTTTTTTAACAAAATCGATCTTTTGAGTTTTTCTTGTTCATCAAACGGTTGTCGAGAAAGAAAAAAAATATACTTATTAAGAGCCCGCCTTAATTCGTTTTCTAACGATTTTTTATTTTTTAGATTAATTAGGAAACACCCTGTATATGCATATCACAGGCAACCAAATAAACTAGTAACCTCTAAAAATTATTTTTCCTACCACTAGCGATATACCGTGTTTTTAGTGTGTACTAAATTATTTTATCAAAATTTCACCATATAAGTTTCCAGGCAATGAGTAGAGCAGAACTACCACCTGAATCCCCAGCGAGAATTTAAATTCCAGTTAGTCAGCCTGGCGCCGAATATGTGCATGGTTGGCAACAATGAATTTAAAAATCGCGTCTTGACTACGTAACAAAAAGTTTAATTGGTATCAAATATAAATTTTTTTTTCGTTTGTGTTGTTATCTAGTTAAAATTTATTATTATCTCAATTATTCTAAACACTAATTCAAAAAGGCTTGTTGTATATTGTCATAGTCATTCTACGAAAGCTAATACGCCGGGAAAAATGATTAGTTTTCATGTGTAAGTTTATACAACATAATCATATTTACAGATGATCCAAAACTGTTTATTTTTAGTTTTCCTAAAGGCAATTTGTAAAAATCGTGATTGTAATTGGGAATGGTCAAAAACCAAGTGTGATGTGGCCATTTGAAGAGGATGTTTTTATTATATGTGGAGGAAGAAGATACTTGGAATCAATGTTCGTGCTTCTGTAAAAGAGTGCACTCTTATAGTGTCCATGAAAGCACAAGTTCAAGTGTACCAGAAATATGTCAAATATTGTATCACTCAGGCAAACAGATCGGTCCTTACTTGACAAGAAGATTATTTGGAGGAAAAGAAAACATAAGATAGGGTATATTAATCGAACAGCGAAAATTTAACATTTTTATTGTAAAGTTTGTTGTAGGTAGTTGTAGTTTTGTGCTAAATATTTCTAACATTAGCAGCAGCAGTGTTCAGAGTGTCAAGAGGAGAAGAATTCAGTTAATTAGATTTATGCACAGTTACAGGTATGAAGGCTTTTTCAAACATAGTATCGAGTTCTATAGTCAACATTTTTAGTATTCCTACACCTGTAAAAACAAGGAACATTGGGCTGAAAATATGGCAAGATTTATATAGGAAGAAAGGGTATTGTGCCAATAAGAAAATTAAATCTGTAGGCAGAAGTTTCTTATTTAAAAACTGTTATGGGACATATATTAATTCGTATCTGTGCCACAAATCACTGAGAAAAATCATATGATATTCATAATTGTTAACGAGATGATATTTAAAGAGTGTTAAAAATTTTACTATTAGTCATGAAGCTTACCCTTTTACTTTAAGAGTGTTTGTTTCAATATTACACTTTTATTCTTGTAAAATCTATGATGAAGTTCAAAAGCATTTTGCAATGGCCTTAAATTGTGAGCCAGGATTTATAGCAAAGGTATTTGATGCAATGAAACTTAATCAGTACCTTCCAGTATGTATTTTAGTAAGGGGATTGTCAATCCCATGTTTTTATATAGATAAAATACAGGCCAAAGTACTACAGTTGAGAAGAAACTATTTTATCTTAAAAAAATTTCTTAAAATTCTGAGATCATATAATCTAATTTTCTTAATAATAAATTAGGTATATGTATGTTGTACATACAGAATTTTGTTATGGACAAATAAGGATCGGCAAGCTTCTTTTGTGCAAAAAATAAATGATTTTTTCTAGTATTAAGACAAACCATAATGTGCTTTAGAAACTTACCGCTAACAGTTTTTTTTTATAATAAAATATTTAGGAATAACTTGGGTTGTTTATCAATATATTAATGACTTGAATTTTGACAAATTGAATTTGTATCAAAATAATTTTACGAAATATAAAATTGATGTTCTATTACAAGAGTTTTTATTGTCGACAAAAACCAGGATAAATACTAATAATAATATCCTTAATAAAATCAATGATGTTTATGTATTATGAAAATATTTGTTAGAGGACATGTTATGTAACAGTTTTTGTAACACAATTTGAAGGGACGAATAAAAAAAATAAAACAAAAACATATTTTTTCTAGGTTTATATTAAAAATACAAGGTAATCATCAAAAATAATTATGAACCAAATGTTTTATGAATATACAACTTGAACAAAAAGTTGTTTAGAACAATTTTTACCAAATTTGCAAAAATTTTAAATTGAAACGCGTAATTTAGTACAAGTATACATGATATAGTTGTAAATACTTATTTAATGGCATTTCGAGTGTTTAACGACTAAGAAAAGGTCATCTGTCCGTAGCGTCTTTTGTCAGAATATTTGTATATTTAGTGTATTACATACCAATATTGTACGCAGTTTTGAAACTGATGATAATAAATAAATCATATTAATGTTAACTAACCATAATAATTGATAGAATTTCACTAAATTTAAATTGCCCCCCGTATGGTTGAAAACAGCAAATTGATATTTGATTACTTATAGATTACCACCTATATACAAAATGACACGGAGACCTGGAATATGGCGCCCAACTTGATTAGACCTTCTGCGCATGTTGACGCTCATTCTCTATCCCTTCTATTTCTCTGGTAGAGCAGAACTACCACCTGAATCCCCAGCGAGAAATTTAAATTCCAGTTAGTCAGCCTGGCGCCGAATATGTGCATGGTTGGCAACAATGAATTTAAAAATCGCGTCTTGATTACGTAACAAAGAGTTTAATTGGTATCAAATATAAATGCTTTTACTGTGGGAGAAAAATCATACAATTTTTTTCTGTATGAATCAATAAGATAAGGAATGCTATAAAAATTCTTATTTTATTAATATAAATTATGTTAAATACCACACTGTTGGTAATTAAATCGCATTATTTATTAATAAAGGGCGAGGTAAGTAATGACCTTAAGAATTTTATAGTATCCACCTTAGATGATAAATACTTCGTAGATAACGCTACCAGTATTCCAATAGATACATTCTTTGAATAAAAAGATTAAGAGTCTATTACGCTGTACTTTCGGGTTGCTCTCAGGGGTCGGGTAAAGCCAAAAACTGTAAACCAATAGGATTGCTCATCCTCATAAGACGTACGTTCGCTTCTTCCCGCGCTTCAGCTGACAGTTGTGACGTCATTGTAGTCCTTGTCATGATAGTGTGTATTATTAGTTGCCTATGGTAAACTTATAAAAATAACAGCTGAGAAAGTTTGAGTTAATTATTTTGTCAATTTTAAATGTGAAAAGGGTGTCTTTAAAGTTTTTAGAGCTATAAAGTGTATAAATACGTTCATTTTGTGTTGTGGATTGTGACAAAGTGCTTACTAAGATATAGTGTTTTAGTGTAGTTTTTGCACACGTGCAGAAAATCTAAAGAAATAGTATACAGACTGGATCAAAGGGAAATTTAAATCTAGTCCTTTTTTATCAAGGGTCGTATCTAGTAAAAATTCAAAACTTTTTTATATGACATACCTACTCTATTTATGGTTGGTATGATACCTGTTATTATACCTTCGAGTTTCGATTTTAAAAAATAAAAAAAATCATATTTAAAGTTTTCTACAACCACTTGTTTTTTTTATTAAATTATTTTTTTTAGTTGTATTGCAGTCATGTACAAGGAGGACAACTGTATTTTAAATATTATATTTAATTTAACGCTTTTCAAACAAGGTTCATTAGACTATATTTCTACTAGGTACATTATTTTTTAAAAAAATTAAGAGAAAAAGTAACTTAAACATTCATAAAAATAGAAGTAATTACTGTTGTAGATTCTCAGTAACAATAAAAAAGAGGAATTTATATTGTAAACATTGAAATAACTGGAAGCTAAACTTTCTACCTGCTTATATTTAGAGCCAGTGTATGACGACCTTTTTTACGATGGCCCTAATATGTTTACTTCTAAAGCCGATAAGAGCCATCAGTAGAAGTCCATATCAGTAGAAAAAAGAAACAGAATATCTCCCTTTTTGTCGGTCGCGCGTACACGTGCTTTTTGTTCGGCCTATTTGTTCTTCTTGTTCGTGGGCGCTCGGTTCGTTCGGGCGAAAATGCTCAAGTCTGGACGCACCTTTAGAAACAATACTGTTTTTGTCCTTTATTGATATAATGCTGAAAATCTCTCGAGTTACATGTCTTACTCTACACATATATTAAATTACATAGACGTAGGATATAGAATATTCTGTTATGAAACGACTGATAGAATAGCAGGCATCGCGGATTTGAAAAACATGAAAATAACGGGGTTGGAGATTTTACTTGCTCCGTTTACCACACCAGTATTTATTAACGAATTTTACTTAGTCTGGGTTGGATATTTTACTTACTCCATTTACCACACATTTACCACACCAGTGGTAAATTTATTAACCAAAATCCAAGAATATTTTAAACAATATTTTCTAATTGGTAAAACGTAAAAAATCGTTAGATCTGACAACTCTGTTGAAACTGGTCGTTCATCTGGCCGCAGCTATAAACGCAATGCATCCGGCCAGCCGACGCCGACGGCCAGGTCGCTGCGACCTGGTCGTCAGTGAGTTAGAGCCATAAGGGGCTCGTCAGGGCTCTAACTCGTCAGTGAGTTAGAGCCCTTAAGCCCTAAATATAATTAATGATATCCATGTATTCATGCATAAGAGACCCACCATTCTTGACAGTTCTGTTTGACATTTCAGTTGACAAATTTGAATTTTATTTGCAATGTGCCGATTTGTTGGGCTTTTCTAAGATTATTTTATGTTAATTTTTATTTATTCTAGAAGTGGTTTTGTTCAGAAGTAGTTTATCTAGGATTTTTCATGATTGATATATGACAATTCAAAGATTGACAATATGGCAACATAGGTAGATTAAATTTACAAGTAAGAAAACCCAGAAAAGATCAAGTGGGTCCCTAAGCTTAAGCAAACATTTTTTTTGGAAAATTGTTTTGCGATTACTTTATGTTTCTTTTATCGAGATCTACCAGCCCTGAAAATATTTGCACTCACTCTGTATAATTACTTACTACAGTCCGCCCAACAAAAGGATAAACGCCTGTGACAATTGTGTCATTTTAATTCTCTCATGTCATTTTAATTGCCTCATCTTAATTCTCTCGTCTGTATCGAAAAACGTTTGCCAATAATTGTTAAATATTGTTTCAGAGGGTGTGGGCCTCAAAATTGGAAGGTTTTTAACTTTATCTATGAAAAACAGAGATGATCTAAGGTGCACTAAGCTTCACCCGATACATACACGTTTACTCATAAACGAGAATATCTTTTTAATGAGCAAAAAATGCTGAAAATGTTGTTTTCTAATTATTTATGTTAATATGTTGATAAGTCGGTAACAAGCTGGCATGTTTTTATCGTTTTTCTACAAGTAATTACACAGTCCGAGAATTAGATGTAGGAAAAGAAAATTGGAATCGCAGAGAAAATTATAGGAATCGCATTTGACTAAAATAAATATTTATGTTCTTCGGTGGGCCGGTGGGGTTTTATGACAGTGATTGGATGATCGCATCGAAGTAGGGATGTTCAATTTTTGAGAAAAAAATATCGATACCCCGGGTGCGTGTCAAAAGTGGCTCTTCCCTATAACTTTTTTATTTTTTCAGATTAAAAAACGAGATTTGGTATGTTAGTACGTGACATAAATTAGGATTGATTGACGTATTCAATTATTTTCGGTCACTTCCTATTTGACCGGAAATTACTACAACCACAGATTAGGTATACTATATGTATACAGATAAAAATCTTATCCCTAATTCGTGGTACGAAAATTGTTTTTTATGACGATGTGTAAACGAGTAAAATTTCCTGTGCGCAAAAATAAACTCTTTATAGGTTCTTTAATATTGGAAGAGGTGGAATCCATATTTTGGGCCATATTTATTTAATTAAAACTAATCTCAGCTACTTAAATATCAAATTACCCAATAAAACTAAAGTAATAATTCAAAACAATTCAAACATAACCTAAAATAAAAGATCTCGCCGGCCGGCCCCGGTGTTTAAACGTTATTTAGAAATAGCGCTTGATGTAATTGATCCGCAAATTACGTCAGGCGGTAACGTTATTAGCGGGTGTTGCGTTAAAAATTGACTCGCGCATATCGTAACCATGATAAGGTACGCGTAAATACTGGATGACGCTATTCGGTTTTCCGATATCTCTCTAATAATTGTGCCGGTCAGGCGCTGTGCATAATTTTAGAGGCCATAAGTGGGCGTGCTATGTGCGCAAACTAGTAGCCTAACTAGTGCCTGATTCCGAAAATTGGAACAACGAAAAACAATAAAGAAAAAACAAAGTTTTTAATCTGTATAATCTGTGCTACAACTTTTGATTTTTAAATGGCACCCTCCGTATTTTTTTATTCGATAGAAAATGACACTTTGAATAGAATGACATATCATATATCAACTTTTGACATTCAACCAATCATTCGACCAATCAGTTTGGTTTTGACCAACATGTTTTGTACCACAAGCTGGGCATAAAAAACTTTTACTTCACTTTTTATTGAGTACTGTTTGCGGCAACACGAGTAGACAAAAAAAATCGGTTTATCCAAAACAGAGATATCAACACTTTAATGTAAAAATTGTCAAATTACTCTCAATTCTTTATCAAGATATACCAAAATGGTTTGAAACAAAGAGATATGTTCTGTAGATAAAAATAAGTAAAAAACTTCGTATAAATGTATGTCCTAAAATGCTTAGTTTCGGAGATACAGGGTGTAGAAGTTTCATATTTATTTCGATTTTTTTCAAATAATTTCAGAAGTAACGTCAATATTTGGATGAAAATTGGTGTCCGGAAGTTTTTTGACATGAGAAATTTTATTTTGCTGTCAATATGACTCTTACTTGTAGGGGGCGCCTGCTTTGAAGAGTAATAACTTTCCGTACATGTATAAAACTACTGAGTGAAAAATGTCTCTTTTATACGAACCTTTTTACTTATTTTTATCTGCAGAATATGTTGCCGAAGTTTCCGGAATATAGTTCGGATCACCCTGTATAATACACGATGCTTATATTTTCAACATAACTCAATTTAGAAACATTTTTCTTAGTTAATTCGCCGACAAATGAATACATTTTTTTATACGACCAGGAAGTTTTTTTTTACTATTAAACTTTGTCTGAGAATATCAATACCTAAATATATCGATATTTTCAATATATCGATACTTCTGGACGTCCCTATAATATCAACGAAGTTAAGTTTATTATAAGGACATAGAATAGAAATAAAACATAGTAATGCAATTTAATTGAAAAAGTTATTATGCTTAATTTAGTGATGTTGCATCAGGTGCATAATTTGTTGGGTGCATCTAGCAAAATATTTTTCTTTTATGTACTTACATAATTATGATCAACAACATTTAATGCATTAATAATAAATACACCCAGGGGCAATCGTAATAATTATGATTTTTGCGATGAATCCCATTTAAAATGTCTTTTATTTTTAGAGAAAATATGCTGACAAAGAATATGAGGTATAATATGAGGAATAATATGGGGAAGATTATAGGAAATGTTACAGACTTAAAATATAGTATAATATGATATAATAATATGATATAATAGACATTATATTAAGTTAAACTTAAAAATTAACAATAACTATTTGATAACAATTACTTAATAACGTAATTTTTTTTATTAGTATACCACTGCTGCCAATTAGTCTACATTGGTGCAGTTTGCCAATTAGTCTACGTTCTTACGCAGCGGTCAGTGTTTACAAAAATAAATGTTTTATTTTGTAGATTTTCTTACAGCAGCGAAATACCCATAAGAACTTTTTGGAAAGATAATATTTTATTTAACGCCATTTGAAGGAATCTTCTCTTTTTAATTTAAAAGCCTTATCACTCATTATAACTATCTTACATCCACTTATCGTATGCAACTGAGCTATTTCCAATCAACCCACACCTATAAAAAGGTCTCATTTTAAGAGTCGCTGAATTATATATCCATTCCAATAACTTAAATTCGACTACACGCAATTATACCGCCGATTTTTGCCGTAGTACGCCCACATTCTACCGGGCGATGAAATAATTCTTGTGCTTTAGCAGTTAATAAGCGGTATGTTCGTGAGGAAAGGAAAAAATCGTAAAAAATCCAGTTCTTTAATTATGAGAAATGAAAAGGGGCAATCGTAAATAGCCATCGAGCCACTGGTATTTTTTTTAAGGAGGTTGTTGAATTTTATGACAAAATGGAAGCGATAAATTGGGGTAATTTTTAGTAGTGGGAACTATCGAATGAATACTATCGAAACATTCGATAGTTGCAATTCATTCGAATAATTCGATAGCTAGTAAGAAAACATTCGTCGAAAACTATTCGAATAAAAATATCGAATAGATGCGTCATCTGCCTTGAAATATATTAATTCGGCAGCAAAAACCATTCATTTATAAAATTCATTCATTTGTAAAATTCATTTATTCGTCAGGATCGATTATAATAAAATATAAACTGGATTTTAGTTGTTGCCCGGCGACGTAGGTTTCTTTCCTAGAAACCCGACAGCGGTCGGTGGCAATGGTATGAAAAAAGCCGGCATCTTTGATTTTGAGTCAGATAAAGATAAGGACACATTATTTTTTTTATTGAGGTGCTAGTATTTACACAGAAAATACATTATGAACGGCGCTTTTGCCGTATATTCGTATTAGTTGGTATTAGCAAAGAATATTATTATTTGGTATTATAGTTAGTTAGGGATAGTATGACTATATATTTTGCATTTTTTTATTAATATTCTGTTGTTACACTGCAATAATACTTTATATTTTGGATGTAGGAAAATGATTTTTAATGTTTTTAAGCAAAACTGGTTTAATAAATAATAATAACAGTACTAATTTGTTATACCTATTAACACCAAATTTAAAATCATTTAATATATACATTTTAAAAGTAGTAGCGAAATATAAACAACAAATTAGAAGTCCAAATTATTTATATTAGATCCTATTTAAAAATAATATAGTCTCTTAATTTTTTGTGTGGCAACGTTGGTTTATTAAATAATAATAATTACAGAACTAATTTGTTATATTAACAACAAATTTTAAAATCATGAAATATAAACATTTATTAATTTTCAATGTGTAATAGAAGAAAAATATAAATAAGAAATTAGAAATCAAAATAATTATATATGTGTATTACTTTTTATTACTTTGTATTAGTATTTAAAAATAATATTTGCTTTTACTGGCATTTACTTTAAAAATAAATAAAATATTTCTTCGCAAAAATCTACATGTAAGAGAATTAGCATAAACAAAATACAAATATCGTTTACTTTTTTTTAAATTGGCACGTGTAAAACTTTAATCAATCAATTTAATTTTCCCATCCCAAAATTTGAGTTCGATAACCATTTACTTAACCACATTACCACATTACTTAAATATGATTATTAAGTTCAACTAATTCATATTACTAAAACTTCTAAAATACAAATACATATGTATTTTTAAAATTAATTATAAGTTCACCTCATCTCTCTTAAAAATTGTTACTTCTCAAAATTTCCCATTAAAAAAATAGACCATATACCGTATAAAATTAAATAAATGAAAGATCGGAAAATCACACAAATTTTCGGAAAAATTTTGACCACCTGCACACGTACACAATCATCAATTTAAAAAAAACACTACTACTTTAGTATTTTAAATATTTTAATAAACGCAAAAATAGCACAGTATTTAGAAGGCAAGTTATAAAAATTTGGACTAATAATGCACTGACGCAGACAAAAATCAAACGAATACTAAATTTCATTTATAAAAAGCATTCGATAGTCGTGGCTTAACGATAATCATTTAGTCGCACGGCGAGGTTGTCACATATGCTTTAGTATACAAATGAATGAATGATTTTATTCGAATGAAACCATTCGATAGTTGAAATCATTCATTCAGTAACCATTCGATAGTCTAATTCATTCGATAGTTCCCATCGCTAGTAATTTTGTGAAAGAAGAAGTAAAAAGAAATTTAATGATATTGAATAAGAAGAAAAGGTAATATATGTGACGATTTTTTGGTGTATATCAATTAAGTTTTAATTGTTTTAACAAAGTGATAGAATTACAACCTGATAATTTGGTCTGGACTGGTTATACCCAACTGTTTTATTGTTTAACTTTTAAATTCTAACATTCTGATACAGGTCCATATAAAAATATAAAGGGATTATTATTATTCTATTCTTAAACGTAGTGTTTCATTACAATTAACTCTAGATGTTTACTTACCTAGTTTCTGATCATCTAGATAACAAATTGGCTACTCTAGATCTACAATATTTTAACATATTGCTAGATCTACCCTTATCGTTAAAAGTAAAATAATCTAAAGTTATTGAAATACAAACAATCTGAAACAAGATCACATACGTTTTATAGTTTTAAAATTATTTACAAAGTGGAAGTTAAATCACTTGAGCTATTTTAAAATACAGGTAAAGGTTATTTCTTTTAACGATATGTTAAAGGTCGCATACTTGGGCAGGCTTTATTTATTAATTATTTAGAAAGAACTTATTATTTATGCAAATATAACTACTACGCGCATAACTAGATAAATGTTAACAATAATAAATCGCTTCTCTTTCTTGCTGCGACAATTTTACAGCGAATTTGTTGTTCACGTTTATATTTAGATTTTTTGTTATATATTATTATATTAAGAATATTTTTTAATACAGGGACCGGCAATAGTGCGTCGGGCATCGGTAGCTCCTGAAATAAAAAAAAAACTTTAGTATTTTGTATATGTGCAAACCTATATAAAGTACGTCACGGACGTACTTCACTAGGGTGGATCAAAAAAGTGTGATCGGAACACCCTGTATATTATTTCATTTTGGCTTCCTTTTAGATCACTTTACATAATCCTAAGATATGACTAAATGTATTTCGATAATTTCAGAGATATTAATAAATAAAAAAAAATATTTTTCAGTCTTTCTTAAAAAGAATGATTAAAAATACGAGAACTGCTCTGAAATCAAAACTATAATAAAATATTTACTTTAGATGGTCTATACTTACTTTGCTATAAATATCGTAATCTTAAATGATACAGGGTGTTCAAAATTCAACGCCAAACTTTCTAAAATAAAAAATAATTTTACTGGGTTTTTTTTAAAGGAATACCCCGTATACTATTTTTTTAATAGATGGAGAGTTAAAAAATAAACATTGGTATTTAAAGTATTTCAAAATTCTTAATGGTTTTGCAGATACACGCAGTATTATTTCATATAGCTCTTTTAACGGTAAAATATCAGAGAAAAATCATTGGGTGGCTTTGACAAAAATTTACTGTGGAAAATGCCATATGAAATATAAAACCGCGAATATCTGCGAAAACGTCAAAAATTTTGAAATACTTTGAAGGCAAAAAATGTTCAGTTTTTAATTCTCCATCTATTGAAAAATAATATACAGGGTGTTCCATTTAAAAAAAAACGAAGAAAAATTATTTTATATTTTTAAGAAAGGCTAAAAAATATATATTTTTATTTATTTACTAGCGTGTGCCAGCGACTTCGTTCGCGTCGAATTAATCATTTGTAATGGTGATGATAAAGCAAGGCAAGAATTTCCATTAACATACAAACTGGCTAAAAATTTTTCACATTTATGTCAGCATGAGAAAAACAATATGGCGATATTATTATATAACTTGGTAATATTTGAGAGGTAGTTTTATCTCGTTGGAATTTGACTTTCGAAAAATCCGTTTGCTAAAAATAAGCTTTTTACGTCAAGCAGTTTAAGCAGAATCGTGGTTAAGAAATTACCTAACTTTTTAGAACACCCTGTATGATTTTTTAAAAAAATTCAAAATATGTAAAAAAAAAAAATAAATTATGCTTGTCCAAGCGTTTTCCCGAAAGACTAACCGTTTTTTAAATAACAAATATTGTAATATTTGAGAGCGTTTTCACCCTCTTGGAATTCGAGATTTGAGAAACCCCTCCTTATCGAACCTCTACACCCCACAGTCAATCCGTTTGCCAAAAATCAGCTTTAAACGTCAAGCAGTTTAAGCAGAATCGTGATTACTCAATAGTCATATTTTATGAAACACACTGTTTAAATTTTTAAAAAATCTTAAAATATGTAAAACAACAAAATAAAATATACGTGTTTAAGAGTTTTTCCGAAAAACTCACCGGTTTTTAAATAAAAAACATTTTAATATTTGAGGGATAGTTTCACTCCCTTAGAATTCGAGTTTCGAAAAATTCCTTCTTATCGAACCTCTACCCCCTAAAGTCAATCTGTTTTTCAAAAATCAGCTTTTTACATCAAGCGCTTTAAGCAGGATCGTATCGTGATTAATGAATGACCAGATTTTTCGAAACACCCTGTATACATTTTTAAAAAATCTTAAAATATGTAAAAAATCAAAATAAAATATACGTGTTTAAGCGTTTTTTCGGAAACTTGGCCGTTTTTTAAATAAAAGATATTGTAATATTTGAGGGGTGGTTTCACCCTTTTGGAACTGGAATTTCGAAAAATCCCTTCTTATCGAACCTCTACACCCTAGAATCAACCTGTATGCCAAAATTGAGCTTCTTACGTTGAGTGGTTTGAGCAGGATCGTGATTAATCGGTATGTCAGTCACTTAAGGATTTTATACAGGGTTGTTCACCACATACGACACGGAGTATTGTAGCTAAACGATGAGATTTTTACAAATTGTAAGTTTGGGTTTCATTGAAGGACTATTAGAGGATTAGAGCTACAATTTAAAAATATTTTTACAAGATACAGAGTGGAACATCCTGTATATTTTATGAGAATCAGATTCACAATTAAATTGTCTATCAAATTGTATTATACCTTTTACCTATCCCTTCAAGTTTTCGTAGAAAATGCATTTTCTTATAATTTAGACCTCATTTATCAATATATCCATGGAATATTGACATTTTAGATTGTTTTTAAAGCAACAAATGTACAAAATGTACAGACTAGAAATATTATCGTTTTTAGCAAAACGATAATATTACTAGCCCATTTGTATGCAAAAAGAAAACTATTTAAATCTTTATAAAAGAGTATACCATTAATTAAATATAACACAATATAACATATTTCCGCCCATATACTAATTAATGACATACTTAATTGTGTTCGTTAATAAATTATTATAAATAAATGTGGATTTTTGAGTCAGAAATCAATATAATTATAAGTTATCAAAATAAAGTCTTTGTTGTTATAAATAAGCATTTATTATTAAAAAATGAAATATCATTTTTAAGGTGTTACTTTTTATCACACTGTCTAATGCCCATACAAAATTCAGTTTTTTAGTATTTGGAGCAATTATTATTAATCAACGCAAACAGTCAGTTAATGTAGTTTGAATACTGGAATCATATTAATTGGTCCTCTTTAACAAATATTTAAACAGTTTTTTTTTTATTTTTTAATGAAATAAACGAATTATATCGACAATATTAGCATCTGTACTCTTTAAAAATTTGGTACATCTTTAAAAATAATCTAAAATGTCAAGTCCATGGGTATATTGATAAATAAGTTCTAAATTACAAGAAAATGCATTTTACTAAACTTAAAGAGATAGGTAAAAAATGGTATAATATAATTTGATAGACAATTAAATTGTGCATCTGATTCTCGTAAAATATACAGGGTGTTCTATTTAAATTAAACAAGTTATTGCCGTTTGAAGCTAATAATTATTTAAAATAAATTTTTAGACGCTCTGTATAAGGTAGTATTATTTTTATTATTGCAACACAATAACTGATCAGTAAATAAACTTCAGTAAATATTTAGTATTAAAAACTTTGATACCCTTGGAGAAATAAAGCCTTAAAATTTTTACTGCAATTTCACAAAATTGAAAATATTTCAAAAACGGTAAGGTTTAAGTATAATAAATCTTAATCAAATTTACCTTTATTTTAATCGTAGAAACTAAAAATGTAATAATATACAGGGTGTTCCATTTAAAAAAATACAACTTTGATATTTTTTACTTATTTGGGACACTCTGTATCTTGTAAAATTATTTTTAAATTGTACCTCTAATAGTCCTTCATCGAACCCAAAACTTACAATTTGTAAAAATCTCATCGTTTAGCTACAATACTCCGTGTCGTATGTGGTGAACAACCCTGTATATTAGTATAGATTAATATCTCTGAAACTATCCAAATATATTTACTCATATTTTAGAAGTATGTAAAATGATCTGAAAGGAAACCAAAAATGCAATAATATACAGTGTGTTCCATTTGAAAAAAATCATCTCGGTCCACTCACACTTTTTTACATACTTTATCCTTCCATTTAAACAAAATTCCCAAGTTTTTTATTGCCGGACCCTGTATAATTGTATTTCTTTTGTATTGACAGGTTTTTTTGGTTTACGGATTTGAACACCCCATTTAGACTTTATTTCTAATAAAATTAAAAAACTTGCTTTCAGTGACACATGCTTAAGTGAATTTATCATATAAACTACTCTTATCCTCATCATTTAGCCTTCTCATAATCTTGGATTAGAAATATCACTTGAATGAATAACACAGTCTCGAAACAGCTATTCATTTTATAACGAGATGTCAGTCGGACATTAACTCAGGATTTATTTAAATAAATTCATGTCGTTTTCCCCTCCCCTCCCCTCCTGCGCACAGTCTCCCCAGCCAATTTCGTCATTATTATCGTTTAAATTTAAAGAGGAAAATTAATAAGTATCAATCAGGCGAGGCTGACACAATAATTGTTGGCTTCGCGACGATAATTATCGTCGAAGGCAGGGGCCGCGCTTAGTTATTTTTCTCGAAAAACGATCGCCTTAAATATTATGCTAAATAAAATGCGATATTATGTAAACAATCGCCATTAAGCTTAATCGGTTAGTTTAAAAGTTGGATAGGTAGTTGCTCAGGGCGACGACTGATCTTGTCAGTTACAACTATCGACCAAGTTGCGAGCGGTAAAAATGGTTTATTTTTACATCGTTTTAATGAAAAATTAATTATAATCTAGTAACACGTTCTTGAAGTTGTTCTTTAGAACGATGTTGTATAATTTTTTCTTCAATCTTCAGTAAACATTTCGTTTTAAAGCTAATGCCGGGTCCAGACCGAGGCGACAAAAACAAGACAAACTTGAGACAAATTGTCTACACCGCAAGGGCAAAAGTACAACAAAGTCAAAAGTTTAGTTCTTGCGAATGAGTTTTATTAACCATGTGTGATTTCACTGGTCACCTACTGTTGGCAGCAGGTGGATAACACTTCTTATCGAAGAACTGGCAATGGTTCAAAACTTCACTACAAGCGATTTTCTAGGAATCTTCCTTACCGATAAATTATTGACAAGAGTGACAGATAAAACCTTGACGTTCTTTCAGTATTACAGTTCATCTCTTTTTCTTTCTAAAGTGTGCGTTGAAAGGAGACAAAAACAATTTTTGGTGACCCATAATTTGTCATTCGAACACCACTTTTCATCTTGTCGGGTCGTTGACGTTGACTTGTCGCCATTTTATTTCTTTTGTTTACACGCTGCAGTTTGCTTTGCAAATTTAATACATAAATTATTTAGGCAAATATAGGTTTTGGATAAAACTCCTCGGACTAACGTGTAGGTAAGTGTTGATAAATAATTTTTTTTTCATCTTAACATGCTCATTGTCATTCTCCTGATTTAGGTGACAGAAAAGGATCATCAAATCAAATTGAATTTTATATTTCTTCATCTCAGGACCGATGATACCTTCCTAAATATCAACGAGATGAGCCATCGGAAGAAAGGGACCATAGTACAAAACAGAAAGGTGATCTTTTTTCTTTCCACTTAGGATATTGAAATTATTATATACTGTAGTCGTGTTCGGTATTATGCTCTGAGAAATATAGATAAACAAAGAACAACAGAACCTAAAAAAAACCTTTACTTTTTGATTATACATGTTCCTATAATTAAAAAAATGCAAATTGTTGGTGGCTAGTTTATTTTTTTTTTCTTAAAAATTAACCAAGGTAAGTTTGACATGAGTCAAAAAGCAAAATGCTCAAATCGAAAAATAATGTTTTAAGAAAAGTCACTCAAAAAATTATTGCACAGGGTGTTTTAAATTTAAGATAAAAAACAACCCTTCTATTAACCCTGTATAATAAGCCAAATACTACATTTTAGAAAAAAATGAGTTTATGAATCTATTTTACCCTTAGTTTTTTTGCCTATTTTTAGCTAAAAGGTTCTTTTATCTAGCGTAAACATTAGTAGTGGTTTATCCTCACAGTTTAGGTACAATTTCAAAAACATGGAACCCTAAAATTCAGATCTCTTCGTAATTTACCAGTTTATTTTAATTAAATTCGACCATCAAAAGCATCAGATTAAATAAATATCTCTGAAACAAAAAAAAATAAAAAATATAATGCAGATTTAAACCAAAATAAAGAAGAAATTAAAAAGAGCGACGAGATAAATACCCTATTTAGTTATCTGTCGGCCGGATTCAAGTTCATATTTAGATTTTAAAATAGCAACGAACTAATAATTTTTCATTAGGGCGTTAAATTGCATTAAATCGTTTTCTTTGTGACACTTGCAGATCATGCCGTGAAAGATAGAGGGATTTTAAAAAGCATTAAGTTGTCCGAGAATTATCGTCCGGTCAGTTTTAGCATTGCGCGCGATACATTTTATTTTCTAATTTTTTGGTTTATCGGTACGGTAATTTTGAATGCTTCATCATCATTTTCAGATTCTGGTGTAGCTTGGTGTTAAGTAACTTGGCAAATTTTATATTTCGAACTATTCGCAGAAACTTATACAGCAAGCCGTGCCGCCACACATGTTTTCTGTCCTCTTTGGAAACCAGCCTCAATATGTGTCGTAAGGCTCATTACCTGGTCTGTACAGCTACGATTTGGTCGAAATTCTGCTTTATATGCTGGCACACAGTTGTTTACTATTCCCACTATTCTTTCTAAAATTAGCCTTTCTAGGAGTTTATAGCAAGAGCTTAGAAGGGAAATGGGTCTGTAACTTTCTGGACTGTCTTTAGGTTTGCCAGGCTTTAAGACAGAAATTATTTTTGCTTTCTTCATGTCTTTAGCGATCTCACTATTATTCAATATATCGGTAAAGAAATTTGCCAACCATTGTCTTACATTTGGTCCTGTATTAATGAGAAATTCGTTATGAATTCCATCGAACCCCGGTGCTTTTCCCATTTTGATATTCGTTAAGGCTTCCGTTATCTCATCTTTATCGAAAGGCATAGAAAGGTGGCACTCTTCGGTGCTATTGGCCTTTAAATTGCGTAGTTCCCTTTTAATTTTTATTGTGTGCTCTCGGTCTCTAGGAGCTCTAGATATGATGAGACTATTCTGTTAACAATCTGGTTTGGGCTTACTTCAGGGTCCTCGCGTTTCACCGGATTACTAGCACCCAACTTTTTAAGGAGACTCCAAGCCTTTCTACTGGAATGCTGAAAATTAAGACTTTCAGTTGTTTCGATCCACCTAGTCCTGCGGGCTGCGTCCAGGGAATGAAGAAGTTCGTCTCCAATTTCAGGGTCTTTGCTGCGCAGGAAATTTTTGTACAGATCTTCGCTATGTGAACTCCAGCCTGGAATATATTCTTTTCGGTAACCCCTAGGAATATGTTTTTTGGCAATTGATTTAAGGAGTCCGGTAAACCTATGGTAGTTCTTATACTTGGGAGGAATTCTACCTATGCAGTTCTCAAGTTCCTCCTTATACTGGCTCCAATTGGCTTTTCTGAAGTTCCATCTTTGTCTGGGGAGCTATCTTATAACATGTATTTGAGTGCCCACCTCAAGCAATATGGGGCGGTGCTGGCTTTTGGGGAAATCCTCAAGTACCTTTCTGGCTATATCGATCGGTTGCCCTTTATCATCGCAAGTCACAAATGTTAAGTCCGGAATGAATTCTCTATTCCACGCAGCAGATCTGAAAGATGCTCTGTTCTTTGCATCATATACTAAGTGGAGTCTATGCACTTCAGCCCACTCGACAAGTGCTTCTCCGTTGGGATTATTATGGTTATATTTCCAGTTGGTATGGGGACTGTTAAAGTCGCCTGCATAAATAGCTGGACAGGGGAAGGTATTAAGAATATGGCGTGGCCATACGGTTGTCATATTTTAACAGCGATCGAATAGATGTCATCTGTGCTGGAAGTAGATATTAACTTTACGTTTTCAATATCGTTGCGAGCATATGTTATTAGGCCATAAATGGGATGGTAAGTAATGCCAATTATGTCATAGCCGGGGATTACAGCTCTGGATCGAGCTTGGTCTTCATCCGTTAGATGAGCTTCCTTGACAAGCACCAAGTCAATTTATATAATCTCTTCGTAGGTGGGCCACTTGTTGTCTATTGTTGGCTATGCGTACCCAAGTGGTCCTGCTGATTTCCTAATAACACGCTCAGGTTTGGTTTTATTCTAGGTCTCTTAATTCCTCGTGGATGTCATGCTGTAATTTTTCTGGTCCATCTGTTGTTCGTCTTTCTTGCAAGGTGCCCTGCCCATTGCCATTCAAGGAATTTAATTCTGTGGATGACATCTATTACCTGGGTCTTTAGTCGTATCCACTCTATTCTTTTACGGTCTTTCTTGGCTATTCCCAGCATATTTTGGTCCATTGAGCGTTGTGCACCCTGCAACTGTTCATTCATGCTCAAAATATCGTCGCGCGTCCCGATGACCGATTCTGAGTGCAACTGTAAAATAGAAATAATTTTGCAATCATCCTTTAATTCTATGGTGTATTCACAAAAATTAAAAACTGTTGAAGAAGGATCTCCCAAGCATATTTTGAATAGCAGTACTAAATTAAAATCGTGTATTCGTTATATTAGTGATAATGTTTATGAAGGTGGACACTGGTTATGTGGTTGTAAGGCACTCAATAAATTTTTTTTTGGCCTGGTCTACTATTTTATCTAACAGAAACATTCACAGCTTTGTCTTTTTTACCTAAATTTAGTTCTTTATATTTAAATGTCTGATTATTTTTTTAACCTGTCACATTTTTTGTATATTTTATTTTTGTAACTTCAAAATTAACTGTAATGTTATTACCAATAGTTAATTTTATGTAGAATCTACTAACCCAACTCGTTGAATGATAATTCTAGCAGATCCTCACTAATTTGAGAAAATATACAAAAATATATATTTGATATCAATTTTTAGTTATGTAACCGAGGGCGCGATTTTTAAATTCATTGTTGCCAACCATGGATATATTCGGCGCCGGCGCCGTGCTGATTAACTGGAATTTAAATTTCGCACTCTGGATTCAGGTGGTAGCTCTGTTGTAAAAAATGTCAAGTTGCCGCACTTTATTTATTTATTTCTTGACATTGTCTAATGTCAAGAAATAAATAAAATATTCATTCAGTCATTGTGTAATGCAGGGGCGGGAATGTAAAATAGCAAAAGCGGTTCCACCGTTTCCATGGAAATTTCAAATAAAATAGTTCCAGCCTCAGGCGCTAGGTGGTAGTGCTATTAATTTTTAGGTTAAGAAGTTGCTACTTGTTATTGCCAGATGGCGTTAAATAAGATTTTTTTTGTAGTTTCCATAGTTTCCAACGGCCATTGTCATACTATTGTCAAATTCTCAAAAAATATTGTCGTTGTCATAGCACCAATCATAATATTATCAAATGATTATATGATGATTATCAAAACGTTTTTCAAACTATAATTTGTTATATGTGTTTTAATTAGACAATTCCTTTTGTTTGTGGCCCTAAAAATATAATGTAAGTCTTTTATTTTTGCCATCAAGTACCTATTTATATTTACTCCAGCATTTACAAAACTTTGGGCGTATTACGTTGGTCTTGTTTTATTAAAATAATCATTATCAAATGATTATCAAAACGTTTTTCAAACTATAATTTGTTATATGTGTTTTAATTAGACAATTCCTTTTGTTTGTGGCCCTAAAAATATAATGTAAGTCTTTTATTTTTGCCATCATGTACCTATTTATATTTACTCCAGCATTTACAAAACTTTGGACGTATTACGTTGGTCTTGTTTTATTATAATAAACGATGTTTAAATATTTGACTTATAAATAAAAACTTTAAAAAATAATAAATAATATTTCACATGTTTGACTTTAATTTGATTTAATAATTTAAATCATACTTTTAAATCTTTTAAAGTTAGTGCAGGGCACAGGGATAGGAGAATGGGTGCAGATATAGAAAGGGGATAGAAAGAACACAATAGGCCTCACAGGTCACAAGATGTGACAAAATAGTTACTTTTCTATTGGTTCTATCGGACTTTTTTCGACTATATAAATCTTTATTTGTAAACTTTAATGCATAAAATATTTTCAATCTAATAAATAATTTAGTGATGTAAATAAGAGGAAATTTCTCACATGTTTGGTCAAATTCTATAGTTTTCATTATATCAAACAGCCTCTGAATGTTTTCTTCATAACAAAATTTAATATAAATAATTTTTTCAGCCTGTAAATAAAATGAACAAATTTTTCCACTTTCATGATCAAAGGCTTTTAAATGGGTAAATAATTTCGAGTTATCCAGAGATTCGGATTCTTTTGCAAATTTTAGACAAATATCACATTGATGTATCAACATAAGTCAAACATAATTAAAGGCATTTTGAGTTGAAAACATTTCTCCGAGGCTGTTTGATATAATGAAAATTATAAAATTTGACCACCCATGTGAGAAATTTCCTCTTATTTACATCATTAAATGATTTATTAGATTGAAAATATTTCATGTATTAAAGTTTACAAATAAAGATTTATATAGTCGAAAAAAGTCCGATAGAACCAATAGAAAGGTAACTACTTTTAACTTTTGTCACATTTTTAATTAAATTTTGTTAAATAAATTAATTTTTTATACTATAAATATCTTTTTTTTCCTTATAAATAAACACATTTGCATCCCATTTTAAATAAGATATACAAATTACCAAAACTTAAAAATAACAGTCAAAAGTTCAACAAAAATCCTAAAGGCGTTTTTAAAATAGGTCGCGACAATAATATTTAACAATGTGAGAGATATTTTCTGCCTAGCCGTTTTTTGACTTGATCGGTAATTTTTTCCGTTAGGATAGTTTTTGTTCCCAATAATTAATTTTAACCCGTTAACGCCATCTGGTGTTCAAAAAAAAAGCCGACGCGCACAACGTGACGACCACGTCACAAAATCCATTAATTTTCAAAACTAATTTCGCCTTTCATCGGCTCAATTCTTTTTTTCTATTCTTCCTTTTCTACCTGCTTCCTGTGTTCTAAAAGAAAGAAAGACACTGTGAAATATTAAGTTACTAAGAGTTTCTGTATTTAGTTATGTTAGTTAGAGTAAGTTAAGAATTTTAATTATTTTAATTTGTTTATATAGAAATTTAATTTTTATTTTAATTCAATTTTTATTTAATTTAATTATATAATTATGTTATTTAAAATAAGAGCATACTCACACAAATGTCAACCCAGGAAGTAATACCAATCGGAAGAATTAAAATAGTTGGGTTGTTAAAATTCATCAAACAATCTCAATCATTGTAATTGCAAAAATATACAGGGTTGTCACAACCAAACCACATACGACACGGAGTATTGTAGCTAAAAAATTGTAAGTTTTGAGTTCGTTGAAGGTCTATTAGAGCTACAATTTAAAAATATTTTTACAAGATACAGAGTGTCCCAAATAAGTAAAAAATATTATAGTTGTATTTTTTTAAACGGAACACCCTGTATATTATTCTATTTTTGGATTCTACGATTGAAATAAAGGTAAATTTGATTAAGGTTTATCACACTTAAACCTTACCGTTTTTGAAATATTTTCAATTTTATGAAATTGTAGTAAAAATTTTAAGGCTTTATTTCTCCCAGGGTATCAAAGTTTTTAGTACTAAATATTTACTGAAAATTATTTATTGATCAGATATTGTGTTGCAATAATAAAAATTTTACTACCTTATACAAAGTGTCCAAAAATTTATATTAAATAATTACTAGCTTTAAACGGCAATAACTTGTTTAATTTAAATAGAACACCCTATATATTTTACGTGAATTAGATGCACAATATAATTGTCTATCAGATTGTATTATACCATTTTTTACCCATCTCTTCAAGTTTTCGTAGAAAATGCATTTTCTTATAATTTAGACCTCATTTATCACTATACCCATGGAATATTGACATTTCAGATTTTTTTATAGCACCATAATATGTACAAATTGTACAGGTGGTAAATATTGCAAGCCCATTGGCATACAAAAAAAACTATTTAAATCTTTGTAAAAGTGTGTACCAATTAAATATACCACCATTATTTCCTACCAAAAATACCAAAAATTAGTTAATTACATACTTTTAAATTGTTTTAATTGATAAAATATTCTAAATAAATGTGGATTTGGCTCAGAAATCAATATAATAATAAGATATAAAAATGAATGTCTCTGTTTTTATAAATAAGCATTTGTCAATAAATGAAATAAAATTTATAAGGTGTTACTTTTACCACACTGTCTAATACACACACAAAATTCAGTTTTTAGTATTTGGAGCAATTATTACTACAACGTAAACAGTCAATTAATGTAGTTTGAATACTGGGATCATATTAATTGGTCCTCTTTAACAAAAAATATTTAAACAGTTTTTTTTATTTTTTAATTAAATAAGCGAACTATATCAACAATATTAGTATCTGTACCCTTTGAAAATTTGTTACATTTTTAAAAATAAGCTAAAATGTCAATGTTCCATGGGTATAGTGATAAATGAGGTCTAAAGAAATATATATAAAAAAATGCATTTTCTATGAAAACTTGAAGAGATGGGTAAAAAATGGAACAATACAATTTGATAGACAATTACATTGTGCATCTGATTCACGTAAAATATATAGGGTGTTCCGTTTAAATTAAACAAATTATTGCCGTTTAAAGCTAGTAATTACTTAATATAAATTTTTGGACACTCTGTATAAGGTAGTAAAATTTTTATTATTGCAACACAATATCTGATCAATAAATAATCTTCAGTAAATATTTAGTATTAAAAACTTTGATACCCTTGGAGAAATAAAGCCTTAAATTTTTTACTGCAATTTTATAAAATTGAAAATATTTCAAAAACCATAAGGTTTAAGTGTGATAAACCTTAATCAAATTTAACTTTATTTCAATCGTAGAATCCAAAAATAGAATAATATACAGGGTGTTCTATTTAAAAAAATACAACTATAATATTTTTTACTTATTTGGGACATTCTGTATCTTGTAAAAATATTTTTAAATTGTAGCTCTAATAGACCTTCAACGAACCCAAAACTTACAATTTGTAAAAATCTAATCGTTTAGCTACAATAGTCCGTGTCGTATGTGGTGAACAACCCTGTATAATTTCTCAAAAAGAAAAACCTTTCGTTGTTATTCTAAATAAAGGCCTATACCATAATTCTCAAACAGTCTTATTTTATTTTATATGAAAAATATAATATTATTAATATAATATTTATTACATTTTAAAAAAGTAATACCACTTTTAGACATGACATTTAACAAACATTTCATTTTCTTGATTTTCAGTAACAATGGTTCTTGTTGGAAAGCTGATGCTGACTGAAGTTCCATTTAATTCAATTTCTTTGGAATTATTTTCATCAGAAAAACGTATACCTGAAGTACCTTCTCCTCCTACAAGAATTCTATTTGAAATTTCCTTCTTTCTTGAAATGGAATCTTCACTGTAGCCTTCTGCTACAGAGTTAGACTTCCAAACTCCGTGGCTTTTTAACAGAAATATTAGCCCCTGTTTCAACCAAGAGAGAAGCTGAACTTTTCTTCTAAAAGAATGGCCCGTATGCTCATTAGTATTTGGTAATTGTAGACACTGTGCAAGAAGTGGCGATTTCCTTGGCGATAATTTATAAAAAACGTTTGATGACGTACATTGAAAGGTCGTAAGTAAATTTAGGTATTTTCGAATAAGCTGTAGGGCATTTATATTTTTAATTATTTCATCAGTTATTGTAAATACTCGTTTCTTACCAGTTTTTGTCTCCAGGATTGTGATTATTAACACGTTTCTTTTGTCTTGAATATCATTTATAGACAACTGCCTTAGTTCATTTCGTCTACAAGCACCAGTCATTCCAATTATCAAGCAAACTTAAAAATATCACAATATAGTTATAAGAAGAATTAACTTTAAAAATATTATGTTTTATTAATTTATTGATATTCTCTCTGGTAAAAACTGCCGACTTTTTCGCTTTGTAACCTACATTTTGCTTTTTCAATAAAGCATTCTTTTAAAAACTTGCTGATATCAATGTTATTTTTGACCATAATTGTTGATTTTAACATCGAGTATACGGACTATAATGTTGATGATTTTGAAACCTTGGTCTTAATTTTTTAATATTATGCATGTTGCACCATTTCATAAAAATGTCATACTGTTTTAACTAAATTTGCCTGGATTTTCAGTTAATAAATTTAGAGTGGCTGCATTGGCAGCTCATTTCTTTTTAACTGTTTTTTATCACAGTATATTCCGTATAATGTGGTTTTTATTATTTGTTAGTTATTTATTTTAAATTTCACTTCACTGATAGACACGGAAAGCTTGTAAATAAATAGCCTAGCAACGGAACCTTTTCTTTTGTTTTATGGGTAAATAATCCAAACATGTAAATTAAGTGTGTCTAGTAGGCCGCCTTTATAATTTGACAATTTTAATATCGGACGTGGAAATAAATTAAATGTGTCTAGTAGGCTGCCCTCATAATGACTTTGTTTGTAAAAGCGGCAGTAAAGTAAAAGAGCGGCCGTAAAGTAGAAAAGCGGTCAAAAAGATACACTTTAGGGACGTTAATAGATCCGAAAAACTTAATTTTTTGTGACACTCGCTTAAAAAATAACTTTATCCGCATGTTTTTTTCTGTATGAAAATTACTTCGGAAAAAAAATTAGATCGATAAATTGAGAGAATATTTAAAAAAACATTGAAGATCGGAAGAGATACATTTGACCGTGTATGCGGGTACATCGAAAACAGTCGTTTTTTCGCTTATCCCTGCCATTTTATTCGCATATTTCAATTTCGGCCCTTCTTATCAAATAAGAATCAAGACCGGGGGCTTGATATCAGTGGACAGACTGAGCCCGGAGACAAAACGAAATTGGAAACGAAACGGAAACACTCTGCGAAATTGCTCGCATATATGTAAAATAATATTCTTCTCTCGTTCTCAGACAAATTTGATTTAGATTTTATTATCGTTGGAGTGGCTGGGTATTTTTTCGTTTGCGTCTTTTGAACGCGGCATTCTTTTTTCAACATGCAAAGAAAAACTCGATATTGTGTCGTCCTATGGGTATTTCGCCACTTGAACTGCAAGAAAATTTGGCAGTAGTGATTTACTACTAAACAAATTTCAAATAAAAAAAATACAACAAACATACAGGGTGGCCCATCGAAAACGTTCCGCAAGGCATAACGGCCAGGGTAATTTTTTTTTCAGAAAATCCAAAACCACGTCAATTTTGTTTCTGAGGGGGACCATTTTTGCCCCAAAAATGATTGCAAAATCTTCAACCCCCTAAGGGGGGGGGTGACATCCCCCAATTTTTTTCAAATGGAAAGGGGGGTCAAGTGGTACCGCATTGAAAAGGGCTTTCTATTCTCTATACTTTCCCGATTCGTTTTTGAAAATCGGTCGAGCCATTGAGAAAATATGAAGGATTGAAATTTGAAAAGTTTATTTAAACATTTATCAGAGTAAATGATAAAGATAAATGCCTTCGATCAATTTGCTGCACAAGGTTGAACGATCAGGTGCGGTAGTTGCTAGATAGCTGTTCTGTAACTTGTGCGTTTCAATAAGTTCTTCTCAGTATCGTTAAACTTTTTAACAATTATGGTGTACTCATTTGCAGAATAAGTGGAAATAATCGAACTTTATTTTAAAAATAATGAATGTGGAAATCGGGTTGCGCAGATATTCAATGAACGTCATCCTGATAAACACCTTTATGGCAAAATTGTTCGCGAGTTAGTAGCAAAATTTCGTGAAACTGGTTCCGTTATGAATAAAAGGAGGCAGAGGGAAAATCCTGAAGTAAATGAAGCTATGGAGGTATTCGTATTGGGCCAAGCAGTTGCCATGGATAGTACGCTGAGCTCTTTAATGAACTAAATCAGTGGCGAATTTCAGCTCTACAGCGAGAAATTAACTGAGTGTAAGAAGGAATTAAGAAGAGACAAAGCGGTCTGACTTTACAGTCCTTTTGCAATGTCACTTCTACTCTGGTGGCTAGATTACTGGCTATGGCTGAGTGGATCTATCACAACATAGCGCTTAAGAAATCTGACGGAAGCTACACGGAGGAGAGGAAGAAGAGCAAATCTCCTACTTGCCACACACTTTCCGGGTAGCATACCTATTCAGGCCATGTAGCTCCCACTGAACCCCACAATCCCTGCAGGGAAGGGTGGGAAGTGGCCAAGCTAGTAATAGCAGAATAAAAGCTGAAATGGGCGATCACCTTTCCAGCCCTATAAAAAGCAACGGGAGTGGATAGGATCTTTCCTGCCCCGCTAAAGGAGGGTCAGCAAATGGCTACTCACTCACTAAGCATTACAAGAAGCAGTCTAGCGATGGAAAATCCTGAAGTAAAACAGTTATGGAGTGGTATTCGTATTGGGCCATGCCAGTTGCCATGTGGATAGTACGCTGAGTAGAAGAAAATTAGCCAATGAGACCGGCGTGAATCACACAAGTGTCGACAAGAATCCAAAGTTGATGGAAAAAACACCAACACAGGAGTTCCACCCATACAAAGTTCAGCGTTGGTACAAGAATTCAACGAAGACCATTTTGACTGTCGCGGGCTGGTATTTTTGAAATTCTATTGTGGGTCAGTTTAACGTGATATTGAGACCGCACATGATCGTTCAAACCTGTGGTGCAAGTGAAAATGCGTAAATGATTCCAGGAAATAATAGAAAAACACGTAAATTGGTCGGAAGGAATTTATCCCATTTACTTACTCCAGATAAATGGTTTAAACAAACTTTCAATCCTTCTTACATTTCTCTCAATGACTCGACTGATTTTCAAATGTCATTAAGGGAAGCAGTACTGAGAGAATAGATAAAAGCAGGGGCTTGGAACACCTCAAAAGGAAATACCACTCCTGCAACCAGTGGACGATATCAAGAGCAGTACAACTTTGACAAACATGTCAATGTAGTATTGAGCAATGAGTTGGAAAGGGCAGTAACGCCCAGCAGTTAAAAGACCATACCATAACCCAGTATACTGATGCTTCCAAAACCAATACGGGGAACAGGGATCGGAATGTTTGGGCCGAGCTAGTACTCGAACCAATGGGCACTTACCCTGGTATCCTACAGGCGAAATCTACGCCTCCCATTTAAAAAAAGTTGGGGGATGATACCCCCGCTTAGAGGGTTGAAGATTTTGCAATTATTTTTGGGGCAAAAGTTGTCCCCCTCACAAACAAAATTGACGTGTTTTTGGATTTTTTGAAAAAAAAAATATCCTGGCCGTTATGCCTTGCGGAACGTTTTCGATGGGCCACCCTGTATGTGCGACATATTATAACGCAGAAAAAAAGTATCGACATATTTACAAGGGACGTGCATATCACTGGAATAATTATCTAAGAAAACTATGTGCGCCACAGACTTTTTTCTCTTGTTTAATTTAATTAAATTGTGTAGACTGTTAAATGCCGATTAAAAATTATTGTCTATTGCTATTTTGTCGATTTCGATCTCCTTGATGAGATAAACTCAATTTTTTTAATCACAATTAATAAAAGATCAATAGGAGATCGATATCGACAAACTATCAAGAGACAACTTTTAATCGGATTTAAACAATCCTTGATATATGCCATGATATTTAAATATTTTCCAGTGATTATATATATGTACATCCCTGGTGAATATGTTGACACTTTTTAGCATTAAAATATGTTGCACTTAGAGTAACTTTTACCCTCAAAATTTCATTCAAATCGCCAAAAGAACTTGGGAGAATATTATAATAAATGGAAAAAATTATAACTTTAACCCTCTGTCACAAATTAACAACAGATGCGAAAGAACACCGAATTACGCGTTCAGGTTTCTGTGACCTTCAGAAAGAGTTCATAGACAATCCGCATCAATGTATAGTTTGGGTTATTATTTGTTTGGGTGAAAATAATCTGCACCAATATGTTATCGAGGCATATAATCTCACAGTAATTTAATAGATTGCTCGTCATATTATATCAGTTCGTAGGAGATTAGGAAAAAAAAGATATTTATAGTATAAAAAATTAATTTATTTAACAAAATTTAATTAAAGTTTTGACAAAATTGTTACTTTTCTATTGCCTCTATCGGACTTTTTTCGACTATATAAATCTTTATTTGTAAACTTTAATGCATAAAATATTTTCAATCTAATAAATAATTTAATGATGTAAATAAGAGGAAATTTCTCACATGGTTGGTCAAATTCTATAGTTTCCATTATATCAAACAGCCTCTGAATGTTTTCTTCAGTGCAAAACTCATCAAAATTTAATATAAATAATTTTTCCAGCCTGTAAATAAAATGAACAAATTTTTCCACTTTCATGATCAAAGGCTATTAAATGGGTAAATAATTTCGAGTTATCCAGAGATTCGGATTCTTCTGCAAATTTTAGACAAATATCACATTGATGTATTTGAAGACCCTTTTTAATGATGTAGTCAAACATAATTAAAGGCATTTTGAGTTGAAAACATTTTTCAGAGGCTGTTTGATATAATGAAAACTATAGAATTTGACCACCCATGTGAGAAATTTCCTCTTATTTACATCACTAAATGATTTATTAGATTGAAAATATTTGATGTATTAAAGTTTACAAATAAAGATTTATGTAGTCGAAAAAAGTCCGATAGAACCAATAGAAAGGTAACTATTTTGTCACATTGTTAATTAAATTTTGTCACATTGTTAATTAAATTAAAATTTGCCTCTGTGGTTACGAAACAAAGAAGAATGGGAATATAAAAAATAAATCTTATTTTTACGTAAGGAAACTTCCCACGATAGATGGCACATGTTTTTTGAAACACCTTGTATAAAACAATATATTTAATAAAGAATATAATATTTATTTATTTAAAAACTAACAAAATATTAATCAATATTAATAATTAGATTTTTTAATACTAAAATAGTGTTAAGAAACTACATTTTTTGAAAAATTTTACTTACTCGGTGCAAATAGGGTTAATTTAAATATGTACCCGTATATTAAAATAAGAATGCAAGTAATACACTCTTACAAAGCCGTGAAAACCTGCTGGGTGATGTTCGGTCATAGGAGATGAGAACTGGATCACGCGCCAGGTTAAAGGTTAAAAGATTTTTTTGGTCCAGTTAGAGGTGAAGTGTAATAAAAAAAACCGGACAGTCGCAGTCGGACCGGCTGGTCCACCGAGGGCGAGGGTTCCGTGAGATAAAGACTATATTTTTTAAGATTTAATTACAAATGTATAGTTTTTAAATGTTTTCCTATACTTGTAGTAGAAGACGGTATTAATTGCCAAATTGCACAGTTCTAGGTCAACGGAAAATAACCTATAAATTTTGATTACCTTGAGTGTGTCGAAATATACGATTTATGCAGCATAAACGGCCTTATTTTTTTTGCGTTAAATTAGAAGTTTGATTTGTTGACAACTTCATAGCGCTGTAGTAGACCCGAGTATATTGTAATTAGCGGTGGGAACTATCGAATGAATTAGACTATCGAATGGTTAATGAATGAATGATTTCAACTATCGAATGGTTTTATTCGAATAAAATCATTCATTCATTTGTATACTAAAGCATATGTGACAACCTCGCCGTGCGACTAAATGGTTATCGTTGAGCTACGACTATCGAATGCTTTTGATAAATGAAATTTAGTATTCGTTTGATTTTTGTATGCGTCAGTGCATTATTAGTTCTTCCAAATTTTTATAACTTCACCGTATAAATACTGTGCTATTTTTGCGTTTACTAAAATAGTTAAAATACTAAAATAGTAGTTATTTTTTAATTTTATTTATTGACGATTGTGTGCATGTGCAGGTGGTCAAAATTTTTCCGAAAAGTTGTGTGGTTTTCCGTAGTCCGATCTTTCAATTATTTAATTTTATATGGTATATGGTCTATTTTTTAATGGGAAATTTTGAGAAGTAGCAATTTTTAAGAGAGATGAGATGAACTTACAATTAATTTTAAAAATACATATTTGTATTTTAGATGTTTTAATAATATGAATTAGTTGAACTTAATAATCATATTTAAGTAATGTGGTTAAGTAAATGGTTATCGAACTCAAACTATGGGGTGAGAAAATTAAAATAAAAGTTTTACACGTGCCAATTTAAAAAAAAAAGTTAACGATGTTTGTATTTTGTTTATGCTAATTTTCTTACATGTAGTTTTTTGCGAAGAAATATTTCATTTATTTTTTAAAGTAAATGCCAGTAAAAGTAAATATAATTTTTAAATAGTAATATAAAGCACCTAATATAAATAATTTTGATTTGTAATTTTTTATTTATATTTTCCTTCCATTACACTGCATGCTTAGAAAATTAATAAATGTTTATATTTCATGATTTTAAAATTTGTTGTTAATATAACAAATTAGTTCTGTAATTATTATTATTTAATAAACCAACGTTGCCACACACAAAAAATTTAGAGACTATATTATTTCTAAATAGGATCTAATATAAATAATTTTGACATCTAATTTGTTGTTTATATTTTGCTACTACTTAAAAAAATATTTATATTAAATCATTTTAAATTTTGTTGTTAATAGGTATAACAAATTATTATTGTTATTATTATTTTTAAACCAGTCTTTGCGTAAAAACATTAAAAATAATTTTCCTACATCCAAAATAACAAGTATTATTGCAGTGTAACAACAGAATATTAATAAAAAAAATGCAGAATATATAGACATACTAACCCTAACTAACTAAAGCCAATCAATAATATTCTTTGCTAATATCAACTAATACCAAAATATGGCAACAGCGCCCTTCATAATGTATTTTCTGTATAAATACTAGCACCTCAATAAAAAAAATAATGTGTCCTTATCTATATCTGACTCCGCAAAAAATCAAAGATGCCGGCTTCTTTCAAGCATTGCCACCGACCGCTGTCGGGTTTCTCGGAAAGAAACCTACGTCGCCGGGCGACAACTAAAATTCAGTTAATATTTTATTATAATCGATCCTGACGAATAAATGAATTTCATAAATGAATGAATTTTATAAATGAATGGTTTTTGCTGCCGAATTACTAGAATACAATATTTCAAGGCAGATGACGTATCTATTCGATAATTTTTATTCGAATAGTTTTCAACGAATGTTTTCTTACTAACTATCGAATTATTCGAATGAATTGCAACTATCGAATGTTTCGATAGTATTCATTCGATAGTTCCCACTACTAATTGTAATCGCAAAACAATTTCCGATGCACGCTGCCAGGTTGTGATGGATTTATGAGATGAATCTTAATTTAAAATTGACAAACAACATATTTATTATATCAATTTTTAAAAAAAAATACGTTTTATTTTTAATTTAATAACTAATATTTTAATGATTAATTGATTTATTGGTTGTATAGCTTATTTTACTTATTACATATTGGCAAAAACTAGTCCAGCGTTATTATGGGTTATTTATTTATACTACATCTTAAAACGCCATAAGGGGGTGATATTAATGCACAAACTAATAATCAAAGAATTTAATAAAAACTAACTTTCAAGGTGGTACTATAATGTAAACTTCAAACTTAATTTTTTGACTGCAGTCAAGGGTAATAAAGGATCTTTATAGTCACGTTTTCGTTCAAAATAGTTTAAAAAACAGGGAAGCTACACGCTCTTTGGTTCGGCTGTTTAAATGCTTCGGCATATTTTCAACACACAATTTCAAGAAATGCAATAAAAAAACTCGAAAATTTAATTCTTAAAAGAACTGTTTGTGCTTAAAAGTGCAATTTAAAATTTACTCATCATTTTCACAAAATGTGAAATATGTAAAAATCCTTAGATTTTAGGTATATGCTTCTTTAATAAAACTCATTTTTTTTCTAGAATCCGAAAATCAATTAATATACAGGGTGTTATTGAAATGGTGTAGAAAAAAATCAGGGGGTGATAGTACTCCTAAAAATAGTAAAAAAAGTTCCTATAAGTATAGGGCGGAAAATGCATATTAAGGGAGTTAGGGGCACTGAAAGGGTGAATTTAAAAAACGGTTGTTTTGAAATTGCATGCTTAAAAAACGAGATAAAATTTCTAAAAAAAATGTTCTGCCATAAATTTTGACCCTAAATTAAATGGTGATACTGAAAAATTATTTGGAAAAGCGGAAAGGGTAGTTTTTGCAAAGGTAGAGGGTTGTTTCCTGAATAACTTTTTTGAGGTTATTTTTTTGCAACGTGGGTTCATTTTTTGAAAACTACATACTTTTTCCTACAACTTGTTGCACATCGCCCAGAGCGATGGTTTTCGAGAAAATTGAAGGTGAAGAATTTGCTCTGATGGGTTGCTAACTGGTTAATCAACATAAACTTATGAAAGTTATGGCGGTTCAAAAGTAACCAAGTGGCTATCAAATAATTAATTGAAAAATCAAAATTTCATGATTTTTAAAACATATTATTGCTTTAAAAAACGAAATAATCCACTAGATTTCTACTTCTGGGGCCACTTGAAAGCTTTGGTTTACTCAGTGTCGATTAATACTTCCAATCAAATTTGGACAACACCAAGGATATTCCACAAGGTACGCAGATCTTGGAGCAGATGTCTGCATTGAAATGAATGGTGGTCACTTTAAACATTTACTATGAATGAATTAAGGAAGGCATTATTGTAATACGGAATTTTGGTAATTGGTTTATTTCCTTTTTAAAGCATGTAGTTAACATGTAGTTTTCAAAAAATGAACCCACGTTGCAAAAAAAAATAACCTCAAAAAAGTTATTTACGAAATAACCCTCTACCCTTGCAAAAACTACCCTTTTCGCTTTTCCAAATAATTTTTCAGTATCACCATTTGATTTAGTAGGTCAAAATTTATGGCAGAGGATTTTTTTTCGAAATTTTATCTCGTCTTTGAAATTCACCCTTTCAGTGCCCCTAACTCCCTTAATATGCATTTTTATACGCCCTATATTTATAGGAACTTTTTTTACTATTTTTAGGAGTACTATCACCCCCTGATTTTTTTACACCATTTCAATGACACGCTGTATAGGGTGCTCCATTAGAAAAAACACAACATTGATGTGTAATTTTTTTGGGGACACCCTGTATTATTCTATAAATTTTTATAAAATGCTTTCAGTTAACCTACGTAGGTATGCTGCCAAAATTTCATTTCGATATAAACTACCCTTCTCCTTGGAGCTTCCGCTTGTGCTTCCGCGGCGTATGAGAGGCGCCACCATATACAGGGTGGGTCAAATTCGACGCTTTGAATGGAAACACCCTCTTCTATAGGAGATAGACGAAAACTAATATCGGTGTCTGGAGCTCAATTTTCATCAAAAACATGATGGTGAAAACCGTACATCAATATCTGTTACCGTTTCGGAGTTACGGGGTGTTTTTCAAAAATGTGAATTTTTAACAAATCGCTGTAACTTTTTTGATATGGAAAATTTTGTATTTCTATCAAAACATTTCCAAAGCACCTTTTTACGTAGAATTTAATGGTTTAAGTATAATTTTTTTAAAATTAATAATTTAAGAGTTATCAACAGAAAAAAATATTTTTTATTTGGGACACCCCCTATATTTTTAATTAACTGAAAATAATTTAAAATTACCTTTCCAAAAATATAGCACACTTGATATTTTGTTATAATCCCCTTCGAAATACAGAATTTTTAAAAGTTCGCCACTTTTAACTGGTAGGCTTTGGACCCCTTATTGATGATATGCCCTTAATGGAACTCGAAAACATATTTTTCCAACAAGACGACGCACCGCCTCTGAACGCTGAAGTTATCAGCAAATTTTTGCAGCCAATTTCAAGAATAATTGAAGAGCTAACCAAGATCCCAGCCGTTGGCCGTCGAGGCCGCCTGACTTAGTGCCCATGGATCTAATCCTATGGATATATTTGCGGGAGAATAAAGGTTCCTTATTCTTGCGTATAATCTAGACAAGAATTAGCAATACTTAGCAGTTATACTTAGCATGAATTCCGCGAGAAATGTTCAAAAACTGCCCGGTCTGTCCATAACAGAAGACTGTCGATAAGTAAACACCTGTAGCAAAATCTCATGTCTTGGTTTGCTATTTATTTTTATTGTTATTAGATATAGTTTAAATGTGTTGATATTGGTTAAAATTGTTTTAAAATGTTATGAATTGTTATAGAATTCTGCGTCTCTCATAGCAAATATTATTTTCGTTTTAATCGATGTTCACAGCTAGATTTTTTTTGTATTACAGCCGGTGCCGTTCAAAGCTTACTTATTTAAAGCGGTCGAATTTTTATATACTCTATATCTCGAAGAGGAATCGAGCAAAATATCAAGTGTGTTATATTTTTGGAAAGGAAATTTTAAATTTTTTTCAATAAATTAAAAATATACAGGGTGTCCCGTATAAAAAATCAAATTTTCTGTTGATAATTCTTAAATTATTAATTTTAAAAAAATTATACTTAAACCATTAAATTCTAGGTAAAAAGGTGCTTTGGAAATGTTTTCATAAAAATACAGAATTTTCCATATCAAAAAAGTTACAGCGATTTGTTAGAAATGCATATTTTTGAAAAACACCCCGTAACTCCGAAACGGTAACAGATATCGATATGCGGTTTTCACCATCATGTTTTTGACAAAAATTGAGCTCCAGACACCGATATTAGTTTTTGTCTATCTCCTATAGAAAAGGGTGGTTCCATTTAAAAGCGTCGAATTTGACCCACCCTGTACGTATACAGGATCGCCTGTTAAATATGTTAAAAAATGATCAAATATCTAACCTGTTTAAGGGCATCATATTTAAAAGTTTAAGTTCACACCTGACGCTGATCTAATTTCAATCTCCCTTGACCGGCAGCATCACTATTTACATAATCGGAGCCCCAAATTTATTCCAGCCCATCTAAAAACACCCCTCGAACGAGATAAATCTTTAGAATTTTTTTTCCGTGCCACACCTCTAACTGGACCAAAAATGCTTTTAACCTTTTAACCTGGCTCGTGATCCAGTTCTCGTCTTGAATGGTCCATCGACACCGGACAGGTTTTCTTTGTGTACAGGCACACTTGTTACATTGAGGTTCACCCTATAATAGAAAATAAAAGCAGATTATAAATGATATTTTTTACATAATGTTTAAAGGAACTAAATATATAATTAAATTAAAAAATTAATATCTAGTAATAAATCTTACAATAGTAATTGTAGAAAACACTGCTACATTTTGCGTGTAAAATGGTACTAGCGTTGTTTGAAAGAACTGGGAACTTATTCCATCAATCAACGGTACTAGGCATTTGTAGATGTCCAAATAGTTATTTTTTATACAAGACGATAAAATGGTATTGAAATGGCGAATGAATTAATGTCGGGAGACGATAATGCAATTTTATCGTCGTGTATATAACAATATTTTTTTCCTTAGCGAGTTACGTTTTAAAAAATATTCAGAAATTATTATTTCAAGGAATTTATTACGAGTAGAAAAAATATTGTGCTGGGTTGGCGTTCGTTTCTATGTAATTTGACAGACAATAAAGCTGTCTCTTTAGTTGTCAGTTTTGAATCGATATTTTTTAATTCTCTTTCGTGTCGATTGCCGATTGAATTGGAGTCAGAAATGGCTCAAAACGAAACAAGTAAATCACCAACAGCCAACAGATATTCAGGCTGAGGCGACAAATGCTATATCCAAACTACTTCCATTAAATCCCGAATAGCTTATGAAAAGGAATACAAAAATTTTCAAAAATGGAAGCAATTAAAAAACGTGCGAGAAGAAAGATCAAGTGAAAACATACTTTTATCATATTTTTCTGAAAAATCAAAGAAAATGCAGCCGTCCAGTTTATGGTCTTACTATTCAATGCTAAAAAGTACAATACTGGTTAATGAAAACACTGATATTTCAAGGTTAAGGATAAGCTATACCGTTTAAAATTCCGTAGTAGTATAGTAACATCTAAACTTTGAAGATATAGCAAGCTCATAGCTTTCATGAGTACACATAATAATGATGATTCTTTATAATTTGAATATTTTTAATACAGGATTGCAGAATGAAGTTTTTAACCTATTTTCGCTGTTAAAGTATCATTTAATCTACCCTTGCTGTTAAAGTAGTATTTTATCTACTATTTTTGATAGATATAAGGCAATTTTAACAGTTGCTATGGAAAAACTAGTTAAATATGCTTGATTTTACACGAAAATAGCTAACAAGTGTACTGATAATTCTCATACTTTGTGTTAGAAAGTATTCAGATTGTACCTACTCGTTGAAATTTAAACCATTATTACAAATTGTAGCACTACTAACTATATTTTTTTGACGCAATTTACTGTTACAAGGCACTATAACTTAGCTAATACATTTGTGTGTTACAAAGATCTAAGTACAATGTGGTAGTTTTTTCTTTTTATATGGTTTTTTTTTCGTGCAAAGTAGCAAATAAAGGCACTTTAACTGATTCAGTGTTACTGAGCGAAAAAAAATATTGTGCTGGGTTGGCGTTGGTTTCTATGTAATTTGACAGACAATAAAGCTGTCTCTTTAGTTGTCAGTTTTGAATCAATATTTTTTAATTCTCTTTCGTGTCGATTGCCGATTGAATTGGAGTCAGAAATGGCTCAAAACGAAACAAGTAAATCACCAACAGCCAACAGATATTCAGGCTGAGGCGACAAATGCTATATCCAAACTACTTCCATTAAATCCCGAATAGCTTATGAAAACGAATACAAAAATTTTCAAAAATGGAAGCAATTAAAAAACGTGCGAGAAGAAAGATCAAGTGAAAACATACTTTTATCATATTTTTCTGAAAAATCAAAGAAAATGCAGCCGTCCAGTTTATGGTCTTACTATTCAATGCTAAAAAGTACAATACTGGTTAATGAAAACACTGATATTTCAAGGTTAAGGATAAGCTATACCGTTTAAAATTCCGTAGTAGTATAGTAACATCTAAACTTTGAAGATATAGCAAGCTCATAGCTTTCATGAGTACACATAATAATGATGATTCTTTATAATTTGAATATTTTTAATACAGGATTGCAGAATGAAGTTTTTAACCTATTCTCGCTGTTAAAGTATCATTTAATCTACCCTTGCTGTTAAAGTAGTATTTTATCTACTATTTTTGATAGATATAAGGCAATTTTAACAGTTGCTATGGAAAAACTAGTTAAATATGCTTGATTTTACACGAAAATAGCTAACAAGTGTACTGATAATTCTCACACTTTGTGTTAGAAAGTATTCAGATTGTACCTACTCGTTGAAATTTAAACCATTATTACAAATTGTAGCACTACTAACTATATTTTTTTGACACAATTTACTGTTACAAGGCACTATAACTTAGCTAATACATTTGTGTGTTACAAAGATCTAAGTACAATGTGGTAGTTTTTTCTTTTTATATGGTTTTTTTTTCGTGCAAAGTTAGCAAATAAAGGCACTTTAACTGATTCAGTGTTACTGAGCGAAAAAAAATATTGTGCTGGGTTGGCGTTGGTTTCTATGTAATTTGACAGACAATAAAGCTGTCTCTTTAGTTGTCAGTTTTGAATCAATATTTTATAATTCTCTTTCGTGTCGATTGCCGATTGAATTGGAGTCAGAAATGGCTCAAAACGAAACAAGTAAATCACCAACAGCCAACAGATATTCAGGCTGAGGCGACAAATGCTATATCCAAACTACTTCCATTAAATCCCGAATAGCTTATGAAAAGGAATACAAAAATTTTCAAAAAGGAAGCAATTAAAAACGTGCGAGAAGAAAGATCAAGTGAAAACATACTTTTATCATATTTTTCTGAAAAATCAAAGAAAATGCAGCCGTCCAGTTTATGGTCTTACTATTCAATGCTAAAAAGTACAATACTGGTTAATGAAAACATTGATATTTCAAGGTTAAGGATAAGCTATACCGTTTAAAATTCCGTAGTAGTATAGTAACATCTAAACTTTGTAGATATAGCAAGCTCATAGCTTTCATGAGTACACATAATAATGATGATTCTTTATAATTTGAATATTTTTAATACAGGATTGCAGAAAGAAGTTTTTAACCTATTTTCGCTGTTAAAGTATCATTTAATCTACCCTTGCTGTTAAAGTAGTATTTTATCTACTATTTTTGATAGATATAAGGCAATTTTAACAGTTGCTATGGAAAAACTAGTTAAATATGCTTGATTTTACACGAAAATAGCTAACAAGTGTACTGATAATTCTCACACTTTGTGTTAGAAAGTATTCAGATTGTACCTACTCGTTGAAATTTAAACCATTATTACAAATTGTAGCACTACTAACTATATTTTTTGACGCAATTTACTGTTACAAGGCACTATAACTTAGCTAATACATTTGTGTGTTACAAAGATCTAAGTACAATGTGGTAGTTTTTTTCTTTTTATACGATTTTTTTTTCGTGCAATGTTAGCAAATAAAGGCACTTTAACTGATTCAGTGTTACTGAGCGAATAACGAACGTGAGAACAAATTTTACTATATCAACAGTAGTGTTCAGAACCGGGAAATCCCGATATTACCTTTCGTCTATTTCCTATAGAAGTCGTTTTCCTTTAAAGTGTCCAATTTGGTCCACCCCGTACATAGACCAAACTGGTATGTAGAAAATAGAAAATTAAATATAAGGATCGAGGAGCATATAAAATGTATTAATAATCTACAACAATAATTATTCACAAAGCACCAACCACCGTATGACCGAAAAAAAAACGGTGTCCAGTTTACTTGGAAATAACGACGGATGTTATTTCCCATATTATTTTACATATAAAATGACAGCGATTATCATTTCATAGCCGTCGCTGACGCCTTTTTCGATTATCTTCTTCTTCTTGTAATAAAACCAGGTCCTGTCAATTCTGTCAATTATTGTACTCTGGTGATGTTGATGTACAGCTGTCATACCAACGCTTTGTGGGGCCTACCAACTGCATGTATGTTTAATAAGCAAATTTTATAAAAACAGATCGGAGTTTTAATATATTATTTTATATTAATAAGTATTTTTTGTTTTGTTTTAAATAAAAATGTGTTTAAATTTCGAGTTAGGTTGGAAACAATAAAAGAATGAAACAATATCATTACAAAAATATTCTTCCAGTAATCCGGATACTTCATTAATTCAGCGGTAGCTGTTCCGATATGTGTCCGAACAATCGAAGTTTTTACTGCCTTCTTAGTTCCAGAAAAACAGGTCGAATTTTAAAATGTTGCATTTTTTGACAACCTTCGTATCTTGATTACTTCATAACTTAACGGAAAGGTGAAAACTGTGTCCGGTAGAGTTTTTCACATAGAATCCAGTGGCATAACTAAGTTTTTCGCTGGGAGTTATCATTTTTTGAATTTTTTATGTCTGTTTTATGAAAATTAGATATTGCATCAAAAAATTCATATTGCCGAAAAATAATTCATAGCGATTACTTCTAAAAGCTGAGTTGAATATCAAGTCACATAAAAAATAACAATTTGTATGTCTTGTAAAATTTACAAAAAATATTAATGTGCTTGAAAGGAAACATCTACCTAAAAAAGAAACATCCTGAAACCTGTTTTGGATTTTTAACTGCACATTAGGGTGATTTTCATTTTATCCAGAGACAAAAAAGATATAAGAAGCCCTAATAAAGTTTGCCGCCTCCGGGCCGCCTTTACGTCCTTTTTATTGGTCCACTCGCTGTCATATTTCACACCCCGTCTTAACTTTATCCTGATGACACTGAAAATGAGCTATAAAAATCCAAACAGCGCGGATTTGCTGCTTTCTTTATGTTATTTCCTTTCCCATTGCGTTACGGCAAGACTATTCAGCCGTCCTGCAATAAAACCATAGTATTACTGGTCGGATACTGACTCTATATTGGCACATATGCTCCTAAAAATACAGAAGGCCGAAACAACGCGCGTAAAACTTTATGTACCGTGAATAATGTATGGGTGGTTTTAGAAATGAGAACATCGTAGAAAAGTATTTCTATTCTAATAAGTTTTCCGATAACTTATTACTACGAATCTCGATTTTTCACACCAAAAAAAAGCATAGTCTTAAAGAAATACTTGTAAAAAGCATAATAAAATTCTTTTCTTCTTTTATTTATTTGAGATCTGTTAATTTTAAGGTTGCCTCTGTAGGACTTCTTGGGAGATGGACTGCCAACTGCCTTTTCATCTTTTTGGAAGTCTCCCCGGCTGTCTCTTTCCCATGGGTTTCCCTTCAAGGGCTATGCGTGGTTTGGTTTTCTTCCATGCGTGTTTTCTTCCATGCGTTTTACGTGTGCGAACCATTGTCTTTTATTCTTTGCCTACCCCAGCTCACTACGTCCTGTATTCCACATTGCTGTGTGATATTTGTGTTTCTAATTCTGTCTCTTCTAGTCTTCCTCATTATGGTTCTTACACAGAACCAAAAGTCGACATAAATATAATGAAAAAGTTCATTAATATAATGAATTAAATCATTAATTTTGAGCCGATGAACGATTTCATCGGCACAATGAAAAGCAATTCATTAACTCTATGAACTTTAAATTCATTAAATCAATGAACAATGTTCATTAATTTGGAGAACACATTCATTGGTACAATGAACAGATTTCATTAATATAATGTACCTGAACCCTTAAATTAATGAACCGTGTCATTAATACAATGAAATAATTTCATAACATGTTTAGTTATACATTTAAAAGTCGACACTATTAGTAACTCTTGTTGTACCGTATAATCAATGATTAAGATCGCTGTCATTGATATGAAATATCATTGATAGTCATTTCCCAGCCAACTACCTACAAAATAATTCTACTATACATAGATTTCCATTTGAACAAGCCCTTAGCTACCTAGGTACAAAAATTACCAATAGTTACTTACGAGCAAAGTAAATTTTTCCATTAGGGCAATAAAAAACAAGTCCAGTAAACTAATAATAATTTTTTCAAACTTGATATAGCATATACAAGGTAAAAATTTAAAAAAAATTGAATCGACGAAGAGAATAGTAATGCTATTATTAATTTTAAGGTAAATTATAATAAGAAAATTAATTTACCAGTCGATATCCTGAGGAATTTCCATAAAATGACCATTTCTTCATTATATTAGCTATATCGTTAGACTTTGATAACGGCTAGACGAATTTGCAACAGGCCTTCCAAGTCGCATCATGTGGGCCCGATGCTAAATTGTCGAATTTGAGGGCTTGAAGGCAGGTCTCAGCATCTTGTTCGGTTCTAAAAGCGACGTATATCAAAATAATTAAAATGCCAAATATTAAAATAACATTGGAATTTACCATAATCAGTTTCATGCCTCGACTTGTTACTATGTTTTTCTTCTTTTTGTTTTTTATCTTCTGAAACATATTTGGAAACCGCTGTTTTAATGAATACCCGCACCAGAGATCTCACACAGCGGTATTTGATTTGACAACACAACAAATTAACTACAATACGATAGAACTTTTATTTAAAATATTTAAAATATTGAAGAAAACACTTACCGCTCTAATGAGCCTCACTGAATAACACAACCACACAGACGTCATGCACAGACGTTATTAAAGTGCCAAAGTAACCGGTCAAAAAGTCCTAATATTTTATTCCTGATATTAATAACCGCGTACATTAATATAATGTAGTGTGTTCCTTGTATTAATAACATTGTTCATTGTCACAATGTACAACTCATTAATCAATGATTTCGTACATTAATATAATGAATATGTGTTAATTAAAGTTTCAGCATTAAAACATTCATTGAGACAATGAACGCGTTCTTTATATTAATGAAAATCTTACATTAATTTAATAACCAGATTTTCATTATATTGTTGAAATTAGATTCATATTAATAAATCAGGCATCGATCTATGATTAGCAAATCATTAATATAACGAAAAAAATCATTGTCCCAATGAAACAACAGTTAATAATCAATGTTCATTAATATTATGAACAATATTTTTTTCAGTGTAGGTTCTTCATTTCAGCGACTCTTAACATGCTTTTGGTCTTGTCTTGTTTGTTTGTTTGTTTGTTTCTAGGCAACGGCTCAGCTACGTCGAAACACCGGTTCCCATTAGAACACCGAAGTTAAGCGGCGTAAGGCGATACTAGTGGATGGACGGGTGACCCGTTCGAAACTCTGTATCGTGCTGTTGTCCAATAAATGCAAAAATGTAAAATCTATTGACACACACTGCTCATTCACGGCGGTTCGAGGCCGGATGAGATCGGATATCTCGTGAGTAAGAGTCGATTTAGACACTTGCTAAGTCGGTAGGCCATGCATTGACCATGATATGGCCGAGAACCGCGGTTCGCATTCCGCGTAAACAAAGTAGGCCCTGTCAAGATTAGTCCTGGAAGGAAAAAGGAGACGTTAACTGAAACCTTTACTTTTCTAGTTTGTTTCCCCTGTATTTCTATGCCATATGTCATTATTGGTTCAGACCAGGTAGGTGTGCTTTTGTATTTAATGTAGCTTCGCTTTTTTTGTTGTGAAAGATCTTAAAAAAAGGAGGCACATATTTAAAATAAAACACTAATTTACCATAATACACCAAAACACTTTACTGTTAAAACTGGACTTTACTTTTTCCCTAACCATGTTAGCATTATCAGCAGGTGATTAAAATTCTTATTCTTATTAAATTTTAGTACCTGACATTTTTTTAATTTCACAGTTTACTGGTTATGATACGGCGCAGATCGGCCAGCATATTAAGATGCTGCGCTATGAGCCTAATCCAGAAAGTGCCTGACAATGTTGCTGGCGTCTAGCATAACAGACTTTTGCATTTTATGGTAAATGCTATACGGTATCGATATTATTTTTAAATTTTCTTTTAATATTTTTGGTATCAGACCCATCGTGGATAAGACCACGGGTACGATGAAGACCGATTCCATCCGCACATAGCTTTAACTTCTCTACGAATCTCAGCATACTTGGTAAGTTTTTCAGTGTAGGTATTTCTGTTTTAGGTTGTGGTTGTTCGGTACTAATATATCTATAAAACGCTTTATTTATTGCTTCAATAACTGTTATATTTGGTCTATTATGCTCCGTGCGTTTGTCCGTGATTATATCTTTGTCCCAATATATTTTTGTAATATCGTCCTCAACCACCGGCACGGGGACATATTTATAAGAAGGGTTTTCGCAGGCTTTAGATTATATAGTTTGAGCAATTGAAGGTATGCAATAGTTGCCACCCTATTATGCCTTTCAACTTTCAAGGTATTTCGTATGACCCAGTACAGAGCATCTGGACAATATGTGCTCTACAGTTCCAGTACATTCATTGCAGCGTCTGCAGATGTCGTTGGATATTTGTTCTCTTAAAATGTACTTCCTGTGATTTTTCGTGTTGGTAACATTGTCCTGGATACTTAACATGAAACCTTCTGTCTCTGGATATATTGCACCATTCTTAAGCCAATATAGTGAGTCTACTTTATTAACTTATTCTCGTTGGAGGTCAATGTAAAATCTCCCATGCAATTCTTTCTGTGCCTAGTTTTTCAACTCGTCTTTGACATTCTGATATTCTGGTTGTATTATTATTGACTTTAAAATTAAGGGAGTGTAAATCGAAAAGTAATACCGGGTGGTGCATGGTCTTTGGGAACATATTAAATTTATGTTATATTCATTAAAATCAAGAACCGATAACTATACATTACTAAGGTTAGTAATGTATGGTTATCCATTGTATAGTACATTTTAGCATTAAAATTTCATTCGAATAGCTAAAAGCACTTGGAAGAAAATTATAATAAATCGCAAAAAAAACGAAGACTTTTATCCTCCTAACTACGAAATAAAGCAGAATCGAACCTATGTTGATATAAAAAATAAATCTGTGGGGAATCTCCCCCGAGAGATGGCACATGTTTTTTGAAACATCCTGTATATATTAATTATACTATTTTTATGTAATTTTATAATTTTTACCTTGTTTTTTACGCTTGTTTCGTGTAATTACTTGGAGATAAACTACCTATAAAACATGTCAAATTATTTTTTCTATTTTTTTGTATATCTAATTATAGCAGTCCTTGATAGTCTTTTTCGGCACGTTTTTGTCTTACGAGAATGTAATTAATAAATGACATATATAATATAAAGATAATGTTGTTTTCTTATCTTAGTTGAATGTAATTAAATGTGTTATTTTTATTCCCACAAAGAAGCCGAATTCAAGAAATTATTATGCAACTAATTAGGTTGAACCTGTGGTTGAACTTTTGTCGTACGATTGTGTCATGTTTCGAAATATATATTTTTAGATGTTTATTTGAAATATCGTGCGTACCTAATATTTAATTCCTGAACCAAATTAAAAAAATATTCTTTGATATGCAGTTATTAAATTACACAAATTACATAACCGTTGCACAGGGTTAAATATAAAAGTTACAGGGACGGTTAAGATACACATTTTAAAATTATTATAGAGTATACAATGTGCTTTAAAAAACTGTGGCGCATATAACATATTACATATATGTTTTTTTTTAATGCAACACCCTATTTTTTATTTTATTTTTAGATTCTTCGTAAAATTACATAACTTTTTTATATATAATGTTATGTACCTAAAATTAATAATTTTTGTTATATTTAAATTTGTTTAAACAAATGTTAGATTGCAGTGTGGTAAAAAATTGTCAGTGAAGCCACTGTTTCTGAAGTTGGACAACTAAAATTTGGTAGGGGCATTTTATAGCGATATAAAAAAACTTGTGTAAAGATATTTTAATGAGATACTACAGGGTGTTCAAAATATATTTATGAATATCAACTACATAAAATTAAGAAATCTCAAATTTTTTAAATGGTACACCCTATATATTATCATTTTTTCTGATAGATTTTGTAAGTATGTCATATACCTATTTTTAATAGTTTGCGATTTATTCCATTTTTTCTATTTTTACCCATATTTTTAATACAATTATTACGCTATCATAGTTGTTATGACAAAAAGTAATAATTGTCAAAATTTTATATGTTTGTTAAGCAAGTTAAGAACAAAACTTGAATTTTAGTTTAATTTGTTGTAATAAGCATAAATGGTAGAGATAATAGTTACAGATTTTCCTGAAATGAATTAGTCAATGTGACTGATATACACGAACAAGCCAAGAAAAACATTTTTTAGTTCAGTACTACAAATATATTTTATAGTACTTCGTTAAGTACTATAAGAATAGATGTAGATTATCTAGAAAACATTTTCATATTATATTATATATTATTTTCAGTGTGTAGAATTTTTTTAGAATTTAGAATGAGTGGGAGGGGGGTTAATCACTTCGACCTTACAGATCCATTGTGTCCCCCTTTCTTGAATCATAACTCATCATACAGTCCCAGGGCTTTGACAAAAGCCAGTATCTGGGACGGTTTTATAGAGGGTAGTTCTCCATCTCCAATATCAGTCGTACCAAAATTCATGGCACGAATGGTTGTCGTCTCGGCGCACTCAGTGATGAGGTGTACTGCTGTTTCACCATCTTCCCCACAGAATCTGCATTCGCCGTTTCTTCTTAGTTTCAATCTACTGAGGTGTTCATTGAGGAGACAATGTCCTGTTAAAAACCCCGTGACAATCCGAAGATTGTTCTTACTCAGACCTAGGAAGATCTGTGATTTTTATTGATCATAAGCCCTCAGAAACTTCTTCGAGTGTCCTAGACCATTGCAAGATTTCCATTCCAGGTTGCGGATGGAATCTTCCAAGTTCTTGAGTTCCTCCTTGAGTTGGTTACCACTTGGAAAGCAGAACGGTTCTGGTCCAGTTAGTGGAGTGTTCGCTCCTTTTCTACCTAGATTATTTGCTTTTTCATTGCCTTTTATCCCTTGGTGAGCAGGCACCCAGTGTAGGAGGACTTTGTTTTCTTTGCCTAATTTATTCAGCTTCTCTATGTATTCTTTGACCAATTTCGAATTGATTGAGACTGAGTTGATCGCCTTTAACGCTGCTTGACTATCAGATAAGATGGCTATTTCTTGTTTCCGATAGTTCCTATCTAAGATAAGTTGTACGCATCTCTCGATAGCGTAGATTTCTGCCTGTAGGATACTAGGGTAAGTGCCCATTGGTTCGGAGTAATTAGCTCTCGGCCCACCACTCCGATCCCTGTTCCCGTATTGGTTTTGGAAGCATCAGTATACCAAGTTATGGTATGGTCTTTTTAACTGCTGGGCAAGCGTTTCGCTCTTCCAATCCTTCTTATTGCTCAATACTACATTGACATGTTTGTCAAAGTTGTACGTTCTTGGCATATCGTCCACTGGGAGTTGCAGGAGTGGTATTTCCTTTTTGAGGGTGTTCCAAGCCCCTGATCTGACAATTCTCCCAGTACTAATTCCGTTAGTGACCATTCTAATCATTGTTGCATTGGCATATCTACCAATGACAATGTGCAGTGGTGTTAGATCTAGAATGACCTCCATTGCTGCTGTTGGACAGGTTCTCATGGCTCCTGTGATGCAAACACATGCTAGTCTCTGGACTTTGCATAGGTTTAGCCTTGCCGTCCGTTGCTCTAGTTTTGTGTACCAGGCAACTGCTCCATAAGTAATCATGGGTCTTACTATCATGGTATACATCCAGCGCAAAATGTTAGGGGAGCAGCCCCATCTATTTCCGGCCAGTCTTCTGCATATCATGAGAGCCTTTATGGCTTTGCTGGTAGTGTTCTTAATATGCCTGTTCCACAGTATTCTTCGGTAGTATAGTGGTAAGTATCCCCGCCTGTCCTCTTGTAGTAAAGTTCCCTTACTTGAGAGAGAGAGAGAGAGAGAGAGAGACCAAATCAAAATATTTTAGGAAACAAAAATAAATTGATTATAAATATATAAAAAAGAAGAAAGAATTTATTGGGCAAGCCTACAGTAAGATTAGTCATGAGACATGACTAAAGCATGACTACCCGTAGACACTCAGTGTTTCTGCCTTCCGGCTTCATCAATACGGGAGGAATCAGCAACGATGAACTAGCGATCCTGAAAAAAGAAGAAGGGAAGCAAAGGAGGCACAAGGCGCTATTTGCAGCCTGGTTAGGCAGTAGCTCACAATTCGCAAGCGTTACCACCGAAAAACCGCTGCGGAGGCGTTCCAACACACCTCGCCGCTATCACCTTGACCCAGAGGAAACAGGAAACAAAAAATGTTATCGTGGGTACTGTAATAAAAAAGAAGAAAGAATTTATTGGGCAACCCCCATTTAGTCAGAACCAAAGTGGGTAGACAGAACACTCCATTCATAAAACTCAATTTTTTAGAATCATACATGGTTTGACACTTTTATTAGAGTTAAAAAGAGATGACTTGACATTTTTTACAGCAGAGCTGCAACCTAAATCCCTAGCGGGAAATTTAAATTCCACTTACTCAGCACGACGCCGAATATGTCCATGTTTGGCAACAATTAATTTAAAAATCGCGCCTTTGATGACGTAACTAAGAGTTTATTTGATATGAACCGTATTTAAATTATTACACTGGGGAACAATTTGAAAAATAATTTCTGTTGAGTTCGATATTTAAGCTGTTTTATAAGTAAATAGACATACTAATTCCAAAACTGTATTTAGTTTTTTCCTATCACGTCAAGTTTTTTCAATACAGTTGTTGTGCATGCGACTAAGCTTCACAGGATTGAATGCGAATAACATAAGTCACTTCTGCTTCCCGCATTTGGATATAAAACTAGGTCTCATGAAGCAATTTGTGAAAGCTTTGTCAATTGAAGGAGATTGCTTTAAATATATCATTTCGGCATTCCCTAGCCTGAAAAGATAAATATATCATATGAAAAGATAAAGGCTGGTGTGTTTGATGGTCCACAAATTAGGCAACACATTAAAGATGAACATTTCACTGAAACAATGACCGAACTTGAAAGGAATGCTTGGTTGACTTTCAAAAGTATTGCTAAATACTTTCTGGGAAATACACGGGCCCCGAATTATATCGAAATTGTTGAACAAGTCTTGGAGAGCTTTAAGAAGCTTGGTTGCAACATGAGCATCAAAGTGCATTTTTTACATAGCCATCTTGCTAACTTCCCAGAAAATCTTGGTGCTGTTAGTGATGAACAAGGCGAGCGATTTCACCAAGATCGGAAGGTTATGGAGGCGCGATATCAAGGCAGATGGGATGTCAGTATGATGGCTAACTACTGTTGGGGCATCAAACGGGAATGCCCACAAATTGAACACTCCAGGAAAAGCTATAAGAGGAAATTTTTACCATAATATCCTTTTTTATTATTTTTTGTATAGACACAATTTAACTTTTAATATATTAACCTCTGTATGAATAAAGTATTCTGATCTATTTGGTCAGATCTTACCTTATTTCCCTTTGTATGTGCACTTTTAAGGTAAAAGAAGGGGTATGCTGTAGCTTAAAAACTTGACGTAACAGAGGAAAACTGTGAATATTTTTGAATTCAGAGACCTAAAATTAGTCAAAAACAGGTCACAGATCCAAGTCAACAAAATTGCTGTTCCCCAGTGTTATCAACCGCAGAACCAACCGAACAAAATTGGAATAGCATCTATTTAAATCAATTTGGGTCGCTTTGTACAATAGAGACAAATGCCTACAATTCCTCAAATAATTAAGTCACGTGAATAAAGAAAAATATTCTAGAAATTTTAAAGTAGATAACAAAAGAGCTAATGTATAATATTTACAGTTTTAAATTAAATTATTTCTAATCAAAAACCACATGACACGATAGCAAAACGATAGGTTAATATCTAATGTCAAAAAATATTACTATACATACACGCATGAGATAGAGATTGAATAAACATTTTGATATTAAGCTTATTTTTGTATACAGAGAAGCGTTACTAAAATTAATATACTATAATGCCAAAATGAAAACATTTATTTTTAATCTAATAGATAATTAATGATTTTACATTGAAATGTTAAATATTTATATGTTCTATTTCTGTGTATTAAATATTTTGTATTTCTTCGTTTAGCTGGTTTAGTTTCGTTCTGGAAGTTCAATTTGATATTTCGGCCGAAATTTATAAATATAAAGGTAATAAAGTACAGGGTGGACCATGTTGGTTGTTCCTATAGAGTATCTAGAAAACCGTGAGGAATATTCAAATTTTGATACTGCAGTTTTGGGTTCTTTTTTTGAAAAAATCACAATAGCCCAAACGGATCGTGGCTATCTTGATCGGCTTCGAAGCTACAGGGGGATTCTCAAATTTTGGTGTCACTTTTCGGTGTAGAATGTAGCTTAGTAGTCAGACTTTTTTCGATTTTTTTTTTAGATATTAACTATACTTATGTTTTTTTAATAGAACCCTCTGTATATTTTTAAATTTCCTGATTCAGCTTGGCGGCATGGACTTCTCGAATATATATATTGTGATTGCCATTGTAATTTTTTCAAAAAAAATCAAAATTTCAAAAAAAAAGAACCCGAAATTTGAATATTTCTCACGGTTTCCTAGATACCCTATAGAAACAACTAAAATGGTCCATCCTGTACATATATAAAATATACAGGGTGAGTTTTCTACATATCTCTACCGAAAGAATTGCAGTTTTGTAGGGTCAAAATATGCGCCTTTGGGATTTTTGAAAAGTTCATGGCTTACTAGATATTTCCAAAAAAAAACAAATTTCGGCTATTTTAAAAATGGCTATAAATCAGTAATTTTTCGAAAAAAGACATATTATAGCTTATAAGTATAAGTATTGCTGAAAACAAAATAAAAACACTAAATCACCACAATACACCAAAACACTTTTACTTTTACACTGGACGCGCGTTTCGCTAACCATGTTAGCATCATCAGCAGATGATTATAAACCAATAGATAAAATGTGAGTTTATAATCATCTGCTGATGATGCTAACATGGTTAGCGAAACGCGCGTCCAATGTAAAAGTAAGTGTTTTGGTGTATTGTGGTGATTTAGTGTTTTTATTTTGCTGTGTAACACCAAAGGTTCCAACCCTCAACTGTAATATTGCTGAAAAGCTTAAAATGGCGCTTTTTAGGAAGCCATGACCAACTATGGTTTCCATTTAAAAAAAAAACGTATGTTTGTGTCATATGTCAAAAATGGGACATGCTTTAGAAAAAAAACGGTCAGTTTCATTAAGGATGTGATTATCTACAACTTTTATCTGAAAACTTTTTGTCTAAAATAGATTATAATTAGAGACAATTAATTTTTCAAATAATCGAAATTTGTTTTTTTTAGTTTTAGTTTTTTCATGTTCCTGTCTCCGTTTTATGTCCTTGAAGGCTATATATTTATTTACAAATAACTGTAAGTCTGCATATAATTAAGTAATTGATATCGACACAATAGACTTGGATCAAGAGCTCAGGTTCAAAGTAACAACATATGGTGGAATGAAGAAATAGATTGCTTAATTAAGGAAAATAAAAACGCGTACAAAAAATGGCTAAGTAGTAAACAACAACAAGATAGAGTCGCATATCTAGAAGTTAAAAGAACAACAAGACAAAAAATAAGAACTGCAAAACGAGAAATATGGGATAAGAAATGTCAAGAAATAAATACCTATTTGGGAGGAAAGAAGTGTGCTGAGTCATGGAAGTTCATAAACCAAGTCAAAACCTCAGAAAAACAGACGGCCAAGCTACAATTAATACCATTGAATAAATGGAAGGAATACTACGAAGAACTCTTAACGGAAAATAGGCAAGAATACGCCAGTGGCAGCACTGAAAAATAACAGAGCCCCGGGACCGGAGAATATTCCAGGTGAATTGGTAAAATGTGGAACAGAAAAACTATTTAAAGCCTTAACCTGGTGTATAAATATATTCTTGAACGGCGCCCCAATACCAAAAGAGTGGAAAATCGCCTATATATCCTCAATCCACAAAAAGGGAAATAAACAAGTGTGCTCCAACTATAGAGGTATATCAGTAACAAGTACCCTAAGCCGATTATACGGACGGATCCTTGGAGATTTAATAGAACAGGAATACCAACAACAAGAAGAGGAGGAACAATCTGGTTTTCGGACTGGGAGAACCTGTACCGATAATATTTTCTGTCTGAAACAACTAATAGAGAAAAAAAGTAGTATTGATCAGGAGACACACCTCATGTTTATTGACCTTCACAAAGCATATGTTACCGTTCCAGTTAACAGACTATTCAAGGTACTACAGGACACCAACATTAACTACACCTTAATTAGAGCTCTGAAAAACGAAGAATCGACATCACAAATTAAAATAGGCAACACATTATCTGGAAGATTCTTTGTCAATAAAGGTCTACGACAAGGATGCTGTGTTTCTCCCACATTATTTAAAATATATGTAGCAAAGGCCTTGAGACAATGGAAGAGAAAATGTAATGGAATGGGCATTAATCTGGGAGATACCTGTCTATATACCCTGCAGTTCGCAGATGATCAAGTTCTTATGGCCAACGATAAAGATGATTTGGAGTACATGACAAGGAAACTACAAGAGGAATATCAACAATGGGGTTTGGAAATAAATACAGGAAAAACTAAATATCTACTTATTGGTGCAGAACTATCTAGCGTACATCTAGAAAATGAAGAGATAGAAGCCTGCAATGACTACACCTATCTAGAAGTGATATTTGATACAACAGCTAAAGATGACAAAGAAATTAAAAAACGAATATCACAAGTTAGAAGAACAATTGGCTGTCTGAATGGAGTATTTTGGAGTAATGAAATAGGGAAGAAACGAGATCAATATATACGAGAGAACCTGGTAAAGAGCAGTCTACTTTATGGTGCAGAGACTTGGCGAATAACGGAAGCCAACCGAAAAAAAACTGGAAGTGGTAGAAATGGATGCCTATAGAAGAACCTTAGGAATTTCCCGAAGAGATAGAGTCCGAAACGAAGAAATCCAACAGAGGATAGGAATAGAGGGATCTTTGGCAACCGACATCGAACGCCAACAACTTATGTGGTACGGACATGTCCAGAGGATGAATGACACACGACTTCCAAAACAAATTATGCAATGGATACCCCAATACCGAAGAAAACGTGGAAGACCTAAGAAGACTTGGAAGGAGGGTGTCACAAGAGCAATGAGTGCCAGCGAGGTACTAAGTGCCAGCGAGATCTAAGCGAGGTACAATGGAACGATCGGAAGACGTGGAAGTTAGGCATCGGACAACGTCGCAAGACGTTCTAAACCGATATATTATATATATATATATATATATATATATATATATATATATATATATATATATATTATATAAGACATAAACAAATAAGTTTTTGTGTCGGACTTAAAACTGTTCACTATAGATAAAGTAAAGGTTCTAAAACAGGAATCAAATTATAAAAGCCGTTTATTCATGGAAATGTGTTTTATAAATAAAAATAAAGAATCTATTAATTTTAAGTCCGACACAAACCAGTTAAATACAATATATTGCAATTTGTTAAAACATTAAACTAAAACTAGTAATGAACTGATATCCTCTTTCTTTCTTTTTGTTTTGTCCAAATTTATAACAATTTTATCTTACTGTTTGTTAATTTTGTCTAATTGTTGATAATTTTTTTTTGTCAGTTTCATTGTAACTTAAACACCATGCAGTGTAGGTCTGTTTTGTCCGTCAAATTTTATAACTGAAAGTAGATTATTGGTGTTAATGAATGTGTATATTGAAAGATACGACTGACTTTTAGTTTTGTAAGTATAATTTTTGTGTATTTTAATTGATCCTTTCTTATGTTAGAATTTTTGACTTTGTAGTATATCTCCTGATGAAGTAAATAAAGATTTACGAAATATTGAGACATAAACAAATAAGTTTTTGAGTCACTGACCGCCAACCTGAAAATAATCCAAACAATCCTATATATATATATATATATATATATATATATATATATATATATATATATATATATATATATATATATATATATATATATATATATATATATATATATATATATATATATATATATATATATATATATATATATATATATATATTTGTTATATATATGCAGTTAGACTGCATCCCCAAGACACCTGTTTGAATATATATATATATATATATATATATATATATATATATATATATATATATATATATATATATATATATATATATATATATATATATATATATATATATAATATAGATAAAATCTGGAACAACGGGAAACGGATATAAAATTGAATCCGTCATGTCAACATGTCAATTGGAAAATTAGTTCTTCAGACGACCATAATGGCTTTTAGTAACGTATCGTGTTTCCACGATTTAACCCAGAGGTGACACGTACTTCTTTCTAGTATATTATTTTATGGTCCTATCCATCACCACTTGGAGGATTTGATTCTGTGGTTGATATCTATTGCCTAGACTTTATATTTTATTATCAGAATCACGATTGTGATAATATCAACTCTGGTTATGCATTATATGAGATGGCATAAGTAAAACAAGCTATTAGTTTAGTAATTTTCGTCAACTATTGGAGAATGGCGTTATTGCAAAGTTAAGCAAGTAGATAACTAGTTTGAAGTCTTAAATCAGTGAGACAGACGCAAACACAGGGCGCCGAGCTAAAGCTGGCAAGGCAGCATTAAATTGTTGGTGTCACTGGAGGTCCACCCCACTTAATCAACTCGGCGTGTCCAAAACTTCAACAAGAAACTTTCTTAATCCCGTTTGGGCTTTGGAGGAATCAATAACTTGTAATTTAGACGATTCCGTCAATTTCGTTAACCTGACGGGTAATAAATTTCGGCCGATGTCGTAGGTACAGTGTTTCCGCTGTTTACTTTGCCAAACTAAGATGCATTTAACGAGAGGGATGCTCAGAAATCCGTTCGGGCCTAAAAGATATACGCCAATGGAATTAGCTAAAGTTTCGGAGGGTGATACAGGGCATATGGATATATGTGTTTATGGCAAACTAACAAGTGTAAATTCTCTACAATAGTGCAAATAGCCCAATCACATTAGATTTTTGAATTGAAACTTCTTTACGCTCGGTGCTCGCTGCATGGGAGTAAAGATGTAAGCACACAGTGGTGCGATCAGGGCCGCGATCACGATAATTAAAAATAAAAAGTTTGGGACGAAATTGGAGTTGAAATTGGATTGGATGGTACATATGTACAGGGTGTTCCATTTTGATTGAAATCATACGGTATCTCCGTTATTAGTAAAGATAGGAGGATGCGGGTTGCACAAGCCTCTACCACTTTTATGGGCCCAGGGCCTTTCGAAAATTTTACAATTTGGGACAGCTACCGTATCTCCGATATTGTGGATGATATCGAGAAGGTAAAAAATGATTATTGTAGAACATTTTACGTAGAATACAGTGGCGTAGTATGTTTTTCTACGAAAAAAATATTTTTGAAAATATGAAATAAAGTTACGTTTTTTCAAATGTACACAACACCCTGTATATTTATAAATCATATGATCCGTCTCGCTATGAGCTTCTCAAAAATATATATCACTCTGTATTTATTTTCACTATTTACTGCAACACTTAAAATATATTATTTTCTTATTAGTAGGCCGTGGTAGATAACAAAAAAAATCAAAATGGTATTTACTAAAATAGTCAAACACATATTAAAATTTTATTTGGGATTGAAATATTTTACTTTTGAACTGTTGAAACCACTGAATCTCTGAATATATTTTCCGTTTTTTTTATAACGGGATTTATTTATTATAACAGGATGGGGTTTGCAATTATCTAAAAGCTTGCCAGTTAGCATTTTCCAGGTCTTCGATATTGTTGTAGTTGTCAGGATCTCTTTCATATTTCAAAAATCACTAAATACAGAAATCCAGAACGAACAAAATCAAGAAGACTATTGTTTGGGTCTGTTGATTCCAATTCATTGATTTAGGAAATAGTAATTTAATAAAATTCTAATATTTTCAAAGTTATGACGAGGAATCCCATCTTGCTGAAAGTATATTTTACGATAGCTTCCAAGATTTACAAATGGCGGTAGAGAGTTAAGTTTCCGTGATATATAAAGAATTTATTAATGGCTCCCAAAATAAAACAAGAGACAAATAGCAGTATACTTTTAATAATTCTTTAGTGTCTTTTATTATCAATCATGGCCTACTAATAAATTTGATCTTTTAATAAAAACTTCTAAATATTGCAGTAAATAGTGAAAATAAATATAGAGTGATATATATTTTTGAGAAGCTTATGGCAAGCCAGATCTTGCAATTTCTAAATATACAGGGTGTTCCATTTAAGAAAACGTAACGTTAGTTCATATCTTCAAAAATATTATTTTCGTAGAATGACAGACTACGTCACTGTATTCTACGTAAAAAGTTCCTGTAGCTCAGATACGAAAAAGAAACCGCATCCTTCTATCTTGACTAATAACGGAGATATCGTATGATTTCAACTAAAATGGGACACCCTGTACACATTTTTATTGTTTAAGTTTAAATATTGTAGGTAAATATTTAAGAATGTTTTTTTTCGGTTTTCGGAATTTTGATTGCGGCCATGATCGCACCAGTGTGCGTACAGCTTAAAAATTCAAGGCCCCGATAGACAACCTAGCCACACCTAGCGTCACGACACAACACAGTCACTAGGACAGTTAGTTTTGACGTAAGTAACGTCAAAAGTAGATGTCGTCCAATCGCGACCAAATTTGGTGGGTAGGCTATGTGAGCACCACAGACCCACCCTGCGAAGTTGGATACGACGTTTTGTTTATATCTTCATCAGTGTGGGACTAAGGATTTGATATTGAAGAAAAAGGTGCCCGGTGGCGTATTTCATCAGCCGACTATTTTTATTAAAATAAAAATAGTTTGGGTACCTAGGTCGACTCAGCCTTCAATGAGTACTTGGGATTCACAATCCTGAGGTAATAATAGGCGGTTGAAGCGTCGTGCTATCCACATTACCTTCCTTGTATACCGAAAGGCTCTAGCATGCTCTAGTATGGCAAGCTGTACCTTGCTACTCCCAAGGCGTTAAAACGCTATATACGGGAGCTATTATTATTATTTAAGAAAAAGGTAAGTCAGTTTCGGTATAATTGGGGACGGGCTACAAGATGACGCCCTCGATGTTGTTTCAACTAAAAAATTAGAGTCTGAACTTTTGATGCAGTTAGATTCTATTTAACGAACAAATGACAAAATCACTGTCTTGCATGCCCATATATTTGCTATTGAAAGTATTCGCCATCCTGGATTTTATGTTTTTTTTTTGTAGAGAATTAAATTCCACTTTTTGCATAAGTAATTTTGTAAAAAAATATAACATAAAGTGCGAAAACAGAGTGGATATGACAAAAGGCCCAACGCAAAATTCATTTAGCATACACAAAACTTTAATAAACCTATACACGTATATCAAAATCAACGGAGCCAATATTTGGACAGTTCCAAATTTGCATGGAATTTCCAAATGTTTCGAAAGACGATGCACCACCCGGTATACGCCAAAATCAAATACATATGATTCTTTTATTCGAAATACCAACCCGAAATCCAACCAAATCAATGGGATCTATTTTTCAACCTTCTCCCCACTTCGTCCACAGTGCTCTTCCTTCAAAATGTAGAAAGTCATGTTTATTTTCGAGACAGAAATCCAGAATATATCCACCGCTATATATGAGAGGCGGGGGTGAAACTACCGATGCCGGTCTATCCCCGTCTATAAAAAGCCACCATAAATCATAGAATCATACAAAAGAGCCCCCCAGTACGCGCGATTCTAGTCGCGATTTCCCGTTTGATTGACGAAATTTTTTACCGCGATGAAGGAAGCAGAGTAGGGAGGAAAGGGGAAGTAGTGAAAGGGGGAGTAAGGGTGGGAGTCGATCTAAAATCGGGAGAGTCACGTCAAAAAACTAGTCCTATTTCATTGTGGCACGTTCGTGGCGAATGTATATGTAGAATTACCGAAAAAGAAAATGTTATATGAGAATATGTAATATTAAAGTATACAGTATGTCCCCCGGATTGTCTTTACAAGAGGAAAAACTTTTTTACTGTTGACATTTTGCGAAAATTGCATTCTTCATAAAAAAAATTGCTTGTTTTAAAATGGTTAATCCCGTTTATACTTTTCGAAATTTCCATGCCGTTTTAGAGCAAATAAAAAAAAACTAGTCCTAAAAACAAAACATTACATTTTTACATACCCTGTATAAAATTATACGTCTATATATATATATATATATATATATATATATATATATATATATATATATATATATATATATATATATATATATATATATATATATATATATATATATATATATATATCTTTAATTATACGTCTATATATATATATCGTCTACATAGAATTTAAAGAAAGTCAAAATATCCACGCTACAGATTTCGGGCTTACTCTAAAATTTAAAATACATATTTTCGCAAGAATCTTTTTTATGTTAAGGATAACTTTTAGAATACAAAACAGAAACATGATTTCATGTATCTGATTTCGTTTTTTCTAAGGTCGGAAAAATATAAACGATGCATTTCCAAAGAAAAACTTTTGTAAATTTCTTTTTGGCGGGACTTTCAGATACTAAATAAACCAAATTTTATTACGTAAGTAATTTCGGCCAAGCGAAAGTTGAACAGTTGAACCCAAAATTTAGTCACCAGCCCTCGGACTATTATTTCAACCTTGAAGACCAGCACATTGACATAGACCTGTATTATTTTATAATTGAGATAAAATAGTCAATAAATATCAACAAAAATATGACCACCAGATAAATATCTTAATGACAAATAGACTTCCATCAGTTGTTTATCTAACCAAACATTCCATAAGTAAAATTCCGACAAAAATATTATTAATGAAATCGGATATTTTTAAAAAAATTATAGATTATATGCAATTATCTCACTTTATTATGGCACTTAAGATATCACTTACCAAATAAATAAGAATCTTTTTCAAATAAATTGTATTTTAGCATTTTAGTATTATACCCAAATGAATGACAGTTAGATGGATGTACCCCAAATTTTACGAACAAATATGTTCCGAAACATAATGAATAACCTGTATAAATAGAGAGAATTCTAACATAATTTGGCCTGTTAGTTAGACCGCAACCTTTAATATATTGCGACCCTTTATGCCCTTAGGATTCCATCAGTCGTCAGGCGGATCAAAAGCCCATAATATTATCCGCTGGATCTAATATCCTTGCATTTTAACACTAATTCCGCAAACGTGCCCTACTTGTTGGTCGTCAGTCTTAAAAGACTATGGACAGTAAGGTATGATTTAATTTATTAGTCCTCGAAAAAGACGTGCCGTGAGACGGCCGTAACGCACGACATTAAGGATGATTCACGGTACACCGTGACGGGCCGGAGCCGTGCGACGGTGAAGGCACGGCCAAACATTGTCAAATGTTATTTATACTTATACATTCATGCTAAGCCGAGCACGGTCTGAGCTTCGCCGGAACGCGTCCGTGCCCCGTCCAAGAAATGTCGGTGTACATTTTTCCTCGGATCCGCTACGTTCCGACCCCGTTGCGGCAAACATAAATGAGCCGCAGCGGCTAAATACTTCGTTCGTCTACGGGCCTATAGCGACTATTTTCTAGCAGTGTTGCCGCACCCAACTTTTAGCGCGTACCACATTATAAACTAAAAATGTACCACTTTGGTACAATTTTTTAAAGCACAACAAAATACATCTGCAAATGACTTTAACCGGTTTGGTCGTTGTGAATTTCTTCATAAATTTCTACATAAAAAAACTTCCTGGAGAAAGACACAAATCGAGACAAAAAACATGAAATAGAAATTCAGAAAACCCAATTATAAGTATGTATAGGTTGAAAAAATGTAAGTAATTCTAATACTACGCACGATACTTGGAAAACTTAAATTTTATTAAAAAAAACGCAAATATAGAAGCATGTTAGAAACAGCAAATTTTTAAGTTTTTTCTTCGGGTTATTTAATATAGGCAACCCTATAGACATTACAACGTTTATAATACGTCGTTAATTAATGCGGATTGTCTCCGAATGGTATCGTTAAGCGCGTTTAATGCAATATCAACGACGATAATTATTAAATATCAATTCATTTTCGATGCGCATGGGAAATAATTATTGTACCGAATCATCCTGGATTTGAAAATGTAGTACCACTGTACCAAATAGAATTAAAAGTATCAAATTTGGTACAAATGTGCCACTGCGGCAACTTTTTTGTTTTCTAGAATAAAATCGGCACGGACATGATCCCCGTTGTCCACTCGGTGTAGCATATATTGAAGGTTCGGATGCGGCTCGGGCACGGTCCGGTGTACCGTGAATCATCCTATATACTGTCCTCAATTCACGCAGTTGTGCAGCTCTGAACTGTTCAAGAACGCGATACTCTCACTCCATTCAATTGAGTTATAAAGTTCAGAACCGTTCCGCGCCATATGAAGGCACCAGCCTATCGCGCACAGCTCCTTTCAGAACCGTTCTGAGTAGTAAACATTAAAGCTCTGGAACTTGATTATTAGAAGACTAATTGATTATAATGTTATTTAATAACTAATTTTTACTCCCCAATCCAAAAAACGTACTTCTTCAGCTTATGGTAAACTGCTGATGGACACATGCCATCCAGTTAGAAAGGACCCAGTCCAGGAAAGTTTTCTCGTTATAATTCTATTTTAATATATTCTTTTGATGATTATAATGTTATTTAATAACTAATTTTTACTCCCCAATCCAAAAAACGTACTTCTTCAGCTTATGGTAAACTGCTGATGGACACATGCCATCCAGTTAGAAAGGACCCAGTCCAGGAAAGTTTTCTCGTTATAATTCTATTTTAATATATTCTTTTGATGATTATAATGTTATTTAATACCTAATTTTTACTCCCCAATCCAAGAAACTTACTTCTTCAGCTTATGGTAAACTGCTGATGGACACATGCCATCCAGTTCGAAAGGACCGAGTTCAGGAAAGTTTTCTCGTTATAATTCTGTTTTAATATATTCTTTTGATGATTATAATGTTATTTAATAACTTTTTTTTACTCCCCAATGCAAGAAACGTACTTCTTCAGCTTATGGTAAACTGCTGATGGACACATGCCATCCAGTTCGAAAGGACCGAGTTCAGGAAAGTTTTCCCGTTATAATTCTGTTTTAATATATTCTTTTGATGATTATAATGTTATTTAATAACTTTTTTTACTCCCCAATCCAAGAAACGTACTTCTTCAGCTTATGGTAAACTGCTGATGGACACATACCATCCAGTTCGAAAGGACCGATTTCAGGAAAGTTTTCCCGTTATAATTCTGTTTGAATATATTCTTTTGATGATTATAATGTTATTTAATAACTTTTTTTTACTCCCCAATCCAAGAAACGTACTTCTTCAGCTTATGGTAAACTGCTGATGGACATATGCCATCCAGTTCGAAAGGACCGAGTTCAGGAAAGTTTTCCCGTTATAATTCTGTTTTAATATATTCTTTTGATGATTATAATGTTATTTAATAACTAATTTTTACTCTCCATTCCAAGAAACTTACTACTTCAGCTTATGGTAAACTGCTGATGGACACATGCCATCCAGTCCGAAAGGACCGAGTTCAGGAAAGTTTTCTCGTTATCATTCTGTTTTAATATATTCTTTTGATTGTTATAATGTTATTTAATACCTAATTTTTACTCCCCAATCCAAGAAACTTACTTCTTCAGCTTATGGTAAACTGCTGATGGACACATGCCATCCAGTTCGAAAGGACCGAGTTCAGGAAAGTTTTCTCGTTATAATTCTGTTTTAATATATTCTTTTGATGATTATAATGTTATTTAATAACTTTTTTTTACTCCCCAATCCAAGAAACGTACTTCTTCAGCTTATGGTAAACTGCTGATGGACACATGCCATCCAGTTCGAAAGGACCGAGTTCAGGAAAGTTTTCCCGTTATAATTCTGTTTTAATATATTCTTTTGATTGTTATAATGTTATTTAATACCTAATTTTTACTCCCCAATCCAAGAAACTTACTTCTTCAGCTTATGGTAAACTGCTGATGGACACATGCCATCCAGTTCGAAAGGACCGAGTTCAGGAAAGTTTTCTCGTTATAATTCTGTTTTAATATATTCTTTTGATGATTATAATGTTATTTAATAACTTTTTTTTACTCCCCAATCCAAGAAACGTACTTTTTCAGCTTATGGTAAACTGCTGATGGACACATGCCATCCAGTTCGAAAGGACCGAGTTCAGGAAAGTTTTCCCTTTATAATTCTGTTTTAATATATTTTTTTGATGATTATAATGTTATTTAATAACTAATTTTTACTCTCCAATCCAAGAAACGTACTTCTTCAGCTTATGGTAAACTGCTGATGGACACATGCCATCGAGTTAGAAAGGACCCAGTCCAGGAAAGTTTTCTCGTTATAATTCTGTTTTAATATATTCTTTTGATGGTTATAATGTTATTTAATAACTAATTTTTACTCCCCAATCCAAGAAATGTACTTCTTCAGCTTATGGTAAACTGCTGATGGACACATGCCATCCAGTTCGAAAGGACTGAGTTCAGGAAAGTTTTCTCGTTATAATTCTGTTTTACTATATTCTTTTTGTGATTATAATGTTATTTAATAACTTTTTTTTACTCCCCAATCCAAGAAACCTACTTCTTCAGCTTATGGTAAACTGCTGATGGACACATACCATCCAGTTCGAAAGGACCGAGTTCAGGAAAGTTTTCCCTTTATAATTCTGTTTTAATATATTCTTTTTTGATGATTATAATGTTATTTTATAACTAATTTTACTCTCCAATCCAAGAAACGTACTTCTTCAGCTTATGGTAAACTGTTGATGGACACATGCCATCGAGTTAGAAAGGACCCAGTCCAGGAAAGTTTTCTCGTTATAATTCTGTTTTAATATATTCTTTTGATGATTATAATGTTATTTAATAACTAATTTTTACTCCCCAATCCAAGAAACTTACTCCTTCAGCTTATGGTAAACTGATGGACACATGCCATCCAGTTCGAAAGGACCGAGTTCAGGAAAGTTTTCTCGTTATAATTCTGTTTTAATATATTCTTTTGATTGTTATAATGTTATTTAATAACTAATTTTTACTCCCCAATCAATCGAGGAACAGATAAACATTACTCTTCAGCTCTGGAGTATCACTTGCGCCTAACGCACGCATAGCTGCCAATCCCAGTGCTCGTGAAACATACGAATATATATATATATCTAGTTTCTTCCTTTGTATACTTAAACTTCTGTCTTTAATATTGAGTGTCTATCTGTCTATGCCTTATCGCTATCATCATAATGTTCACTATTTAATAACTTTTTTACTCCCCAATCCAAGAACCTCTCCTTATGGTTTACACTACTTCTTTCCACTATCATTTGCCACGCCATCCCTGTGTTCGAACAAGGACCGGAGTTAACAGCGAAATTTTTCCGTTTAATATAATTTATTAAAAAAAAAAAAAAAAAAAAAAAAAATAATTATTTAAATAACTAATTTTTTACTCTCCATCTAAAAACCGTACTTCTTTCAGCTATGGTAAATGCTGATGGACACATTCCATCGAGTTTGAAAGGACCAAGTCCAGGAAAACGTTTTCTCGTTATAAATTATGTTTTGAGAGCATATGTCCTATTATATCCCGTTCTCATGTTATTTAATAACTAATTTTTACTCCCCCAATCAAGAAACTAACTTCTTCCAGCTTATTCGTATAAACTGGCTGATGGACCACATGGCCATCCAGTTCCGAAAAGGAATCCGAAGTTCATGCGCATATATTATCCGTTATCATTTGTTTTCAATATTTCCATTTTGATTGTTATAATGGTTATTTACACCATACCTAATTGGTCTTACTCCCCACAACCGAAGAAACTTACTTCTTCAGCTTATGGTTAACTGCTGATGGACACATGCGAAGGACTGCAGTTCGGAAGGACCCAGACCAGGAAACTTTTCTCGTCATAATTCGATTTTAATATATACTTTTTTAAAAAATTTAATCTCTCCTTCCCTTGT